>NC_060122.1:117037370-117662370 GCF_021461395.2 Schistocerca americana | reverse complement strand
ACACAGTGGCGCTGAAACCCAAAAGATCAAATTAAAGACCCTGACTAACTCACAGACTCCAAGAGAGATAAACTGGTACGTATGTACAGGGTGACACACGGGAGACGGACGGTTTTGAACTGCGTAGTACTGAGGGCGCGGTGGTGGGCGGTGGTCGTGGTGGGGCTAGTTCTGATCCACACAAGACGCCATTTCATTTACTCAGTCACTATGGAACAGTGGGACTTGTGACGTCGAGTGTTTGTCTATAACGTTTTCGTGAAAAGTGGTGAGTCAGTTATTGCTACACGGCGATTGTTTCGTGCGCATTTTGATGTCGGTCGACATGGAGCTGTTACGAGCCGTATCACAATCCTCAGGTGGGAGGAAAACTTCAGATCAGCTGGAAACATACTGGAAAAGAAGCATCTTGGCCCGAGACGCAGAGTAAAGACACCAGAAGATGTTGAAAGGATAAGGCAAGCGGCAGTCAGAAGCCCAGGACGGTCAGCTAGACGTCATGCTAGTGAGTTACGAATCAATCGTGAATCGGTTAGACGAATTTTGCATGAAGAATTAAAATTCCATTCCTACAAAATGCTCATTGTCCAACAACTTAAGGAAACTGATTTTGCTGTACGAGAAAACTTCGCTTACAGAATGCAAGTGATTTTGGGATCGAATGAAAATGAAATTTTATTGATGAGCGATGAAGCTAATTTTCATTTAAACGGGACCGTGAATAAGCAAAACCTACGTTACTGGACACCAGAACATCCACACCATATCCACCAGCGTCCTCTACACTCAGAAAATGTAACAGTGTGGTGTGCTCTTGGCTCTGTTGGCATTATTGGACCTTATTTTTTACTTTTTACTGTTAATTCGGTTCGTTACGATCGTATGCTTGAAACATTCTTGAAACCAGAACTAAGAATATGACGAATTCCTTTAAAACACGTTTGGTTCCAGCAGGATGGGGCAACATCGCACACCACAAACACTTCAATGACAGTCGTTAGACGCATGTTTCCTGGCCAGATTATGTCACGTTTTGGCAATGTTCCTTGGCCTCCCAGGTCTCCCGACTTGTCAGTATGTGACTGCTTTCTGTAGGGGTACCTTAGGAACTGTGTCTATAACCACAATCCACGAAATTTGGACGAGTTAGAATGCAATCATTCAAGAAATTGCTGCCATCCCTGCAGAGATTTTAGTCCGTGTGATGGAGGATTTTGAGAAGAGACTTGAGTCCTGCATTCGAAATGATGGACATCACCTTGATGACATCATTTTTCACAAATAACTTTATTAACTAAAATGGCAAATAATGAGCTTTGATTTTGTGTAAATACACATGCATTAATTTTAAAGTTAGCTGAGTATTCTTTCATTAAAAAACCGTCTGTCTCCCGTGTGTCACCCTGTACTTGGCTTGGTGAGAGGTAAAGAAGATATGATTGCTTCCACGTGAGTAAAACTAACACTCAGATGAGAATTTTTATGTTCTATTGTAAGTGTAAATTTTGGTAATCGAAAACATTTCTGAGTGTTCTTATACATATCAAGTTCTAAGTTTCATGAAAACTAATTCCAGAGGCATGAGTAATAATATAAGAATACAAATATGGAAGGAAAAGTCTCAAAAAGAAAGTAGACTTATGGAGCAAAGGCTGCATTAGATTTAAACACATAATAAGTTCACCGATCGAGTTCATTAATTAATGAATTTTGTTTAAAAGTGGGTGAATAAAGACGTTTTCTTATCTAAAAGGCGGAGTACTTGTTATATTTGACCTTTTTTCGTAATCGCGGGTTGCAGACTTTGTTGCCAGTGGAACAATGTAAAATATACTACTGCTATTGCAGTTCAAGTTAATTAATTTGTATTAAAAATATTGTGCAAAATGTCAATGATAGATCATATGAAGCAAATGCTAAAGATGTTACATAAATTATGCAGACTTACACTAATCTTTGCTTGCATAGATGAACAGAAATGTAATTCCAGAATGAGATTTTCACTCTGCAGCGGTGTGTGCGCTGATATGAAACTTCCTGGCAGATTAAAACTGTGTGCCCGACCGAGACTCGAACTCGGACCTTTGCCTTTCGCGGGCAAGTGCTCTACCATCTTTTCTTTTATTATTATTATTATTTTTTTTTTCGCCCTAATGAACCGCTGCAGGAGCAGGACGACGGGTAGGGCAGGGGTCGACACCCGAAGCCTGGCCATCCCGCCGCCACGCCCAAGCAACGTGTTCGAGTTCGAGGATCGAAGGATCAGGAAGAGGATGGAGTGGGTTTGTCGATGTTGTTCTTTTTATTTATTTATTTCTTTAATTTTTATAACATTTTTTGTGTATTATAGATTTATTTTTGTTTCATTACAAAGAAAGATCCTACAACTGCCGTAGCCGAGCGTCCGAGTCGTCTTCTCGTCTGTTGGGAGGGGTTCCCCCCTATTCCGTCCGTAGAGGATCAATATGCTCCAGGATTCTTCTTCATTTTCAGCGTCTCATACCCGGAACGCCCCAGTGAGCAGGAGGATCCGCAAATAATGA
The DNA here is from genome assembly GCF_021461395.2 of Schistocerca americana. Taxonomy (NCBI): domain Eukaryota; kingdom Metazoa; phylum Arthropoda; class Insecta; order Orthoptera; family Acrididae; genus Schistocerca; species Schistocerca americana. The sequence continues at coordinate 117,659,827 of NC_060122.1, read as the reverse complement.
ACCTAAATAATTTGCGAAACGAGTTCTGTACTTCGGGTGGCGGCTGAAAGCTGCATGTGTCGTCATCAATAGGGACCAAAAGTCGAGTGTGCCTTTGGGAGCATCGCAAAATATGTAGTAAACGGCCATGCCTTTTAGCCAGTTAACGGCGTTCGTTCTGGTTGATGGAAAGTATACGACGTCGGGGCGCAATACGTCATCAGGGGAGATAGACTCCGGCAATCGCCGCAAGAGTAATGCCAGTATGCGCTGCGTCAGTAGCCAGCACTCGCTGGTCGCGGCACACGTCAGACGGTGTGCATCCGAGTCAGCGACTGAGCATGTCGGACACAAGGGGTCGTCCGTCAGATGTATGGAATGTAACCTCTGACGAGTAGCGAACTTCCCATTCACAACTACGTACCACAATGAACGCACCGTCGTAGGTAGAAAAGGCGTGTGTACCGCTCGCCACACCCTGTTCCAGGCAACTTCAGGGTGTCTGTGGGTGACCGTATTTACAGGTTGCCGCTGCTGATAGAGGCGATAGTAATCTTTTGTGCTGGGCTTCCTTGTCGTCGGAAGTTCTGAACGTAAGTAGCTGAAGTCAACAAAGAAGTCTCTGATGTGGGTGAGTGCCGGTGAAATGTGTCCTACAGAAACCGGGGGATGCCGAGAGTGTGGTGCCACTTCCGCTATCAGGGAGCCCGTCAGAGTGGCGTGGGCAGAGGTCCACGTGCGACGCATAGTGTTGAGATAAAGCGATCGCGCACGGTTATATACGTGAATTAAACCGATACCGCCCGCCCGCTGCGGCAGTGTCAGGGTGGCGTATCGGACTTTAAAAACCAGACCGGTGCTTACGAAATGTCCATATGCTGCTTGAAATCTGTCGGCCATCGTAGCTGTCAAGGGAAGGATATGCGCGAAATAGTTCAGTTTTGAGACAAGATAGGTGTTGACATAACGTGTTCTGAGGAGCATATCCAAGCGACGCAGTTTGTTGTCCTGCAGCAGAGCACGTGTCTGGTGTAGGAGCCGGCGGTACGTAGCCGCCGCCGTTCGGCGGACATTGCTATAGAATTGCACTCCTAAACACTTGAGTACGGGCACCTTGTCAAAGGGCACCGCCGTTGTGTGGGAAATCCCCCCTCCGACATCCATGTACTTTGTCTTCTTCACGTTGATGACGCTCCCAGCGACCGCCCCGTACTGGCGTAGCCACTGTAGCGCCATATGCATTTCATCCTCTGATCTGGCCAGGAACACCACGTCATCGGCGAGTGCACCACAACAAAAGGTCACGTCCCGCAAGGAGATACCAGTTAATCGCTGCCGTAGACCATGTAAAGCTGGTTCAAGTGCTGCAGCAAATAATATGCCCCACAGGGGGCACCCTTGTCGCACTGACCGTCCAACAACAATGTGACCAGACTGATAACCGTTGACCATCATGCGGGAGCGCGCTCCGTGGACCAGTCGAAGGACCACCTTTGCAGACTCCGGAGAGAGGCCCATGCGATGCAAAACTGCGCGTAAGAAGCCGTGATCGACGCGGTCGAATGCGTGGTCAAAATCTACGGCGACAAGGGCGCCTCGTATTTTGCAGGCCGCCGTCAAAGCAATTACGTCGCGGTATGCTCCTAACGCCGTATGAATGTTGCTGACACCACCTAAACATGTCTGATCGGTGTGGATGGCTTTCCCGATAGCGGTGTGGAGACGCGCGCGGAGGATACGGGCGAAGATCTTGTAGTCGTTGTTGAGGAGTGTGAGTGGGCGAAAATCCTGCCACCTACAACCACCATTCGGTTTCGGAACTGGAATCAAGATGCCTTCTGTGAATTCTGTGGGGACAGTGAAATCAGGGCGGATCAGGTCTTGAAACATTTGGAGCCACTTGTCACCCATAAGGTGGTAAAAAGTGCGGTAGAATTCCAGGGGTAAACCGTCCGGTCCAGGCGACTTGTTCGGTGCTCCACGTGCCAAGGCCGATGTCAGCTCGTCGGGTGTAATGGGCAACAGCAGACTATCATCGGGTGCCACGTCCCGAGGGGCGGGAAAATCGTGCAACAGCCCGTCATAATCACGTACATTTCGCGGATCTTCCATGTACAAGGTCCCATAGTGTCTGGCGAACGTGTGCGCGATGTCCGCTTGTGTCACTGCGCGCCCGCCGTCCTCCGTGTTTACCGCCGTAATGAGCTGACGTTTGCGGTGGCGCCTCTCGCGCACAATGTGATACACTGACGCTGTTTCGTTGGGGATACAGTCTTGCACTCGCGCACGGATGCGGACACCGTCTAGCTGCTCTGTCCTGATGCGAAGTAGACGAACTTTGATGCGTTGTACGGACATCTGACGTTCGGGAGACGGCGGTTGCGTCGCCAGCTCACGTAACGCTGTATAGTAAAATTCCGATGTTGCCCTTTGCCAGTTCGATCTGTCACGCCCGTAGGCCATCAAGGTCTTTCGGAGGGCAGGTTTGACACATCCCAGCCACCACAGCAACGTGGAAGCATACATAGGCAGGCGCCTGATACATCGACGCCACGTGTCAGTGACTGCTCGCCGACACGCTTCCTCGCGAAGGAGGGAGACGTTCAGCGACCACGGGCCCCTGCTGCGTCTTGTGAGTTGTCGGGGCAAGGTGACAGTGCAGATGTACGCAAGATGGTCCGTGAAGGCCGTCGGCCAGAGTTCTGCATCACGGGTTGCTGTGCGGAGGGCACGCGAGACGTATATCCGGTCCAGACGACTGGCAGAATGGCTGGTAAAGTGTGTATATCCACTCTGGGTCCCATGATGCAAGAGCCATGTGTCGTGGAGCGCGAGGTCACGTATCAATGCTTGTAGAGCGGGGCATGGGACGTAATGCGGTATCTGGTCCTCGGGCCGCAGAACACTGTTAAAATCGCCGCCCACTATGTAATGGTCCATATTTCCTTGCAAAAGTGGGGCCAACTCCTCCGAATAGAAGACATGCCTGTCACCACGGTGCGAATTACCGGAGGGAGCGTAGACGTTAATGAGGCACACTGCGCCAAGTGTGAGTGCGATGCCTCGCCCCTTCGGCAAGTACGTCGCGTCCGTCGCGTCTATGCCATCTCGGAGAAGGATGGCCGTTCCTCCTACGCCATCACCTACGGGTAGGCTGTACGTGGTGTAGCCATATAGGTCTAAACACAGCTCGGGACGGACCTCCTGGAGAAGGGCAATGTCCAAGTCTGCCGCTCTGATCATGTCGTGTAACATGCGGGTCTTGACAGTGGAGTGGATACCATTTACGTTGACTGTTCCCACACGGTATGACTGAGACATATCAAGTGGCGGAGGCAGTGTGCCGGTGCAATCCCACAGTGATTTCACACACCACACACCACACAGCCATCCATCTGCATGCTGTGCATTACTGTGCCGTAGGAGTCCCTGACTGGCAGAGCCCTCCGGGCTCATTGTCAGCCATGGGCTCTGGTGGAGATATAGATGTTTGCTGTGCATCATCTGCCTCCATATCGTCTGCCCAATCACCAAGAGACGATTGTGATGTCATTGGGGGCTGGACGCTTTCACAGGAGCCCACATTTTGGGAGTCGACGCAGTGCGTCTCGTTTTCTGGGCCACCAGATTTAGGAGACTGTTCCTTGTCTTCAGGCACCTTCTGGTGAATGATGCCACTGGAGTCCGTTGCAATTGTGGGCGAATCAACGAAGTCGATGTCTTCCGCCGGCTTCACATTCCTGTCCTGTTCGTCAGCTGACAATCGCCTCTTCTTGTGTCGCTTGGGTGATTTTTGCTTTCGGGTCCGAGATTCGACATCCACTTGAGGGCGGGGCTCGACACAGTCTCGGTCGCTAGGAACCCCTGTGTCTGATCCCGACAGTGACGGTGGCTGGGTGCCCACGACGCTGCGGTGGGCGGAGGCTGTAGGAACCTCTGCATCGTTGGGCTGCGGCGTCGTCGACGGCGCTGACTCTCCAACGGAGCTGGCAGCGGCTTGAGGAGGTAGCAGGTTTTGATCATCCATCACATCATGTCGTGCCGCCTCCACATATGTTAGCGGGAGAGTGGTCATAGTGGATCGTTGGGGAAGTTCATTGCGGGGCACCTGAACGAGGCGGCGCTGCAGACACTCAGTTCTAACATGGCCCTCCTGGCCGCAGCCCGAGCAGATCCTCGGTTGTCCATCATATATAACAATTGCGCGGCAGCCACCAACGAAAACATACGATGGAACGTGCTTCTTAAGTTCTATGCGCACTTGTCGTACCCCGTTAAGGACAGGGTACGTTTCGAATGTGTTCCATTTCTCCTCTGTGTGGCTCAGAACTGTGCCGTATGGCCGCAGCGCATCAACGACTAGGTTGGCAGGGACTTCGAACGATAGTTCAAAGATGCACACGGTACGCACCCCCAGACCAGCATGGTCAACTCCTACCACGCTCACGTTACCGTCTGCGTGACAGAAGCGAAAGCCGTTTGCAGATCGTTGGAGTAATCTGTCGCAGGCCGCTTCGTCAATCAGTTTGAGGTACACTGTGCTGGTTACAATAGACAGATGAATTCCTATCAGTTCTTGTGGTTCGATGTGCATGATGTCTCGTAGAAACCGTTCAATTTCATGGGCCTTCGGTCTCGTGTACGATGCGTTGAACGTTAGTTTGATTGTAGCTTTTCGATATGAGAACGCCATGTCGGGTCGGTACAGGTACTATACGGCAAGACAACGACGCGACCGCGCGCTAGCGGGTAAACAACAACACCTGCGGAGCACTGCCCGGCGCGCCGAGCCCGTCCGCACGGTAACGCGGCTGAAAGCCGACTTCGTGAGATTTTCACTCTGCAGCGGAGTGTGCGCTGATATGAAACTTCCTGGCAGATTAAAACTGTGTGCCCGACCGAGACTCGAACTCGTACCTTTGCCTTTCGCGGGCAAGTGCTCTACCATCTGAGCTACCGAAGCACGACTCACACCCGGTACTCACAGCTTTACTTCTGCCAGTATCTCGTCTCCTACCTTCCAAACTTTACGGAAGCTCTCCTGTGAACCTTGCAGAACTAGCACTCCTGAAAGAAAGGATATAGCGGAGACATGGCTTAGCCACAGCCTGGGGGATGTTTCCAGAATGAAATTTTCACTCCACAGCGGAGTGTGCGCTGATATAAAACTTCCTGGCAGATTAAAACTGTGTGCCCGACCGAGACTCGAACTCGGACCTTTGCCTTTCGCTGGCAAGTGCTCTACCATCTGAGCTACCGAATGACGACTCACGCCCGCTACTCACAGCTTCTGCCAGTCTGTAAAATTTGGAAGGTAGGAGACGAGATACTGGCAGAAGTAAAGCTGTGAGTACCGGGCGGGAGTCGTGCTTCGGTAGCTCAGATGGTAGAGCACTTTCCCGCGAAAGGCAAAGGTCCGAGTTCGAGTCTCGGTCGGGCACACAGTTTTAATCTGCCAGGAAGTTTCAGAAATGTAATTGTAAATATATCTAGTCGTCACCAGATATGCATTTACACTTACATTTCTGGTTGGTTGGTTGGTTATTTGGGGAAGTAGACCAGACAGCGAGGTCATCGGTCTCATCGGATTAGGGAAGGACGGGGAAGGAAGTCGGCCGTGCCCTTTGAAAGGAACCATCCCGGCATTTGCCTGGAGCGATTTAGGGAAATCACGGAAAACCTAAATCAGGGTGGCCGGACGCGGGATTGAACCGTCGTCCTCCCGAATGTTACATTTCTGTTCCCCTACGCATCCCAAGATATCCACAATGCTTCGAGACTCGCTCGAAATTGCTGTTTGGCGCTGCTATATGTCCTTTGTACTTACTAGATTCTAAACACTGTTTTTATCCTATCTGATAGCGATATAAGACGAGAGGAAACGAGAGCCTGTGATATCCAGAAGTATTTTTATTTTTATTTTTGCTTTCTCACTTGTATTTTATTCCATTCTATCAGTGAAATACCTCCAGAATCAATACTCCATGTACTGAAATGGTGTTTTGTTTTATTCTCTAGTGGACTGTGCCACAGGTTATTGCAACACCGTAACACAATCAATACTTGTCGTATTAATCAATATAAAACAACCTGATGACGGGATTGCAAACCTGTCAAAGGCAACGTGAAGATGAAATAAACAATGAGTCGGAGCAGTATGCTTGTTGTTTCATTCGTTATCATAAAATAGCTTTCCTTTCTCTGGAAGTGACAATGGAATTCGTAATGGTACTGCTCAGTACACCTTAGTCTTTATGATATACGTAAGTACATGATACAGTACAAATTAAAGATATAGCTCTCGTAATACATTGTTATTGTAGTAGTTATTGTTTCTCACAATTGTTCAAAAAGATAAAATCACTAAAAACTATATTACATTTTGTTTCCTATAAAATATTAATCAACCGTAATTCTATGCTCAAAGAAAAACGGTTGTATTGAATATACTGCTTAGGTAAACATATCTGTGTACTGAAACGTATGTACTCTCTGTTCTTCTTCACTTGCAAGGTGTGCTACTGCTTTGGCGCGATATAGTTGGAAGTTAACTGTGTTCTTGTCCATTTCTTGGTAGGTACTAGTTCGTCTCAAGAATTCTGTTAATTCTTGGAAAGTGCAAAAGATGGAATAGAGTAATTTCGAAGAGTAGAAACATTCCTGATACGTGCTGTTACTTATTTTATGCATAGATAAACCGATACCTGATAACTACTTCCAGCATTTGCTTTAAGGAATAATGAACTTACGAACACAAACCAATAGAAAGAACCTACAGTATTCAACGAGAAATATAATACCTTTTATTGACTGTCTCTTCCTTACGTTAATGCTTTACACAGCTGAACATTGTTTTATTCAGACGTAGATTTTGCGTAGTTCGGAAAAATAATCACCGACAATAATTTTTCGAGCAATATTTCGGGCACTTCCTAGCAGATTAAAACTGTGTGCCGGACCGAAACTCGAACTCGTGACCTTTGCCTTTCGCGGGCAAGTGCTCTACCAACTGAGCTATCCAAGCACGACTCACGCGCCGTCCTCACAACTTTACTGCTGCCAGAATCTGGTCTCCCACCTTGCAAAATTTACAGAAGCTCTCCTGCGAACCCCTGAAAGATAGGATATTGCGGAGACATGGCTTAGCCACAGCCTGGGGGATGTTTCCAGAATGAGATTTTCACTCTGCAGCGGAGTGTGGAAGGTAGGAGACGAGATACAGGCAGAAGTAAAGCTGTGAGGACGGCGCGAGAGTCGTGCTTGGATAGCTCAGTTGGTAGAGCACTTGCCCGCGAAAGGCGAAGGTCCCGAGTTCGAGACTCGGTCGGGCACACAGTTTTAATCTGCCAGGAAGTTTCTTATCAGCGCACACTCCGCTGCAGAATGAAAATCTCATTCTGGAATATTTCGAGCAGTTAAATGAGAGGGGGAGTTCAGAAGCTGTTGATTATGTATTTTTGGTCTTTTGCTTAACTGTAATTATGGCGCTTTTACGACTTATGGCAGCGGCACGTACTGTAGGTCTTGATGTCCTGCGAGGCGGTACAGCTGTTGTGGGCGGCGGAGGCGGCAGCGGCGGCGGCGGCGGCGGCTGCGGCCATCTTGGCGGCGGCGGCGGCGGCGGTGGGCCTCGGGGGCGGCGCCACCAGCCGCGGCCTCTTGAGGGGCGGCACCAGCCGCGGGGCGGCGAACGCTGCCGACGCGTAGTAGCTGCAACAGAGGGCCGTGAGCGGAGACGGAGGCGGAGGCGGTCACTCCCCGCACTACAGCAAGTGGTTTTGTGTTTTAATCCTCATTAATCTACACTGCCATTTAAAGACAGGTCGCTGTTTAAAACTGTTACCAAGAATTTGGAAAAGCTCTTCACAGAACTATTTCAGATTTTTTCAGTTTACTCTAATGATGTGTCAGTGGGACATAGACTGCAAATTTTTTATATATATGGTATCTTCATTTACACTATGTGATCAAAAGTATCCGAACACCCCCAATAACATACTTTTTTCATATTATGTCCATTGTGCTGCCACCTACTGCCAGGTACTCCACATCAAGGATCTCAGTAGTCATTAGACATCGTGAGAGAGCAGAATGGGGCGCTCTGCGGAACTCACGGACTTCGAACTTGATCAGGTCATTGGGTGTCACTTGTGTCATACGTCTGTATCCGAGATTTACACACTCTTAATATCCCTAGGTCCACTGTTACCGATGTGATAGTGACGTGGAAACGTCAAGGGTACACTCACAGCACAAAACCATACAGGCCGACCTCGTCTATTGACTGACAGAGACCGCCGACAGTTGAAGAGGGTCTTAATGTGTAATAGACAGACATCTATCCAGACAATCACATAGGAATTCCAAACTGCATCAGGATCCACTGCAAGTACTATGACAAGCGGGACGTGAGAAAACTTGGGTTTCATGGTCGAACGGCTGCTCATAAACCACACATCACGCCGGTAAATGCCAAACGACGCCTCGTCTGGTATGAGGAGCGTAAACATTGAATGTGGCGATCCGATGGCAGGGTGGGGGTAAAGCGAATGCGCGGTTAACGTCATCTGCCAGCGTGTGTAGAGCCAACAGCAAAACTTGGAGTGGGTGGTATTATGGTGTGGTCGTGTTTTTCATGGAGGGGACTACCACCTCTCGTTGTTTTGCGTGACTCTGTCACAGTACACGCCTACATTGATGTTTTAAGCACGTTCTTGCTTCCCACTGTTGAAGAGCAATTCGGGGATGTCGATTGCATCTTTCAACACGATTAAGCACCTGTTCACAATGCGCGGCCTCTGGCAGAGTGGTTACACGACTATAACATCCCTGTAATGGACTGGCCAGCACAGAGTCCTGACTTGAATCCCACAGAACATCTTTGGAATGTTTTGGAACGCCGACATCGTGCCAGGCCTCATCGACCGACAATGATACGTCTCCTCAGTGCAGCACTCCGTGATTGAACGTGTGCCTGCGAGAGTGATAGCTGTCGTCAAGGCTAAGGGTGGTCCAACACCATATTTAATTCCTGCATTACTGACGGAGGGCGAACGAACTTGTAAGTAATTTTCAGCCACGTGTCTGGATACTTTTGATCACATAGTGTACATATGGGTTTTCCCGGAACATTTCAAGTCAAATTCCTTGATTTTTCATTTCTCGGTTTCGATTCCCGGCTGGGTCGGAGATTTTCTCCACTCAGGGACTGGGTGTTGTGTTGTCCTAATCATCATCATTTCATCCCCATCGACGTGTAAGTCGCCGAAGTGGCGTCAAATCGAAAGACTTGCATCCGGCGAACGGTCTACCCGAAGGGAGACCCTAGTCATACGACACTCGTTCATTCCTTTCTGTCCAAGTCAGCGACCTAGCAGCTGTAGTGTCAAAATTGCGTAGCGAAGCTATACGTCGCAGTTTCTGTTAATAGCGCCGAGCTCTGATTACGTCAGTATTTCCTCTCGCACGTCTCTGCCCACGGCAAAGGCCACTTTTGTCATTAGACTTTTGTTCATCATTTTCATCAAATGTTTCTGAAGAATGCCGATGTGAAGAAATAGCACATTATTTGAATTAAAATTGTTTTTAACGCAAGTAGTGTGCTATTTCTTCACATCGGAAATCTTGTTATTTCATTCACACCGCCACTCCCCAGGGCAACCGTACTTGACATTTATACTTGACACGTATACTTGCTTCACACAATCAAAACGAAAGATTGGACACAATGAAAGGTCAAAAAGTAGTAAGGCCCCTTTATCGAAAAATGTGAAAAAAATATAATACAAAATAAAAATATCAGTACTCGATATTACCATATTTCCTTCGCCAATACATCGATATATTCCCGAATGATATATATATATATATATATATATATATATATATATATATATATATATATACTGAAGAACCTGGTATACATGCCTAATACATCTACACCTACATGATTACTATGCTCTGTAATATCGTGTAGTGCTCCCGCTACCACGCAGAAATGCCGCAACACGACGTGGCATGGACTCGACTAATGTTTGAAGTAGTGCTGGAGGGGACTGATATCATGAATCCTGCAGGGCTGTCCATAGACCCGTACGAGTACGAGGGGATGGAAATCTCTTCTGAACAGCACGTTACAAGACATTCCAGCTATGCTCAATAATGCTCATGTCTGGGGAGTATGGTGGCCAGCGAAAGTGTTTAAACTAAGAAGAGTGTTCCTGGAGCCACTCTGTAGCGATTCTGGACGTGTGGGGTGTCGCATTGTCCTGCTGGAGTTTCCCAAGTCTACCGGAATGCACAATGGAAATGAATGGATGCAGGTGACCAGACAGGATGCTTACGTACGTCTCACCTGTCAGAGTCGTATCCAGAGGTTTCAGGAGTCCCATAGCACTCCAACTGCACACGCCCAACACCATTACAAAGCCTCCAACAGCTTGAACAGTCCCCTGCTGACATGCAGGGTCCATGGATTCATAATGTTGTCCACACACCCGTACTCGTCCATCCGCTCGATCAATTTGAAACGAGACTCGTCCGAGCAGGCAACATGTTTCCAGTCATCAACAGTCCAATGTCAGTACTGACGGCCCCAGGCGAGGTGTAAAGCTTTGTGTCGTGCGGTCATCAAGGGTACACGAGTGAGCCTTCGGCTCCGAAAGCCCTTATGGATGATGTTTCGTTGAATGGTTCGGACGATGACACTTGTTAATGGCCCAGTATTGAAATCTGCAGCAATTTCCAGAAGGGTTACACTTCTGTCACGTTAAACGACTCTCTTCAGTCGTCGTTGGTCCCGTTCTTGCAGGATGTTTTTCCAGCCGCAGCGATGTCGGTGATTTGATGTTTTACCGGATTCCTCGTTATTGACGGTACACTAGGGAAATGGTAGTAGGGGAAACTGCCCACTTCATCGCTATCTCGATGATGCTGTGTCCCATCGCTCGTGCGTCGACTATAACACCACTTCAAACTCATTTAAATATTGATAACCTGCTATTGCAGCAGCAGTAACCGATCCAGAATCTGAGCCATACACTTGTTGTCTCATATAGGGGTTGCCGACCGCACCGCCGTATTATGCCTTGTATTTGAAACACATGCCTATACCAGTTTTGTTTGGAGCTTCAGTGCATATATATCGATATTTTATCAACAGCCCTAGCTGCTACCAGTTGCACTTCCAGCTTCCGAGGCAACGCTGATGGGGCGCGGAGGCCGCCATCACGGTGCAGGGCTCTTTGAGGTTCGACCTGCGTGACCTGGACGTTGCCCGTCATCCAGCTTCGATTAGTCACCGATGATGCTGGCTCCTGTCTCCTAGACGGAGGCTGGGAGCCGACCCCTGCAAGCCAGCAAGTTCTCCAGGTGGACTCCTGAGAGCAAATCTTCGCCGTCAGCGAGTGCACTCTGGAGATCAATTCGTAGACAGTAGGCTGCCGGGGTTCGTGTGTCGGCGGCCGTCCCGTGATGAAACAGCCGCTGTCCGACACTTCGCTGAGCTGCCTGTACTGCGAGACGAGCGCAAGCCCGGTTTCCCCCGTTGGCGAGGCACTACTCCGGCGGTCAGGCTGTGGCGTGGCGCTTTGGAAGACAGTCCTGTGTTACTGCCCAATAAATGTGTTATTGACAACGATGTTTCTTTGGCTGTCTTAAGCGTAAGAAGGACCGCACCACCGCATCCCGCCTGGATCTCTCCTGACGACCGTAGGAGTCTGGGATCAACCCCTATAATGTTCTACAGAGTGTCGACATGTTACCTTTGTCTGCTCCATCAGCAGATCCCTCTCCAATCGTGCACATTCATCATCAGATAACAATTCCAATGTTATCGACGAACATCATTAACAGTCCTCATATTGACTGACCAAGTGCAACAGTTGTGAAACTTCATCCCACAAACTGTCATCTGGCACCTGCACAACTCAATGCATCGAAATTTGCCTTGCTTTCAATATACTAATGGCTTATCTCACGCTTACATTAACCTGTGATCTTGGAACGTTAATCACTTAAATATATTACCTAGACAAATGTTTTCCCGGAATTTTAATTGCTCTACATTAATTGTTTTTGATGTTGCGATTTTTTTTCGTCAGCGTATTTTATAATTGGTAAACCTTGTTAGCAAAAATTTCGAAACGTTCTTGACCGAATTGCTTCAAATTTTTACACACTACTCTTAACATTCAGACGAACGTTGGCTACATTTTTTTAAAGCAGCAATGTAGAGATTTTCTGTTAAAGCAAGCTCCGAGAAAAAAAATTCTGTGCTGTTAATATGCTCTGTTTTGTTTTCTCCCTCACAGTCAGTTTTAACAGGAGTCAGGAAAGTTGTATTTATGGCTTACAGGCCTATGATTAGAATACTACTACGGAATCTGAATCGTTTGATTGCAATCCTACCCATCCGGTATGCGAAATTCTATTATTGAAGCTCCTATCCGCTGCAGGCGAGGACTATCATGCCCCATATATCAGTGATAAACTCGATTTAACCATTCAATTTACAGGACTTTAACTCCCAATATAAGTTTTGTTTGCAATAAAAATAAACAAAGCTCAAGGTGAGAGAGAGGAGAGGGGGGAAGAGGAGATTTACAGAGACAGAGGGCGGGGGAGGAAATGGTCAGAGGGGGATCGACAGAGAATGGCGGGAGGAGGAGGTGGAGAGTGGGGAGAAGGTGGATATAGACAGAGAGAGAGGGAAGAGAAACTGATAGACAGATAGAGGGGGTAGGAGAAGGAGAGGAACAAAGAGCGTGGACAGGAGGGGCATGGACAGAGAGAAAGGGAGAAGGAGCTCAGGACGATGACCCAATTCCCATATATATTTAGCTATTGCTTAGCGTTGCCTGGCTCGCTGGTCTGATAGATCACTAGGAAATAATTCACCATATAACATTTGGAAGTTGAGACACTGGTGTCTGTGGATGGGATGGAATGGGAACAACTATATGGGGTGTATAAAGTAATGTTGAAAATATCTTGGGTTGTGTGATTGCATAATGAAGGTGGGTGTAACTCAGTGGTCCAGCTGTGCGACTGTTTTCGGACGTACCAGACATCATCTTATGAAGAAATGGCGTATTTCGCAGGTTGATCGGGGCACATTTACCTACAGGTCTAGCAGCAGTGGCAGAAACCCCGATCTACAAAGAATGCCCGGTCGACAAAATACGATACTGAAGGTTATTGTGGCTGTTCCGGCTCGGAGGGGAAGTCGTTACGCTATGAAAAAGGAATGTCTCCTTTGCTGTTGACTCTCGCGAGCCGATGTAAATCTCTCCACGTAAAAATGTTAAAGCTGGACGGTGGAGCACTACAATTATAACCAAGTTTAATATTTTGTTTTTGGGTCATCTGTTGTCTCAGAGTAGCATATACACCCAACGCCCTCATCCTGGACCAGCAAAATGAACATGTTCGACAACGTTCTTGGGTGCATTACGCGTTCCTACTTCTCGCTATATGTGGGTACGACTAGCCTGGTCGAATATGGTAGTTTTGGTGATACGCGTGTTATGGTGTGGGGAGGCATAATGTTCCATGCACGTACTGACCTCCAAATGTTTGAGTACCGTATACCCACCGGTCAATGTTATTGTGACGCTATGTTCCTTCCACGGGAGCGTGTTTGGAGCGCTGGATTTGGCCTTGATTTCATTTTTATGAATGGCAGTGCACGACCACATCTATCTGCGGGAATGGAGGAGCTATTGGAACGATAGGATGTTCGGCGAACGGACTGGTCTACCCGTTCCTCAGAATTAAATCCAATCGAGCCCGTAGGGATGCATTGTACTAAAGTACGTCCACATCCACCAGTGACCATCCAGCAGATACAAACCGAGCTCGTGGATGAACGGAACGTCCTACCACAACACATCCTTACCCGCCTTGTGACCCGCATGGGAGCACTTGGCGTAACATGCATTGCCGTCCGTGGTGATCACAGACGCAATTAAAAACAAAGTTCCTCTTTTTGTAATGTCAGGAAACCATCTCAAATTACGGTGACCTCGCAGCAGTTATTGCCTTTGAATAAAACTGTCGTTTCCATCCTCTCATTGCGAATATCTTTCAGTTTCCTTCTGTATTATAATTATTATACTGTCGCAGTTCTTTCGACGTATGACCCAAGTTTCATCGAGCTATGCTACTTGTCAGTGACACAAAGTGCGAATGTCACTATCGCCCTTAAATGTTAGCACTCCAGTGTGTGCACGCTTATACGTTGTCTACCGTCTTTTAAAACATGGGTCCTGCAGTTGCAGTATCTTTTGAAAGGCCAGAAAAATGTGTGGTTCCTGAAGAGCGGCAGCAGACTTTTCAATAGTTGCAGGGGTAGCAGTCACGATGATCTGGCCTTGTGATATCAGCCTGCAGTGCTGGTACTTCGAACGACTGAAAGCCAGGCTACTCAGGAGGGTGTCGTCGTCAAGAAAAACAAAACTAGAACTCTGTTGGTCCTACTGGGGAGTGTCTGATACCTTATTGTGGCAAGCAAGTTAGAAAATTTCATAAGGGAAATGGGTAGGTCGAAGTTAGATATTCTGGTAAATAGGCCAGAGGAAAAGCAATTCAGGCCAGGTGTGTAAACGGTAATAATTACAGAAGCTATAGGGGTAACGCTGGAGTAGGTCGAATAATGAAGGAATGCGTGTAAGCTATTATGTAAAGCTTTTTGAACGCTTTGTCACAGATAAGACAGAGAGAATGTATGATGAGACAGAGAAATTTATTCAGACATGAACAGAGTGAAAAATTTCATTGTGATGGGCGGACTGGAATTCGATAGTAGGAAGAGGAAGACAAGAAAAAAATAGTAAGACAGTATGGTCTGGGGAAAAGGAACTGAAAGAGGAAGGCGCTTGGTAGAATTTTGCACAGAACATAAATTAATCATTCCTAACACTTGGTTCACGAATCATGAAAGAAAGTTGTATTGGTGGAAGAGACACAGAGATACCGGAATACTTTATATCAGTCATATAATGCAAAGACAGAGATTTCGGACCCAGGCTTTAATCTAAAAGATACAGCCCGAGGCAAATGTGGACTCTGACCACGATTTATATGTTATGAACTGTCGATTAATCATTGCTAACACTCGGTTTAAGTATTATGGAAGAATGTGTCATTCGTGGAAGGGACCAGAAATACCAGAATATTTTATATCAGTTACATAATGCAAGGATAGAGGTTTCGGACTCAGATTTTAAACTGAAAGATACAACAAGCGTCAAATGAGAACTCTGACCACAATTTATAGGTTATGAACTGTATATTAAAACTGAAGAAATAGCAAAACAGTAGGGAACTAAGTAAATGGGATCCGGATAAGTTGAAAAAACCAGAGGTTGTTGAGAGTTTCAGAGTCACCATAACGCCAAGGACTCACTAGAACAGGGAAAGGAATACAGTTGAAGACGAATGGGTGTCATTGAGAGACGAAATACGAGTGGTGAAGACAGCAGAGGACAACAGGGCCTAGCAGAAATCCTTAGATATCACAGGAGATAATGAATTTAAAGAACTACTGACTGCCTTGGGAGGGCCAGTCCTGACAAAACTCTACCATCTGGTGAGCAAAATGTATGAGACAGGCGAAATACCCTCAGACTTCAAGAAGAATAGAATAACTCCAATCCCAAAGGAAGCAGGTGTTGACAGATGTGAAAACTACCGAACTATCAGTTTAATAAGCCACAGCTGCAAAATACTAACACGAATTCTTTGGAGGTCAGTTTGGACACCGTAGAAATATTGGAACACGTGAGGCAATACTGACCTTACGACTTATCTTAGAAAATAGATTAAGTAAAGGCAAACCTACGTTTCTAGCATTTGTAGACGTAGAGAAAGCTTTTGACAAGGTTGATTGGAATACTCTCTTTCAAATTCTGAAGGTGGCAGGGGTAAAATACAGTGAGTGAAAGGCAATTTACAATTTGTACAGAAACCACATGGCAGTTATAAGAGTCCAGGGACATGAAAGGGAAGCAGTGGTTGGGAAGGGAGTGAGACAGGGTTGTAGCCTCTCCCCAGTGTTATTCAATCTGTATATTGAGCAAGCAGTAAAGGAAACAAAAGAAAAATTCGGAGTAGGTATTAAAATCCATGGAGAAGAAATAAAAACTTTGACGTTCGCCGATGACATTATAATTCTGTCAGAGACAGCAAAGGACTTGGAAGAGCAGTTGAACGTAATGGACAGTACCTTGAAAGGAGGATATAAGATGAACATCAACAAAAGCAAAACGAGGATAATGGAATGTAGTCGAATTAATTCGGGTGATGCTGATGGAATTATATTGGGAAATGAGACATAGTAGTAAATGAGTTTTGCTATTTGGGGAGCAAAATAACTGATGATGGTCGATGTAGAGAGGATATAAAATGTAGACTGGCAATGGCAAGGAAAGCGTTTCTGAAGAAGAGAAATTTGTTCACATCGAGTATAGATTTAAGTGTCAGGAAATCGTTTCTGAAAGTACTTGTATGGAGTGTAGCCATGTATGGAAGTGAAACATGGACGATAAATAGTTTGGACAGGAAGAGAATAGAAGCTTTCGAAATGTGGTGCTACAGAAGAATGCTGAAGATTAGATGGGTAGATCACATAACTAATGAGGAGGTATTGAACAGAATTGGGGAGAAGAGGAGTTTGTGGCACAACTTGACGAGAAGAAGGGACCGGTTGGTAGGACATCTTCTGAGGCATCAAGGGATCACAAATTTAGCAATGGAGGGCAGCATGGAGGGTAAAAATCGTAGAGGGAGACCAAGGGATGAATACACTAAGCAGATTCAGAAGGATGTAGGATGTAGTAGGTACTGGGAGATGAAGAAACTTGCACAGGATAGGGTAGCATGGAGAGCTGCATCAAACCAGTCTCAGGACTGAAGACCACAACAACAACAACAACAATGAATTATTTGGTAAAATGGAAATGCCGTGTGGCTAGGGCCTCCCGTCGCGTGGACCGTTCGCCGGGTGCAAGTCTTCCGAGTTGACGCCACTTTGACGACTTGCGAGTCGATGTGGATGAAATGATGATGATAAGGACAATACAACACCCAGTCCCTGAGCGGAAAAAATCTCCGACCCAGCCGGGAATCGAACCCCGGGCAGTTAGGTATGACATTCCGTTGTGGTGAGCACTCAGGTACTAGGGACGGAAAATTTAGTTGGTAAAATGAGAAAATATAAAAATGTACCGAATGAAGCAGCGAAAGGGAATACAGATGTATATAAATTAGATTGAAAAGAAGTGCAAAATGGCCAAATAGACACAGTTAGAGGATAAATGCAAGGATACAGAAGCTTACACAACTAGGAGAAAGATAGATGCATCCCACAGGAAAATTAAAGTGGTCTTTGGAGAAAAGAGAGGTAGCTGTATGAATATCAAGCCCTAAGATGAATAACCAGTACTATGCAAAGAAGGGAAAGATGAAATTTGGAAGCTGTGTATAGAGTGGCTACACAAGGAATTTGTAGAAAATATTATAGAAAGGGATGAAAACGTAGATGGAGATGACGTGTGAGCTATGGTACTGCGAGAATAATTTGAAAGAGCACCGAAAAACCTACATCGAAACAGGGCCGCTGGTGCAGACGACATTCCGTCGATGCTACTGATTGCCTGGAGAGAGCCAGCCATGACAAAACTATCCCATCTGGTGTGCAAGATGGATGAGACAGACGGAACACCTTAAGACTTCAAGAAGAGCGTAATAGTTCCAATAACAAAGAAAGCAGGTGCTGCAGATGTGAATATTACTGAATTGTCAGTTTAACAAGTCATGTGAATATTGAAATAGTCATCAACCAGTTGCATAAAAGAAATTTAATTTCTTTACCGATTTCAGGCACGTAGAGCCATCCTTTAGAAGCAAGTGGTTTAGAGCGCCTGTACGAAAATGGTTAAGGCACCACATGACAGAAGACTACAACAACAGCAGTCTTGTACGACTGTAACAGATATCTCATTTAGAACAATAGTATTAGTAGCAAAAATGGTACACAGTCTATATTATTCATAAGATTCGTTAGTATACGATAATGGTAAGATTTGAGTTCGTCAAAAGCAGCAAAAGTGGAAGCATTCAGCTTACCAACGAACAACGTTTAAGCAGGTGGTAGGCACAGCTATTCGTTACAACGATTTTATCCTGCATTGTCTTTTTACGGAAACATTAGGTACTTGCAGCTGTTGATATCTGCCTATTGTCATCCCTTGTGCGCAACTGTCCTTGTTTCCAGCACACAAGCACAAAGATTTCCTCAAGCCCTCTTATTTGACCTCTTATCGAGATAAACTGTCCCTCATTCTATCCTTGAATTCTCTTTTCTAATAACACAACAAACACGCTTGTTGCCTTTCGAAGCATTATCCTTTCTCTCCCATTCTTTCTCAATGCTGTCTTCTTCTTTTCAGCACGAGGACCTCGACTTTAGAATGCTATCCCTCATTACGTTATAGAGTGATTTACAGTTTCAAATGACAGCTAACTATCAATTTCATAAGTCACCAATAATAATTGGTTTTGCTTTGTATGCACCATTTACCCCATTAAAACTAGGTACTGTGCTTCCCCACCAGAAAGTTTGCATTTACAAACGTTCCTAGCTGAAAAACTCTTCTTGTGTTTCGCTCGTTTAGAATTTATTATGCATGAAAAACTAGCTTCTCTTAAAACTGAGCGCTAATTACCTGATATATTCATCCACTGTTTGAGAATGAGTTTAGTAACCAGACGTCTGAAGATGGTTTATACATGGAAATGAGAGTTCGATTCTTCATAGAATCATGAGTGGGGTATACTGGTTGTGTGATAAAGGCTGTGTGACAAAGAAACATTGAGAAGTTGAACGTATCAACCAACCAGTTGCAGATAAAGGTTTCCTGGAACCCGTGACGTAGGTTTCGACAGTTTTAAAGTTGTCTTCTTAAGAAGGTGTAATGGAGTGTAAAAATTGCATTTGTGGTTACAAAAACATTTTAAACACAGCAAAGTAACAACTGTAGCCGAAACATTGTGTGACAAGGGCAGAGACTTGTCAATCACATGCTGATTATGTACGTTGAATATAGCCAAACAGCTCTTTCCATATGAGATATCCACCTTAAGAACACAAATAATCGCATGTTACGACATAGGATACCATCACTATAGTGTTATAGGTGCGCATATTCAGTGCCAAGTGTAGTGGCCTTCACGAAGAGTAGTTGTAGAAGGAAAAGTTGACTTGTATATGGTAATACATCATGATGGCATACGGGTTACAGCAGTATGTACATGACAAATGGCAAATATCAGCTGCCCAAAATGCACAGGCTCTAGCGCTAAGGAAAGCTAGCTGCAGAGGGCGCGAAATCCGTCCAGAATGCACTGAGTAGACTATGTAACTACAACAGAAAAAGAAAAGAACATCATAACTTGTATAAGGCGACTGTTAATTTAAAATGGTATCAAACTGAACAAATATAAAAGTGATGAACCAACAATGCAACGACATTTCACCTTGTATTTAGTAAATAGTGACATTAAAAGTAATAAATACTATAAATAAAGGGGACGGGGTATCATAAAATTTATCAAGGACTAATTGTCGAAATCGTGAAATTTCAGCATAGCTGTAGAGAAGTTTGTAAACGCCAGATAGAGCAGAACAGCCGGACGGCTTTTGTCAATGATGTATCCATCTTAAAGAACACATATAATCACAAGAGCGATTCTTTATTTAGCACTATTTATTACATACACGACGATATGCAGCTAAACGACGATTTCGGCATTTCTCTCTGCGAAAAACCAAATTTTCACTGGATTGAGACGACGTTCCCAGTGTTTTGCTACTCTAGAAAAGAGACAGACACTGCATAAAATCTGTACACCCATCCTTTGCAAAGTAAGAAACAGTGACCAAATTATCGGTAACCGCAAGAAAAAATTATTAATGTGAATCAAGTAGACGAACCAGATTATCACATGCTCCATCTTGGTGAAAGTAATTGTGTACGCAGGTGGTACACACGTGCAGCGTAGAAGAACACACCTTTTATTCTCTCTATTGTGATATTCTCTTCAGACAGCTGTATTTCAGACTGTTTATTAAGCGCTATTTACTTTGATGCATTCAAGACTTCATCAACACGCTCACGTGATAGGCATCGACTTAACGCGCAACTGCAAATTATTAATATGCAACCGCAAATTATATTATCTCATAACCGTAGGACATTGTGAACTATGACAATCAGTGAATCGAAATCGATGGCGATTAATAAACAACACTAAACACGGCTCTGCAAAAAGGATATTTTATTGAAGTGAATTAATGGTTCATTATTGGCCGACACAAAAAAACAGCCGAATTAGCACAGACCATCACCTGAAAATCACTAACGAATTCATATAGGGGCACAATAAGCGTTAATTACCATCTCTCTCGGAATCACATGGTATTTAAGCTTGATATGAAACAGTGCATCGACTTAACTTACGTCAGCGTAAATGAAAGACATACACATCAAACAGCTTCGACTGGAAGACTGGAAGAATTGATGCAATTCTGTCTCAGGAGCAGAAAATGTATAGAAGCCATATATATTTTCAGACGTATTTGAACTAAGTTTGCTTTGTTTCTGACACAGTTCAAATGGTTCAAATCGCTCTGAGCACTATGGGGCTTAACTTCTGAGGTCATCAGTCCCCTTGAACTTAGGACTGCTTAAACCTAACTAACCTAAGGACATCACACACATCCATGCTCAAGGCAGGATTCGAACCTGCGACCGTAGCGGTCACGCGGTTCCAGACTGAAGCGCCTAGAACCGCACGGCCGCACCGTCCGGCTCTGACATAGTTCCTTCCGCTTATCGTCCAGATGAATTTTAACAACTAATGGATGGATTTAGCACAGCAGTTTTTGAAGTACGTCATGAAATTTACACATCGAAAAGGAAACGATACAAAAAACACAAGTTATAGAACCGGATGACAAACCTTGTATTCTTTTTTATTTATTTAAGGACAGTTCTTGACAAGGACTGGATGAATAGGAAAGAAATAACAAAAATTAAATGAATGTCTGTAAAAGCAGACACTGTTGACAATCCACAGCCGTACGAAATACTTCGAAATTATTTCGCTGACTGCTCGACATCACTACATTCGCCAACTATTTCGCAAGTGGAATACGAGAGAATAATGAAGACGGTATGAC
This sequence comes from Schistocerca americana, assembly GCF_021461395.2. Classification (NCBI taxonomy): domain Eukaryota; kingdom Metazoa; phylum Arthropoda; class Insecta; order Orthoptera; family Acrididae; genus Schistocerca; species Schistocerca americana. The sequence continues at coordinate 117,638,607 of NC_060122.1, read as the reverse complement.
CAATGAAGAAAGTCTGTGTCGGTCCAAGAATAATGCACGGATAGCCAAGTTGTTAAGCGACAGTTCCCGAGAAGTGCGAGTTGTGGATTCAAGTTCCGGTCAGGCACCAATTTTTTTATGTCAGTGGTGGTCAGTGTTTCTTGATCTAATACAGCTGATGTCAAGGAATTTACACCAGAGAAATACTTTAGAAATACCAGAAAGTTGATTATGCCCTGAGGTGCTTTTAGTATACTCGAAAGGTCATGCAAATGCGCTTAAAATGAAAATTTTACAATCCATGTCGATCTCCAGAGTTCAGTTATCTTAAAGTCAAAAACTAAAAATTGCTCAGCGAGCATTACGAGGGTTATTAGGAAAGAATAAAAAACGTTAGTATTGCTATGTGGACCAAAGAGATTCCTGAACGCACTCCATGATAAAACAAAATAATTTTAAAGAGAAGGAGCATGGAAGAGTAACACAAATACGGTTGCAACGCGTGAAGAAGTTTGGAGGAGAATCTATACGACAGTGGTTGTCACATGGTGGACGATGAAAATCCCAGTACTAACAGATTTTTTATAAAAGATTATGATTCAGTGTATCTAAAGGCATCTCTTCCAAATTCTGAAAGAAGAAGATCTGGACCTCAAGAATGAAGCAGTTAATAGTCAAACACTACGTGCTACAGAATATAAGATAAAATTCAGAAGAAATTAAAACATTAGAGAGGCAAGAGGATGGACTGCCTCGGAGGAAACTGAAATCGAGTCTTGAAGCTGACGAAGCCATCAAATCAGGAAAAATCAATATTATGATAGAACGCTCATGTTTTGCAGACGACCTGGCAATTCTGTTAGGACAGCGATCCCGCGCAAAAATAAATAGAAACAGAACAAAACTTAAGGCTCCAAATACCATTTGCAAACACAAAACACATGTCCAGCAACTATCTGTACACTAAATTTCTAAAAACTATGCACGGGAAAATTGGCAAAATTTCTCAATTCACACATTTAGGTGAAACCATTTTGAAAACTGGCCGAAAAATGATTAGTTACGAAATTTGTTGTCACAAAATGGAAAAAGCTTTCAGGGATACACAATAACAAAAATGCATCTGAAAATATCTGCAACTGAAAAAAAAAATCTGAAAATCTGTAATACTACAGCACAGAGTAACTTTATGGGGAATTTAAAACAGAGAACGAAAAATGTTAACGAGAATTTTAGGTCCAAATTTTACTGAAGAATGAACATACAGACCTTGCGGAAATAAAGTAACTGGGAAATATACCAATATTTACCCGGATATGAGAAAAACGCAGGCTACAGTTCAATTGGCACAGTAGAAGAATGAAATCTACCCGATTAACTAGACAGGTGGTCGAATTCTACGAAACCCGCATTAAAGCTGAAACTGAAACAATAAAACGGATCACTGCAGTAAAAGACGACCTCAAAGGAGCAGAATAACAAAACACGGCAGACCAGACAGAAAACCTTTCAAACTGAACATTCACGACTGTACACTTGGCTTGGCAGAAAAATCCAATATGACCTCAACAACTTGCTCTGAGGACCGGAAAAGAGCCCATTCTGGCAGAACGAAATTAATGTGGACACAAAGAAAAGCTGAAAGAAATACACAATGAAAATATCCCTATTTTGGCCGAGCAGTTATAGGCATTTCAGCCTGGAACCGCGTGACCGCTACGGTCGCAGGTTCGATTCCTGCCTCGGGCATGGATGTGTGTGATGTCCTTAGGTTAGTTATGTTTAAGTAGTTCTAAGTTCTAGGGAACTGATGACCTCAGATGTTAAGTCCCATAGTGCTCAGAGTCATTTGAACCACTTATCCCTTGTTTTACATCGCTTGGTCCAGTGGGGCCGAAGAATCAATAATAAAAATTATGTTCTAACTATTATTTGTTTCTTGAGACATAATGCACGCAGACTCCAAGATTTTTTGTGGTAAAGCTATTTAAACATTTTCCGCTTGAATATTTCTTATGTTGCTTTCGACATGACAGGGCCAACCTATGACACCATGAATAACTCTTTTATAATTAATTTCTGTCTCTTCGACTAAGGAAGCGTTGTGAATTTCCCAAACACAAGAAGAAGAACAAACGATTGATTTCGTAAGAGGCTTTTTATCACACATTTTCACAATTTTCTGATATACTTAATACGTTGGGGAAATACTCCCCAAGCCACCTAACGTGTATAGCGGCACGTGCTTCTGGTACCACTACATGATCCGTCCCTCCCTGTTCCACTCGGGAATGGCGCGGGGCAAGAATGATTGTCGATAAGCCTCTGTATTGGCTTGAATTCCTCAAATCTTCTTGTCTTGGTCATATCGCGAGATGAATGTGGGAGAAAGTAATGCCGTAAAGTGCTCATTCGAAATTTCAATTTTAAGACTCTCCGTGATGCACAATGCCTCTCTTGTATGTCTGCCTTTGTGGTTTATAGCGCATCTCTCTAACGCTCTCGCGCCGACTAAACAAATTCGTGACGAAGCGATCCGATCTTCGTGGGATCTTCTCTATCTCTTCCCTCACTTCTACCTGGTTAGAGTCCCAGACTTAGGAACAGTACTCACGAATCGGTCGAACACGTACTCTGTAAGCCACTTCCTTCGTGGATGAGTTACATTTACTTAAGATTCTTCAATATGAAATCTACTTTTCTTGCTGTTTGTTTTATGTGGTTATTCCACTTACAATGGCTCTGGAACGGTACTCCATCATCAGTAGTGTAGTTGTACAGTAGTGGATTTATTTTCCTGTGTGTGTGTAATATGATAATTTATTTACATTCAGGGTCAGAGGTCAGAGCCTACACCTTTCATCCATCGACCCCCTGCATTTCATTTTGCACATCGATCACCTGTGAACAATCTTCAAGAGCTTCTGGCGCTTTCTGCTCATCGTTCACATAGACTGTAATAGCAGCGGTTCTACCACTCTTCCTTAGGGCACTCCGGAAATTGCTACATCTGTCGGTTTTTATCCATTAAGAGTGACAAACTGAGTTCCGAGTGCAGAGAAGTCTTTAAAGCAGTCGCAGATATGATCCGTTACTCGTTAAGATCGTCACTACACGGCAGGGCGGGACGATGTCAAATGCCTTTCTGGAGTCAAGGAGCAGGGCATCAATTTGAGCGTCATTGTTTACAGGGCAATAGCTGACAAGGAAGAACAGAGCGAGCTGATTGCTGAAACCATAATGATTTTTTAAGAGAAGATTTTCGTTCTCCAAAAACGTAATAATTCTTGAGCATAAATTAAGCTCCTGTTCTCAGGTGAATTCGGGTTGAATGTTTGCAATATTCATTAACTATATCAGGTTAGACCACCTTCAACAGCAGATCGTGTTACTTTAGTCTTCGTTAACGGCGACTGGTCTAGGAGTGTGAAGAAATGCTGACGGTCCAATTTCTACAATGAGTGCTTTGTCGTGGCACCTAACGTAAGTAGAAAGATAAAGTAATAATATTCCATAGCGATGTTAAATGACCCACAGCCACTCCATCGGAGCGTGGGGTTCAGCTACTAGACCGGCCGCGACAAGCTCGCTGGCACAGAACGCTGTCTTTCTCTGCTTTAAGCACCGTGTCGCTTTCGCCAGGTGCACTTTTCCTCTCGACCTCGGTAGCTGGTTTCATCCGTTATTTATACTCACACATAAATGTCATCCGCTCTCTCTACGTCTGGGCATCTGGTTCCCATCTTGGGGCGCCACGTGTTTTGTGATATCTAATGACGCCACAGAGATCGCGCCTGTCATCACGAGGAAAAATATTGTCACCGAAAGCGATGTGGGAAACCTTGTCGGAAGTTGTTATGTGTAAAAACAGTTATCCTACAGCAAGACAGCTCGGATTAGCACGCTGTAGTTTATTTTTTATCGCTGATTCATGTGCATTGGCTTGATGTAGACCGTTTCAGAGCTTACAACGAATTAATACCGTATATCTCAACGAGGGCTGCACGACGCCGAACTGAGAACTCTGCAACAGTTGCTTGTCACTGTAGAAAGCATAATTGCATTCAAAAGTTACAGTAATTAATTTTCACGAAATAAGTAATACTACGTGCTTCATTTGCGAATTTAACTCAATTACGTTACTTGATTGCTTTATACAAACCATACCAAGTAATTTGTATGAAAGAAATTCATAATCGTCGTTCCTGTAACAATACTGTTGCCGCAGACGTAATGGTTTGGGTCATTCACGATAGCTATCACATTTCTTCTAAGACAAGTATGAGACACTCGTTTCCTGAAAGTTGAACCCAGTCCCACAAAAATCTATTTCTGTAATACGAACGTTATTCGTAGGCTGTGGTCAGGAGGGATACTTACTCACAGTTAGGAAGTCTGACGAAATATTACGCAAGAAATCTCCACTACCCGCTCTCCTTTAAGGGAAGTGAAATAATTTACAGCTCATGAAACTATATCGATTTTGCACTCACTTCAAGATCAAATAAGAGATCGTTCAATAATTACTGCCCCACATTTTTTAAAAAAGCCATTAATATACATAGACAAACTTATATTTTGACTAAAGTTCAGTCTTGATCACACCATTTATGTTTTAATGATATAGGTAACCGGTTTCGGTTATTTTTACATAACCATCATCAGACCCATGGCTCCCTTAGGATGGTAGGCGCTCCGCGGAGCATTACAAGTAGGGTTCTGTTATTGAATTCTTATGTGCAGAAAAAAAAGCGCAATGAACGTCCATAGACGTTTGTGTCCAGTGTATGGCGATGCTGCAACTATACTCCTTAGTTGGGCGATGGGTAAAAAAAGTTATAGCCTCAGGAAAGGCAAAAGCAGAGCTCCATGATCAGCCACGCTTGGGAAGTCCCGTCAAAGCCACTGCTCCACATAAGCTAAAATACACGGATGCCATTATTCGTGCAGACCGGTGCATCACAACGCAACAACTGGCTCTTCATTTCTCGGCCAGGAAGTCTGAGAACCAAATTGGGTTGGACATGATTGTCTCATGCGCCGTACAGTTCAGTCCTGGCAACCTCCTACTTCCATCTCTTTGTGCCCCTTAAAGATTTTCAATGGGGAACACACTCTGAAGATGATGAGAGTGTCAGCGAAAACGTGGCTACGTCTACAGGATAAGAGCTTTTACCAGCAGGGAATACATGCTCTTCCATAACGTTGGCGTACGGTCATAGAACGCGATGGAGACTACGTAGAAAAATACGACATGGACAAGACATGTTGATTTATATTGTCACCAAATTCTGACTCTTGACAGTAAATAATGTTCTGAGAAAAAACGTGGGGCGTTACTTATGGAACGACTCTCGTAAAATCTGGAAATAAATAAAAATTTTCACAATAATGCGCAACGTAATTCACTTCACATGCCTCTCTCAGTTAGCTTTTCTGCTTTTTTGTTTTGTTTTTGTTGTTCAACTGTCTCACATGAATACAACGATATTTGTCTTCCTAGTAACAACAGAGAAGTCGAAAATACTTATCAGTGAAAGCATTGTAGCTAGTTATTTTGCGTTTGAAATCGCTAACATAGCTGTTAGATGGTAAATTACAAACACCAGGTTGTTGTAACAACGGAGCATCTACTTACACATGCCCATCGTAGGACGCGATTATAGTATAGCAGTGAACCTTGGTGGATATTATAATGCGGAGCCAATTTGCACAAAAAAGTAATTCTACTTTTGGCTACCAGGTGCAAATCTGGCGCTGCGAATGCAAGGAAGACATATAGAAATGTTTGCATATGTAATGGATTATGAACGGGACATTGGAAGGAAAGGTAAAACAAGACGTAATGTTAACTTATCATAAACAGCTGTTTACACAGTTTGTTCAATATGAGCACCGAAGACGTTAGCTTCCGAAAAACGACGTGACCAACAGTTGCTAGTAGCAGTTCCGGTGGAATATAAGCATCGTGTTCCTGCATGCTGTCCTTCAGATCAGGTAGGGATTGAACGTGTCCCTGGTAAACACGGTCTTTTAGATATCCCCAGAGACAAGAGTCAGATGATATCGCAGACCGCGCATCTGGAAAACCTCTGGAGATAACAGATTTGTAGAAGGTTACATTAAGCAGATCTTTCACTTTGTGAGCGACATGAGATGCTGCTCCATTTTGTATGAAAACGGTGGTTTCCACACAGTTGTCCTCTTCCAAAGCAGGGTTCACACTATGCACAAGGAGGTCTCGATAACGTGCAGTTGTCACGATACACCTGACAGGATGTCTGCGCGTATTTTCTTCAAAGAAGAACGAACTGAGAGTAGAGGTGCTTGTGAGTCAACACTACACAGTCACATACGGTGAGTGGAATGGCCTTCGTCCACAGTACCATGCGGTTCAACAGAACACGAAACTCGGCAGTTCATTGTGTTCATTGCATCCTGTAGTGTAAAGTGTGCCTCGTCACTCCATAGAATATTGCCTGGCCACATGTCATCAAACTCGACCCGTGCCACAAACCGAACGACTGCGATTCATGGAGTTTCAGTTGCTGCACCGTCTGTATCTTGTACGACTATAGTCCGATACACGAACGCTGCGGTTCGCGCCTTTTTAGGCATGGACGGGGATTGCCTTCTTGACGATTCCAAGCGACAGGTACGCGCTTGCCTGTGCTTTCAGCTTGAAGAAACCGTATATCCTGCAAAGTACGTCTCTCGCTTGCTTCTGCAGAATTTATCAATTACCACTACAATCAGCGATGGCAAATCGCTACGAATTGGAATCGAAATTCACTAAACAGCTCGCTGCGATTACATTTAACGCTCGCATTAGCTAAGTCATTCACAGCAGAACGGTCACAGCACTGCTGAACGCTTATTGGCTGTCGGAGTATGCGTGACGTAGGTGCGCAGAAGAATCCAAAACTCGACCGCCATCTTTCGTGACTCCAACTATAACAGTCTAAAACAGATCGAAAAGCTTTCCGCATTGTTGACCATGAGATGGACAATTATCGTGACAATGTGCGAGCACTAACATTGCCCGGTGCACGTGCTGCACGGTCAGTTACAGCTGCGGCAACCTTGTCACAAAGTTCCACTGGAACAGGACGCCCTGCTCTTCCATGTGCCACATCAAGCTTACCCGTATTTTAGAATTTCATTATCACCTTCTTTAAACCATTTAATGACCTCGGGCCTCCCCTCAAACTTTTTAGTTGGCGATACTCTCTCAGTGTAGCACTGTACTTGCTGCCCTTCACATAAAACAGTTTCACTAAAAGCGCATGGTCTCTCTTCTCGAAGGCGTACTCTTCACTCACATTATGGCTTGACAAATGACAGCGTGGATGTCATACCGTGGTACAAACACTGTACGGTCCCAGATTGGAAACATACAATTCTAAAGGAAATAAAAATTATGCCAAACTCTTTAGCATTTGATTTAAAAAAAGTATTAGTGAACTATTTATGATATATTCAACGGAGAGCTCCAGAAAAAAAAATAAAAACTAAATAGAAGCATCCATGACTCATGGAGAGGCCGTTGTTGATCGTTTGCCCAACGCAACCTAAGTACAGCGTGAACTTAAATACAATGACGTCCAAAATTAAAGCAACAAATGGAAATTTGGTAAGGTTTCATTTATTTTGCCACAAAACAGTATAAACAGGTGACAGTAAAGTAGAAAAAAAGTAAAGAATACAGAAGTAATCGACTGCAACATGCATAACGGTAGACAACTTAACGGATTTGCACACACATTCTGACAACTGACTAACGTGCTCAGTATGGGGTGTGACCACCTGTGGCACCAACACAGGCCTGACAACGACGGTAAATGCTGTGATTATATTGTGAATTAGGACGGGGAAATAGCAGATTGTTGCTTTTATTTTGGACACCAGTGTATTTATTACTGAATAATTTTTTTCCATGTTTCAGACAAGGGGCTACATAAAAATTAAAAATGGCGTGATTGTGTGATGAACAAGGTTTGAAACCCATGTACGAGTTTGATCTTTATGAAAATTGTTTCCCTGCACAATCTATAGGTTATGCAGAGACTCCCGTTTCAAACTTTTAGGACTTGTAGACTACGTCATGCGGTCACGTGATGTCAACGTCTGCATTGCTACGAGACTCCTCTAGAGACGGAGGAAGACCTGCTGACACGAATTCTGGCAGCTGCACTATAAACTGGAGGGACACCATGTGCCAGGTGGGATGCAGAGCGTGTACCAGCACATGTTTCGTAGTAACAATGTCTCTAACGGTCGTCGCCACATCGAGCCGCTGTTGAAATGCACCACTACTGTTCTGTACGTACAGTACGATGGGTTCTTTTTTGTTTTGGAATAACGTAAGCACGTAATGTTTAAGCGATAACACAAACAAACGTGTCTAAATGATAAACAGATGTTTCGTTATGTTTCCTCTCGTATTGTTACCTAGTAATTGCCCTGCGTTACGCCTAATTCCATCCCTCAAGCAGATGTGGATTAGCTAAATGTCTGAATAGAAACCGTCATAGAACGGAAATAGTACGTATCCGGACATGTGCTCCTATTCACATCATTATGCACTCACTCCTCACTACAAGTTAGCACCACTAAAGATGCCTCTGCCAGAATTACAACGTGACTGAGAGAACGTACGAAATCAAAATTTTTTCTACAAAACATAAGAGTGAAAATTTTTGCTTTTTAAATGACATCACTTTGTGCTACACCCATGAGCAATTAAGAACGTCACTTCCATGAGCAGTTAAGAACGTCACTTCAGTTCCGTGTTTTCGATTAAATGAGAAGACTGTCTCAGTGCCGGATCATAGCATTGCCAAATTTTCAGACTTTTATTTAACGTTCTCGGATACTATTTACGAATACCTTGGAATGTTCCAAAATGTTTTAGGATACTCTAGAAAGTTTTCTAATTTTCTCAGTTCTCTATAAGAAAACAATAACAGAACGACAGTATACTTTATTTCAAATTAGGTTACTGCTGAATAATTAAGTGGGTTCAAGAGCACTTACAAGTATTTTTGAGCATTCTATAAAGTTTTTGACAGGAAACATTAATATTTTTAAGATTTTTTGAATGTTTATTTTCATAAATTTGTCAAATGCTTATGAGTGACCTGGAATGTATTCAGAAAACAAATGAAAACAAAGACCACGCGAAGCAAGTCTTTTTCAGCTAGTGCATTAATAAAAGAGTTTTATAAATTGCGTTAGTTATTGTTAAATTATCGTTATATACTTTCATAAATAACAGACTTACAACTTCAAAATGAATCGCAGTTCACTGAAATCCGCAATAAGGTTCATCAGTTAAACGGCAGATAAATTGCCGTGTCCGGAAAATAACGCGAAATTTACCGGATTTTAACTCGAAAACTAGTAAATACGTATTTAAGAGAAAGCTTTACGAAAGTTATTTTCTTTTACAATAACTGCCACATATAAAAATTATTTAATTACAATTAATTTATTACTATAAATTTATGTAATAATTATTGTCCATAACAATAACGATAATTTTTAATTTAAAGTAATAATTATTAAATTATTATTTTTTTAAAATATGATGTAAATTTTCTCACTTTTTATTCAACTTGAAATGGAGTATCCTGTGCTTGGATAAATGCTACGTAATAACTATACCAAGAATTGTATTTACTGACATACTACCTTTCTTTTTATACCTAACTTACGTTGCTCAAAGGTGTACCATAGCCCTCGTTACTTCTTACCTGTCATAGTAGTAGTCCCTAGAAAAAGAAAGAAAATGCTTTTATTAGATAAGTGTAGCAATTATGTTAAACTACTTACTATAAATCATTAAAACTTTAGTTATATTGAGCAACAAGAATATTTTTATGTAAAGCATATTATGCTTTCAGAAAAATGGTACTCTACAGTATTAAAAAATATAATATCAACATCTTCTTAAATTTAGGAACTTTTTGATTTGGGTTTAGTATGTTTCTTACAATGCAGCTAAACTTATATGTTACATAAAGAAAATGCACAAATTGTTTACAAACTCACTTTTTTAACAATGTATGGGGGCTCTAGTTTGGTATTAGTAGCACAAAATTATCTTTTACTGCACTGAAATTAGCTTCATTCCTGATTCAATATGGTCTACAGTTACCTCAAGAAATTTTCTCGTTACTGAACAAGCATAATATTGGACAATGTTACGAAGCTCCCCGTCGCTCAAAGTGAAATACGAGTATATTCTTGAATAGCGTTAACAATTCAAACCGAAATGGACATCTACGCAACATAGTGTAAGGAACGGTGTGGATAGAGCCGACATTGTACTTAAAGATCACATTCGAACCACAAAGTGAGGTAAAAATAAATACTGGTTGTTGGTACCAAATATAATTACCTGAGGAGTAATTCCTAAAAAACGAATACGAAAATTGTGAGTATTTTGTATTGACAGCTATCCGCAAATAAATGAACGGAATTTACATATTTTCGTGAAATAGCTTTAATGGTAATTGGAGCGAAGACGTATAAAAATAAAAATTCTTCTTATTTTCTAGTAAGTACATGTAACCTGAAAATTGCTTTCAAAACTATTAGCAACTGTGGCTCGACAGGTCAACAGAATTAAGTGAACTGAGGCCATAACATTGTTCCACTCAAAATCGTTATCTCTCAACAGAAACGCGCATTGAGACTCAATTTTTCACGAGATATGAACATCATTGGCTAATCGTCTCTATCCTTACGTATGAGTCTATCTGGGACTCAGCAAATGAAACTGTATTTTTTCAATAAGTACAACAGATTTTATATAAGGTATATCTGAAAAACTCGATGAGTGGCCTCAGAAGATAAAGGAAACAAGAGTTAAAACGAAATACCTTTATTGGCGATCAAAGTCATCTCCGTTTTCCACAACACATTTCTGACCTCAACTGTAATACTGTTGGAAGCTGTCAGGAAATGCTTCTTGAAGAATCGCTCGAAGCACTGTGATCATCCAAGTCTGTGAAACGTTGGACGTTCAGGACTATTTTACGGTGGGTGAACAAAAAAAAAAAAAAAAAAAAAATCTGAAGACGCCTATTCTGGAGAATAATTAGGGTCCTGAAGATCCATCACCTTGCATTGAGCGAGAAAGTTAAGCATGCATTCGTTGTGGATAGGTATCCAACATTGGGTGACCACAAGAAGCGTTAGCTGAACGTTTCCGATAACTTTACTACCGATGTCTGAAGAGTGCTGTAGCTAATGCTGATTACTTTCAAGGAAACCTACGTTTCCTTTATTCTCAGGATGCTGATTACTTTCAAGGAAACAATTGTTCCCTTTTTCTGAGACAATTCACCGAATTTTCAGACGCATGATACGTCACAACTAGTAACATGATTTCCATGCCATGAAAGTGATAAGGGTAAGATACACAGCTGTTTGAAGCGTGTGATTGACCACTTATCTACGACAGAAAAATGATTGGTCTAACGGTCTAGAAAGTTTTGGGGCTGAAGGCCAACTGGAGCTTAATTTAAGCTTAATTTACGAGCTGATACAGAAACGAAAGCAAAAGTTTTTTCGTATATAAGGGATTTTCAGCGAGTCACCACTTTTATTCTTTTAGAAAACTGAGAATGTTGAATAACTATCTGAAATGACATAGACTTGCCTGGTATTACTTTTATATCGCAGTAAAAATCCATCATTGTGCTTTCGTAAGGAAAGGACAGACTTACAGAGTGTACGTCCATGCTTAATACGATCTTGTAGTGCCCACTAACAACAAATCAATGGTTTTAGCGTTTGCTCCATATTTAGTTTTAAACACATGTCTGTTTCACGTACAATAATAAGTGTAATAGGCTCGCAAACGCATTGTTCCATGGCGATAATGTTCAATATAAATAACATTCTGATAGAAATGAGAGTTAACTAAAAATTACTAGGAATTTTAAGAGAAAGGCCAACACTAAATCCAAAATGAAATTCCTAGGATGCTTCTATGAGCCCCTAGAAATCGAAACAGAAATTTGACAGGGAGAGGGACATTCGGCACTCTTGTTCAACTGTGTACTGTAAAAAATATACCGAAGTGGCACAAGGAATTAAAATTTCTGAATGTGTTTAAAGTGTTCAGGATTGGAACTGCGCAGAAAGGTATGCAAACGCATTTCGTGTTTTGCTGATGACGTAGTCATAATGATGGAACAATTGAAACAGTCTGCAAATGCAGTACAGCTGATTACAGATTAGTATACCGTAAGAAGTAGCAAAACAAACTGGCTTGCAGATAAATTTCTAAAAATTATCATATATCCAAAAACAACAAATTCCAATTAAAGACCATTTACAGAACAATAAAATGCGTGAACAGCTTTTAACATCCAGGAGAACTGATTACGGCCAAAAGCCTACTTGAAATCTTGAAAGCAAGAGCTGTTGTTTGTGTGTGTGTTGTGGTCTCCAGTCCTGAGACTGGTTTGATGCAGCTCTCCATGCTACCCTATCCTGTGCAAGTTTCTTCATCTCCCAGTACCTACTGCAACCTACATCCTTCCGAATCTGCTTAGTGTATTCATCTCTTGGTCTCCCCCTACGATTTTTACCCTCCACGCAGCCCTCCAATACTAAATTGGTGATCCCTTGATGCCTCAGAACATGTCCTACCAACCGATCCCTTCTTCTGGTCAAGTTGTGCCACAAACTCCTCTTCTCCCCAATTCTATTCAATACCTCCTCATTAGTTATGTGATCTACCCATCTAATCTTCAGCATTCTTCTGTAGCACCACATTTCGAAAGCTTCTATTCTCTTCCTGTCCAAACTATTTATCGTCCATGTTTCACTTCCATACATGGCTACGCTCCATACAAGTAGTTTCAGAAACGATTTCCTGACACTTAAATCTATACTCGATGTGAACAAATTTCTCTTCTTCAGAAACGCTTTCCTTGCCATTGCCAGTCTACATTTTATATCCTCTCTACATCAACCATCATCAGTTATTTTGCTCCCTAAATATCAAAACTCATTTACTACTATGTCTCATTTCCCAATCTAATTCCATCAGCATCACCCGAATTAATTCGACTACATTCCATTATCCTCGTTTTGCTTTTGTTAATGTTCATCTTATATCCTCCTTTCAAGGTACTGTCCATTACGTTCAACTGCTCTTCCAAGTCCTTTGGTGTCTCTGACAGAATTACAATGTCATCGGCGAACGTCAAAGTTTTTATTTCTTCTCCATGGATTTTAATACCTACTCGGAATTTTTCTTTTGTTTCCTTTACTGCTTGCTCAATATACAGATTGAATAACATTGGGGAGAGGCTACAAACCTGTCTCACTCCCTTCCCAACCACTGCTTCCCTTTCATGTCCCTGGACTCTTATAACTGCCTAACTGCCATCTGGTTTCTGTACAAATTGTAAATTGCCTTTCGCTCCCTGTATTTTACCCCTGCCACCTTCAGAATTTGGAAGAGAGTATTCCAGTCAACCTTGTCAAAAGCTTTCGCTAAGTCTACAAATGCTAGAAACGTAGATTTGCCTTTCCTTAATCTTTCTACTAAGATAAGTCGTAGTGTCAGTATTGCCGCACGTGTTCCAGTATTTCTACGGAATCCAAACTGATCTTCCCCGAGGTCGGCTTCTACTAGTTTTTCCATTCGTCTGTAAAGAATTCGTGTTAGTACTTTGCAGCTGTGGCTTATTAAACTGATTGTTCGGTAATTCTTACATCTGTCAACACCTGGTTTCTTTGGGATGTGAATTATTATATTCTTCTTGAAGTCTGAGCGTATTTCGCATTTCTCATACATCTTACTCACCAGATGGTAGAGTTTTGTCAGGACTGGCTCTCCCAAGGCCGTCAGTAGTTCCAAGGGAATGTTGTCCACTCCGGGGGCCTTGTTTCAACTCAGGTCTTTCAGTGCTGTGTCAAACTCTTCACGCAGTATCGTATCTCCCATTTCATCTTCATCTACATCCTCTTCCATTTCCTTAATATTGTCCTCAAGTACATCGCCCTTGTATAGACCCTCTATATACTCCTTCCACCTTTCTGCTTTCCCTTCTTTGCTTAGAACTGGGTTTCCATCTGAGCTCTTGATGTTCATACAAGTGGTTCTCTTATCTCCAAAGGTCTCTTTAATTTTCCTGTAGGCAGTATCTATCTTACCCCTAGTGAGTTAAGCCTCTACATCCTTACATTTGTACTCTAGCCATCCCTGCTTAGCCATTTTGCACTTCCTGTCGATCTCATTTTTGAGACGTTTGTATTCCTTTTTGCCTGCTTCATTTACTGCATTTTTATATTTTCTCCTTTCATCAATTAAATTCAATATTTCTTTTGTTACCCAAGGATTTCTACTAGCCCTCGTCTTTTTACCTACTTGATCCTCTGCTGCCTTCACTACTTCATCCCTCAAAGCTACCCATTCTTCTTCTATTGTATTTCTTTCCCCCATTCCTGTCAATTGTTCCCTTATGCTCTCCCTGAAACTCTGTACAACCTCTGGTTCTTTCGGTTTATCCAGGTCCCATCTCCTGAAATTCCCACCTTTTTGCAGTTTCTTCAGTTTTAATCTACAGGTCATAACCAATGGATTGTGGTCAGAGTTCGCATCTGCCCCTGGAAATGTCTTACAATTTAAAACCTGGTTCCTAAATCTCTGTCTTACCATTATATAATCTATCTGATACCTTTTAGTATCTCCAGGATTCTTCCATGTATACAACCTTCTATCATGATTCTTAAACCAAGTATTAGCTATGATTAAGTTGTGCTCTGTGCAAAATTCTACCAGGCGGCTTCCTCTTTCATTTCTTAGCCCCAATCCATATTCACCTACTACGTTTCCTTCTCTCCCTTTTCCTACACTCGAATTCCAGTCACCCATGACTATTAAATTTTCGTCTCCCTTCACTATCTGAATAATTTCTTTTATTTCGTCATACATTTCTTCAATTTCTTCGTCATCTGCAGAGCTAGTTGGCATATAAACTTGTACTACTGTAGTAAGTGTGGGCTTCGTATCTATCTTGGCCACAATAATGCGATCACTAAGCTGTTTGTAGTAGCTTACCCGCGTTCCTATTTTCCTATTCATTATTAAACCTACTCCTGCATTACCCCTATTTGACTTTGTGTTTATAACCCTGCAGTCACCTGACCAGAAGTCTTGTTCCTCCTGCCACCGAACTTCACTAATTCCCACTATATCTAACTTTAACCTATCCATTTCCCTTTTCAAATTTTCTAACCTACCTGCCCGATTAAGGGACCTGACATTCCACGCTCCGATCCGTACAACGCCAGTTTTCTTTCTCCTGATAACGACACCCTCTTGAGTAGTCCCCGCCCGGAGATCCGAATGGGGGACTATTTTACCTCCGAAATATTTTACCCAAGAGGACGCCATCATCATTTAATTATACAGTAAAGCTGCATGCCCTCGGGGAAAAATTACGGCCGTAGTTTCCCCTTACTTTCAGCCGTTCGCAGTACCAGCACAGCAAGGCCGTTTTTGTTATTGTTACAAGGCCAGATCAGTCAATCATCCAGACTGTTGCCCTTGCAACTACTGAAAAGGCTGCTGCCCCTCTTCAGGAACCACACGTTTGTCTGGCCTCTCAACAGATACCCCTCCGTTGTGGTTGTACCTACGGTACGGCTATCTGTATCGCTGAGGCACGCAAGCCTCCCCACCAACGTCAAGGTCCATGGTTCATGGGGGGGGGGAAGCAAGAGCTAGAAAATTTAAATAGCTTTCCAAATCACGTGACACATTTACAGCTAACAGTGCTTTTTCGTAAGCACCAAAATTCGTCGTTACAAGTCTGCAGTAACACCAGTACGCTTACATCCATAGGATTTTTGACAGGTGTTTAGTAACGGAGTTAGATGGTAGAGACGGAAAGATTTTACACAGTACATCGCATTGAAAGGGATAAAGGGGATGCATATAAAACGGGAAGGAAGGAATGTACTTTAAAATTGAAAAAAATTACACAGCTGTGGCTTTATAAGAAGAATGAACGACTACAAAGGGACGAAACGCATCTTAGGCATTCTTCACTCGAACCGAAAATAAGAGAACCATGGTAAAAAGGATTCAGGAGACTCAGACACGCAGACAGAAAAGGCAGAAACCCGAGGAATTTTCAGACCAGCTGTAGTGACGTTTGAGATTTTCAGAGAAAACAAATGAACTAAGGCTTCAAATAATTAGATGAAGGCCATTATAGACACAATGCATTTATGAATAACATGTGACAAATTAGAGAAACACACGAAAAGAGTTTCATGATAGTTGGAAGAGTATCTTAGTCCGTAGATGGCCGACTGCCAGAATAAGTAAGTATATGAATTCGACGTGATATACTAATTCCGCATTATTTATCCGTTTACATGTTGGCCATGCTCCTGTTTATCAAACAAAGCTGAGCATTACTTTGAAGAACATGTTTGAAATATCTCATTGCGAACTACCATGCTCTAAAGGAATAAATTAAATATGCATCTGACGCACTAGGTAATTCTAGCGTCGCGATTCACAAGGAAAACGTTCTCCCCTGTGGGTAAAGAATGGATTAATACACCTAACATAACTCCTGGGGAAAGGAATGGATACAATTCTTTTCCGGTTTCGCTACTTTGTGGGGGCGTTATTTTATCAGAAACCGCCCTCCCCCTCAATACGAGGGCTACTCGGCGCCACATGAAATACAGTTTCACGCTTTGTTTCTCGCCGTTATGGGTTCTGCTCTGCCGGAGAGAGCTCGTAAGTCAGCTTGTCCACCTCCAGAGCCACGGGCTGGAGATCGGAGTCACGTGGCTGCGGGCAGAGCTAAATTCCGACCCGCGTGGAAACTGTTTGGCCACCGCATATACTGCCCCCGGCAGATTTTCTTCTGTGAAAACAGCTATGGACAGAAATGAGCCCTTCACCAAATGCAGTGCTACTGCAGGACATGTTACGTGGTATGTTTCTTGTCTCTGAAGTGCCTCTTAACCGTTTTGCAAACTTTTCTTCCCGAAAATTGTTGGCAGAAAAAGACAGGCTATTATCTGGCTACACTCACAGAATTTAAGACAGAACAATATCGTTTCAGTGGACGAAATTCCTATAAGAGAAGGTTCTGCGGGGCATAAAAAACCCTAACATTCCAAAACTATCTTTAGTGGTAAGAATAAATGACCATCGTAACAAAATAAGAGAAATCAGAGGTCACGTAGATTTAGGTGATTATTTTTACAACGTGCTATTCGAGAGTCGGACGGTCCAGAAATAATCTGAAAATGGTTTACTAAACGTCTGCGAAACACACAATTATCGACTGCAGAATAGTCATATAGCCGGCCAGAGTGGCCGTGCGGTTATAGGCGCTACAGTCTGGAGCCGAACGACCGCTACGGTGGCAGGTTCGAATCCTGCCTCGGGCATGGATGTGTGTGATGTCCTTAGGATAGTTAGGTTTAATTAGTTCTAAGTTCTAGGCGTCTGATGTCCTCAGAAATTAAGTCGCATAGTGCTCAGAGCCATTTGAACCAATAGTCATGTAGGTGTACATCTGTATAGATATGTCACCATTCTACAAAAAAAATTAGTCCGTATATTCTCTGTCGACTGACAGTTCCTTGCCAAAGCTCTCGAGATGCACATACGTCACTGTCACGTGATAAAGTTGACGGAAACTATGAGAACTACTAGATGGTAAATCGTAGAGATTGTAACAAATATCTTTAAAGTGACGATGGCATATCTAGGTATTAGACATTGTTGACGTTCGGAAAAACTGGCGCACACTAAGACGAGACTGAAAATTCTAAATTTAATTTTGCTTCGATTTAATTGTTTGCTCGTGTATGTTTGACTGTGTGTGGGGTTCAAAATGTTTCAAATGGCTCTGAGCACTATGGGGCTTAACATCTGAGGTCATATGTCCCCTAGCACTTAGAACTACTTAGACCTAACTAACCTAAGGACATCACACACATCCATGCCCGAGGCAGGATTCGAACCTGCGACCGTAGCAGTCACGCGGTTCCGGACTGAAGCGCCTAGAGCCGCTTGGCCACCGCGGCCGGCGTCTGTGTGTGTGTGTGTGTGTGTGTGTGTGTGTGTGTGTGTGTGTGTGTGTAAATGTAAACACCATCTGGCATCGGATCCATTCGCCTTCACTTGATGTCGTGTACAGTATTGGTACACTGTCGTATTACCTTCTAGAAAATATCACCAGAAGTTCTAAGATTGTGATTCGTAGTAGTTTCTCACATCCCTGTCGTTAGGAATTGCATATTATTTTGGTGTAACTGTACTGCTGTAAAGCGTCTGTCGTATAACTTAAACATGGACCAGTCATGTTAAATGCTATTCGTTGTTATAACTCAACGCTGAATACACTATAGTGCGGATCAGTAAGGTCGACAAGCGTGAACTGGTTTGATAAAATAAATTCCAGTACTTAACACTGAAGGATATCAGGGGCCAGGTTCTCGCACGACTTCATCTTCATTATTTCCTCATTATGTATAATGCAGCCACCCGTTTCGGTGTATATTACAGTTACTGTATTATACACAAAACTGATATCGCAAAACCAATCCGGACCCCATAAGGAGATGAATAAAAAGTATCTTATCACAGATAAAGAAGTAAAAATAAGATTTTCTTCAAATTGCAGTCCGGGTAAAGGAAGGTATGGTTATGTTTATTTAAAAACATTTCAAAATAAAATTCCACACTATTAGGATGACAAGTGAAATGGAAAAGTCGTTTAGGTAATTTCTACTGTATCATCTGCTACAGTCAAATTCAAACATATTTCACTATATATTATAAACAACGCTTTCAGCTCCTGGGAACCAAAATAAATTCCGTTTTCTATGTACGCAAAATTCAAAACAAAAACTTTTGGTATTTGAATTTAATTAACAGGTTCCTTACAATAAAAATTAAAATGCAAGTTTAAAAACAAAAAGATCCTTGTGAAAATTAGCCTAAACTCACCAGTCGTTGCCAGTTTTGGTAACATTTTGCCTCTTTCTACCGGTCTGGTGTGGCTTTGGCTCAGCGACCAAATTAACATCTGAAAAACACACTCTTCGTTAGAAGTAAAAAGCACAACAACAGTGACTTTTTCGCAACAACAACAAAAAAAATTGTGTTATCTCCACTTAAATTAAATCCGAAGCTATCAAAGTACACTCACAAAAATCGTAATTGCAGTATGCTGCTATTAATCATGAGATATTAACAAAAAACAGGAATTGAAAACAGAAGACAGTGATAGAGTGTGTGTGAGAGAGTATGTGTGTGTGTGTGTGTGTGTGTGTGTGTGTGTGTGTGTGTGAGAGAGAGAGAGAGAGAGAGAGAGAGAGAGTGATGGGGGGGGAGGGAGGGAGTAGGAGACGGAGAAAGAGATAGAGAGGGTGTACAGTTGTGGGTGACGCAGCAGGAGACGCTAATTATTCAATTTCAGATGTGTGGCTCGCAACACAGGATGACTGAAGGACTAAACCTAGTCTACCGTTTTTATCAACGATACGATATAGATGTGTAACAAAACTACCGTCAGTGGAAACGAGAACGAATTTTAATCGTCCTGGAGGGGAAATTTTTAGATAGTCCTACAAAAAGGAATGTAATACCCAAACCTATGTTACTTAATACAATGAACGTTCTTGAAACAAAAATTGTCATTCTGTATGTACGTTGGTATTAATACAGTGTGCTAGACGTACTGATATACACGAGTGAGATGCTTTGTCACTGCTGATCTCTGGAAAAAGTCATAAAAGACCACACAAACATCATATCGATACAAATATATCGTTATTTGCTGTACGTGCAAAACATGAGCGTGCAGTAATCGACAGTCGGAAGTGCTAGGTTTTGCTCATGGCTCAAAGTCTAGTCGTAAATACCTGACCCGAAAATATTCGCTTTCGATAAACATTTGCGGACTGAGCGCCACAGAGATTCCCTTTGATCATTTATGCGAATTATTAGTTAGGAATTCTATATTGCCAATTTGCTGAGTTCTAGACACATGTAACGTGAACGAGAAACAGACCGTACACTCGAACACTGAAATAAAAAAAAAAGATTTTCTCCAATATAACGTGGATGTCGCTCAACCACAATCAATATGTGTGTATATCAGTAAAAATCAGTATAACAGGAATTATTTGCATATAGCTTATCCTGTGCTGTTCTTGATATTGAACTGCAGATAGATCAGAAGAGAATTCGTACTGTTACATTTTACAGGTATGAAATTAAATAAATGTGAGGTAATTTATGAAGAACATACACGCCTTATTTCATGGTTTTAATAGACCTTCTATTTTATTAACTGGAGTGCTGCACAGAAAATTCACCGTGACTGAAACTTAGCTGCAAATGGAGACAGAACAACGTAGGTAATTTACATAAAGCGAATTTTTTCACTGTCATATATGTCGCATACAACGAGTTTTTGTTTGCGTATCGAGATATATTGAACTCACTATTTTAATGAACCTAATTTCATAAGTGCAGCATATCTTGTTTTTTTTTTCAACTAGTTTTGTGTTTAACAGTAGCTAGTAGCCTTCCTGGAGAAAACTTGTTTTGTGGCGAGTTCCACTTTTAATCCCGGCAGTGTAAGAAACTGTCAGCAGCGGTACCTGACCAGCTATAGTAAAGCGCCAAAGAAACTGGTGTAGGCAAGCGTATTCAAATACAGAGATATTTTAACCGGCAGAATACAGCGCTGCTGTCGGCAACGCCTCTCGTAAAAGAAAACAAGCGTCTGACGCAGTTGTTAGACCGATTACTTATGCTACAGTGCCAGGTTATCAATACTTCAGTGTGTTTGAACGTGGAGTTACAGTCGGCGCACGATGGAACACAGCATCTTCGAGGTAGCGACGAAGTGCGTATTTTCCCCTACGACCACTTCACGAGTGTACCGTGAATATAAGGACTCAGGTAAAACGCCAAATCTCCGACATCGCTGCGGCCCGAAAAAGATCCGGAAAGAATGAGACCGACGACGACTGAAGAGAATCGTTGAACGTGACAGAAGTGTAACCCTTCCGCAAACTGCTGCAGACTTCAGTGCTGAGCAATCAACAAGTGTCAGCGTGCGCACCATTCAACGAAACATTATCGATATGGGCTTTCGGAGGCCAAGGCCCAGTCGTGTACCATTGATGACTGCACGACACGAAGCTTTACGCCTCACCTGGGCCCGTCAACACCGACATTGGACTGTTGATGACTGGAAACATGTTGCCTGTTCGGATGAGTCTCGTTTCAAGTTGTATCGAACAGATGGACGTGTACGGGTATGGAGATAACCTCATGAACCCATGGACCCTGCATGTCAGCAAGTAACTGTTCAAGCTGGTGGAGGCTCTGTAATGGTGTGGGGCGTGTGCAGTTGGAGTGATATTGGAGCCCTGATAAGTGTAGATACGACTCTGACAGGTGACACGTACGCAAGCATCGTGTCTGATCACCTGCATCCATTCATGTCCATTTTGCATTCCGACGAACTTCGGCTATTCCATCAGGACAATGCGACATCCCACACGTCCAGAGTTGTTAAAGAGTGGATCTAGGAACACTATTCTGAGTTTGAACACTTCCGCTGACCACTAAACTTTCCAGACATAACATTATTGGGCATATCTGGGATGCTTGCAACATGCTGTTCAGAAGTGATCTCCACCCTCTCGTACTCTTAGGATTTATGTACAACCCTGCAGAATTCATGGTGTCAGTTCCATTCAGCACTACTTCAGACATTACTCGAATCCATGCCACGTCGTGTTGCGGCACTTCTGCGTGCTCGCGTGGGCCCTACACGATACTAGGCAAGTGTACCAGTTTCTTTGGCTCTTCAATGTAAAAGAGTGACGGCCAAGTTTGTTTTCTCCAAATAGAACGCCATAATTATGAACTAAATTCCACAACCTTGCGCCATGCGTCTCCGAATGGGACACATGATATTTTTGGATATTGTTGCTTCTGTAGTGCCGTATGATTGAAACCCTCAGCTGGTAAGTATTGAACTATGGCGGAAAAGAGTTTTTCTTTGTTATTTCGTCCAGGACGATCTTCTCTATTTGTGAACTCAAAGGTATCGTTGCTTGGTATCTCTGGCGTTATAACTACCCAACTCAAGTGGAGGTAAACCATACACTTACCAAGACAACGCTTTAAAGAGAAAGCTACAGATAAAAAATTAATAAAATAAAAACAGTTGATAAGAGACAAAATAGTAGTACTGATGAAAAGTTATAGGGTTTCAGACGGGGTGACAGCATTATGATACCGCGAAGTTTCGACTATTGTCACGCTCATCATTTTTTGCAAACATGATAGCGAAAGACACTCGTCGAAATGTCGCGATATCTTAAAGCTACCATCCGGCTGTAAGCCCGAGAAGTTTTCGCCAGAGAACTTTTCAACGCCGGGAAATTCTACATTCGCAAAATAATGAGTGAGTAAATAGCTTTTACTTCTCGTAACAAAGAAATATATTGGACGATCCGCTTACGGTATGGAGGTGCAAACCTAGAAAGCAGTCGACAGAACTGGGCAAACATCCCCTAGTATCACCATCTAAATTTTCCGTTACCGTTAACGAGGCAAGAAAAATATTATATTAGTTCCGAACGTGACTGCATTCAAATGTTTAATTTTACGGAACCAGACACACAATTTCAACTTGAAAAGCCTTAAAAGGGCATTAGGAAGCCAAGTAATAATAAATTACACTCTTTACCAAAGAAAAGTACACGTAGACCTCCGATTTGTGATAAATGAAACTTCAGTAGCATATCCATATTTGAAGGATAGTGTTCATGAATTGACCTCAGTGTGATACCGCAGTCTACTTCCCAACGAATTCAATGTGTACTGCCAGAATCGCACAAGAGTGTTCTCTTTTTGCCTTTTCATCAATGATCCAAAATTTGTTTGCGTACCATAGATATGTTGCTTTAGAAATCAAATTCAAATAATTTGAAATCGTATTGTACACCGTTTGTTCAGAAAGTTCAGAACTGTTATTTCTGGAAACAACAAATGTGCATTCTATCAAGTCAGCTGTGAGCAGGTAGTGTTAAGTAGAAAACGCCGCAGTGTGGCAAAGCTGTGGCGTCAGAAGTCGACTAACATCTATAAATCAAGTGTTCAACACATGCACCAGAATGTCTTGAAGAAGAGAATAGTGTGTGTATGTTTTGTGCCGCACATTTTGGCTCTCAAACAGAAACAACGACGTGTGGTGGACGCTTGCCGTGACTTGATTGAAATACAAAACACGGACAGAGCTTTCTTTGTAAAAAAAAAAAAAATCATCACATGTGACGAGACATACCACAAAACGAGAAAGTACTGAAATCCACATGAAGTGTCAACGCTTTCATCACTTAACCGACATTTAAGCGAATTTGATGCGCTAGTTGACCAACGTTACGAAGAACGACTTTTCTGACGGCAGTATCAAATGGTCATATTAATGTTCTGTGCGTCGCACTTACGTGTGTATGCGTTGGTGTTTTGTGTGGGGGGGGGGGGGGAGGGGGAGGGGGAGGGGAGGGACACGCATTATGTAGAACATTTGAAGCTCTAACCACCATCTTATCTTTCCTCTATGTTTTCTTAATACAGTTTCACAACTCTTTGTACTGACCACGTAGAGTCCTTTGTGTTCATTTGGAAGGAAAGAATGACGACTAATATGAAAGGTGTAACAGATTCTGGTTGCATTCTGATTTGGCAGTGACTCGCGATTGAATATTATAAATCCGGATCGATAAGAAGAATGCATGATTGAGAAAAGGGCTAGACATGATGTGACAGCTTGGCTCAGAAGATTTATCGCAGGTTTCCTTTAACACTATTTAACACAGGCTTCCTTCATTTGATGTAAAACATTCTGAGCTGTTAGGTCGGGTCCCTTTTAGTTTAAACACGTCTTTTGATACCAGCCAGAAGAGCTGACGGCATATGTTCGTTCTCGTTTCCACTGACCATAGTTTTATTACACAAGTACATCTTGTATCGTTGATAGAAACGGTAGACTACAATCTGCTACTGAAGTTTAGTCCTCCATTCATCCTGTATTGCGAGCCACACATTTGAGTATCAATAATGAGCGTCTCATACGTCGTCACCGTCAACTGTACTTAGAAAATGTAGACTCTCTATCTCCTTTTGTAGGAAACTAATCATAGCATATACTGTATATCCTTTCATGTAGCAGGCCGATGTCACGCGTGTATCACCTTTTGTATCCGTTCAGTTATCGTCGTTTCTATTTTCTGTGAATGAATTTTCGTCTGACTGGCAGTGGTCATGTTGACATAAAATCCCAAGTATTAATGACAAATCTAACACTGCAGTGTGTATGTTTACCTTTCTTCTTCTCCGTATACACTTCATGGAGGGGTAATTCTTGCCGTTTGCAACTCCACAGTTCTCTCTAGTGCGTCGTTGGTCGTTCTCGATGTCTTCTTCCACTCGGCATCTAATCCAGCAGTGCATCGGGAGACAGGTATTTTCCATTGTTTCTACGTGGTCCGACCGGTTCTGTCCATTATGCAATATTTTAATATATACTGGAGTTTATATATAATTATTTCTAAATTTCTTCACTTCGTATATAACCCATCCTCGTGCATCCCTTATCACTCCTCAGAAATCTCTTTTCTGCTGAATGCAGTTTACTCAGTTGCTTTTGAACAGGCAGCCACGGCTTCGCTGTCATTAAGAAGTGTGGGTAAATCCACTTTCACCTCTTTCCTAACTTTATTTTAAAAAATTCTACGGGCTGCATTACATACAATATGAAATTTGGTAACTGTTTGCTCAATGTCTTTTCCATTATAACAACACAGTATATTTAGTGACTTCCAGCATGCTGTAGTAACTTGGGTCAGCAACTTCTGTTAATCAAGGGAACGCAAAACCAGTCCAAGTTTCAAATATTTTATTTTTCATTCGATGACTAGTTTCCGTCCGAGACCCAATTTCAAAGGGACACAAAAAAGTCATTTTCGACTTTGTTATGTTGTTTGATAATGGGTCTCGGCCCGAAACTGAATTATTTTCTCCAAAAGCCACATGCCTAAGACCTGTATTTGCTAACATCTATACACATCACTTAATCCCTGTGCTTTGATAAAATTAGTATTTATATACAGACTCCTTACTACTAAAATTAGCTGTGTTTACAGTCCTCGTTTTCCCGGTCTGACATAATTTTATTCGATCTAGCCTGTCAAACGTCTTATAAAATATATCAAACTTAAATACGTTTCTCAATTCTTTTCTCTACTGTATTCTACTATCTGTCGCCTGGTGAAGACATTATCCACGCAAGATCTCCCTTTTCTAAACCCGCTTTGCTCTCCTGGTTCAAATGGCTCTGATTACTATGGGTCTTAACAGCTGTGGTCATCAGTCCCCTAGAACTTAGAACTACTCAAACCTAACTAACCTAAGGACATCACACACATCCATGCCCGAGGCAGGATTCGAACCTGCGACCATAGCAGTCGCACGGTTCCGGACTGCGCGCCTAGAACCGCGAGACCACCGCGGCCGGCTAACTCAGCTGCTAGTAGACAATTTGCAAAAGTTTTTAATAAGTTATTTATTATTTTCGCATTGATTTTATATCCTACATTCATGAGACTAATTCCCCTATAGTATATGGATTTTGAACTTGAGCTGTTGACCAAGAGAGAGGTATTTGGCTATTTCCCCAAAATTTATTGACTAATGTAAAATTCTTAATTTGAATACTATACAACTTTACAAGTTGCATATTAACTCCAGGCACCTTCCAATTGTTTGGAGATCTTAGTACTGTGTCTAATTCTTGTAATGATGCAGGCTCTACTGCTGGAAGTTTATTTCAGTGACAGCTGTCTGTTTCTGTTTCACTTACTTCATTGCACCACAATTGTTTCTAATGTTTTATTCATTCTTTTAACTCATTACATTTATTCTTGCAGTACACCTTATCTGATTTATTTATGTGCTTAATCAGTTTATTCCCAATTAGCTGCCTCCCACGTACATCATGTTCTGCCTAAGTTATGAACTTAAAACATGCTTCGTCATGAGCCTTTCTGGTTATTCTCTTGACAGTTATTATTTTCTCTTTATATACATTAGAGGATATATCTGTTTTAGTTTGTAAGTATAGCTTGTATGCTTTCCATTTCTCTTCAACTGCTACTTGTACTTCTTTCTTCCATACGCTCAAACACTTTTTCTTTTTCAACTTTCTCTTTGTCCTAAAATTTCATTTCCAGTTTTATACATTGACTGTATTATAGTTTCCCAAACTTTATTTACAACTTTGCCAGTGAATGTTTTGTTAGATACTGCGTGTGTCTATTTTGATACAGCGTTCTTAAACTTTCTTCTTGTAGGAAATACATTTACACACTTCTTCATTTTCTCGTTTGTGTTTTGAATTATTCTTCGTCCATTTCGCGATTACTCTACTTTCCAAAATTACGAAATAGTTCAAATGGTTCAAATGGCTCTGAGCACTATGGGACTCAACTGCTGTGGTCATAAGTCCCCTAGAACTTAGAACTACTTAAACCTAACTAACCTAAGGACAGCACACAACACCCAGCCATCACGAGGCAGAGAAAATCCCTGACCCCGCCGGGAATCGAACCCGGGAACCCGAGCGTGGGAAGCAAGAACGCTACCGCACGACCACGAGATGCGGGCTACGAAATAGTTGACCGAATATATATGTTACATTATATATTATACATTGTACATTTGTTACATTATTAATTATCTATAACCTCTACTACTCCAAGTCAACTTATCAATATCTTTCTGAGAAATATAGGTACTTGTTAATTTCAGCAGGTTGCTAACTCCTGCCTCCGTTCTGATTTATTGTTACGTTGTTTATTACCACAGATGTAAAAATAATTGGGAACGGTGGTAGAGAACGGTTTAATTAGGAAAAGGAGCATGCTGATGGATTTGCCTATCAAAAAATCATTTCTTTCAAAACATATTTTTCTTAATTTTGCACACAGTTCGAAATGGCCTGTTCACATCATTGACAATTAGCCTACCGTTAATGTTACAACCAATATTATCTCTAGAACGTACAAAATTTTGAAAGGCTGGTACTGTTATAGGTGTAATTCGTTATACAAAGAACTGAAAACTTAAGCATTTTAAACAAATAAAAAAATTAAATACTTAAAACACATTACAATATATTAAAGCCTTAAGATTAGAAAGAAATAAAATTCTTTCAAATGTTACTAAAATACTATTTTGTCAATACTGCTTGATAACGTTTTATTAATTAATGAAAAAAGTTAGTGCTGTATCATCATTTCTTTTAGGACCTTGAACTTCCAGACGATACATCTGACACTTCTGTCCTCTGGCAGAAAATACAACGCTGTGGGCTGAAAAAGGCTGTAACTAACTTTCAATTACTTATGAAAATGTAATTATCGTAAAATCCGCCCAATTGCCTGAAACGGCAGAAACACAGCATTTAAAGTGACTGGATAATGATTAAAAAATAATAAAATCAATAGCTGTTGCCTGTGAGCATTAGATGCAGAGCTCAGACGCACATTGTCATTGCAAGCATAATTCCGACACGCTATCCTCAGCAACCTAGAGCATGATCAATTCAGTACAGCTGATTCCAGACAACTGACGTTAAACGAACGATGATCAGTTAGTTCTATAATCCGAAATTTGTTCTGGGCTACGACGGACACATGTTTTAGTAAGACACGCACCGTGATGTCAATAACAGCGATAGACGCGGCACAAGCGCTTGCCCACACCGAAAATTATGGGCACATAGTAAACGAAAGACGTAGAACCCGCAGTGCCACCGTATATTGCCGTCTCCGATCAGCCCGGATACGGAAGCAAAACACAGGCTCTTCCTGACCGACGGCGCTGACACTGTGTACAGCTCGGCAATATACTTTCTGAGTTCGGCGATACTACCAGTACGACTGACACGTGTGTTCCTCGAACTAGCCTCGTCGCCATGGTTACTGTTTCCTGAGTTACCTCCGCACGCCCTCCTTTCTGCCTCGCGCACGTGCAAGTCTTGAGATAACGCTTAACATCGTGTCGGACCTCCTTTTTTCCGGCGTAGTGCAACGGCTCGACGTTGCACGGACTCAACAAGTAGTTGGAATTGCTCTGCATAAATAACGAACCGTGCTGCCTCATAGCCGTCAACAGCTGCGAAAGCGTTGCCGCTGCAAGATTATGTGCACGAACTGACCTGTCGATTATGTCCCCATAAATGTTCGATATGTTTCAAGTCTGGCGTTAAGGACTACCAAATCGTTCGCTTGAACTGTCTACAATGTTCTTCAAACCAGTCTCGAACAATTGTGATCCGATGACGTGCCCATTATCATCCATAAATATTCCACCTTTGTTTGGGAACTTGAAGTCCATTAACAGTTTCACTGCGGCATCGGTGCAGGCGCGCAACTCTCCAGTGCGGCCCGGCAATGTGCGAGTGCGTGCCGGTAACGCTCCGAAAGGGCAGGTACCGCTCTAACCGACGCTCCTAAGCACACCTGAGCTACAGGATGGCGTCAAGACCTTGTAAGATCTGTAGGATCATGTTCTATACCGACTTAATGATGACACCTTAGATGCATTACTTCAAATAAGCTTCGACTGAATTGTGGTCATGTTTTAAAGTCTGTTTGCTGTCAGACACCTGTAGGAGTCACACAGGCGTCATTCAAATGTTCACTAGCCGCCATTTCGAACAATATACATTCGATAACTGATCACACGAAACAAAAGTTTACACGCTATGATGCTAGCTTAGACACTGCAACTAGACTGAGTAATCCGATAGTAGCGCGGACGCTTATAAGCGTCAGCCGCACTGGCTCATGGCTTGTTGTGACGCTTATAAGCGCCAGCCACAGCGAAAGTGTTAAAGGCTGCAACTGATAATAATCATACTTGGTTTGTGGGGCACTCAACCACGTGGTTGTCGGCGCCCGTACAACTTCACTGTCCAGTTTTGCCGCTTTTGCTGATGATGAAATCATGAGGACAACAAAAACCCAGACCCTGGGCGAGGAAAATCCACGACCCGGACGGGAATCAAATCCGAGCCCCCGTGATCCAGAGGCAGCAGCGCGAGTGCAACTTGTTTCCAAGCAGCTGATCATAACTATTTCCAGTTAATGATCTTTTCAGTTGATCACAGGACCCAGTCCGTTCCATGTAAACACAGCCTACACCATTAAGGAGCCACCACCAAATTGGCAACCGCGGTCCATGACGTCGTGGGATCCAAGCCACACTCGGAACCTGCCGTCAGCTCTTAGCAACTGAAATCGGCACCACGGTTTTCCAGTCGTCTAGTGTCCAACCGATGTGACCACGACCCCAGAGGAGGCGCTGCTGGCGTTGTCGTGCTGTTAGCGAAGGCACTCGCATCGGTCATCTGCCCATAAGCGCCACAAATGTCACCGTACTGTTCTAACGTCCCACATTGTTTTCTGCGGTCACTTCACGCAGTGTTCCTTGTCTGTTAGCACTGATATCTCTATTCAGAGCCGCTGCGCTCGGTCGTTAGGTCAAGACAGTCGACCGCTGCGTTGGAGGGAGGTGAAGCCTGGAATTTAGTATTGTCTGCACACTCTTGACGAATCTTGGAATATTGAATCCCCAAACAATTTATGAAATGGAATGTCCCAAGCATCTAACTCCGACTACCATTCCGCGTTCAAAGTGTGTTAATTCCTGTCGGGCGGCCGTAATCATGTCGGAAACCTTTTGACATCAATAAATGTGTGTTCGCCCCCAGTAGCTGAGTGTTCAGCTCGACAGAATGTCAATCCTTAGGGTCCGGATTCGATTCCCGGCTGGGTCGGATATTTTCTCCGTTCAGTTAGTGGGTGTTGTGTTGTCCTAATCATCATCATTTCATCCACATCAACGCGCATGTCACCGAAGGGGCGTCAAATCGGAAGACTTGCGTCTGGCGAACGGTCTACCCGACGGGAGGCCCTAGTCACACGATTACCTGTGTACAAATGGATCCTCCGCCAGTGCACAACCCTGTTATATTTTTTGTATGCGACACTAACGCGATCTGTGTATGTGCTGTCGATTCACTTGTGTCACCTCAGTATATACGCCTCCGAGCCAAAAAAAACCAGAAGCGGTGTCATGATGGCGCGCTTTGGCGGATTCGATTAATCGAGTCGTGAACAGTCACGGCTCACAAATGTTTTTCCATCGTTTCTTCTCGACTGGGCCCGTAGCGCACGTAAGGTGAAAATAAGACATTTTCACTCAGCTGGGACTAGGTTAGGTGCAAACTGAGTTATTTAACTCGTGATGATTTCATTGATTCACAACAAGCTCATTTCGGAGGAATAGTAAACTTACGCCCATGTATTTTCTTCATGTGACGTTACATTATATTGTTTATGTCTAAGTGGAATGACGTCCGTAAAGCATCTTGGAGCAAGTTTTCTGTCTGGTCATATGTCGTTACTATAAATCAAGTAGTTCCCGTGTATTGGACTTTCAGTGATCTTATATAGCACCTGTTGGCAGTTGTTCGACAGGTTTCGTTCCAGCGATGCTTTATGTTTGCACAGGAAATTATAGCGTGCGGCTGGTCCCGGAGGAGGTTCGAGTCCTCCCTCGGGCATGGGTGTGTGTGTTTCTCCTTAGGATAGTTTAGGTTAAGTAGTGTGTAAGCTTAGGGACTGATGACCTTAGCAGTTAAGTCCCATAAGATTTCACACACCTTTGAACATTTGAAATTATAGCGCCGAAGTTCAGGCATGGTGTTTGAGTTTCACTGACTTTAAATTTGTAGTTATATGAAGTTATGGTTATCCATTGTTTTTATGTGCTGTGTCATTTTTATCCTTTTACTTTTCTATCATTTCAATTATGTTTTCTATGTCTCTTTTACGTTTCAGGTCTGTTTGTTCGTTCAGGATGTTGTCCAGATATTTTTTCGTGTATGTGAAAATTTCCAGCTCTTCCAAAATGTTCATAGCCTGACCTTTAGGTATTTTATGTACAACCTGCAAAGCATTTTCGATTTGTTCTGCCTTATAATTTTGGCTTTTCAGATGTATGTCAAAACGTGGTTGGTTACATTGACAGTTTCTCGTATGGCCTTTAGATCTGATTCCAAAGTTTCTGTTAGTCCAATATACTCCAATAATTTAGTGCGGATTCTCTCTCGTTCCTTCAACCACGTACTCTCACGTAACTCTTTCTCATATTTACTTTTCTGCTACAGAGTTCCACTCCACCAAGATAATTAGATTTTCAAGTCTCTGTGTAAACCGTTCAGCGTTATACACTTTTGTCTCTTCACATTCTGTTTGGTTACTTGACGAGTCTGTTGAGAATAAGCCTACGTCTGTACAGTTCACAGTAACTTTCTCTACCACATTTTGCCGGCCGGGGTGGCCGAGCGGTTCTACGCGCTGCAGTCTGGAACCACGCGACCGCCACGGTCGCAGGTTCGAATCCTGCCTGGGGCATGGATGTGTGTGATATCCTTAGGTTAGTCAGGTTTAAGTAGTTCTAAGCTCTAGGAGACTGATGACCTTAGAAGTTAAGTCCCATAGTGCTCAGAGCCATTTTATACCACATTTTTTTCCTTTTCATGACGAATCTTACTCCTGTTAGTCCATTTCCTGTTGCTGTTGAAATGACTCGACATTCTTCCGAACAGAAATGCTTCAGGACTTTCCGTTTCACATTTTCTGGCTTCGCATACCGCATTCAGGTTTCTGACATTCCAAGCTCCGAGTCGTAGAATGTTAACCATGATTATTCAGTCTTCATGATGTTCTCCCCCTCAGCAGTTCCCTTCAGGGGACCACCAGAGGATCCGAAGGGAGACTGATACGGAATATTTTCTCAACAGATCGATTATGACGACATTTTTCCAATAACAAGCCATACGATCTGTTTTTACAGATTTTTAGTTTTTAGCGGAGTGACTTAAATTGTCTCCCTCATCGTTATGCCGTTGTCATAATTTCCGACAAACCGTTCTGTGTAAATTGGCACAACTAGTGTTTGAGGGAGACTGCGGAACCATTATGACAGCACCATCGTATATCTCGTGGTCATGGTAGTAAGTCGAGCGAGCGCGGTGGCGCAGTGGTTAGCACACTGGACTCGCAATCGGGAGGACGACGGTTTAAACCCGCGTCCGGCCATCCAGATTTAGGTTTTCCGTGATTTCTCTAAATCGCTTCAGGCAAATGCCGGAATGCTTCCTTAGAAAAGGCACGGCCGACTTCCTTTCCCATCCTTCCCTAATCCGATGGGACCGACGACCTCGCTGTTTGATTCCCCCATGTCAACCACGCAACCAATAATAAGATGAGAAACATGTCGCGCGCACTGTCATGTAGGCAGTCGTTTCCCCCTCGCTGAGTTAATAATGTTCAAATGTGTGTTAAATCTTATGGGACTTAACTGCTAAGATCATCAGTCCCTAAGCTGACACACCACTTAAGATAAATTATCCTAAGGACAAACACACACACCCATGCCTGAGGGAGGACTCGAACCTCCGCCGGGACCAGCCGCACAATCCATGACTGCTGCGCCCTAGACCGCTCGGCTAATCCCGCGCGGCCTCGCTGTGTCTGCAAGTGGAGTAGGAGAGAACTAAATCGGTATTATTGGTGTAAGGAGTCAACGAAGTATATTAGTGTGAGTGCGCCATTGCAGTACATGCCATGACATTGTATCTTATTAAATCCAATTACTTGCACACGTAATGAAACAGTGAAGATATCTTAGAATTTTCTAGTTCACTTTTTCAAAGATAATGAATTGGCAAATATATTTGGCAACAAACCTATTCATGGAACTAAGAGCTACCCTAACAGAAACTCGCTGCTTTCCACCTCTTTGCTGGAGAGCTTTTTCTGCCATTAAACCAGTCCGTTGAACGCGCAGCTGTCCATGGTGTATTCTGAGCGAAACAGTGCGAGGGATTGAGAGTGTGTCAAGAGAAACATCGATTAATTGTGTTTCTACATGTGCTCGCTAGAATGACATATATCTATACTAATGAAAAATATGCAGACGTGGTTTACGTATACGGCGTCTGCAATTATAGTGCTCCTGCTGATATCGAGTAAGTCCGTAGGCGTTTGCCTCACTTCGATTTCCTGATCGTACAGTGTTTATCAGACTTTTCAGCGCATTACGTGAAACAGGTATTCTTCCAAGGTCGCATTTTTCTTCCGAACGCATAGTTCAACAACCTGTGTAGGAACATCAACGCACTGCTGAAAATGAAATGATAATTAAATCAAGACCCTAAGCTGCCGACAGACGTTGATATACATCAAGGGAGAAAGTTGAAAATGTGTGCCCCGACCGGGACTCGAACCTGGAATCTCTTGCTTACATGGCAAACGCTCTATCCATCTAAGCCACCGACGGCACAGAGTACAGTGCGACTGCAGGGATTTATCCCTTGCACGCTCCCCGTGAGACCCACATTCCCAACTTAATGTTCACACACTACATTCGTAGTGCCCCTGCCCATTACACTAATTACTCGCGGCAGGCAGTCTTACCGAGTCCCATAAGAGTTCGGGCAATGCATGTACATCCAGCACAGAAGAAGAAGGTCAATGGCCGGTTAGCTGTATGAAGATGGTATCTGTTCTTTCGGGTAGGTCAGAACGGTGGATTGTTGAACTCATCTGTGTACCGCGAACAACTGTATGGCGAACATCAAATGCGGAGAGCTTTTACTTGTTCCCCACACAATGCGTCCATATTCTTCCCATTGGCAGCAGTACCACACGAATTTTCTCTCGCGTTAATGCTCTTCACTGATGAAGCTACTTTTACAGGGAATGGAATCAACAACAGATGTAGTTATTACTGATGGTCGCAGGAAAATCCACAAGCTACCGTGGAAACCAACGTCCAATTTCGTTTTTCAGTGTTTGGTGCGGCATGACCAGTAACACATTGGCAGGTCCAATAATTTTAGAAGAGCGAATGACAGGACAGAATTACTTACATTTTCTGGGAAACTTTTTTGCTAAATACTTCGAGGGCGATCCGTTGGTCACGCGTACTGCAATGTGCATCCAACATAACAGAGTTCCTCATGTATTACCAGACGTTTGAGGGAACAACTCAACCGCAATTACTCTAAGATCTAGACTGGTTGTGGTAGCGCACTTAACTAGTCACCAAGATCGCCAGACTTCACGCGATCAGATTTCTGTACACAGGGTTGAATTAAGTCGGAGGTGTACAAAGAGACTTTTTTTTTTTTTTTTTTTTTTTTTTTTTTTTTTTTTTTTTTTTTTTTTTTTGACATCAGTCTTCTGACTGGCTTGACGCAGCCCGCTAGCAATTCCTATCCTGTGCCTATCATTTCATTTCAGAGTATCACTTGCAACCTACGTCCTCAATTATTTGCTGGATGCATCCTATCTCTGTCTTTCCATACAGATTTTACCCTCTACAGTTTCCTATAGTACCGTCGAAGTTATTCCCTGATGTCTTAACAGGACTCCCATCAATCTGTCCTTTCTTCTTGTCAGTGTTTTCCAGACTTTCCTTTTCTTACAGATTCTGCGGAGAACGTCCTCATTCCTTATGATATCGGTCCAATTAATTTTCAAAATTCTTCTGTAGTGCCACATCTGAAATGCTTCGTTTCTGTTCTGTTCCGCTTTTCCCAAAGTCTGTGTTTCCCAGAAAAACCCTTTTACCAGAGCTAGTTTGCTTTTTATGTCCTTCTTGCTTTGGCTGTCACGGGTTATTTTGCTGCTTACGTAGCAGAATCGCTTAACCACGACTACTTCGTGATCACCAAAGTTGGTGTTAAATTAATCGTTGTTCTCATTTTTGCTACCTCTCACCGCTTTCGTCATTTTTCGATTTTCCCTCAGTCCACATTCTCTACTTATGAAGCTGTTCATTCCATTCAACAGATCCTGTAATTCATTTTCACTTTCACTCAGGATAGCAATGTCATCAACGAATCTTATCTTTGGTATCCTTTCAACCTGCATCTTAATCCTTCACTTGAATCTTTCTTTTATTTCCGTCATTGCTTCTTCGATGTATAAATTTAACTCTAGGGGTGAAAGACTACACCGCTGTCTTAGTTTTGTTATGCCGCGCGGGATTAGCCGAGATGTTTGGGGCGCTGCAGTCATGGACTGTGCGGAGGGTCCCGGTGAAGGTTCGAGTCCTCCCTCGGGCATGGGTGTCTGTATTTATCCTTAGGGTAATTTCAGTTAAGTAGTGTGTAAGCTTAGGGACTGATGACCTTAGCAGTTAAGTCCCATAATATTTCACACACATTTGATTCTTTTAGTTTTGTAATCCGACAAATTCAACATCTACATCTGAATCTACATGGATACTCTGCAAATCACATTTAAGTACCTGGCAGAGGGTTCATCGAACCACATTCACAATTCTCTATTATTCCAATCTCGTATAGCGCGCTGAAAGAACGAAAACCCGTATCTTTCCGTACGAGCTCTGATTTCCCTTGTTTTATCATGGTCATTGTTTCACTGAATGCAGGTCGGTGTCAACAAAATATTTCCGCATTCGGTGAAGAAAATTGGTGATTGGAATTTCGTGAGAAGATTCCGCCGCAACGAAACGCGCTTTTGTTTTAATGATGTCCACCCCAAATCCTGTATCATTTCAGTGACACTCTCTCCCATATTTCGCGATAATACAAAACGTGCTGGCCTTCTTTGAATTTTTCGATGTACTCCGTGAATCCTATCTGGTAAGGATCTTACACTGCGCAGCAGTATTCTAAAAGAGGAATGACAAGTGTAGTATAGGCAGCCTCCTTAGTAGGTCTGTTACATTTTCTAAGTGTCCTGGCAATAAAACGCAGTCTTTTGTTAGCCTTCCCCCACAACATTTTCTATGTCTTCCTTCCTTGCTGTGGCCGAGCGGTTCTAGGCCCTTCAGTCCGGAACCGCGCTGCTGCTACAGTCGCAGGTTCGAATCCTGCCTCGGGCATGGATGTGCGTGATGTCCTTCGGGTAGTCAGGTTTAAGTAGTTCTAAGTCTACGGGACTGATGACCTCAGATGTTAAGTCCCATAGAGCCATTTGAACCATTTGTTCCTTCCTTCGTTCTTGGTCTCCCATTCTTATTGCTCCCTGGTACATATTGTACATTACCCGCTTTCCCTTATAACTTACCCTTCCTTTTCTCGTAATTTCAAACATCTTGCATTGCATCTTTGACATTGTCGAACATCGTTTCCAGGTCGTCAAATCCTATGAACGTGTATTAATTTATCTTGTTTACATTATTAACTGCAACGTCAAAACTGCCTCTCTAAAGTTTCTTGCTTCGAATGATCCTTCTCGTCATATTACTGAGTGTTAAGCACTCTTCCTGGTACATCTTATTTAATGCTCTTCGGTTTATAGAGGATGATCCAAAATTCGAACAGTCGGAAGCCACTGAGCGATTCCTTCCTTACTAACGCCATACGAAGTCTGTATCAAAATGTCTTCGCCCCTTATTTTCGGCATAAAATGGCAGTAAAAATAGAGAATTTTGCATCTGTAATCAAACGTGAGACAGAACGTTCATTCAACACTCTGTAGGTATGCTGACCAGTGAATCAGTATATAGCGTTTTGTCTTACAATACTCGCTTTAAAGAACTCGACTATGGGTCTGGACGATCGAGTTACTTTTTTTCCAATTTTCCAGACTGCTTGATTCGGTATCTAGCCTCTCAATCGTTGTACAGGAGTTACGGCAGCCGTTGTACAAAGCGCTTGAAATTACATAATACAAACATAGAAATATGGATACAATAGTTTTTTTATTAATAGAATTTTAAAGACTTTTTCACTTACAAATGTTCCTCTGTTGTGTTCAACGCACTTCACCCCTCCATGCTTTCCGATACATTGTCAGCACTATTTATCTTTCCTTTAGCTATACCTCATCAATCAAACAAAAAGAAATGCTAACCCCGCACCTCTGTGTCTTTCTCTGTTTGTGCCTTTGTCATCCCAGGTAGTTGCGCATCGTAAATTGATTCGTGCTATTTCATCGAATATATTGGTACTGTTTCCGCTATTCCTTGTTTCGTTTATCATTCCCAAGTCCTCTACATTTCGTAAGGAGGTTACGTCACCAACAGGGCTAGCAACGAGCTTCACAGGTAATTATCAAAGTCTGTTACTATTTGTATTGTTATCATCGTGTAACGATTAATTTCACCCTCCTGGAAAGCGGCGAGAGTCAGCACTCCGCCAACAGAATTTGGGCAGGCGCTGGCTGCGGGTCGACGGCCGTTGTGCCAGCCAGCCTGGGTGTCATTTCTATGCGGTTTACCACATCCACCAGGTGAATACCATGTCGACACCCATGTCTCGCGTCTGTTACACGAGTAGCAAATCAGTCGAATACGATCTTATTCTTTCACATGTGACAATACTAGAAGCATACGGTGTACACAAATTCCGTCCTGGGTGTGTGTGGGAGGAGGGGGGGGGGGGGGGGGGGGGGGGTGGAGGGGAGGGAAGGGGATGATGGCGATTGGAAAGGTGGCCTGCAACGCTCTTCCACTAACATTGTCACTTCATGTTTAACATGACAATCCCTGGACGATATGGAAGATATGGGTTACGGGCAGGAAAAAGAAGATGATTTAATAACTAATAATCTGTTTTAGATTTCAAGCAGTTGGCTATTCTTACTGAAAGTAGCTTGTGCGGTCATCATTTCCTCATTACCCAATTTTGTAGTTCTTTCTGCCCTGCGACAGGTAAATAATTTCAAACTGATTTTATTACTCTTTATGAATGTATGTGACGTATCTGAACGATAACTGCTATTGTCAATGTAAAATAAACCGTAGGTTTAGATTAGGCATAGTTTAAGAATTTCAGTGTTCAAAAAATTATTGAACAGTTCAGAATTGAAAGAGAAAATAAATTAAATCTATATCCAGAATCCAACTACTGAACCTTACTACTCTAACGCAAATCTCTACCCATTTACCGAAGTGAGCAGTACAGCTAAATGGAACTGAATCATGATACTTTTCCTAAACGTAAATACATTGTTGCAAAACTGACATTTTTCCGGCCGTGGTGGCAGAGTGGTTCTAGGCGCTCAGTCCGGAATCCCGCGACTGCTACGGTCGCAGATTCGAATCCTGCTTCAAGCATGGATGTGTGTGATGTCCTTAGGTTAGTTAGGTTTCAGTAGTTCTAAGTTCTAGGGGACTGATGACCACAGCTGTTAAGTCCCATAGTGCTAAGAGCCATTTGAACCATTTTTGAAAACTGACATTTTCATGTCAATTTTGTACCGAAAATTTGCACGGAGCGAAATTTTGTAATACATATTTTTGTACTGTCAGTGTAAAAGCACTTGCACTGTGGGGTCCGGTTGCGCAAAGTTTGTTTCAGCCAACATATGTAATAGTTGTAATTACGTTGATGAGTTGCGAAAGTGTACATTTGTAGGGAAGACACCGAAATATGTCGATGTATCAAGAAACGTTGTGATTACATGCCTAGCATGTAGCCAGGTGAACCGACGGTAGATACAGCAAAGAAGTTCCACGCTAAATTCCACCAAATATTGAAAGACCAAGGTGAAGACGTAACGGAAGACGCGTATACGACATCACGAAGCAAATATCTACATGTAGACACGAAACAAAGCAGAAATCTACATCTACATCTACATCTACATGGATACTCTGCGAATCACATTTAAAGGCCTGGCAGAGGGTTGATCGAACCACCTTCACAATTCTCTATTATTGCAATCTCGTATAGCGCGCGGATAGAATGAACACCTATATCTTTCCGTACGAGCTCTGATTTTCCTTATTTTATCGTGGTGATCGTTCCGCCCTATGTACGTCGGTGTCAATAAAATATTTTCGCATTCGGAGGAGAAAGTTGGTGATTGGAATTTCGTGAGAAGATTCCGTCGCAAATCCTGTAACATTTCTGTGACATTATGCACTATATAAATACACATATGCAGTAAGTCAATCAGTCTCACTTGGTATTTTGAGCATTACTGACCCTGAAGAAAGATTCAGAGGGAGTAAAAACTATTTAATTCGAATCATACAATGAAGGCTTTCACGACCGGATGGTACTGTTGTTGATAATTCTTCGGGTTTAAATGGCCGTGATCCATGGAATTCTTCTATTCCTAACGTTTCGTCCAATACTACGTTGGACATCCTCAGAGGTATGGCTGGTCGGGAGGACTCAACAGGACCAGCCATACCTCTGAGGATGTCCAATGCAGTATTGGACGAAACGTTAGGTATAGAAGAATTCCATGGACCACGGCTATTTAATTCGACATGTCGACACATGCGTGCACTGAACAGCACTAAAGCTGCACTGTGTGAAACCACGTGTCTGGAAAGGAAACAGTAGTTAAGAATGCACAAC
Organism: Schistocerca americana; assembly: GCF_021461395.2. Classification (NCBI taxonomy): domain Eukaryota; kingdom Metazoa; phylum Arthropoda; class Insecta; order Orthoptera; family Acrididae; genus Schistocerca; species Schistocerca americana. The sequence continues at coordinate 117,599,107 of NC_060122.1, read as the reverse complement.
ACCATTAAAGGACAACTTTTTCGAAACATTGTAACTGGCTCCAATTGTGACATATGAGCCTGAATTTTCGCTCAAAGGTGCCTGCCACCTTCCTCTGAAATTGCCGGTAAAGTGTGGCGTCCCGTAATGTCACCCTCTGTCTCAACTCCGTTTCAAAAAGCAAGGTGCCGACACATGTGAAAAAAGGGACAGATCTAAGAGGACCAAGTGGCGTGTAAGGTGGGTTAATAGCGCCACATTGGCACTAAATTTCACAACGTTCTGCCAACGGTGGATGTGTCACGTGTGCGAAGGTCGGCTCACCCCCCTCTTAACCACATTTCATGCCTTCTCTTGACGCCTCTGCAATGGATATCAGAAATAGTTCAAAGGCAGCACGTTTTGTATTATCACGAAATATGGGAGAGAGTGTCACAGAAATAATACAGGGTTTCGGCTGAAAATCATTAAAAGCAAGGCGTTTTTCGTTGCGCCGGAATCTTCTCACCAAATTCCAATCATCAACTTTCTCCTTTGAATGCGAAAATATTTTGTTGACACCGACCTACATAGGGAGGAACGATCTCCACCATAAAATGAGGGAAATCAGAGCTCGTACGGAAAGATATAGGTGTTCATTCTTACCTCGAGCTATACGAGATGGGAATAATAGAGAATTGTGAAGGCGGTTCGCTGAACCCTCTGCCAGGCACTTAAAGGTGATTTGCAGAGTATCCATGTAGATGTAGATGTAGAACTGCGACACATATAGTTGTAATCACGCGCATTTGTTATGGGCGGCAAAGGAAAAGATTTAAGACATACTGGCGATCAGAATCGACTCGAAACGGCCTCATTAGGTGGCATAAGAGCGTCAGCGAAGCCAATCATTTCCTTGGGACATTGATTTCCTCACATTTCGCCGTCGAATACGACTGTTCTCAGTGCGATAAGCGACAGTACGACGCCCATGATATCCTTTTCCACTGCTGACACGCCTTGGACATCACATCAACTTCAGAGCTCTGCCCTCTTTTTCGCATATGTTGACAGCTTGCTGTCTGAAGCCCAGAGGTCTGACCTCTATCACAGAGGCGTCAAATGGAGGGATGAAAGCTGGCTGGGAGTGGTTGTAACCATCTTCCCAACGTGTGACTCGTGAGCGGTGGCTTTTGGCACAACATTGGCGAAATTTGGGGTCAGTGTGATGTATGTTCTGCACCTTATACGTCGCAAGAACTTCTGTGCTAAGACGTTTTTCGTGTGTGTCGACACCTCATTTTTTGAAGTGTTGTGGAGCCCTAGGTTGGCGTCACATGGCGCCACGATTTAGCACCATTACAGAGGAAGGCTGTAGGCACCTTTGAGCGAAGTTTCAAACTTATATGTCGCAATGGTAGTCAGTTACAAATGTCGAAAAAGTGATGTACTGTATATCCGCCGATTACACGAACAGGAGCTGCACTCAGTCGTCACTCACACATAATAAAACATGACGATAGACTGAAATGAGACATGCTCCATGTTTGCAGTTACATTTTACTGCAAAAATAGTCAGTTCGGCGAGCCAAACATAGACTAAATCGTAGCAACGAAAACAGTGTTTCTTTAACTATCGTATGTTATTACATACTTGAAATCTGGTGGACACAGGTTATCCAACGCCGGGTAGACACTACTGACACCTCTCGATGGTGGATATGTCCGACTGATCCAACTCTTTCACAAAATAAAACCCTCAGGCTTAGCGGATACGTGCCAAGCGGTAGAAGTGCCCGTGGCGTCAAGTTAAGTGACACAAGAAAACAAAGTACGCTCACTTGCACATTTTTTAGTCCAGCGAGCTGCATTTATTGTTTTCCACTAATTCCAATATATTACAAACAGAAACGGCTTCATCTGCAGTCACACAGTGTGATGTTACATATATGCATATGTATCATGTCAGCGTGAGGCGACAGCTGCGAGAGTCAGTGAAGTTTTTAAATATCACAGCGAAAATATTCATGCTGCGATCGTGAAACACAGTGATGATTTTATACTTCTTAACATTCTATGTGACACACTTTTTTTTTCTACGAGTAGAGCCTGGTCTGAGACTGTTCAGGAAATTTCCAAACTCTGGAAATGTCCAAATTCTGGAAATGTCCAAATTCTGGAAATGTCCAAATTCTGGAAATGTCCAAATTCTGGAAATGTCCAAACTCTGGAATTACACAGGTTCAAGAAAAATACTGAAACACCCAAAAAACACACTACCATGTTTAATACCGTGCTGGAAAACCATTGATATTCAAAACATGGAAGGGCTGAATATATGTCCTGCACGGTTTCAACGGAATATTACACCACTCTTCCTGCAAAATAGTGGAATGTTGAGGTATCGATGATGATGGACGTCGATAGCGAGCACACACATACTTTCCAAAGTAGACCACAAAAGCTTGATAATATTGAGATCTGGGAGCTGTGCAGGCCAGGCCAGGCGCAATAATTCATCCTCGCAGTCACTAAACCCGACCTGGACGATGCGAGTTGTGTGAACCGGTTTCCTGTCCTCTTGGAACCCGACATCACAAATGCAGAACGAACATTATGCCATAGGATGGATTTGATCAGCGAAAATGGTCACATAATGCTTGGCAAGTACCTGACTATTAGAAATGATCTCAAATGGATTACGCAAGGTGAACTCTAGATTGCGGTTTGTTGGTAGAATCCTGAAGCAATGCAGTCCTTCAACAAAGGAAATTGCTTGCAATACGTTAGTTCGTCCAGTCTTAGAGTATTGTTCGTCTGTATGGGACCCTTACCAGTTGGGTCTGATTCAAGAGATTGGAGAGCGGGAAGATTCGTGACTGGTACATTTAGCCATCACGAGAGCGTTACAAATCTCATACGAAGTTTGAAGTGGGACACACGCACTAAACGGAAGGGGCTGCTCACTAAATACCGAAATCCGATCTTCGCCGATGACGTAGAGCATATATTATTACCACCAACTTTCAGATCGCACAATGATCACCATTCGAAGATAAGGGAAATTAGAGCTCGTATGAGGCGTTCAGACAGGGGGGGGGGGGGGGGAATATGACTTTGGCGAAAATTGTTCCCTCCGCCACACACCACTTGGTAGATGTAGATATGTAGATGTAGGTTGTTGTGGGACCTTGCAGAGTAACCACGGGGAATACCATGCTACGGCTGCTAAAATCATCACCGCACCCCCGTCATGTTTCACTCTGGGGACGTAAATTCGGCCAGAAGTTAGCAACAGTGCGAAAATCATCCGACCGAAAGATATTCTTTCGTTGCTGATTTGTAAACGTTATATGGCTTCTGCAGCACGTTTTCCTGTTACGGGCATTTTCATCACTGACGAGCGGTTTTGGAATGACAGCTCGCCATGCGGTTCCCTGCTTGCTGACCTCCCTTCGTCTTGCTTTGTTGCTGCCAGGGCTCACAAGTGCGACATTCAGTTCTGCACTGACTTTTGCAGCTGCCGTCGTCTCATTTTTCGTCACAATCCTCTTCAATGACACTCTGTCATGTTCACTCAACACACACTTTCCTACGCGTTGTGACTTAGCGAACGATGTATTTCCGCTATCCCTGTATGTGGTATAAATCGTCAACATAGTGTTTCTTGAAACACCCAACAGTTAGACACCATGGTTTATGGATGTGCCCACGTCAGAATTCAATTAGCTTCGACATAATGCACTCACAACTACATACAACATTGCTCTGACAACGGTTGAGACTTGCGACGTATTGAGGTCATTGCAAATGCGTCGTTCGTAATCAAATACAACAGCACCAACTGTATGCTTGGCTAGCGTCTGCGTTTATTGAAGCAAGCGTTTATCGCTGTGTTTCCATATTCTTGTCCAATCCCTGTACCTGATATGTAGTGCTTTCTTTGTCCCAGGAAATCGGCAGAAACCACTGTGTGCTGGGTAAGGAGAATATGGAGGGGGAGGGGTCATATCACAATAAAGCAGCATGTGTGGCTCTATCCTGTATAGGATGAGCTGACACGCGGTGGAGCAGGAATACCTCCTTGGACACCTTCTCATGAAGCCTCCTCTTCACAGCCTCTCACAACTTCGTCAGAAGGTTTCGCCAGCATGTTCCCGTGACGGCTTTACCCCTTACGAGCGTAACGCGCTAGCGTACCACGATGGCAGTCTGAAACACTCTCACAAAGGAGAGGAGAAAGGGAGGACTGGAGGGTAGGGTGGCTAACGGAGAGCAGGAGGAGGCAGTAAGAACATACAATAGGATGCGTCACTGATGAGCTTACTCTGGCGCAGGAGTTTCGTATGTCTCAAAATAAGTTAGAGGAATAGGCTGCGAGAGAGATATAGAAAGAGGCTGCGAAGAGAAGGGTGTGAGAGTAGACTGATTGAATTGGGGGGGGGGGGGCGGCGGCACGATAACATGGATAGAGGTGGATGCGCGACAGACCCGTTTCTTGGGGCGAAAAATGTTGATCAGCCTTGGGTTCTCTCAGACGTGTTCAGCTGAGTGGCACTTGGCGGTTGGCTTCAACACTCAGCAACAAAGACGCACTTGGCTTGTGATTTGTCTAGTTCTCATAATCATCAAACTCTTTTTCCTATCTGCACGTTTCTTAGAATCGAAGACTTATTTTCCTGTTTTTTTGGATCAATTTGCTACAGATTATTGACTGAATGTACGCAGAAACTTTTATGACGACCAGTGCAGCCAAAGCAGCAGATAGAGTACCTGAAAAAAGAGGTACACAATACTTTTGTGGCTATTGAATCTATTGTCCACACACTATTAATTATTCCGGTAACAGCTTTAGGATCTGAATGACTCTTTCCACTGACACAACGGAAGTATCAGCCCCTCTTTTTACTATAATCTACCAGAGACAATTCGAACAATGCACTTTGTCCAGTAGTTGAAAGAAAGCATAAGTCACACCTGTCTAGAAGAAGGGGTAGTAGTAGTGATCCACGTAACTGTTGCACAATATCCTTACCATCCATTTGTTGTAGAATTTTAGAATTTATTCTAACGTAACTGATTATCCACATCCTTTTCTCACACGGCATTCTGCAACTTTGGATCAAGGCGATCGGGTAGATACAGTATTTCTTAATTCCCAAAAATGAATTGAATCCGTACCACACCTACATTTTTTGTCAAAAGTTGAACTGTGTGGGGCATCAAGTGAAATTTGTGGGACTGAGGACATTTTCGGAAGGAGGACGTAACATGTCTTGGATTGAGAGTCATCAACAGAAGACGAAGTAACTGATGGAAGGCGGGGGGGGGGGGGGGGGGGGAAGGGGGGGGGCAGGCACATGTTTTGGGACCCTTGCTGTTCATGTCGTGTGTTAATGACTTTGACGGCAAAGTTAATAGTATCCTCGCACTTTTTGCAGATGACACAGTTGTCTATAATGAAGCACTGTCTGAAAGAAGCTGTATAAATATTCAGTCAGATCTTGATTTCCAAGTATTACAAAGGTTGTTTTAATTGTTCAAAAATGTAAAATGTGCAGTCCACAATCATCGTATCCTACGGCTATATCAATGAGTCACGGTTGAACTCGGTCAACTAATTTAAGCACCTGGATATAACGCTTCGTAGGGATGTGAAATGGAATGATCAGCGGTAGAATACCTTGGAAATGCATCAGTCTACTAAGGAGGTTGCTTAAAAATCACTCGTGCGACCAAGCCTAGAATATTTCTCAAGTTTATGAGAGAATAGGACCAACGGGATGCTGAGTATATACACGAAGGGCAGCACGAATCGTCAGAGATCTGAAGAAACTGAACTTGCAGACACTTGAAAATAGACGTAAACTACCCCTCCTTTATTAGGGAACTGAAAATGCATCTCTCCTGCTTCAGAAGACAGTTAATGATATATGTACTGAAACAGCAATGATGATTACCGTTGTCCCTGTACACATTCATTTCTCTGTACATCCTTCTTTCCAACTATACCTTCAACTATACAGAAACATTTCTGAGTGTTCTTAGCTGGTGCAGCCTACATAAATTTCCTTCTCCCGGAACTCCCTATAACAGAAAACATCTTCACTCTGCAGCGGAGTGTGCTCTGATATGAAACTGTGTGCCCGACCGAGAGTCAAACTCGGGATCGTTGCATTTCGCGGGTAAATGTGCCGTGGCGCGCACAGCCACACAAACGCATCGGTCGGCTACCGCGGCGAAGTTAAGCGGCGCCTGCAACTTAGTGCCGGCGCTAGAGGCGTTCCCGCCAAACATTCAATCAGCCCGAACTACGCACGCGCAAGAGCCTTTATCCGGCGCGGATAGTCACAATATGATATCACTATCCACCAATCAGGGATCTCCAACGGCCGCCAATCATCACTCCGGAATCAGCGGAGGAAGACTAGAGCCGCCGTGTTAAATAGCCGGAAGAAAGGGAAAGCAGGCGTCTTCCGACTCGCCGCGGTCTGCCGCCCGGAAGAGACTTCGACGCAGCCGGAACGTCCAGGTGCCACGTCTTCGCTACGCCGGCCAACGACCCCGGACTCTGCACCCGTCTACTTCCTCGGCATCCGCCGGAAAGCGTCGAGAGAAAACCCGACAAAGGAACGTAAATTCAGTTCAGTTGCTAATATTTCAATTCAGTAATGTGACATATTCTTTGGCTTGTTATAAAATTTTGGTAGGAGAAGAAGCCTTTTGTTTTCGAAGAAAGTTTATCTTTTTGTAAAATTAAACGGTGGGCTTGCTCTACCTAATAAAAATTTTTCTTCACACACGGGTGTTGATCTGTGGATATAACAAAATGCTCTACAGTTAGAGCTACCCAAGCAGGACTCACGAACCCTCCTCACAGATTTACTTCGTCTCCTACGTTCCAAACTTCACAGAAGCTCTCCTGCACAGCTTCAAAGACTAACATCCCTGGAAAAAAGCCGAGGTTGAAAATACCGATTCAGTTGTAAATTTCTTTATTTTCACACGACCGGTTTCGGACTGTTATAAGCCCATCTTCAGGTATTGTAGCTGTGCTGCGGTCCCCGAGCGCCTCCTGAACCAGGCGTTGTGTGCTGCCTATGAGCGCCTATGCGACTACTTTTCTATTTCTTTTTTTTTGCCGCACATTTCTAACAACTTAGGTTGGATTGTTGCAGCTCTGTTCCCCTTGAAGTACCAAAAACGAACTACCGTAGATACTCTACTTTACCAGCAGGCTGCACCGCTTTGTTTTGGCTTCTCTCGTGGCGTCTCTCGGTACTGTGGCTCGGCGATTTCATTGTGTACCAGAGGCGTGCGGTCTTAGGCGAATGGCACGGTTCGCGCGGCCCCGTCGGAGGTTCGAGTCCGCCTTCAGGTATGTGTGTGTGTGTGTTGTCCCTAGTGTAAGTTAGATTAAGTAGTGTTTAAGCCTAGGGACTTATGACCTCAGCAGTTTGGTCCCGTAGGAACTTACCACCAAAAATAGTGTACCAGGGATGCCGACGTGATCTTCGAACAAACGAGGAATTAATTACGATACTATTACAAAACTAAGTACCTTTTGCATTTAAAACTGATTGCAATAACAATAAACAGTAAATATAGACATTTATACACAGAAATAAAAATAATTTCTGTTCCCTGTGTTAAGTAATTTAGCAACTGGTATCCCCATCTGTTCCGTCGCTACTGACACACCAGTGTACAGCTACCGGTGAGCTGTGTTCGTCAACGTGGAGCAGGTGAGGCGGCGGCGATGCGTCAAGCAGCGCGACACAAATCACGTGGGAACCAGGGCGGCCTGCTTTGCGGAGGTTGTGCCTGCTGGCATAAGTAGAGGAGATCCGCCGGCTGCGGCGCGGCGCGTTCACGGGCAATTACTCCGGCCGGCGCCACAAATCAGCCGCCCCGCTGGCAGAGAACCCCGGGCGTTGCTCTGATTAGCTGGAGCACAGTAGCGCTGCTAGCAGCGGCGGAGAGAGCGTATGCGTAAATGTCAGGGAGCGCGCGGCGGCTGCACAGTGCCGCAACGTAGCGCGGGCTTGTCTACCACCAGGGGCAACGACATCTAGTATGGACTCTCGGAAACGTCTTAACACGGGAACCCGCCTTCTCCTCCACAGCGATTTCGTCTAAATTGATTGTACGTGCAGGTCTTAACCAGAAATGAAATTGAGCTTGTAACGGGACATTACATTTCCTCAACAGTAGTAGTCGATACCAGTAATATTTTTCTAATTTTGGACGGATCTATATTATCTCAGGCGATTTTTCTGAAAAAGTTATACAATTTTATACACAATATGTTATATTTGAATCTAAAATTTGTCAATAAGAATAATTATTTTGGATTTACAATCGATAAATACTACTTCTGAATGTACACTCAACAGCAAAAAAAGTGGGTCACCCCTGAATTCCAATGTGTAGGCTGCACCTGAATGTATGCAGCCAACATAGCATATCTGTGTTGCACATAGTCGCAACCCTCCACAGTACAGTCGTTGTAAGATACACAATGAGTACCGCTAGAGACTACTAGAGAACACCAGTCTTTATGACAGTCCATCCAGATGTAAAGTAACACCACGATAGTACAGACGGTCCTTAACGTTTGTAAACTAAACTTAATTACAATAAGTGACATTTCAAATGTTCTGGGACAACTAGTGTTGTCACATAAATCGTTCAGTAATCCTTAGGCACAATTAAATATTTCAGACAGTATATAGTTTTATAAAGTTGTATGGCAATTGGAAACAAGTTCTTTGGTGTCTAAAAGGTTTACCCAACACATGCTGAACGTCATTCAGCGTTCAACAGGGAGTGGTTTCGCATCAACTTTATGTAATACCAAGCAGTTAAAAGAAAACGTGATTAACGGCGGTAACCACTCTACGGAAATCCCAAACTAACAGCGAATCACAAGTAATATTGTTGTTCACATTACTCATCAACAGTTACTTGTACACGAAGTTGTACTTTAAATGACATGACGAACGTCTTCGTTCTGGATCCAGATGCAAACCCAGAACGTAAAGCCATTGCTAACCAAGCAAAGCTTTGTGCCTTATCGAGTCTCGATCGCTAGGCAGGAAGAGACGTCAAATATTGACGTTTGCACCAGTATCAGTTATCAATTCTCAATTTGAACGTAAATGACGATAATGTTTGTACGATAGCAGGAACCCTAACATGACAATTACCTTCATGGTAATTAACCTCGAAAGACCTTGTATAGTGTTGCATTGTCAAGGAATAAAGGATGCACATGTTTAAAATTGAAATCTCATCATGTAATGCTGGGGACAAGGATTTGAACCCAGCACCTAATCGGATTGTTGTATAAGTACGTAAAATCAGAATGTAGGTATCACAGTTTATCACCAGTAGTGGGGTTGGAACCTTAGATGACGACTGAAGTTGTATTGCCTGATCGGGATTCGAACCCGGCGCCTACCGCCGTCGTTGTCTAACCAGGAACGGACGAGAAATGTCCAATGTTGGTCCACCATCAGCGAGATGACGAAAACGTCTATGCTGACTGAGAGTCGAACGCCGCACACATGGTTATGAAGACACGTTTATAATAAACTTCATTTTCAGTAGTAGCTAGGAGTGCCATGTTTAGTTGCAAACCTTAAGGCCTTACCCAACCCTAGTAACGTGTTGCCTAATATCTGCCATATCATGATGTTAATTTACAAGTGGATTGACTGCCGTAAAGAGCAATGTTCTCTAGTAGTTGTGTATCATTGAGATGTAAATGAAGTGCCTCAGCAGAAGGTAATTTCCGTCGTGCAGCACGTATTGTTTCAGAGACGCTGAGTACATGTTGTAAGTGCACAAAACGTGTATTATATACTAAGTATATACTATTATTTGGAGAATCTGCCGCCAAACCTGTTTACTTTTACATTCCGCTTAGTTGTCGTGGTTGAATACAGGTTTTCTTAAGGCTACATCCAATGCACAGCGCTTACAAGAAAGTATAGTTTCTTGCGTCATGCTATTGCTAGCTAGCTGAAATATTTTGTGGTAGCTACGTTTAAAATGAATGTATTTTTGAATGTAATGTTCGTCAAGTATTTGAATAAATCGTCAAATGCAGGTGTGCCTGCATATGTTATAGCATAATAGCTGTAGCTGCGTTAGTTTGTACTACAGACTTGGGTAGGTTGGGTGTAACTTGATCCTTCAAGGGGTGATCGTGGCCATGCGGCCCGGGTCTGTACGAGCCGCGGCTCGCGAGCTACGGGCCAGCCAGGCTGGCTGAGGCGAGACGCAAGTGAGCGAGCTGGCGGTGGCGTTGGTGGGCCAACATCCCGGGACGAGCCAGCACGGCTGCGACGCATGCCTCTGCCTCTGCCGCTCCGTTTGACGCAAATATGTTTACCTCCTCTCCTGGAACCAGTATAAGAGCGGCAAGCAGAAATACATATCAGGCTGTCTGCCGTAATGGCTCACTGGGAGAGGTCTATTCGAGGTAGAGTCAAGAAATGGTTCAAATGGCTGTGAGCACTATGGGACTTGACATCTGAGATCATCAGTCCCCTAGAACCTAGGACTACTTAAACCTAACTAACCTAAGGACATCACACACATCCATGCCCGAGGCAGGATTCGAACCTGCGACCGTAGCGGTCGCGCGGTTCCAGACTCAAGCGCCTAGAACCGCTCGGCCACTCCGGTCGGGCGAGGTAGAGTCGTCGCTCTCATTGAGGAAGGAGGATGTTCCATCAGAGAAGCTGGCAGACGGTATGGCGTACCACATACCACTGCAACGAGATGATGAGGATCTGCCTTGAAAGAGGCACCACCAACAGGGCTCCTGGCTCAGGCAGGAAGAGTGTGATCTCACAGCAGGAAGACAGGGACCTAGTGTCTAGGAGCAGAGAAAATCCCTTTCTGAACGCGAAGCAGTTGCGGCTGGAGACCAACTTCCCCGGCTCCAGTGACACGATTCGCCGAAGGCTGAGGGACGCTGGACTGCATGCACGACGATCCGCCGTGAAACAAGAGCTCAGCGAAGATAACGTTTTATACCGGCTAGCATTTGCGGAGCTCCATCTGAGGGCGTCGTGGGACAACGTCATTTTCACTGATGAGAAGGTGTTTTCCACTAACAACGACGGTACACGAATCGTTTACAGGCCGCAAGGGACTCGCCATCGACGCGAATATGTAACCACGACGAGAAGAAGTGGCCGGCTCTCTGTTGCCTGCTGGTGTTGGAATTCTGCGAGAGGGGCGGGAATTCTTCACAGGATAGAAGGAACTCTGGACAGCGCGCAGTATGCCCACATATTGGAAAATGTGATGCTTCCGTCAGCGCGAATGCTGTACGCAGAAGGGGACGTCACATTGGAAGAGGACCATTCTCCCATTCACAAGTCTGCATTTGTTCAGCAGCGGCTCTCCACGATTGGCGTCAACGTCATGGACTGGCCACCACGGGCGGCTGATATGAACTCCATGGAAAACATGTGGGCTGAGGTCGCCAGAACATTAACAGAGAACTGGCCACAGAAACCAGCCAACTACTGCGGACGCTCTTTGGGACTGCGTCCTGGAAGCCTGGGAGGAAGTTGCTTCTTCAGGCTGTTACGTCCGACGGCTTATACATTCTATGCCAAATCGCGTGATAGAAGTACAAAATAATGAAGGATTCTGGATAAAATATTAGAGTTCTTAAAATGTTTTGTTATGTCTTCTTTTTCGTCATTTTTCCTCATTGGGAGCTAGTGGAAGATCGCATGGCAGCAGAAAAGATACAATATGGGTTAGCTTTCCTTTGAGTTGCCCTTTTAATTCAAGTGGGTTTCTATTGAATATACAGTTTGTTAAGTATTCTATTTTGATTTCGTTTATACCCTGTCTACATACTTACAAACTAATCAGCGTAGGTGGACTCTGTCACAGTAGTTTTTGTTATTTCAAATACGTCTCTCTCTTCCCCTCCATCCATGAATACACCCTCCGTCCTCCACACAATACGCCAACGATTTCATATTAAGTTTACTCGCCGCGCGGGATTAGCCGAGCGGTCTGAGGTGCTGCAGTCACGTACTGTGAGGCTAGTTCCGGCGGAGGTTCGAGACCTCCCTCGGGCATGGGTGTGTATGTTTGTCCTTAGGATAATTAAGGTTAAGTAGTGTGTAAGATTAGCGACTGATGACCTTAGCAGTTAAGTCCCATAAGATTTCACACACATTTGAACATTTATGCTTACTCGTTGTTAATATCTCTTCTATTCTCTCTCACACTCTCTCTGGCACTATCGACGCAAGTGCCCTTCTATTACACTCCCCCAAAACTTTGTAAACAAATCTAGCTGTTTCGAATGACGCTACATTTTCTCTTTTAATTGCTGCTGTCTTTACTCTCCATCATTCCTCTCACGACCTATGATACCGTATTCTTTGATCTCCCCTTACCTATAACCGATTCTTCGTGCTGAGAACAGTCCTTCCTTATCTCTCGGTCCTAAGATAAAACGAACTGTGGCACACATCTAAGTAAGCAATACTTTGCAAGCATTTCACGCTTATATTTTGCACTTCTGCACTTCTATCCATTCCCAGATGCCGCCTTGCTTCCTGTTACGCGTCCCTTGACATCTGCATCTACATCTAAATGAATACTCCGCAATTCATAATTATGTGCTTGGCAGGGGGTTCTGTGGTCTGGTGGATTAATCTTGTATTGATGTGTAAAACGTGTAGATTCACATCTCACGTCAGGCGTAGATTTTTAACACACATAAGTAGCTCTCCTTCACCCCTAGTAACGCCAAGTGCAGAACGCCAGTAAGCTCCGTAGTTAAATATCCGCAGTAAAGATAACATCCATTCGCTGCCGACTGGGCATTCGTTTGAGCTGTGACAAGTGGAGAAACCCCGTAAGGTAGAGACTCTGTCACCAGCAAGCCGTCGTAAACTAGAAAACGTATTTTATTTAATGAACCAATGGCCGTGTAAGTTCACAAGGCTGTTACTTTATTTGAAACTGGACGTTGAAAATTGTGGTGCTGGTCTGGGATTAGAATTCGATTTCAGTGTGTTCCCGAAGATTGCAAACTCTTCTAGGCGTCCTCGAAAGGCACCTATCTGGTTTCGAATCCTGATCAGCACAAAATATTCATTATTTCATTTCAAGCTCTAGCATGTGCACTCCGAACTACAGGTGAAAATTAGTTGCATTTTCAACGTCTCTTCGTGCGTTGTCAGCTGTAACGTGTTCGTTTCATCTCACAGCCACATGATGAGCTTTTTATCACAACATTAGAAGATCAAACGTTTCCTTACATCTTTTCAAGTTCAAACATTCCTCTCCGTCCTACTGGTGAAAACGGATTTGGGTTTAACGTTGTGTTCGCTGTGATCACCAACGACGACATGTTGTGGATTCAACTTCTAGCCAGCAGAGTATTTTCCATCACATCATTGAAAGTACAAACATGCCATTCCTAGCTATTATTGGAAAAGAATTTGGTAGTTAAAGTTTCTTCATGGCCACGTGTGCGGAGTTTGAATTCCATTCAGCACAGAACTTTTCGTCGCCTGATGCTAAAAATGCGCCCATCTCGCTACTGGTGAGCCAACAATAGCTATTTATCGTCTGTTCCTGGATAGAAAACGACGGTGCTAGATGCTGGGTTCGTATCCCAGTCAGGCAAAAACAATTCTATCGTCAATTAAGGTTTCAGCATTTCGCTATTGGTGAAAACATTTGATATTTAACTTCTGATTTTATGTACAGTCGTGCTCAAAAGTATCCGAACGACCTGAATTGCATTTCACTTGATTCCCATGCGACCTACATAACGCAGCTGTCTAGCAGGTCTTCTAATCGCTCCTTGGTACAGTCGTTTGACTATTGAAAATGGTTCCAACAAATCACCACTAGAAAACACTGCACTGTATCATAATAACTCAAGATGTAAAGTAATACCACGATACTACATTTATCAGGGAACACCTTATCGCAGATAAGACTGTCCTTAAGGCTTGTAAGCTCACATTTATTGCAATAAACGACATACCTGGAATGTTACCACTCTCATTTTTACGTCAGATAGGTAATGCACGTAGTAATTTCGTCGTATTCATGATTTCCTCATCAAAGTAACATACCATACTTGTTATTTAACACAAAATGTTATTTAAAATTTAAGTTATTCACGAGCAGCTAGTTGAGAATATGTATGAACATCAAATGACACGACGAACCGCCTCATTCTGCATATGGATTCAAACCCAGGTCATGCAGGCTAGGCCGCGGTGGCCGTGCGGTTCTAGGCACTTCGGTCCGGAACCGCGTGACTGCTACGGTCAATGGTTTGAATCCTGCCTCGGGAATGGATGTGTGTGATGTCCTTAGGTTAGTTAGAATTCAGTAGTTCTAGTCTAGGGCACTGATGACCTCAGATGTTGAGTCCCATAGTGCTCAGAGCCAGTTTAACCAATCATGCAGGCTAAGATTTCGTGGCTGACGGAAATAACAAGTCATTCCTGACTAGGCATAAAGAGAGTGATATACGTCATTTTTGGACAGTATCAGTTAGCAAATATCAACTTCAAATTACACAACGTAAACATTCTTAACGGTCGCGAATTCCTACCCAGCATCTATAGTCCCTGTCAACGAACTACGAGAGATGTTAAATATTGCTACTTGACAAGTAACTTACTTGAAATGCAGTGAGGTAAAGCATTGTGTTGGACAGGGATTCGAACCCAGAACCTAATCGGATTGTTATCCAAGCACAACCAACTTTGACATATCGGATTTTCTCGGCAGTAGCTAGATGTATTAAACGAAATTACGAGACGAAACATTAATTTTTTGTACCCAGGATTCCAACCCGGCACGTATCGCTGCTATATTCTAGAGAAAAGGAACGTTAAGTATGTGTTTGTTACACCACCAGCGACATGTGAGTATGTTTAAACTAGAAATAATATGACGAAGTGTTCAGTGCTGATTGAGAATCGAACCCCAAACATATCGTTGTTGACTACACACAAAGAGACGACAGTTACCGAATTTTTCTCCACCAGCAGCACAGAATAACATCCTTGAACTTACAGTGATCTCGCAAATAATTCTGTGTCTGACTGGGAGTCAAAAACGTCAGATATCGTTAGTGTTGACAACGAATGAAAATGCATTAAAAATAAAAATTATTATCCACCAGCAGATAGGTGTTCTCATGCTAGAGCTTGATAATACATAGTGAAAAGTTTAGTGCTGGGCCAGGATTCCAACCCATTCATGCGCAATATGTGGGGATGTTGAGAAATCTGCAGTTTTGAACAAAAAACAAGTTGTAGTCGAGCTGTATTGTCACGAAGGGATGAAATTCCGCGTTAAGGGCGGTCTGAGTTGCATTCCCAGTTCAGAACCAATTTTATCGACATACAGAAGCCCAAATAAAAGACGGAATAAGTGTCCTGTGACCATACACAGGGTTTGTTTCGTCACTAGAAATAAATAACTAGTATAAGAAAGGTTACTGGTGATAGAGTTTCTACATGTCGCCACTCCTTACTTTGTTGTGGTTCCACCTAACGTCTACTTGGTAGAGAAGGAATATCATGTTTAATGTGATTTTCAGACCACAATTAACGTGCATTTTTAATGTCTGTTCATGTTGCCAACAATTTCTGGACAAAGACGCACACATCTTACTGTTGGTGAGTAAGCAATTGATACTTAAGCAATATTCGTGGACAGTAAAGAAGAACGATAGGAGTGCGGTTCGATTGTCGCTCAGGCACAAAAATTTGTATCCTTATTTTAGATTAAACACCTAGCAGCTGGTAAGAAAAACCGATACGTAACATCTGATTTTACTTAGTTAACAATCCGATTACGTCTTGGGTTCGTATATCCGTCGCAGAAATTCACATCATGAGCTTCATCTTTAAATTCATACACACTTCGTTACTTCTGAATTGAGGTATATCAGACATCTTTCATGGTTAGTTAACAGGGATGAAAGGGTCTTGATAGGAGTCCCGGTTTATTACAGAAACTATTGTCTTTTATTTTCAAGTTTAGATTTGGTTGCTGATATAGGAGAAAATTTCGGTGCTTCACGACTCTTCATGGATAGTCAGCAATATGATATGATTAGATTAGATTAGATTAATACTTGTTCTATAGATCATGAATACGACATTTCGTAATGATATGGAACGAGTCATTTTAATGAAAGATTTCTTTACATACCAGTATTCAATTTCTTTACAACAATTTTTTACCCCCTCTCTCTCTCTCTCTCTCTCTCTCTCTCTCTCTCTCTCTCACGCACACACACAAACACACACACACAGACACACACGCACACCCACATTCTCTTTTTATATTTATTTGTTTGTTGTGCTCGAATATCGGCGGGGCACGAAAACGTCCGTGAATGAGTTTCTTAGTTTTGAGTACAGTTACGAAAGAAATATAAAAACAAC
Source organism: Schistocerca americana (assembly GCF_021461395.2). Taxonomy (NCBI): domain Eukaryota; kingdom Metazoa; phylum Arthropoda; class Insecta; order Orthoptera; family Acrididae; genus Schistocerca; species Schistocerca americana. The sequence continues at coordinate 117,582,674 of NC_060122.1, read as the reverse complement.
TATGAGAGTTACTGATTTATGATGCTTAGTAGCAGTCAGTTCTGAGTATAATTAGCAACTAAGCTCCAGTCCCTAAACCTAGTTACAGAAATGCGAATCAGACACATTACGTATTCCAGACCGTAGCAGCCGCGTTTTTGAGGCGCCAGCTATGGTCACTTCCCAGCCCGATGTAGGATCACATCGGTTCGTCTTCTTCCTGCTGGTAATGTAACTGAGATTTGGCAACAACGCAAGGTATATTTGACAACTCTGTGATCGACGAGTTACTTTCTGGTGTGCACGGAATTAAGCCTCAAAGTTCACTTGATTTATCGTGTCATTTCCGTCGAATAACCTGAGTTGTTATCGCTTGAGGTGTAACAGAAGATTGTAAATTTACGGTTTTCAGCCCAGCAAAGTCATTGGAGGTGGCAATCTCGTCCTGTAAATAGCGATTTACGAGTTCTAGCCACTATTGGCCTCGTAAGAGGAAGGCGCAAACCATATCTATCCGCTAGCTCTGTGTTGACGTGCTGACCTGTGGATACGCGACTGTTATGGTCCCCGGTTCCAGCCTCGCTGAATGTAACGTTTTTATCCTTTCTGTGTAAGAGCTGCAAGCAGCCAGATCCAACATCGATAGGCAAATCGTAAGAAAATACTTTCAGCTCATAGGGCAATGGTGAAAAACTTACAATCCTGCATAACAGGTAACGCCTCTTTCCGCCGCTCACAAGCAAATTTTGGGTTTCTAGGAATACGTAACTTTAATTACGAAATGCCTCATTTCATACCTGTTGAGTATAACACAGCGTACCATTTAAACACAGACCCAATCGAAATCTAAGTGAGTAGTATTTTCCTAATTCGTGCAGATAGAGGCACGCTTCTGTACAGATACTCAGTTTTGTTAAAACAGACTTACATTCGTGGTGAGGTTATCGTTTTATTTCATCTCTTACAATACAGTGCATAGTTTTCGTAAGGTTTCTTTTAGTGGTGTTAAAACAGCACTAAACATGAGAGAGAAATTAATCATCAACGATATATGCGAATTCTCTGATGTTATCTATAACAGTCTGACAATGCACATGCAGTTTATTGATTACATGCACGTAGAAAACATGTTCTGACTTAAATCTGTCAAACAAGGTTTGAAGAAGAATAAAATGCCACTACCAGACGACAGCTAATGTAGAAAATACTTTTCTAACTGTTTTGGCACGATGCGCTCTCCCCAAAAATAATACAAAAGCTTCGAGCGCATCTGCTGCCTGGCCGTCTATTAAACCTGAAAAGAACAAAATGACGCAGAAGTTAGCCTTTTTTTCCACATGCGACTATTTTGGGTTGAGAAGTGAAGATAATTATGTTCAAAGCTCGATTAAGTTGATAACTTCAGCAGACAGCAGAATTGCGTTTTAAAAATTGTAGTAGCGAATGTAATACAACACACGATGTCTTATCAACAGTGCGCGACGCTTACCGTTACGCTACTAGCTGTGACGTAGATACAGTACCTCTGGAAGTGAACAGCAGTTCCTCCAGAACTTCGGCATTCCACAGTGCTGTGAGATAGTGCATATGGCCGGATCTAGACCTCTGAGAGACAGAAAGTTACAGCTTTTCTTTTGCACTGCATTATGGTTTCAACAAACAGATAGCGCAATAGAGTAGCTCAAATGGAAAGGAACACTTCCTATTTAAATTTCTGCATCCTATACTGTTGGCAGGTCTGTGTAGGTGGCAGTTACGTTATTTTATTTTGGTGATTACAAAAAAGAGTCGAATGTATGCACTGGGTAGCCAAGCAGCTAGTTCATGGCGATTTGGTCAATCAAGTAAATGAATGTACTGAACATCCTGCAAACCACTACAGGTAGCCTGTGTGTCAGAATTCTCATCTTGTGTGCCACAACGGTGCTATGACAGAGAAATGAGTCGTAGAGAAGACGGTTTGGTGGTCTGTTGGACTGATGGTAGTTTCATATGATGATGGTCTCGGTTCGATTTCAACTTCTGCCGATGTTTTTTGATAGAGAGAGGCAGATTCTATTCTGTTCCAGCTACGCCAAGAGAAGAAGGTATAATGGCATTGTGGTCTGAAAATCACATTAAACATGATGTTCCTTCCAGAATGAGATTTTCACTCTGCATTGGAGTGTGCACTGATATGAAACTTCCTGGCAGATTAAAACTGTGTGCCCGACCAAGACTCGCACTCGGGACCTCTGCCTTTCGTGGGCAAGTACTCTACCAACTGAGCTACCGAAGCACGATTCACGCCCGGTACTCTCAGCTTTACTTCTGCCAGTATCCCGTCTCCTACCTTCCAAACTTTACAGAAGCTCTCCTGCGAACCTTGCAGAACTAGCACTCCTGAAAGAAAGGATATAGCGGAGACAGCAGAGTGAAAATCTCATTCTGGAAACATTCCCCAGGCTGTGGCTAAGCCATGTCTCCGCTATATCCTTTCTTTCAGGAGTGCTAGTTCTGCAAGGTTCGCAGGACAGCTTCTGTAAAGTTTGCAAGGTAGGAGACGAGATACTGGCAGAAGTAAAGCTGTGAGTACCGGGAGTGTGTCGTGCTTCGGTAGCTCAGTTGGTGGAGCACTTGCCCGCGAAAGGCAAAGGTCCCGAGTTCGAGTCTCGGTCGGGCACACAGTTTTAATCTGCCAGGAAGTTTCATGATATTCCTTCTCTACCAAGTAGACGTTATGTGGAACCACAATAAAGTAAGGAGTGGCGACATATAGAAACTATATCACCAGTAACCTTTCTTATACCAGTTATTTTTATTTCTAGTGACGAAACAAACCCTGTGTATGGTCACAGGACACTTATTCCGTCTCTTATTTTAGCTTCTGTATGTCGATAAAATTGGTTCTGAACTGGGAATGCAACTCAGACCGCCCTTAACGCGGAATTTCATCCCTTCGTGACAATACAGCTCGACTACAACTTGTTGTTTGTTCAAAATTGCAGATTCCTCAACATCTCTACATATTGCGCATGTATGGGTTGGAATCCTGGCCCAGCACTAAACTTTTCACTACGTATTATCAAGCTCTAGCATGAGAACACCTATCTGATGGTGGATAATAATTTCTATTTTTAATGCATTTTCATTCGTTGTCAACACTAACGATATCTGACGTTTTTGACTCCCAGTAGACACAGAACTATTTGCGAGATCATTGTAAGTTCAAGGATGTTATTCCGAGCTGCTGGTGGAGAAAATTCGGTAACTGTCGTCTCTTTGTGTGTGGTCAACAACGATATGTTTGGGGTTCGATTCCTAGTCAGCACTGAACTCTTTGTAATATTATTTCTAATTGAAACATGCTCACATGTCGCTGCTGTTGTTCACACCCAAACTTAACGTTCCTTTTCTCTAGAGTATAACAGCGATATGTGCCGGGTTGGAGTCCTGGGAAGGAAAAAATTAATGTTTCGTCTCGTCATTTCAGTTAATACGTCTAGCTACTGCCGAGAAAATCCGTAATGTCAAAGTTGATTGTGCTTGGATAACAATCCGATTAGGTTCTGGGTTCGAATCCCTGTCCAACACAAAGCTTTACCTCACTGCATTTCAAATAAGCTACTTGTGAAGAAGCAGTATTTAACATCTCTCGTAGTTCGTTAGTAGGGACAATAGATGCTGGCTAGGAATTCGCGACCGTTAAAAATGTTTACGTTATGTAATTTAAAATTGACATTTGTTAACTGATACTGTCTAAAATTTAAGTATATCACTCTCTTTATGTCTAGTCAGGAATGACTGTTAATTTCCGTCAGTCACGAAATCTTAATTTGCATGACCTGGATTTGAATCCATATGCAGGTCGATTCGGTTCGTCATGTCATTTGAAGTTCCTACATATTCTCAACTAGCTGCACGTGAATAACGTAAATTTTTAATGAAATTTTGTGTTAAATAACAAGTATGGTAAGTTACTTTGAAGAGTCAATCATGAATACGACGCACTTACTACGTGCATTACCCATCTGCCGTAATAATGAGAGTGCTAACATTTCAGGTATGTCAGTTGTTGCAATAAATGCGGGTTTACAAGACTTAAGGACAGTCTTATCTGTGATAACGTGTTCCCTGATATTTTTAGTATCGTGGTATTACTTTACATCCTGAGTTATTGCGATACAGAGCAGTGTTTTCTAGTGGTGACTTGTTGGAACCATTTTCAATAGTCAAACGACTGTATCAAGGAGCGATAAGAGGACCTGCTAGACAGCTGCGTTATGTGGGTTGCATGGGAATCAGGCGAAATGCAATCCAGGTCGTTCGGATACTTTTTAACATGACTGTACTTCGTTAACAATCCGAGTAGGTGCTGGGTTCGCATCCCCGTCACAAGCTTTATATGATGGGATTCCAATTTTAAACATGAGCATACCTTGACACCCTACTAATCGTCGTTGGAGATAGTTCCCAGGACGGTAACTATTATGACAGGATTCCCGATTCCTTACAAACAGTTTCGTCATTTATTTTCAGGATCTGAATTGATAACTAATACTGGTGCAAACGTCTATACTTCACGTCTCTTTATGCCTAGTGATCCAGTCTCAATAAGGCACAAACAAAGCTTAGCTTAGTTAGCAATGGCTATAGGTACTGGGTTTGAATCCAGGTCCAGAACGACGACGTTGGTCATGTCATTTAAAGTTCAAATTTGTGTACACGTAGCTGTTGATGTGTTACGAGAACAATGATATTACTGGTGATTCGCTGTTAATGTTGAGATTTCCTTAGAGTGCTTGTTGCCGTTAATCGCGGTTTTCTACTGGTTCGTCCAATATCCATTTCCAGAGCCACTCGCAGTTGAGCGACCTTCAGCACGTGGTTGGAAAACCTTTTAGAGAGCGAAAAACTTTTTTCCAATTGCCGTACAGCTTTATAACTCCATATATTAAGTATTTAATTTTGACTAAGGGTTACTGTACGATATATGTAAAATAATCCGTTTTCTCAGAAATTTTGGAATGTCACTTGTTGTAATTAAGGTTAGTTTATGAGTGTTACGGGTTGTCTCATCGCTAAGAACCTGTTTTCCAATATGTTTTGTATGACGATATTAGTTGACGCTTAGACTGACTGCCATAAGGACCTACGGTTTCTTAGTAGTCTCTTGCGGTACTCATTGTGTGTAGTCAAACGATTGTACCCCACAGGGTTTTGGTGTTTAGAGGACCTGCAACACAGTTACGTTATGTTGGTTGTATTCGGCAGTGACCCACATTTTTGCCGTCAAGTGTACAGTTAAAATTTTTTTAGAAACATTTGAATTAACGAATTATGTGGTACACTTAAAATGTCTGTTATTACTGATTACACAATGTAGTATTGTTTATTATGTTTAATTCTGGATTTATTTGTGAAACAATAATCGAGACTGATAGAAATTTATTTGTCAAGAAACCCTTTTTAAATATTGTTAGTACGCGGAGTGTTGTATTAGTAAGTAAGCTTTTGATGCTATCGGACGAATTTTTGTATTTTGGGCAACCAATGTAATTTTAACTTTGTTAATGCGAAAATCCAAAAGACTGCGTGGTATACAAAAAAGTGACAGATAAATTAACGTAAAAACAAAAATTCTGCAACGACAATCGTCAATATTATTTATATCAATTCAATCATGAGGACCTAAAATGTGAGAATCTCATCTTCAGGAATCAGACCCCTAGACAGGAAGAAATGTAGCCAACTCTACAAGAAAAAAAAAGTAAAAACTTTATTGTAATCTTACGCCTCTGTAATCCTCCGAAAAGAACATTGTGAACAAATGGTTCAAATGGCCCTGAGCACTATGGGACTTAACATCTTAGGTGATCAGTCCCCTAGAACTTAGAATCACTTAAACCTAACTAACCTAAGGACATCACACACATCCATGCCCGATGCAGGATTCGAACCTGCGACCGTAGCAGTCCCGCGGTTCCGGACTGCAGCGCCTAGAACCGCACGGCCACCGCGGCCGGCCATTGTGAACAATAGCAGCAACTAGGAAGGAGGGGCAGATTAGAAGTAGCATTACTGGCGCTCACTGGACAGCCATAAGTCATTCACATTCGCTTAGCGCAGAGAAAAGACCGCAGAACAGTAATCCGATGGCTGTGGGTTCGAGTTACTCTGCAGAAATTTTTTGTTTTTTATTTTCAATTTTTACTGTACTTTCATTTGCAACTAAATCAGAATAGTGCTCAGTATATTGTGTTTATTAAGATTTTCGTAAAAGGCATGAAAAGGAAAGGCAAAAGGAAATTTGGGATTGCGAATAAATTTCCGAGATAGGATTCCCGTCAAATGCGCTCCGCTTTTGCAACCCACTGATGTCCATTACTATCTTCAGGCGAAGAATATGATCAAAAACTGCTCGTATCTGATCGCGTCCAACCAAGAGTGCATCAGAATACAGTACGTTGTATACCACCAATATTTGACGAAATGAAACGTTAGGCGTGGTTTGCCCCCAAACTGTTCGATGAGAAAGAAACTTTTATGAATGTTAACTAATTTTTTCGATAAAAACTTTACAACAACGATGTAACTGTAAAAATTTTGCGTTTATGACATTTACCAGATACCGAGTATATTACTGTTTCTTTTGTTTTACGATGAATAACACACCAGCCCTCAATAATAAAATAATTAAAATATCTAATTTCTATAAGACGTTATCGTGTACGTCTTACAATCACTTCCTGGCAATTTATTTGCAGTCCCAGACTTTCCCTTGCTTCTTTCATGCCTTTTGCGAAAATATTAATAAATTTTCATATTGATCGTTGTTTCGACTCATTTGCAGTGCAAACAACATAAAAATAAAAATAAAAAAACTCGCTGCATAGGGAGTAGATCCCACGACCCCCGAATTATCCTTCTGTATTGTTTCCGCTGCACTAACCCCTGCCGAGATTCTAGGTTAACGTAAATTGCTCGTGCTTTCCTCGACCCGCGCCAAATAAGCTATTTTTTGTAAACACTTGGCTATATGAAGCTCCCACTTCCGCCACTTTCACCTCTGGCCAAGCCCTGTGCATACCACAAACTTTTACGAAATCGGTGACGACTAGAAAGTGCGGTCCTTTTGTAAGACGATTAGACAAATGTTGGTACAACGCCCTAAGTGGATGCCTTAGTGGTATGCAGCCTACAGTGGCTAACGCTCTTTTAGTTGAAACAAATGGGCTCACCTACACCTACGTCCCAAATATCTGTGAGTAAAAATTTTACTCAGACGGTTGCAAACTGCACAAGACCACATACTACAATATACTTACAAAGGAAGGAAGGAACATTGGGTTTAACGTCCCGTCGACATCGAGGTCATTAGAGACGGAGCACAAATTCGAACCGCATCGAGAATGGGGAAGGAAATCGGCTTTGCACATACAAATCCCGGCATTTGCCGGAGGCGATTTAGGGAAGTCATGGGAAAACTAAATCTGGACGGCCGGACGCGGGTTTGAACTGCTGTCCTCCCGAATGCGAGTCCAGTGTGCTAGCCACTGCGCCACCTCGCTCGGTACCACATTTGCATGTTAACGGATTTGAGCTACGTGTAATGGCTCTATGAGAGTGTGCTTTCTCTTGTTGCGGCATAGATGGACAATAGTCCACTTCTAGAAGCGTCTCTGCATAACGATGAATGTGCTCTGGAGCAGACTACCATACAGCGAAACGGGAACCACAAGTTGAATTTGACCTGGACTTTGTCGGTGGTTATTCCAATAACTGCATGTTGATGGAGTACTTATCTAATCATAAAAAGGCAAGACCCAACTACACTGACGCTGTGTGCGTGTGTGTGTGTGTGTGTGTGTGTGTGTGTGTGTGTGTGTGTGTGTGTTTGGTGTGTGTTGGAAATGTGAAACGTGACTATCTGAAGCAGGGGTGGCCAAGATTTCGGTTCGCTAGCCATGGGTGGGCCTCAGTCTCTCTTTGCATTTCCCTCACCGCCACGCCGTGTTGTCTCTGAGCGCGAAGAGCGGGAAGAGAGGTAACAGCGAACCCGCCGCATTTAAATGACAGCACAGTCCCACTGCATACGACTTGGCTTTATGTCTCTCGTTTCCCAACAACACAGATCACGCACAACAAACAAGTTTACAGTATTAATTATTTTTGGCACGCTGAAGACATACAATTTTATCTAGTACAAACTGTCTGAATACAGGGAGACGCAGAAATTTTCACAGGGTTTTGCGCTCAAGTTGCCAAGTAATCATGCCTTATATCGTTTTACAATAGAAACAAAGTCTTTCACATAAATATTTCGATCGAAATATTTTTTTTCAACCTCATTACGGAGACTTGTAAAATCTACCTGAGAAAAGCAATGTAGGTGTACTGGAAAATTTTAACGTAAAAATATTTGTAATTAAAACTGGAACTACCTTGCTGGTCAGTCAGTTCCATCTGAACATGCACAGGGGTGCCTTCAACTGGAACAGCAAAAGGTAACGAAAACAGCCAGAAAACAGATGTAACATTGTCAGTATCCTCAAAACGTTCGTAAAACTATCGTTGCAATTCTTTCATGGTCACAATGAATTCTTCAGACCTCGCATCTTCTTTAACATCAGTGAACTTAGGGAACTAGACTGTCTTTGTCAGAATGTATCCCTTCTAAAACGAGATTTGCTTTCTAAATGCATCCCCATCAAATCAGAAGGAAGTGGGCAGTGTGCAGTCAGGTCAACTCAAAACTCGAATTCTGCAATCCATTCTGTATGTACTAATTTTCCTTTCTGCACTCCTTTTTCCTTCATGATTACAACAATAATGAGTTTTAAATCGAATAATTGTTACGAGTATTCCTCTTGACTTTCCCAGTGCACTTTGCAGTAATTCATCAAGTTTTCATAGTCGTCGTTCATTTCCGCTGAAAAAGTGTTGCAACTGAAAATGGAATAATGGATGCGACTTCAGAAATTTTACTATTCATACCACCAATTTCTTCAGCTGCTACTCCTACAAATTTAGCACAAAGTTGTTCTTTCTAATCCCAAAAGTTTATATTCTTTCTGCATGGTACTGTAATGTCGTTTCATAACATATAAGCACTATCCGTTGCTTTTATGAATTAAGAATTCTCTTCCCTCTTTTGCGTCATTCCCATTTTAAAGGACTACGACGATTGATCGTCAGATGTACTCTTTTTGGGAAAAAGGCACTGGACCTGTGAAGGTCCTTCATTTTCTTTTCCTTTGAGTCATCAGCCTTCTGACGGATTCGATTTGGTCCGGCACAAATTCTTCTCCTGTGCAAGTCTCTTTATCTCAGAGTAGCACTTGCAACCTACGTCCTCAATTATTTGCTGGATGTATTCCAATTTCTATATTCCCCTACAGGTTTTGCCATCTACAGCTCTGTCTAGTACCATGAAAGTCATTCCGCTGATGTCTTAAAAGATGTCCTATCATCCTGTCGCTTCTCCTTGTCAGTGTTTTCCGCATATTCCTTTCCTCTCAGATTCGGCGTAGAACCTCCTCATTCCTTGCCTTATCAGCCCACCTAATTTTCAACATTCGTCTATAGCACCACATCTCAAATGCTTCGATTCTCTTCTGTTCCGGTTTTCCCAAAGTCCATGTTTCACTACCATACAATGCTGTACTCCAGACGTACATCCTCAGAAATTTCTTCCTCAAATTAAGGCCGGTATTTGGTATTAGTAGACTTCTCTTGGCCAGAAATGCCTTTTTTGTCATAGCGAGTCTGCTTTTGATGTCCTCCTTGCTCCGTCCGTCATTGGTTATTTTACTGCCTAGGTAGCAGAATTCCTTAACTTCATTTACTTCGTGACCATTAATCCTGATGTTAAGTTCCTCTCAGATTCGGCGTAGAACCTCCTCATTCCTTGCCTTATCAGCCCACCTAATTTTCAACATTCGTCTTTAGTACCATATCTCAAATTCTTCGATTCTCTTCCGTTGCGGTTTTCCCACAGTCCATGTACACTCGATTTCTTACTCAAATTAAGACCTACGTTTGATACTAAACGACTTCTGTTGGCCCGGAATGCTCCTTTTGCCAGTGTTAGTCTGCTTTTGAAGTCCTCCTTTCTCCGTCCAACATCGATTATTTTGCTGTCTAGGTATTACAATTCCTTAACTTCATCTACTTCGGGACCATCAATCTTGATATTAAGTTTCTCACTGTTCTCATTTCTGCTACTTCTCATTACTTTCGTCTTTCTTCGATTTACTCTCAATCCATACTCTTTACTGATTAGACTCTTCATTCCATTTAGCAGTTCATGTAATTCTTCTTCACTTACGCTTAAGATAGCACTGTCATCTGTGAGTCGTAACATTGATATCCTTTCACCTTGAATTTTAATCCTACTCCTGAACATTTCTTTTATTTCCATCATTGTTTCTTCGATGTGCAAATTGAACACTAGGAGCGAAAGACTATGTTACGGCGTAAAGTCAAGCCCTTCACGCCAGTGGGAAATGATAGAGGAGAGACCGTTGTGAGAAGACGTCAGCCAATAGCATGCTGACCGACCCCTCTCCAGGAAGACAACGCGACAACATCAGCCCGTACGCGATGAGGACATATGCGCCGCGCCCGACTGGTTGCGGCCAAGTTGAAGAGTAGCTTAAAGATTAGCAGCTCAGATAGAAGCACCGACACTAATTACTTCGCTTGTACAATCTATGTAACGCGCACTTGGGAATTGTTTGTACTGAAGAACATTGCTTATTTGCATGTCGCCCTTTGCTTGCGACACATCTGTGTAATAATCAAAGTTAAGTATTGCAATCTTTTCCTTTTCTAATGAAACTCATTAATACAATTTGTTTGGATGTTGTCTAGCGACCAGAGAAAAATTTTTGTGGTAAATTCCTATGTGAGCAAACTGCTGAGTTCATCGGGCCCTAGGCTTATGCACTACTTAATCTAATTTAATCTAACTTGCGCTAAGGACAACACACACACCCATGACCGTCGGAGGAAATTCCGACGCGGAGAGCCGCGCGAATCGCGGGAAGGCGCCTCATACCGCGCGGCTACACCGCGCGGCTACTGGTACGAGAAAGCAGGTTTCGTAGACACCTCATATTTGACGACTAGGCTGGATTTAACACACTACATCACTGTCTTACACTCTTTCTACTCCGAGCATTTAGTTCTCGGTCGTCCTCTCTTGTTATTCCCTCTTGGCTCTTTTACATGTTGTGTTTACCCATGTTTCCCAGTATTTCTAACATCTTGTACCAATTTACGCTATCGAACGCTTTTTGCAGATCGTCAAATCCTATGAACGTTTCTTGATTTTTCTTTAGATCTGCTTCCATTATTACCCCTAACGTCAGAACTGCCTCTCTAGTCATTCATATCAGGAACAAATAGCGAAGGATGAAAGGCGCTGACACCACGATTCTGCCGAGCTCAGAGAGTTCTGCCGACCGCAGAATGCCACATCGCAATGTGAGATGAAATGTCACGCTGTTCCCGGCTCTTCCGAGAAGGACCGAACAGAGCCGGGGCAGAGGCCCGCCTTTGTCCCGCCCGCGGCCCACAGACTCTCCACGCCACAGTGGCGCTCTAACTCAAGGCTGGCTGTCATTCTGAAGTCAAATGTCCCCTGCATTTACTCAGCAGACAGAGAGTACAAATCGCGATCGCCAGGCGTTGCAGCAGTGTTCTTGGTGATTGTGAGATCTATTCGCAGCACCTGATGAAGTAAAGGCACCTGGCGCAGTCCGTGATGATGAGTCATTCCGCTGATGACGTTAATTTTGGTGAATGTCCCGTCACTACACAGAGTGGACAGCTTATTTCTGTCTAGAGTGTACCGGCCGCGGTGGCCGAGCGGTTCTTGGCGCTTCAGTCCGGAACCGCGCGACTGCTACGGTCGCAGGTTCGAATCCTGCCTCGGGCATGGGTGTGTGTGATGTCCTTAGGTTAGTTAGGTTTAAGCAGTTCTAAGTTCTAGAGGACTGATGACCTCAGATGTTAAGTCCCGCCGGCCGAAGTGGCCGTGCGGTTAAAGGCGCTGCAGTCTGGAACCGCAAGACCGCTACGGTTGCAGGTTCGAATCCTGCCTCGGGCATGGATGTTTGTGATGTCCTTAGGTTAGTTAGGTTTAACTAGTTCTAAGTTCTAGGGGACTAATGACCTCAGAAGTTGAGTCCCATAGTGCTCAGAGCCATTTTTTTGTTAAGTCCCATAGTGCTCAGAGCCATTTGAACGATTTGTCTAGAGTGAAACTTCTTGGCAGACTAAAAGTGTGTGCCGGACCGAGACTCGAACTCGGGACCTTTACCTTTCGCGGGCAAGTGCTCTACCAACTGAGCTACCCAAGCGCGACTCACGCCCCGTCCTCACAGCTTTACTTCTGCCAGTACTTCGTCTCCCACCTTCCAAACTTCACACAAGCTCTCCTGCGAACCTTGCAGAACTATCACTCCTGAAAGAAAGGCTATTGCGGAGACATGGCTTAGCCACAGCCTGGGGGAAGGGGAGCTACTGGCAGAAGTAAAGCTGTGAGGACGGGACGTGAGTCGTGCTTGGGTAGCTCAGTTGGTAGAGCACTTGCCCGTGAAAGGTAAAGGTCCCGAGTTCGAGTCTCGGTCCGGCACACAGTTTTAATCTGCTATGAAGTTTCATATCAGCGCACACTCCGCTGCAGTGTGAAAATCTCATTCTGGATTTGTCTAGAGTGTTTCCAGTGGTCATTTCGCTTCATTCCATGATCACCTGTGGCATTATACAGAACTACACCAGCACAGATCACAATCTTAGTCGTTGCACAGTTTTACACTTTAGAAACTACGAGGGTTGCCCAGAAAGTAACGCACCGCATTTTTTTCTTGAAAAATTCTTTATTGAACATAATTACAACTACACACACGAAAGAATGGTGTTTTATCCACGCAACCTATTTTTCCACGTAATCGTCCCTTTCTATGGCCTTCCTCCAGCGCGAAACAAGAGCGTGTACGCCTTGTCGGTGCCAATCCTTGTCCTGCTGGCGGAGCCAGTGCTTCACTGTGTGAATCCTTTGCCGATTGACAGATGCAGCGCCAACAGCTGACTCGTAATGCGTTTGTGCTCGCGGATGACAACATCAGCCCGCGGCAACATGTCGGGTTTGTCAGCCGTGGATGGTCTCCCCGACCGCTACAAATCGTGGAGCTCCGCCGAACCGCCTTCTGATGACCTCACCCTCCATACCCAGCGACTAACTGCACTTCTGTCAGCAGCAGACGATTCATAGACTTTGCACAAGCGATTGTGGATATTCCCCACCACTTCTTTCTCTGCAGTGAGAAATTCAGTGACGGTACGTCGCTTGTAACGTACATCACCTACAGACGCCATTTTGAAACTGTTCCACAGCTGCACTATCTGTCGGAAGTCACGCAAACGTGGCGCACTCAATCAGGAGACATCAAATAATACATACGTAACATTTCGCATTCACAGCAGTCGCTTCAGCTGACAAAAAAATAAAAAAATAAAAAGTGTGTGGGGAAAAGTCATGACATGCGGAGACCAAACAGCAATCGGTATTGTAATTGTAAACTGTCGAAACTGCATTGGTAAAGTACCGGAACTTCAAGCGCTGATAGAAAGCACTGAAGCTGAAATCATTATAGGTACGGAAAGCTAGCTGAAGCCAGAGATAAATTCTACAGAAATTTTTACAAAGGCACAGACGATGTTTAGAAAGGATAGATTGCATGCAATAGGTGGTGGCGCGTTTGTTCGCTGTTAGTAGGAGTTTATCCTGTAGTGAAGTAGAAGTGGATAGTTCCTGTGGATTATTATAGGTGGAGGTTATACTCAACAAATCGGGCTAGGTTAATAATTGGCTCCTTTTACCGACCTCCCGATTCAGCAGCATTTGTGGCAGAACAACTGAGAGAAAATCTGGAATACATTTCACATAAATTACCTCAGCATGTTATAGTCTTAGGTGGAGATTTCAATTTACCAGATATAGACTGGGACACTGAGATGTTTAGAACGGGGGGTAGGAACAGAGCATCGAGTGACATTATACTGACTGCACTATCCGAAAATTACCTCGAGCAATTAAACAGAGAACCGACTCGTGGAGATAACATCTTGGACCTACTGATAACAAACAGACCCGAACTTTTCGACTCTGTATGCGCAGAACAGGGAATCAGTGATCATAAGGCCGTTGCAGCATCCCTGAATATGGAAGTAAACAGGAATATAAAAAAAGTGAGGGTGGTTTATCTGTTTAGCAAGAGTAATAGGAGGCAGATTTCAGACTACCTAACAGATCAAAACGAAAATTTCTGTTCCGACACTGACAATGTTGAGTGTTTATGGAAAAAGTTCAAGGCAATCGTAACATTCATTTTAGACAGGTACGTGCCGAGTAAAACTGTGAGGGACGGGAAAAACCCACTGTGGTTCAACAACAAAGTTAGGAAACTACTGCGAAAGCAAAGAGAGCCTCACTGCAAATTAAAACGCAGTCAAAACCCCTCAGACAAACAGAAGCTAAACGATGCAAAGTTAGCGTGAGGAGGGCTATACGTGAAGCGTTCAGTGAATTCCAAAATAAAATTCTATGTACCGACTTGACAGCAAATCCTGGAAAGTTCTGGTCTTACATTAAATTAGTAAGTGGATCGAGACAGCATATCCAGACACTCTGTGATGATAATGGCATTGAAACAGAGGATGACACGCGTAAATCTGAAATACTAAACACCTTTTTCCAAAGCTGTTTCACATAGGAAGACCGCACTGCAATTCCGTCTCTAAATCATCGCACGAACGAAAATATGGCTGACATCGAAATAAGTGTCCAAGGAATTGAAATCACTCAACAGAGTACGCGAAAGAATTTGCCCCCCCCCCCCCCCCCCCCCCCCCCCCCCCCCCGCCGTCCAGCAGCCGTGTACCGCAAGTCTCTAGGCTTCTAGAGGAACGTAAGGTTCCAAATGATTGGAAAAGAGCACACGTAGTTCCAGTTTTCAAGAAGGGTCGTCGAGCAGTTGCGCAAAACTATAGGCCTGTATTTCTGACATCGATCTGTTGTAGAATTTTAGAACATGTTCTTTGCTCGCGTATCATGTCATTTCTGGAAACCCAGAATCTACTCTGTAGGAATCAACATGGATTCCGGAAACAGCGTTCGTGTGAGACCCAACTCGCTTTATTTGTTCATGAGACCCAGAAAATATTAGATACAGGCTCCCAGGAAGTTGTCATTTTCCTTGACTTCCGGAAGGCATTCGATACAGTTCCGCACTGTCGCCTGATAAACAAAGTAAGACGCTATGGAATATCAGACCAGCTGTGTGGCTGGATTGAAGAGTTTTAGCAAACGGAACACAACATGTTGTTCTCAATGGAGAGACGTCTACAGACGTTAAAGTAACCTCTGGCTTGCCACAGGGGAGTGTTATGCGACCACTGCTTTTCGCAATATATATAAATGGCCTAGTAGATAGTGTCGGACGTTCCATGCGGCTTTTCGCGGATGATGCTGTAGTATACAGAGAAGTTGCAGCATTAGAAAATTGCAGCGAAATGCAGGAAGATCTGCAGCGGATAGGCACTTGCTGCAGGGAGTGGCAACTGACCCTTGACACAGACAAATGTAATGTATTGAGAATACATAGAAAGAAGGATACTTTATTGTATGATCATATGATAGCGGAACAAACACTAGTAGCAGTTACTTCCGTACAATATCTGGGAGTATGCGTACGGAACGATTTGAAGTGGAATGATCATTTAAAATCAATTGTTGGTAAGGCGGGTGCCAGGTTGAGATTCACTGGGAGAGTCCTTAGAAAATGTAGTTCATCAGCAAAGGAGGCGGCTTACAAAACACTCGTTCGACCTACACTTGAGTATTGCTCATCAGTGTGGTATCCGTACCAGGTCGGGTGGGCAGAGGAGATAGAGAAGATCCAAAGAAGAGCGGCGCGTTTCGTCACAGGGTTATTTGGTAAGCGTGATAGCGTTACGGAGATGTTTAGCAAACTCAAGTGGCGGACTCTGTAAGAGAGGCGCTCTGCATCGCGGTGTAGCTTGCAGTCCGTGTTTCTAGAGGGTGCGTTTCTGGATGAGTTTTCGAATATATTGCTTCCCCCTACATATACATCCCGAGGAGATCACGAATGTAAGAGAGATACGAGACGCGCGGAGGCTTTCCGGAAGTCATTCTTCCCGCGAATCATACGCGACTGGAAGAGGAAAGGGAGGTAATGACAGTGGCACGTAAAGATCCATCCGCCACACACCGTTGGGTGGCTTGCGGGGTATAGATGTAGATGTAGATGTAGATGACGCCACCATAAGATTTGACCTCGGAAATTTCGTGTAACGCGGCGACTGAGCGACTGGAAGGAGAATACTTTGTTGCCGACTAAAAAATTCATTCATTTCAATGCCGCTTGTAGACATCTTACCGAATTTTCAGATACATTTGCACAATTTTGGGAGGATAATGGAAACAGGTAATCAACCATGACATTTCGAAAACACTAGTACTTCTGTCTCTGAGCGCAAGAGATTTCTTTATTAGATTTTAAGACTAGTTTCAATCAATAATGATTACATTAAGTTCAGTGTGTTTTAAAGAAGTTGCTTTTAATAACGTCATAAAAGTTGTACGAAAATTGGCAGCGATGTAAATTAAATACACGATAAAAATAAACTAAATAACAATCAAAATGTTTTAAAATAGTTCTATTAGGATAGACAGATTTGGATATGAGCGTTACTAAATTTGTATTTCAGTAAAATAAAATATTCTGGTACGAATACTACGATTTCACAAATCGGCGTCAGTGCTATCTTCGTTGTACCGATGTAATGCTTCATCACCGTCCCATCACACAGACACTAAGTTGCGCGACTGTGCTATGCGTCGGTACTCACCGAGCACTTGCCCCAAGACCGTCCGAGCATCCTCACCCAGACAGGCGCTGCGGGCGTCGAAAGGGTTCGTGAACTGCACGAACGCGTAGCCCTTGTGCATTGAAATGCCTGCAACACACAAGACCACAATATGCATATGAACAACAACACATGTTTCCGTGAAATGTTTACTAAGATTAAAGTGAATAAAGCACGCCACAGTTTTGCCTTCACACCATTGCCAGACACACTGATCCGTTGTGAATTTTTATTATGGAAGTAAGCTGCAACTTGTAATGATGAGGAAGTAAGCTGCAACTTGTAATGATGTAGAAATTGCCCTTCGCTTTTCTTCGTACCCCCTATACGATAGCGAGACAGCTATTTAATGTCATTCGTCTGTATAGGAGAAATTTTTGGTCAGGTTAATCTTGTTGTTGTTGTTGTGGTCTTCAGTCCTGAGATTGGTTTGATGCAGCTCTCCATGCTGCTCTATCCTGTGCAAGCTGCTTCATCTCCCAGTACCTACTGCAGCCTACATCCTTCTGAATCTGCTTAGTGTATTCATATCTTGGTCTCCCTCTACGATTTTTACCCGCCAAGCTGCCCTCCAGTACTAAATTGGGGATCCCTTGATGCCTCAGAACATGTCCTACCAACCGATCCCTACTTCTAGTCAAGTTGTGCCACAAACTCCTCTTCTCCCCAATTCTATTCAATACCTCCTCATTAATTATGTGATCTACCCATCTAATCTTCAGCATTCTTCTGTAGCACCACATTTCGAAAGCTTCTATTCTCTTCTTGTCCAAACTATTTATCGTCCATGTTTCACTTCCAAACATGGCTACACTCCATACAAATACTTTCAGAAACGACTTTCTGATACTTAAATCTATACTCGATGTTAACAAATTTCTCTTCGTCAGAAACGCTTTCCTTGTCATTGCCAGTCTACATTTTATATCCTCTCTACTTCGACCGTCATCAGTTATTTTGCTCCCCAAATAGCAAAACTCCTTTACTACTTTAAGTGTCTCATTTCCTAATCTAATTCCCTCAGCATCACCCGATTTAATTCGACTACATTCCGTTATCCTCGTTTTGCTTTTGTTGATGTTCATCTTATACCCTCCTTTCAAGACACTGTCCACTTCGTTCAACTGCTCTTCCAAGTCCTTTGCTCTCTCTGACAGAATTACAATGTCATCGGCGAACCTCAAAGTTTTTATTTCTTCTCCATGGATTTTAATACCTACTTCGAATTTTTCTTTTGTTTCCTTTTCTGCGTGCTCAATACATAGATTGAATAACACTGGGTTGACGCTACTACCCTGTCTCACTCCGTTCACAACCACTGCTTACGTTTCGTGCCTCTCGACTCTTATAACTGCTATCTGGCTTCTGTAGAAATTGTAAATAGCCTTTCGCTCACTGTATTTTACCACTGCCAGCTTCAGAATTTGAAAGGGAGTATTCTAGTCAACAGTGTCAAAAGCTTTCTCTAAGTCTACAAATGCTAGAAACGTAGGTTTGTCTTTTCTTAATCTAGCTGCTAAGAGAAGTCGTAGGGTCAGTACTGCCTCACGTGTTCCAACATTTCTACGGAATCCAAACTGATCTTCCCCGAGGTCGGCTTCTACCAGTTTTTCCATTCGCCTGTAAAGAATTCGCGTTAGTATTTTGCAGCTGTGACTTATTAAACTTATAGTTCGGAAATTTCCGCATCTGTCAACATCTGCTTTCTTTGGGATTTGAATTATTATATTCTTCTTGAAGTCTGAGCGTATTTCGCATGTCTCACACATTTTGCTCACCAAATGGTAGAGTTTTGTCAGGACTGGCTCTCCCAAGGCTGTAAGTAGTTCTAATGGAATGTTGTCTACTCCTGGGGCCTTGTTACGACTTAGGTCTTTCAGTGCTCTGTCAAACTCTTCACGCAGTATCATATCTCCCATTTCATCTTTACCTATGTCCTCTTCCATTTCCATAATATTGCCTCAAATACATCGCCCTTCTATAGACACTCTATATACTCCTTCCACCTTTCTGCTTTCCTTTCTTTGCTTAGAACTGGGTTTCCTTCTCAGCTCTTAATATTCATGGAAGTGGTTCTCTTCTCTCCAAAGGTCTCTTTAATTTTCCTGTAGGCAGTATCTATCTTACCTCTAGTGAGATCAGCCTCTACATCCTTATATTTGTCCTCTAGCCATACCTGCTTAGTCATTTTGCACTTCCTGTCGATCTCATTTTTGAGACGTTTGTATTCCTTTTTGCCTGCTTCATTTACTGCATTTTTAGATTTTCTCCTTTCATCAATTAAATTCAATATTTCTTCTGTTACGCAAGGATTTCTACTAGCCCTCGTCTTTTTACCTACTTGATCCTCTGCTGCCTTCACTATTTCATCCCTCAAAGCTACCCATTCCTATTCTACTTTATTGCTTTCCCCCATTATTGTCAATTGTTCCTTTATGCTCTCCCTGACACTCTGTACAACCTCTGGTTTAGTCAGTTTATCCACGTTCCATCTCCTTAAATTCACACCTTTTTGCAGTTTCTTCAGTTCTAATCTACAGTTGATAACCAGTAGATTGTGGTCAGAGTCCGCATCTGTCCCCGGAAATGTCTTACAATTTAAAACCTGGTTCCTAAATCTCTGTATTACCATTATACAATCTATCTGAATCCTGTCGGTATCTCCAGGCTTCTTCCACGTATACAATCTTATTCTTGAACCAAGTGTTAGCTATGATTAAGTTACGGTCTGTACAGAATTCTACCAGGTGGCTTCCTCTTTCATTTCTTCTCCCCAATCCATATTCACCTACTACGTTTCCTTCTCTTCCTTTTCCTACTTCGAATTCCAGTCACCCACGACTATTAAATTTTCGTCTCCCTTCACTATCTGAATAATTTCTTTTCTCTCATCATATATTTCTTCAATTTCTTCGTCATCTGCAGAGCTAGTTAGCATATAAACTTGTACTAGTGCAGTAGGCGTGGGATTCGTGTCTATCTTGGCCACAATAATGCCTTTACTATGCTGTTTGTAGTAGCTTACCCGCACTCCTATTTTTTTATTCATTATGAAACCTACTCCTGCACTGCCCCTATTTGATTTTGTATTTATAACCCTGTATTCACCTGACCAAAAGTCTTGTTCCTCCTGCCACCGAACTTCGCTAATTCCCACTATATCTAACTTTAACCTTAAGGCAGCACATTTCAGATAGTAATTATTGGTGGTCACCAAGATGGCGGTGACAATTAGACAAGCTTCTTTGTGTAAACAAGGGCTCCAGTATCGCAGGGACAAACTGTAGAAGTATTCGTAATGAAGTTCCCGAAGTTTGCTGTCCACCAGGTTAAGTTGTCGCGCTCAAATTATTCTTGGGACCAAGATCTGGTTGAAGCCTGAAGCAGTAGGCTCTGAGGCACTTAGTGAATCATGGAACGTATATCTGAAAAACGGAATAGATGCCATAGGAGGGGGAGTGTTAATAACAGTTGTCAACAAATGTTGTTTCTATTGAGATCGAAACTGAGTATGACAGTGACGCTATCTGGTTGCGTATAACACGCGTAGCAAGGACATCTTGAGTGCGAGGTCGCAAAACACCAGTGATGTTTACATCCCCACATACTGTCTACCACGCACTCACAATATTGGCCGCTAATGGCAACAACGGGCACGACTCCCGAGGTATCCAATGGTGAGCACTATATGAGGATAACCTGAACTGCTTAGTCGAAGAATCATTCACAACAATGCTACAGTGTTAATGGTGTTGATACAAAGCAGATCAATGGCAACGATAAACAAAGCAAACATTGCATTATATCTACATTAATGGTTGCCTAATTTGATACATCAGCAGGAAGGAACCCAAAGAATTTCAGACTGAGAAAGAAGTTGAAGAAATATTAGAGTTCCAGCAAGATGAACCAGTGGAATGTGTGGTACCGTATACGTTCAACTGTGCGGGCAATGTAATTTACATGAGGAGTACAATGACGACGGTACGTACTTAACTAGTGAAAGTGATGCAACAGGTGTCCAACCATGTAGTTCATCATCCTTGTCGGGCAGGGAGCCACAAATACCATACCCAGTGAAACGTAGTGAAGGCAATCGTTGTCCCAGGAGCGGGTACTAAACACAATTACGTACTAGGAAGTTCATCCGCAGCATAGTAAAAAACAATTATGAACAGATTTCGAATAAGTCCGCAGCAATATAACCGTGTAGTGCATAAGAAAAACTACGGACATTTAAGGGACTTTCATTTATTTGATTTGATTTATTGCTCATTTAGAGACCTGTCGTCTTACATTTTAAAAGAGGTAGTTCTTTTTACAGCTTTTCATGTAGATTACAAAACATATTCCGTATTACAAACATCAATTATCGTTTTCAGCAACTACAATGGAAGCAATAATATATCAAAAATACATTAGATACTGAAAGAAAAACAAAAAAATATTCAAATTTTAAGAAGATGTGATGATAGTGATAAGGAAGATTTGATTAGTAAGAGAGAGAGAGAGAGAGAGAGAGAGAGAGAGAGAGAAAATGTTACCCTACCTGAGACATCCTGGTCTGAAAGCCTCGGAACTTCTTCGAGCCTTGTAGTCCCAGTACACTACAGTTTAATTTACGGATTAATTTTTCTAAACACTATTCAAAACCACTATAACTGTTATGGACATTTTGGAAAGCGCAGTTGTGTGTGAGTGTATTGTTGTTGTTGTGGTCTTCAGTCCTGAGACTGGTTTGATGCAGCTCTCCACGCTACTCTATCCTGTGCAAGCTTCTTCATCTCCCAGTACCTACTGCAGCCTACATCCGTCTGAATCTGCTTAGTGTATTCATCTCTTGGTCTCCTTCTACGATTTTTACCCTCCATGCTGCCCTCCAGTACTAAACTGGTGATCCTTTCATGCCTCAGAACATGTCCTGCCCACCGATCCCTTCTTCTCGTCAAGTTGTGCCACAAACTCTTTTTCTCCCCAATTCTATACCTCCTCAGTAGTTACGTGATCTACCCATCAAATCTTCAGCATTCTTCTGTAACACCACATTTCGAAAGCTTCTATTCTCTTCTTGTCTAAATCATTTATCGTCCATGTTTCACTTCCATACACAGCTACACTCCACACAAATACTTTCAGAAACGACTTCCTGACACTTAAATCAATACTGGATGTTAACAAATTTCTCTGCCATTCAAATGGTTCAAATGGTTCTGAGCACTATGGGACTTAACATCTTAGGTCATCAGTCCCCTAGAACTTAGAACTACTTAAACCTAACTAACCTAAGGACATCAGACACATCCATGCCCGAGGCAGGATTCGAACCTGCGACCGTAGCATCTCTGCCATTGCCAGTCGTCCCCACAGCGGGTGGGATGTAACATCCGTAACTGAACACTTATTATATAAGCAACGTAACAGGTAAAATTCAAGAGTGTATTACGCTCTTGAATTTTACCTGTTACGTTGCTTGTACACTAAGTGTTCAGTTACGGATGTTACATCCCACCAGCGGTGTAATGACCGCGGGTTCTATATGCCTGCCGTTTATGCTTTAGCTAGAACAGATTTACAGAGTTGATTACCTTAGACTGTTTATTCTGATACAGTTCAGTTATTTTAGATGTTGTGTGAAGTGGTCTGTGATACGTGTTGGTGAAAGTGTTTGTTGTCTGAGTATGTGTTTCAGTACTTCTCTCTGTGTTGGTGCACTAATTGGAAGTGCTGTCTTAAGTGCTTCGCTTGTGTTTCAGTGTTCTGTATTCGTCACGTAATGTCCTTGAGACATCAGCAGCGAGTTTATTTACTAATTCCCACTCTTCTTTGTCTCTTATTGCCCGTATCACGTCTTTGTTATACTGCGTTGGCTGGGACTGATAAGGTTCAGCCTCAGACATTCCCTGACGTCCAGGACGAACTGATATACCCTACGGCCCTTAATGCTTAACTACCATTCCCTTCACCAGGCATCCACCCGCCATTTAAATTTTAATTTCTCGATAATGTTATGTCCAGGTATCTCGATTACCTTCTCCTGTGTCCTCCTCCTCCGCCCAGAAACGAAATGGTTATGTCGATAGGGAAGCTTACAAGCATCACGCAGAGTGATTCCACTGACGCTGTTTTGAAAGCTCCTGAGAGCCTAACCAGGGCACTTCTCTGCCCTCGCCGCACGATGTTCCGATTCGTCACCAGACATACTCGGTGGGCCCATGCACTGCCTGTAAAACAGACCACAGACTCAAAGAGCGTACAACTGTAAGTTCTCGGTGGATGTGTTGGCGCCGTGAAGTATGTTATATTGAGTCTGGCCAACTTGTGCATGATCTTGGCAGCCTTGTCAGCCGTTATTCTGATGTGTTCGTCAAATGACAGTCGTTCGTCGAGTTGCACACCAAGATATCGTGTTTTACCTTGTCTGCGTATGCTATTATCGTGTAGTTTTATGGAAGTATTACTTTCTAGTGTTCTTTTGAATAGTATATAAACCGTTTTGTGTAGAGCCATCTGACGTTTATTATGTTTGCACCACTGGCTGATTCTGGCGAATAGCTGCGTTGAGCGGTGTTCAAGTTGCGCTCTTGAGGCCACGGAAACCACCACGAGAAGGTCATCTGCGTACGCTATCGCCACGTTCGCACGGTTATCGCCATTCAGTTGATGTAGGAGGGGTTCAAAGGCGATATCCCAAAAGATGGGGCCACAGATTGACCCTTGCCTGCAACCTTTGGTGACTCTTTTAATCACTTTCTGATTTCCGTGCACCATTTAACGACCCTGCTTCTACAGTAGTCCGAGAGGCTATCGTAGAGGGCCTTAGGTACCTGTACTCTCTTACAAACATTGCGGCCTACCAGAGATTATCAAAGACGCCAGAAATGTCTATAAGAATAACAACTGCGCATTTGAAACTTCCTGGCAGATTAAGACTGTGTGCCGGACCGAGACTCGAACTCGGGACCTTTGTCTTTCGCTGGCAAGTGCTCTACCATCTGAGCTACCCAAGCACGACTCACGCCCGTCCTCACAACTTAAATTCTGCCAGTATCTCGTCTCCTACCTTCCAAACTTTACAGAAGCTCTCCTGCGAACCTCGCAGGACCAGCACTCCTGAAACAAAGGATATTGCGGAGACGCGGCTTAGCCACAGCCTGGTGGACGTTTCCAGAATGAGATTTTCACTCTGCAGTTGAGTGTGCGCTGATATCAAACTTTCTGGCAGATGAAAACTATGTGCTGGACCGAGACTCGAACTCGGGATTTTTGTCTTTCGCGGGCAAGTGCTCTACCATCTGAGCTAAGGTCCCGAGTTCGAGTCGGAGGGAGCAATGTCAGGAGAATACGGCGGGTGGGGTAGGACTTCCCATTTTAACGTTTCCAAGTACGTATTGACATCTGTTGCAACGTGGGGTTGAGTGTCGTCGTGCTGCAAAATTACTTTATCGTGCCTCTCGCTGTATTCGGCCGTTTGCCTTTTAATGTTCTGCTCAAACCCATTAACTGGGTTCGATAACGAGCACCTGTGACTGTTTCACTTGGTTTCAACATCTCATAGTACACGACACCGAGCTGGTCCCACCAAATGCAGAGCATGATTTTGGAGCCGTGAATATTCGGTTTGGCCGTCGACGTGGAGGCATGGCCGGGATATCCCCATGATTTTTTGCGTTTAAGGTTATAGTAATGAACTCATTTTTCGTCCCCCGTCACAATGCGATGAGGAAATCCCCTCCGTTTTTGCCTCTGAAGCAACTGTTCACAAATACACAAATGCCATTCAACGTCTCTTGTTTTCAGCTCACACGGGACCCAAGTTCCTTCTTTCTGAATCACGCCCATAGCCTTGAGACGTTTTGAAATGGCTTGCTGTGTCACTCCCACTAATCGTGCCAATTCTTCTTGAGTTTGACGCGAGTCTTCAAAATGGTTCAAATGGCTCTGAGCACTATGGGACTCAACTGCTGAGGTCATTAGTCCCCTAGAACTTAGAACTAGTTAAACCTAACTAACCTAAGGACATCACAAACATCCATGCCCGAGGCAGGATTCGAACCTGCGACCGTAGCGGTCTTGCGGTTCCAGACTGCAGCGCCTTTAACCGCACGGCCACTTCGGCCGGCGCGAGTCTTCACTCAGCAATGTCTCCATTTCTGAATCTTCTAAAACATTCTCTCTTCCACCACTATGCCGGCCTACGACGTTAACATCACCGTTCTTGTAGCGTTGAAACCACTCGCGACACGTTCTTTTACTAATAGCGTCCTCACCGTGCATACTTGAGAGCATTCGATGAGACTTAGCTGCTGTTTCCCTCATATTGAAACAAAACAGTAACACCTTCTGTAAACGACGAGAATTAGGCTCGTAAGCTATTTTCAATCAACAACAACTTAATGATGCAGACACAAATCGACTGATGTTTTAGTGAGGTTATGTTGACCGAGGTCCAAGCTAACTGCCTGACGTCTGCGATCTGTTTCTTTCGACCGCTACTTACCGTTGTCGCCACCTATCGGCAAACGGCGGAAGCAAAGCTGTACACCTTTTAGAATACCACTACGTCACTGACAGTTTATTATAGCTTTAATATAACAGAGTCACGACGTACCTGCTATTTTCTGCGCAGAGGGGTGGGAATTTTTCACACAGATGAAAACCCCTATCTCCATCTATACATCTCTCTCCCTCTCTTTGACTTGTCGTAACCTGTACGGATGGCTGTAGTAAAAGTCAAACCTGGCGTAGAAAGTGATGAAAAGAAATAAGTCGCCAGGTCTGTATGGAATGCCATTTCAGTTTTACAAAGACTACTCTATGGCATTGTCCCCTTATTTAGCTTGCATTTATTGCGAAAATAAGCTCACCGAAATAAATATTATTTCATACAAAAATACACACACATGCACATCCATACACAAAAAATGACAGATACTTAAAAAATTACACTCGAAATTTGGCAATAACATTCGACCTTTGGCAATAACATCTGACAGACGGCAACGTAAACCAAAACACTGCATCAAAACAACCTTCCATTTTATAGTTCTGTGAAATGTGCAAAAAAAAAAAAAAAAACAAGTGGCAATTAAGAGAGAGGGAACGGCACCAAAACTGGAACAGAAATGTAATATGTAGAAAATCGTCCACGCAGCAGAATTCAAAATATTACTAGATCATAGCAAAAACCAACCACCATAACTGTTCTTAGCCTATAGGTACATATCCCCGAAATGTAAACTAAAGAGTAAAAATATGTACATATTCCAGAGAGGACTACAAAAGTAGAAGATGTCGGTACCACATAGTGTGGCTTTGGACTCGATCCTACTTGCAGTGTGAATCAAGCACTCAGTTTGAACTTAGATTAGTTGAGGCGTATCATGGAGACTTATGTGACAGGAAGAGCAGTACCACACTCACAAGCCCAAATTTGACTCATTAATATTGTCATACATTATGCATTCTAAATTTAAAAAGCGACAGAAAAGGAGTGTTAGGCACTTAAATCTGTATGAAAGGGTTCACTAGTACTTAAGATCAAGTTTAGAAGTTATCAAACTTAATTTCAAATAGAAGCAGAGCAATTTAATCAATGAAGCCCTTACAAGTTTGAAACGAGCGATGTGGAACGCACAGGGACACGTCATCCAGCCCGTAGGCCGCAGCCTCTCACTGTGATGACCACGACGAGGTCCTCTTGTCATGGTCATGAATGTTACTGTTAACCCCTCCAGGGCACCCTTAAAAGTGAGGCTGGTGACCCTCCCTAGTCGCTTTTCAAAACAACAGTCCCGACAAGAAAACAGCGGAGTAAAAACAATGGCTCTGAGCACTATGGGACTCAACAGCTGTGGTCATCAGTCCCCTAGAACTTAGAACTACTTAAACCTAACTAACCCAAGGACATCACACACATCCATGCGGCAGGATTCGTACCTGCGCCCGTAGCGGTCACGCGGTTCCAGATTGAAGCGCCTAGAACCGCACGGCCACACCGTCCGGCTAAAACAGCGGACTGTCAAGGTATTCACTACTTTCTATTGTCACCCTAAACGATAGTTCCAACAAAAAGTTACGTCTGTCTCACCAGCAAGTTCTGAGGGAACTCTCCATATTTGGTGGGTAGCCATTACCTATCTGGCCATAACCGCCATACATAATCCACAAGCCACTGTACGGTGCGTCACGGATGGTACCCTGTACCACTAGTAATCATTAGTTTCCCGTTCCACTCGCAAATAGACGAAGGAAACAAGGACTGTCTTTGTGCCTCTGTATAAGCCGTAGTTTCTCTTATCCTCGTGGTCTTTGCGCGTGATTTGGCGGCAACACAATCGTTCCGCAGACAGCTTCAAACGTCGGTTCTCTAAATTTTCTCAAAAGCTTTCCTCGAAAACAACGTTGCCTTCCCTCTAGGGATTCCCATTTCAGATACCGAAGCATCTCCGTAATATTCGTGTGATGCTCGAACCTACCGACCTTACAGCCCACCTCTGAATTGCTTCGATGTCTTCCTTTGATCCGACCTGGTGTGGTTTCCAAATGCTCGAGCAGTACACAACAATGAGTTGCACCAGCGTCCTATATGCGGTCTCATTTACTGATGAATCACTCTTTCCAAAACATTCGCCTTCCCTACCACAAACCTCAATTGCTCGTTCCAATCCACATCGCTTTGCAAAGTTATGCCCAGGTATTTAAACGGCGTGAGTGTGTCAAGCAGCACACTACTGATGCTACAATCGAACATTAACGGTTCGTTTTTCCTACTCATTCCCATTACCTTACGTTTCTCTACATTAAAAGCTAGCTGCCATTCATCACACCAGCTAGAAACTTTGTGTAAGTCACCTCGTTCCCTCCTACAGTCATTCAGCGACGACCTCTTCCCGTTCACCACATCATCATCAGCAGACAACCGCACATCCGTGCCCGCCCTATCCGCCAGATCTTTTGTGCCTACAGAAAATAATATCGGTCCTGTCACACTACCCTGGGGCACTCCTGACTATGCTTCTGATGAACACTCGCCGTCGAGGAGAAAGTACTAGTATCTACTACTTCAAGAGTCTTCGAACCACTTGAATATATGGAAGACTATTCCATATGCTAGTACCTTCGTTAACAGTGTGAAGTGGGGCACCGTGTCAGATGCATTTTGGAAATATAGAAATATGGACTCTGCCTGTTGTCCTCCATCCACAGTTTGTAGTGTATAGTGTGAGAAAAGGGCAAACTGAATTTCGCAAGAGCGATGCATTCTATAACTGTGCTGAGTCGCGGACAAGAGATTTTCGGTGTCAAGGAAGATTATTACATCCGAACTGAGAACTCTGCAGCAAACCGATGTTAAGAACACTGATCTGTGATTTTGCGGGTCCATTCTCTTACCCTTCTTACGTACAGGAGTTTAGTCGCCTGCGACTTTGCGGCTATTGTAACTCCACAATCGTGGAGTTGACAACACCCGCTCCATTCACCGCCACCGCCTACCACAATGGTAAGAAGGTCCGAAGATGGTCAAAAACTGTCCGAAACCGGTTACCAGGAGATAAATGTTTTTCTCTTTTTTTCGGTCGAGAGTGTTTGCGTTTATTTTCAAGGTACTTTTTGCCAGTACGCTGTTCTCCACAAGAAATGTTCTAATAAATTACTTTGTCGAGGAGGTCGAAGAAGCAATCCTCAGCGCGAATCTTACTTCTTATCCTTCCTGTAATGATGTGTTTTCTCGTGTATTTTAGACTTGCCTTCTGCAGTTAGACATGACATGAGGCTATAAATGCCGTGAAACGCCTTCAGAAAAAATGCTGCTGCAACATGCAGTTGTTTTCTGTCCACAATTTATGTTTTTTTTCCTACATGTTTACATGTTGAAGCTCTTTGCCTCACTTAATACCAAGCCATTTACGCGATATTAACGGCCTAGTAGTTTAATCTATATTTGTGTATTTCACTTCAGCCGCAGAGGGATGTGAATGAACCGATCAGCCAATTTTTTAGGAGGTTTCTCCTTCCCGCTGATGACCAAAGTGAAATTTTGGGGCATTGTTTTTGACATACACTTAACATGGCCTGACCATACATGGAAAACAAACTTTAACGCAAAGAGAACTGTCACTGGAACTTGGTGGGGTGCAGACCTTTTTATTCTCTTGATTATGCACGAGGACGTCATCCCGTTACCAGGTGAGATATCTTACGTCACAGCGCTGCTAAATGTGCACTTCATAAACTCGATACGCTATTTTTGTGATGCCTGCAGATATGCCTTGGAGTAATGCCACGTCTCAGAAGGAAGCCTTACTAGTGGAAGCTGCTTATCACCTGCTACATGTTAGACACTGCTGCGAGGCGAGAAACTTCATTTACCAAAAGAGTCGACAGTCCAATAGTAAAATAATCATGTCCGAGAAGTGACAGACATCTTCCGCTCATAAGCTCTACACCGTTAGTGGGGAAAGTTTACCCTTTACTAGTGGCAGCATTAAATGCAGTGCATTCCATCGATAGTTGCATTCAAACGAATAGCTATACAGATCCAAGTGGAAGTCCATTCAGATAGCAGTTGTAAAACCTCGATATTCACGATTGCAGTTTTGTAAAAAGTTGCTTCGGCACACTCGGTTCAAGTATCGGGGGTTATATTCAACTTTATTGGCCGGACTTTGCTCACGTGTGTACTGATGGCTTCCAACATTGACAGCAAGAATTCGGTAGTAGGCTATGCATGTCTTGTCCCCAAGCAGAAATATTCTAGGCAATTTAGTCTGTCCCCATACTGTTCAATTTTTAGCACGTAAGCGATTCGAGAGGCTATCACTTTTGTCTCCAGAACATTCTGTTTATCAGATTCAAAAAGCATATTGCAATCTACCGATACCCCAACGTGC
Organism: Schistocerca americana; assembly: GCF_021461395.2. Classification (NCBI taxonomy): domain Eukaryota; kingdom Metazoa; phylum Arthropoda; class Insecta; order Orthoptera; family Acrididae; genus Schistocerca; species Schistocerca americana. Next base: position 117,552,867 of record NC_060122.1, on the reverse strand, counting down.
AACAGGAAAATGAATGTACAAATACTGGAAATCACACTTGAACCATTGCAAAATAAATGAAGTGATATGGAATATCCTTTATATGGGTCCCGGATCATGTGTGATAAGATCGACAAGGTGATTAAAGAGCCCAGCGTTTCTATCTCTGTAACGAACGTCAGTCTGCCATTCTTTAAAAAAAAAAAAAATGGTTCACATAGCTCTAAGCACTAGGAGACTTAACATCTGAGGTCATCAGTCCCCTAGACTTAGAACTATTTAAACCTAACGACATCACACACGTCCATGCCCGAGGCAGGTTTCGAACCTGCCGCCGTAGCAGCAGCGCGGTTCCGGACTGAAGCGCCTAGAACCGCTCGGCCACAACGGCCGGCCGCCATTCTTCAATTTCTTCGACTCAGGAACTGGCCGAGAAAGAATGGGCAGAGCATTGGCACTTCTCACTCAGCCGCAAAGATCAATACTATGCTGAATGCAAGAAGTAATTAGAAACGTCTCGTAGGTTCGAAAATATTGGACGCGCAGGAAGCTGAGAACTAAGTTGGTACAAATGCTTACCAACCAAATTCTTCCCACTGCAGTTTCTTCTTAGAAGACAGCAAAACAGTTTTTATTTTTATTTTTTTTTTTTTATTTTTTTTTTTTTAGCTTTGTGAAATTGAAGGTGCCCTTAGAACAAACTCTGCTATCAACTGTGTAATGAAAATCTGCAAGGATAAAAACCCTACTCTATATCATAGCAGATAATAACTTCGTTCACATTACACGATTTCTCTCTATGTGTGATTTTATATCTGTGCCAAGCTGCTCAAAAAATCCAAGCAAAACAAAAAAGATATTTTATTTCTGACATCGTACTTTTCCCAGACATCATGCCCACAACTGAGACTGCATTAATGCTTGATGCAGACAACACTAGAGGCCCACACACAAGTAAAGCACTTCATGCTGATAATGTGAAACCGGCTCGTGCTCTCTAATCTTGTAGTTAATAACGTTCATAGTAAGTTTGATAACATTTGTAGAACACCTGTTTGACATATAGATAAGAGCTAGAATTTACGAAAATGTTAATGAAACACCTATTTCATCTTTGTGGTACCTTGAAACAGCAGTTTTATGTTCATAAATGTAGTCAACAATGAAACTGAATTCCTCCGTACCGTTGGTGCTTGTCACTCAAGAACACGGGAACTAGACAAGCCAACGTGAATCTTTTTCTCTGTTCTATTACCAATTTCTTGATCTCATCTGTGTCCACTGTTTTATTTCCAGTCGCAAACAGTCCTAAGCTGATTAAAGATGAAATAGTATTTAGTCAGAAACCGATTGCAAACAAATTAAAGCAATGAACACAACTCAATGGAAGAATGGAAACAATAACATTCTTCGCACGTTTAGTCCCCAATTTCTTGCGCTATTGAAGCAACAAGGCAATGTGATTGTTCTCGGTATCACAGTGGCTGCAATAAAACGTCATGTTCCTTAACATGGCAAAAGTAGAAGCGTAGTCTTTGTGACATCAGGCTTCCACCCGCAAAAATTTCATTGCACCTGAACTCACGTGGTCAGCTTTTGAAATAGAAAATACAGGAAACTGCCTCAGTGTCTGCTAGACATAATTTAGTACACAGCCCACAACTTAAGAGTTTCGTTAAACAGACGCCCTAGGCAAATTCAGTACACGTATGCCTGAAAGCAACAGAGTGGAGAACCGAGAAACGTAAATTCTGAACGGAAACAAATATTCCTGGACTTAAACCGCTCTAGGCAAACATACAGGATCGGTGAAAAGAAGCAGGCTTCCTGAGAACTGGAATAAAAATAGTATACACAGGAAATTTACAATGCCTTCGGAAACTGAGCACAACATAACTTCTTGGACAGAATTACAATGCCGGAAAACGTTGCACCGTGAAAAGGTTATCACAATGATGCTACGGCATTTCCATGCGTGTGAGATGATCTGAATGATTTGGGCTTATTTTCTGCATTTTTAGCACTGAAAAAAGTAATTCCCAGATGATGAATGCTTTGAGTCTAGGATGGGTTTCTGGTACGCGTAACGTTCCTGGAATGGTTTAGTGGTCATCGTAACACACAGAAGAACGTACACATGCAATTTGTTACCACCTTCTAGGCTTTGACAATGGTCGAATCAGTGGCATTACGGACATGATAGCTTCATAACGAAGCTCATAGGAAGTAGCGATATTCGCAACCTTTCCCACTGCTGCTGCTATTGTGGTGTGGGCAGGTATTGAGTGTAACGATAAGACTGTTTTTATAATTTTTAAAAGGAGGCTGATGCCCGCCAGCATGTGGTATGAAAAACAAACACTGTTGCGACATCCTTATTGGCCAAGAGTATTGATGGCAAATTTGAGCAAATCAATGCAACATCCCATACTACAGCTCACATCACAAACGCCTTGAGAAATGCATGTATCCTTGACTGGCGTCTTCGGTATCCTTCTTTGTTCCACATGCAGCATGTCTGGAATGCGATGAGAAGAGTTATCCTTTCATATCAGTCTCCAGCAACCATTCTTCACAAACTGACAGAGAATGTGTTTCAGGCATGGCAAGAAAATCCTGAAGATAACATTGGGTGGTTGTCCGATACAGTGCCAAAATGAGTGAAAGAGAATACTCGTGCCGGTCGTGTTGACGACATAAATCGACTCCGAATGGTATCAAAGTTTACTTTTACGATACTCATTGTGTGATGAACGTCCTCAAAAAGATTTATAAGTATGGTGCCGGTGCTTAACGTTGCAAATAACTCTGTCAGCGTTCATTGGCTATCAAGTTACCGCCATCTTGCAAGAACATCATGTGAAATCTTAGGATGAAGATTCCGTCAATGGACGTGCCGCAGTGAATACAACTGCTGCCGTAAGATCACAGAAGTTAACCACTGTCGAGCGTGGCCAGTGGTTGGATGGGTGACCGTGGTCTATGAGCTAATGTCCTGGATTCAGTTGCAAACCTCTCCGCAGTGTCTCGTGAACTGAGGAGAGGGAAAAGCTGCCCCTTTTAGACGGCTGGATCTGCCCTTCGGGGTCTCCCAGCCACTCACGCAGTACTTTACTTTACTTTGAGTATACCTGCTGCTCACATGATCTGAATATGCCACCAGTGCGAGGGATATATGCTCCATATTTACACCCTATCAATTTCTTCTTTCTGTTATCGTTAACTCTTAATGCAATACCAGTAGTGAATATTCTATTTCCTACTTCTTATCTCGCACGTTTAGCGACGAAGAGTTTAGTAGAACGGAAATACAGCTCTACTGGAAGACAATAAGTTCGGTCACCCCAACTTTGGGAAAACTCTTGATCAAGACAGTGATATATAATAATAACAATTCAGTTGTACTTAATTAATTATTACTTTTCCTGCTTCCACTCTCTAGTCGCATTCTTACAAGAGATTTACATTGTATTAGTTGACGACAAGGTTAAATTGCCTTTCTTAAAGTAGTGACATGGCTTCAATTTGATGGTATGAAAGAAGAATCGACTATTTGCCTAAATCGCTTTCTTATTTGGTCATGTGGTGGTTTTGAACATGCTGACTCAGTGATCAACAGAACCTATACTTCAAGTACAATTTGCATTTTGAACAATTGCCCCCATGCACGAATCGCTTGGAATACAGTATCTCTGAAACTAGGCGATTCAGACTGTTCTTGCGCTGTGACCATCATTGGAACTGTTCATAAGCACTTTCGTGTCCGAAGCGGCATGCAGCGCATTCTACATACTCCCGTAGTATCATTCACACATAGATGAGTAGATGACAAAGGGAAACAGACTGATTCTATATTTCTATATTTTCGAATAGCATTCGACACGGTACCCCACTGCAGTATTTTAACGAAGGTACGTCCATACGGAATAGGCTACCATATGCGTGAGTGGCTCGAAGACTTCATAAGTAACAGAACCTGGTATGTTCTCTTCGACGGCGAGTATTCATTGGAGACAGTGGTAATATCACGAGTGCTCCATGGAAGATTGATAGGACCATTACTATCTTCTATATATACATCAGTGATCAGGTTGACAGGGGGGGGGGGGGGGGCAGCAATCTACGGTTGAATAACACGGATGATGTTGTATAGGAATGTGTCGATGTTGGGAGACTGTAGGCTGATACAAGATGATCTAGACAACATTTTTAGTTGGTGTCATGAATGGCAGCCGGCTCTTAATGTAACGAAATGTGACTTAATGCGGATGAGTAGGAAAAACAAACTTGTGATGCTTGGGTACAGCATTAGTAGTGTCCTGCTTGACACAGTCACTTCACTTAAGTATCTGAGCGTAACGTTGCGGAGTGGTATGAAATGGAACCAGAATGTGAGGATTGTGGTAGGGAAGTCGAATGGCAGACTTCGGTTTATTTGGAGAATTTTAGGAAAGCATATGGGATGCTAGTGTGACCTATTCTTGAGTATTTCTCGATTGTTTGGGATTGGTATCAGGTCGGATTGAAAGAAGACATCGAAGCAATTCAGAGGCGAGCTGCTATATTTGTTAAGGTGTGGCCTCATGGGAGAGAAGCTCTTGACCGCCTCCTAGATCATTTTGATTCCCTGCATCCTAGCATCAAGTTTACCATGGAGGTGGAAAGTGATGGAAAGCTTCCGTTTCTGGATGTTCTGGTGTACAGAAAGGATGATGGGACACTGGGACACAGTGTTTATCGAAAGCCTACGCACACGGACCGTTACCTGCATGCTTCTAGCTGTCATCCATCGTTCCAGCGTACGGGGGTCCTGCGGAAGTTGGCGAGAAGAGCTTATGCCATTTCAGATGGAGAAAGCTTGACACAAGAATTGGACCACCTTAAGGTTGTGTTCAAGCAGAATGGCTATACAGATAAACAGATCCGTCGTGCGTTCCAGTTTGGACCATCGCCTGAACCACCAGAAGATACCTGCAAATCGGTGGCTTTTCTGCCTTTTGCTGGGAGCATTTCCTCGAAGATAGGAAGAATTCTAAAAAGATATCATATCAAAAGTATTTCTCGTCTGCCAGGCAAGATTAGAGCGCTTCTTGGCTCTGTTAAGGATGACTTGGGTTTGAGGAAGCCCGGTGTGTACGAGATCCCTTGCCACTGTGGGAAGGCTTATATTGGTCAGACACTCCGGACCATTCAGGACCGATGTGTTGAGCATCAGCGGCACACACGGCTGCTTCAACCTGAGAAATCCGCAGTTGCGGAGCACTGTCTCACCGAGGGACACAGAATGCTATATGATGCGACACAAATGGTTGCCCCTGCATCTCGCTATTGGGACTGTGTTTTAAAAGAATCCATAGAGATTCGTTTATCTGACAATCTTATTAATAGAGACAAGGGTTATCTTTTAAGTAAGACTTGGGACCCGGTGTTATCTGACATTAAAAAACAACGGTCTGTGTTTCAATCGTCGGAATAAAAAATTTTTTCTTTTATTTTTGACAGCGATATCTTGATTTCGCCTCTTTCCACCACTGGCGGCGCGGCATGTTTACTGCGCTAGTGGGCAGCTACGGTACCTTCTCGCGCACGCGTTGTGGGTCTTCTGCGGCCTATATAGGGGCTGCCGCTTGCGCTGGGAAGTCAGTTCCGGCGAGATTGTGCACCAGCGCTCTCACCTGAAGATGGCGGCCAGTTGGACCGCGGAAATATTGTGTCATGAAGACGTTATGATCCGGCTGCATACCCGAGAAGAATATTATCTACTGGGTATATGTTTAGAAGTGAAGTGACAGTGCGACCTCTAACCTACGACCGATGAGAAAAACACAGATCTAGGCGAGAAAAATGAGTAAACATAAAAGGCAGTTTATTATAAGGGCAGACAAAAAGAAAGGAGCCAGAGGCATAACTACAGAAACCAGAAGTAGTGACCCTGGCTGTTGAGACACTTGTCCACTGTGACACAAGGCGATGAATGGCTGTCTCATAAAATTCCCGGGGCTGCGATATTAACCAGTTCCACACGTACAGCTGGACGTCGTAGTCCGGGGTGAATCGTTTGCCCCTAAGCTGACGTTCTTCTTTGCCGAAAATGCCCCTCTTCTGGCACTTCCTGCACCACGGGACAGCGTTTCTCGCATACCTTGACCATCTTCGCCAGGCGATCAAATCAAAACGACCAGGCAATCTCACCCGCGGGGTCATTGAACTCCACGACAATGAAAAGCCTCATACGGCCAACACAGTCACAGCACTGCAGCAGAAATTTAAATAGGAGGTTCTCGGCCACCCTCAATACAGTCCGGACCTCCACGATTACGCCATTTTGGTCCCCTTAAAAATGCTCTCCGGGACAAATGATGCACCTCGGACGACGACGTCCAGCTGTACGCGCGGAACTGGTTAACATCGCAGCCCTGGTAATTTTATGAGACAGCCATTCACCACCTTGTGTCACAGTGGGAGAAGTGTCTCAACAGCCAGGGTCAATACTTCTAACAAACAGGTACTTATATCTGTAACTATGCCTCCGGCTCGTTTCTTTTTGAACTCCCCTTATAATACAGGGTTTTACAAAAATGTACGGCCAAACTTTCAGGAAACATTCCTCACACACAAATAAAGAAAAGATGTTATGTGGACATGTGTCCGAAAACGCTTAATTTCCATGTTAGAGCTCATTTTGGTTTCGTCAGTATGTACTGTACTTCCTCGATTCACCGCCAGTTGGCCCAATTGAAGGAAGTTAATGTTGACTTCGGTGCTTGTGTTGACATGCGACATTTCTGTGAACGTTTGGGCAGGCATTGTTGGTGATGTCTTGATTGGGCCCCATGTTCTTCCACCTACGCTCAATGGAGCACATTATCATGATTTCATACGGGATACTCTACCTGTGCTGCTAGGACAAGTACGACACAACATGTCGTTCATGCACGATGGAGCTCCTGCACATTTCAGTCGAAGTGTTCGTACGCTTCTCAACAACAGATTCAGTGACCGATGGACTGGTAGAGGCGGACCAATTCCATGGCCTCCACGCTCTCCTGACCTCAACCCTTTTGACTTTCATTTATGGGGACATTTGAAAGCTCTTGTCTACGTAACCCCGGAACCAAATGTAAAGACTCTTCGTGCTTGTATTGTGGACGACTGTGATACAATACGCCATTCTGCAGGGCTGCATCAGCGCATCACGGATTCCATGCGACGGAGGGTGGATGCATGTATCCGCGCTAACGGAGGAGATTTTGAACATTTCCTGTAACAAAGTGTTTGAAGTCACGCTGATTCTGTTGCTGTGTGTTTCCATTCCATGATTAATGTGGTTTGAAGAGAAGTAATAAAATGAGCTCTAACATGGAAGGTAAACGTTTCCGGACACATGTCCACAGAACATTTTTCTTTCTTTGTGTGTGAGGAATATTTCCTGAAAGTTTGGCCGTATTTTTTTGTAACACCCTGTATAAAAACGGCGATGTGAACCGTTTTAATCTATACCTACAGCATAAAAAACAAATGTGTATTATTTCACATTAAATCCACTGAAAATTCCTTAATGTCAAAAATGAGACATGTCTCGAACATAAATAAACATACATTACAGCGAGAAAATGACGTTTCAGTATGTAAAACGAGTATTTATATGCCTTCTGCGCGTAACACACACGAATAGAACTTGTTTGCAAACTTTTTCTAACCACATTTTATGAATATCTTTCTTTTTATTTTCGTTCATTTCCTGGAGAGAAATTATGCAGAATTAATTTAGGATTTAGGAAGGAAGAAGGTTTGGAAACATCGTGGAAGAAACGATGTGACGGAGAAATGGTGAGCCACAGCCTATGAGGTTTTTCCCAGAATCAATTTTTAACTCTGCGGTGGGCGACGTACTGTTCAGTTATTTCCTGACAGATTAAAACTGTATGCCAGCCATTTCTAACAGAAGGTCCTTCTCATAGTGCAAACAGGAGACCTTCTGCGAAGTACAAAAAGTGGAAGAATGATACTGCCAGGAGAGAAGCTACGGTGGGTGGTCATCAATCCTGCTTGGATAGCTCAGCTGGTAAGAATATTACCCACAAACTCCATGGTTTTGTATTCGAGTCCGCCTCCGGCAAAAAGTTTGAATCTGCCAGGAGGATTTGAAACAGCTCGCAGGTCGCTGCGGAGTGATAGATTCCACCTGCCAGGAAAGTTAGGGATAGAGAGTTCACCGTCTACGAGGTCATCAGCGTCAAAAACCAAGTTCACTATGGTGAAGGACAGGAAAGCAAATTTACTGTGACATTTGAAAGGAATTAACCCGCCATTCGCGCAGGACAGCTTGGAAAAATCATGGAAAACCTAAGTGTGGATCACCGGTCGGAAATCTGTGCCGTTTCCAACCGAATAAGAGTCGCGATTCTGAGCGCAGATTTCCTGTTCCATAGGAGCTCAATATATGCAACAACAGGTCAGGTCCACAATGATTGTTACAAAATTTCTCTGTAACTATTTTACTTTTTTTTCTATCTTCGTATTTACCACCTAGGATCACGTAAAAACTTCAATTGTTCTTTTTTTAGGATTTTCGCGTTTTTCCTGCACTCCATCTTCTCCCAGGTTGTTTTTTTTCTTCCTTCCGTTCATGTCTTCCCCAATTTGTTACGCCTTGATTATCTTCTAAATTTTGTATTTTATTCTTGAAGAGGTTTCTGTGTGTTATTTATGAGCCTTTGATATAGTTTCTTTCTACGTGTTTCCTTGTTGCTGTAATCGTTGTTATTCTCCATTCTTTTTTCCGGAAATATAGGAATATTTGTTTAGTTAACCTGTTCTCATTCGTTCGCTAGAAGTGTCGAAAGAAGATTAATCTCCGGTTTGCTTTACTTCTGATATTTTCCCCATATTTTTGTGGATCTCCTAGTTATATTTCATTTTCCACACATTTGATGTTTGCACCCATTATTTTTCTAATAAACTGTCGAGTATCTCTGCTCTGTCTAGCTTATAGTTTAGTATTCAACGTTAATCATTCACATTCATATAAATATTCTAGTCTTGCCACTGTGGTATAAGGTTTTAGCTTTGCTTTACTAGAAGTGTATGTTTTTCACAGATATTTTTAGCCAAATTTTATGTTCTTTCATTTTATAACTCTTTTGTCCACTGCAAATAATTCTAGTGCATTCTACTGAATATTTTCTCCAAGTTATTTAAATTTAGCTAATTCGCTCCGTTTTTATGTATTTGTGTTTCTATGTATTTAGGTGAGTTTTTCGTATTTTCTATTAACCATGTTTTCCATCTGAAATTTCGAGGCCATTCCCATTCGTTATTTTTTCAGATTTATGTAAGTAAATTTTTCTGTCAAATTTTCTGGATGTCTTCCCAGAATTATTCGTCAACTTTCGTGATATTTTAGCTCCAAATTAAATCCTAACAATTTTTTTTTTCTAAAACATAGTTAAGCAGTAAAGGTGATAAGTGGTTCCCTTCTCGAAATCCCGTTTTTATTTCAAATGGCTGAGATACTTCTTCGATAAATTTTACGTTAGTTAGATATTGTATTTTTTAAAGTTCCGCGAAATTATATTTGTTAATTCTGCCTTCATAACAAATTCTCCAATGATTATATTGCCTGTCTGTCTACGGAATCAAATGCTTTCTTTGAAATCAATAAATGATACTATTTTGCTGCCTAACGTTCTCTGGTCAGTTATTGATTTAAAAACCTGTTCCGCACAGGATTTTCCCATTCCATAACCAACCTCATATTCTTCCAGTTGTTGCTCTAAAGTTTCTAGATAATATGATAGCTGAAGTGGCACTCGTCTGTTATTGTTGACAATTGGTTTGCCTCCATTTTTATGCAGCAGGTGAATTAATGTTATTTTCCGGTATTCTTGAATGTTTTGATGGCTCCATGATGATGTTCAGAAGTGTGTGAAGTCTTATGGGACTTAACTGCTTAACTGCTAATGGCATCAGTCCCTAAGCTTACACACTACTTAACCTAAATGATCCTAAGGACAAACACACACACACCCACGCTCGAAGGAGGACTCGAACCTCCGCCGGGACCAGCCGCACAGTCCATTACTGCAGCGCCTGAGACCGCTCGGCTAATCCCGCGCGGTCAGGCTCCATGAATCTTGTAGCTCTTTGGTGGGAAACATTCCTCAAGATTTTCTCGTGTTGCAGGAATCTATAATTTAACCGATGTAACTGGACAGGTTTTAAGAGCCAGTCAATATATCTTACTAATGTTTCACAATTTGCATTGTTATGTATTGCTAAAGAACAGATGTTTAAAAGTCTGATGAAAATTTTTAGTATTATATTGGTGAAATTTTGCTGTGTTTCCATAACCTGAGAGTTTTCAAAGGTTATTTTGATCTTCAGGATTATTGTTAATGTATTATTATTATTATTATTATTATTATTATTATTACGATGGTGAATCGAGTATAAACGCGACTTTTGGCTCCGAGCGCGAGAGTGAGATGTTATGGGTTTCCTTTACTGTCGGTCCTGGGCGGAGATGTGGCGAGTTGAGTAAGTAGTTGAGTGGGACCGATCCCTCCCGTCGTTATCACGAGGTCTGAGCAAGAGGTAAGTGTCTCATTATTATCAAGTTTCACGCTGGGGAAAGCCTAGAAGCGGGCAAAATCCTTAGGAGTCTGACTGAGCAATTCAGAGAAGACACACTTTCAAGATCCTGAGTGTTTGCTCGGCACAAGCAATTCGTGGAGGGTCGTGAGCACATTTACAGTTAGCATCATTGTCGCCGTCCCCGTATCAGCATCACAGATCACAACATTCGGTGCGTTCAACAGCGTTCTTGATTGTAATCGGCATCTGACGGGCGCTGAGATTGTATATGAGGGTGAGATCAATTTTTTACTGCTCTTTTGGCGTTTTCGCAGACAGTCTGGAGGTTAAGTCATCGCTACGCGGATCGTCGTTTGGAACGTCCAGGTAGAGTGTGCCGAGTTCAAAGTTCTGCTGAACGGTCAGAAACGAGGAGACATGTGCAAGAGGTACGTGTGTCTCAACGTAGTATATGCGATCGCAGAGCGCTCCAAAGGCAATTATCGGCTGTATCTCGCTTGCAGATCACAGTGTTTACAAAATGGACAGGCGTAAAATATCTACGTACGCTCTATTAAAATTCTTTTGTCCTCCCTTGTCCGAACGCTCGTCATGTCGCCCTGTTTGTAGTATATACGAGGGTAAGTCAATTATTCTCCGCAGAGTAGTTACAAAATTTTATTTTAATCAAACAGAAAACTTACAAGAACATCGTTTTTCGACATAGTCTCCTTGCGTTTCAACGCACTTGGTCCATCGTTGTACAAGCTTCTTGATGTCCTCATAAAAGAAGCTTCACGGTTGAGCTGCAAGCCAGGAATGCACCGCTTCTTTCACTGCATCGTCCGAGGCAAATCGAAGCCTCCTCAATGCCTATTTGAGGGGACCAAAGAAGTAATAGTCAGAAGGGGCAAGATCGGGACTATATGGAGGATGATCCAGTATTTCAAATTTGAGTTTCTGGTGCGCTTCAGCTGTGTGGGCAGCAGTATGCGGACGGAAATTGTCATGCAATAACACACCACCTTTTGACAGCAATCCTCGGCCTTTGCGTCGAATTCAAGGCTTTAGCCTGGCAGTAAGCATCTCACTGTTACGTATACTGTTTCTTGTTGTGAGCCTTTCTCCATAATGTTCAGTACTGTACCTCGTGCTTCCCAATAAACCGTAAGCATCAGTTTTCTTACGGACGGTTGGGTCTTGAACTTTTCCTTGCACGGCGAATTTGGATGTTTCCATTCCATACTCTGCTGTTTACTCTCCGGCACGTAATGACGGATCCATGGTTCGTCACCAGTAATGATCCTGTCTAAGAAGTTATCCCATTCGATAACATAGCGATCCAAATGTGTTTTGCAGACGTCCAAGCGTGTTTGCTTATGCAACTGTGTGAGTTGTTTTGGGACCCATCTTGCACAAACCTTATGAAACCCAAGTCTGTTGTGGATAAACTGCAGACGATGTGCCCTTTAGTAGATAGTTAATCCTCTATCAATGATTTCTTCATTTGTGGTGGTAAACGGTCGTACGGCTCCTTCATCGTGCGTAGCACTTGTGCGACCATTTCGGAATTTTTCAATCCATTCGTACACACTCAGTTGTGGCAAAACAATGTTCCCGTCCTGTACTGAAAGTCTTCGATGAATTTCGGCCCCTGATACGCCTTCCGAACAAAAAAAAAAACGGATCACTGAACCCAGCATCTTGAAGATTGCAAAGATATAACAACAAATAAACAAAGCATATGTCATCAACTTAACACGACAGTACTACCAAAATAAACAAAAATATAACTAAATTGCGGATAATAATTGACTTACCCTCGTACAAATAAAACTTTTAAAATCCATGAACACTTTGTAAGACAAAAAGGAGTGCACAATGTCCAGTCAATATGGACATCGGCTTATGAAAGTTTTATTACAAATATTCCAATATAAAGTCACAATAATTCTGAACATAATATAAAAATTATTTCATCATTCTTGCTTCTAGGGGAAATCGTAAGGTTATTCTTACTTGATCACATTTTTTACAGAAAGTGAAATACAAAACCAACAGCAAGAAAGTGCAAATCATCTTAATGCAAGTAGTGCAAGCTGTCGTGTAGATAAAGCCAGTAGATCAAACTCATTCATCAGAAAGAGCGCACTTACATTTACATAACATCGAATTTTAAGGAATATACTACTATTAAACTAACAAGTAAAAGAATGTGATACGCTAACCAGCAACATGTCACATTTTACCTTACGTTTCTGGGTCTGTACGCGTTACGCTAACCTGGAGCCACTCTGTAGAAATACTGGGCGTGTGGGGTGTCGCGTTGTCCTGCTTGAATTGTCCAAGTCCGTCTGAATGCACAATGGACATGAATGGACGCAGGTGGTCAGACAGGATGCTTACGTACGTGCCACTTGTCTGAGTCGTATCTAAACGTATCAGAGGTCCCATATCACTCGAACTGCACACGCCCCGCAACAATTACAGAGCCTCCACCAGCTTCAACTGTCCCCTGCTGACATGCAGGATCCATGGACTCATGAGGTTGTCTCCATACCCGTACTCGCCCATCCGCTCGAAACAATTTGAAACGAGACTCGTCCGACGAGGCAATATGTTTCCAGTCATCAACAGACCAATGTCGGCGTGAAGGGCCCAGCCCAGGCGTAAAGCTTTGTGTCGTGCAGTCATCCAGAGTACACGAGTGGGCCTTCAGCCCCGAATGCCCATATCGACGATGTTTCATTGAACGGTTCGCCAGCTGACAGTTGTTGAAAGCCCAGTATCGAGATGGGCGGGAATTTGCGGAAGGGTTGCACTTATGTCACGTTGAACGATTCTCCTCAATCGTCGTTGGTCCCGTTCTTGCAACATCTCTTTCCAGCCGCAGCGATGTCGGAGATTCGATGTTTTACCGGATTCCTGATATTTACGGTACATTCGAGAAATGGTCGTACGGGAAAATGTGTACCATCGTTCGTCCGTCGACTATAACACCGCGATCAAACCCACTTAAATCTTGGTAACCTCCCAACATAGCGGCAGCGACCGATCTAACACCTGCGCCAGACACTTGTCGTCTGCCGTGCGCGATCAGCCGAGCGGTTTAGGGCGCTGCAGTCATGGACTGATGGCTGGTCCCGGCGGAGGTTCGATTCCTCCCTCTGGCATGGGTGTGTATGTTTGTCCTTAGGATAACTTAGGTTAAGTAGTGTGTAAGCTTAGGGACTGATGACCTTAGCAGTTAAGTCCCATAACATTTCACACACATTTGAACATTTGAACTTGTCGTCTTATATACGCGTTGCCGGCCGCAGCGCCGTATTCTGTCTGTTTACATATCTCTGTATTTGAATTCGCATGCCTATAACAGTTTCTTTCGCGATTCAATGTATATATACGTCAGGAGGACGTACTTGAAAATGGAAATCTTCCGAAACAGCTATTGTAATAATCAATCAATATTTTACGCTGTGATACTGGAACCTTAGTTAGAATGTCCTTTCAATCATACATTTCACTGCAGGTCCAATCATCAAGAAATATTTAATAATAACTACTTGGCCTGCCATAATTAAATGTAACTTCCTTTTTGAAGTACCATCGTAGTTTGGAATCCTTCTCCGATCTCCTCTGTTAGTGTAATGACATCACGTATGCAATGAACAGCCCAGTTTCTGAAGTTTAAGTTTCGAAAACTGTACTGTGGAGGTGAGCACTCGAATGGAGACAAAAACACATTCGCAACCCACCACCATCAAAATATTAGCGCTGGCAACACGAAAAGAGCCTCGCTTTTGTTTTTGATTTTTTTTTTAAAAACCAATATAGATCCTAAACCACATATATTTGAAAACCGAGAGCGCTTTAAGTTGCATTGACATAATTCGAAAGACACTGTTATTGCGGACATCCGTTTCTATTTAGTATTTCCAGTTTCATAAACTTTTCACTAAAACGACCAATCACATTGTCTTAATGACAGCAATAACTGTTTGTGGTCGCAGATTGAAATCGGCAGATAACGGCAACATTTACGAGGATCATTCTGCTGCATTGTGGATGCTGAAATGCGTAATCGGCTTACAAGAACAAGTTACTCTTTTCAATTCATTCGGTTGACAGATTAATCAACTGTGTTATGCTTTGTTAATTTCAATTTACTGCACTAGTCGCTGCAGGGGATTGTCACTCGGCTTTGCCAAACTGCCCAGCTATCAGTGCGTCACCAGACCGCTAATTTAGTCCCGACAGGCGGTGGGCGAAATATAAACTCAAGTAGCCATTCAGCTGCAGCGACTCTCACTCCCGTCATTGAATTAATTAATAATAATATTTATATTAGAGTAAGATTTAAATACGAAGAACGACCTTCAATTACTGTGCGTCATCTGCAATGAAACAAGCCCACTTTCCGAGCTGCTAAGTGATTTTCTCCGAAAAGAACGTTGAATCCGTCGTTTGTATACCCTTTTAGAGCCTGTAATCACTTTAATTACTTAAGATTTGGGCATGTGTTTACCGATCTGTATCAGTAGATACTGTGTCTTACGAGCAGGCCCTTCTGCGTACTGATATATAGATATCGGGTTCGATTCCCCAACATCGAAGCCTTCTACGACGGAGAAGGTTTGGAAGAGTTCCAGTCATCCCTCAGAGGGTCAGTGGTTAGCCGTTTGACTGAATAAGCTGCAAAACTGAAGTGCCTGCAGCCCAAGTGATGCCAAATCGAAGGATATGCATCAAGCTGTGATCTGTCATTACAACTACTTTTGTTTATTTATTGAATTCCAAAATAAATGTCTGCACACTCAACCGCTATGATTTCTGTTATCAAACATATGTGTGCGACATACAAATGGGAAACGAATTGTTTAACACTCACTATTTATTGATTTCCAGAGCAATTCCAACTCACTATGGTAAAAATATGATGATTTCTGCCAGTGAGCCACAAGAAATATTCCACAGATCACTATCTTGAGGATGTCGATGAGCTCACACTTTTATGAATTCCAGTATCTGGTATTTCAATAGTTTCAAAGTCAGTTGACAACTTGAGCTGATGGCACCTTACTGCAATTTTTACACACAAAAAAGGTATTCACGGTGTTACATCAATTTTACATCGAAAACCAGTAGTTTCTTTTGATCCACGATAAAACTTAAAAATATTGCATGTATTTTCTTCGCTACTGCCTTATAGGACCTATCGTAGCCTCTAGCCTGTTTGATTCAAATGGCTCTGAGCACTATGGGACGTCTGAGGCCATCAGTCCCCTAGACTTAGAACTACTTAAACCTAGCTAACCCAAGGACACCACACACATCCATGTCCGAGGCAGGATTCGAACCTGCGACCGTAGCGGTCGCGCGGTTCCAGATTGTAGCGCCTAGAACCTCTCGGCCACTCAGCCCGGCGCCTGTTTGGTCCACAAGGTCATGTTGCCATGGTAGTCGAAACATTTATGGAAAAGGAGTACGGGCGATAACAGAAAGAAGACGGGGAGGGAACCAGTATGGGTTTAGACCAGGAAGATCGACAGCGGATCTAATTTTCAGGGTAAAGCAGTTCCAAGAGAGTCTACGTGTAGTAAGAATTTAGTATAGCTGTTCCTGGATGTTGAGAAGGCATATGACAATGTGAAAACGAGACCGTACTGAAGAACGCTTCAGAAAATGGGAAGTTGAAGCCCGGCTATGAGAAGAATGAAGGAAATGTCTCAAGGAAGTGTAAGTTGTGGCCGGCGGTGTGACCGAGCGGTTCTAGGCACTACAGTCTGGAACCGTGCGGCCGCTACGGTCGCAGGTTCGAATCCTGCCTCGGGCATGGGTGTGTGTCATGTCCTTAGGTTAGTTAGGTTTAACTAGTTCTAAGTTCTAGGGGACTGATGACCTACGAAGTTAAGTCGCATAGTGCACAGACCCATTTGAGCCATGTTTGTAAGTTGTGTGAAAGTAGGAGGAGAGAAGATAGACTGGCTTGAACAGAAAAAAATGGGATGAAGCAAGAGAATGCACTATTCACTCCATTTTTCATCATCGTTACGAATAAGATAGCGACATGGATCGCAGCTTGAATACGAGATGAAGATATGACAGTAACGCCGTTTTCAGACGTTTTAATGCCGGAGGAAGCGCAGAAGGAGAGGTACAACAAAGGCTAAGTGTATGGGACGAAGTGGTTGGACACTATGGACTGTAACTTAATGCATAAAGTGTAAAGTGGTGGTGAAAGTGGGGAATAAGAGGACAATGGGAACAGATACACGTATCACGTGGCGAGTACTAAAGAAAGCACCTGTGAAGAATAATAGAAGACAGCGGGAGAAACGATTAGGTGATAAGTGAACAGGGAAGGCAAGCGCATGGTTTCCTGCAGAGGCTAAGACCGCCAAAAGGAAAGCAAATGCTATAACGAACGTACTATACTCCTGTACTCACATAGGCATCAGAAACTTGGGTAATGAAGAAAGAAGATAGGAAAGCGGGATACAGGCTTGTGAGAGGAAATATCGAAGAAACAGAGTAGGACGTACTAGACTGGATAGGGACGGGGAGAGAAATATTAAAAGAAAAGCTCATCCAAGAGACCACAGAAAATACAATATTATTATTGTATGAGCTTGTTAGAGTAACGAGACAGGTCCAGAAGATGACAGTAGGAGGCCATAGACCTACAGAAAGACCGAGAGACTAATGGATTGGTGGAATGAAGGAATATGTGAAGGAGAGAGAAGACTGGGGCAGAGTGAAGAGAGGAACGTGGTGAAGCATACAAAAATTCACACAGACAACTAATGTATTCTATAGATCACCAATCGTCTACACTATACTCTTGAGCTTCTCTGTGTTTCTATACTTGTTGGGACAAATGTAGACAATTTAAAATAGCGGAAGAAGTAAATTATCACGAAAACAAGCTGTATGGAACACGGTAATCTATACTAATAATAAAACTACAAAACGTAAGATGAATCTTGATCGTGTTTTCACACGTAACATTAGCGTAGCTTGGAGCAAAGTACAGGCTTAATTTCATCAAAATTGTATCTCAGAGAAAATGATATTGTGATTACAGTTTTATCTGAAATTATTGTGTCTGTTTGTTTGTCTGTCTGAACACACTAATTACCAAACTTACTAGAGGAGTTTTCGTGGGGTGTTCACAAGCCATTTTAGCGTAGCTTGGGGCAACATACAGGCTTTATTTCATCAAAATCGGAAGAAGAAAAATAAGATATCGTAATTTACAGTTTCATCTAAAATTGTCTACTCAGTTTAGTATTTCGGATGTTTAATCATCATGACATAGTACACCAAAGATATAACACTGTGCGTTGTTAGTTTTGTAGTACAGCAAAGAACTAATAGATGCTGCATTTACTTTTTTTTTAACTTAGTGACAGCTGTATTTTCGGAAGTTTACGTTGGTGACTGAAGTAAGTGCTGCGATCTTATCTACACAAGTACAAACAAACATTGAATTTACTTAGCTAGGGTATACGGATGTAATGATTTCGATTTGCGTATTAAAAATTTAACGGCATTGCCTTGCCTGTGTACATAGGCTTTATTTACATTCTTTGCTAAGAAAAATATGATATACGAAGTATGCTCTGTGATATGTGTGCCTACTCATTACATTTTGATTTCGTTGTTTTTTTTTTAGGAATAAATATTCTTTTAAATCCTTTGTGTCCCCCTGAATATACCAGAATGGCTAAAATATTGAGGACTATACCGTCTCAAAAATCCAGTGAAGATTGTGAGGCAAGAGTCGCTACGGCTTGAGAACATCAGGTTTTAACTAGCTCCACGGAAACTCCTTCTGATCGAGAGCATCACGCATTATCTCGCTCCTCAGAACCCTTCACTCACCGAGGCTTAAAATTACTTCTCTCCAACACAACGCCATAGAAGCGAAAATTTTGGCTCGAAATGGTGCAGGTGAGCGAGTTTTTATACCTCGGATCCTGGTTATTCCTAACAATTTGCCGTTTCACTTTAACGTGTACAATTCCCATTGACCTTTGTTATGCCTTAACCATACACAAAGTAAAAGGCCTGATGCTGCGTGTTTCAGGCTTGAAGCTTAGTGTCGGTTGTTTTTCGCACTTACAGCTGTAAGTGGCCCTCTCCGGTGCTAGTGAAGCAAACAAGCTGTTTGTTAATGTCCCCAATCATACTATTTGGTACGTTATATGCAAAGAAAAGTTGTGTCAAAGATAAATTCTGTTCATACAATAAAACAATCAAAGCAGGAGATCGAGAGAGAATTGCTCGAATTAGATGTACTCTACTGTTCAAGCTGTACATCACAGAAGTAACGACAGATATAGAAGGAAGTTGAAAGAGTGGCATTAAAAGTAAAGGTGAATTATATAACCGAGAAGATTCGCTGCCCTCAGTGAAAGAGGGGGAGAATTATAGTAGCTGTTAAGGAAATGAGTAAGCTAATGAGAAGAGAATATAAACACATATTTAACCAGTGGAAGACGAAAGTAATTTTGAGCAGCACAAATGCGATTCTAGATTAACTGAACAACCCAACTGGACATCACGTGGTAGATGAAATGCAGGAATTCTGCTAAATTGGTAGCAAAATAACGAATGGCGATCGAATCTAAGAGGATCTAATAAACAGAGTACCAGAGGCAAAAAAAGCATTACTCGCTGAACGATGGCTACTGGTACGAGACATAGGTCTTACTTTCTGGAAGAAGTTTCTTAGAATGTACGTCTGCAGCTGCACATCGCAATGTGGACTGTGGGACAACTGGAGGAAGATGCGGATCGAAGAATTTGATGTCTAATGCTGCAGAAGAACGTTGAAAATTAATGAAGAGGTTCCCTGCATAAGGTCGAGGACAAGAATTGTGCAAAACATTGACTTGGAAGGAGGACAGGATAGCACATCAAGTATCGGGAGCTTCTCGTCAATAACCGTATTGTTTAATCAGTAATAATTAACTGACGATATTTACATAATTTTCGATATAGTAATTAGTTTAGATTTATTAAAACTTTATGTGTGACTTTTATACGTTCAATTACTATCGAAATAACTCGATGGCATTAGCTGTTAATTGCTTAATTAAAATCCACAATATGGCGTCTAACGAGGTGCTACCATTGACTCGTCGATTGCAAGCAACTTAGTTAAAAGCTTTCCTGCCCCCTCTCCAACCAACCCATGAAGTTTGAATGCAGCTAGTTCGATGGGAGCTCCCTCCCCCCCCCCCCCCCCCCCCCCACAACGTAAGTGCCAAATCAATGCCTCTAAACAGTTCGTGACAGGCACAGGGGGTGGATGCAGCAACTAGCGCCATTGTCACTAGAAAATTGGTAACTAGCAGAGTTTTGAAGTGTCATGTCATCTTTCTCCGAAATCATCTTGTCTCATCTTCACTCGATGTCTTTGTCTCGTTTGATCATAATGCGGTAGACATGAGTCATCCCGTGTAGAGTAAAGGAGACACGTAGACCGTTAGCACAGTGCGTCCATTCCTATCCGTTGAATACAGATATGCTCAGCTAGTTTTGGCAAGCTGAAGAAATCAAGTATTCCTAGATTATATTAAATCATGTGGAACAATATTTATAATCAGCAAGCGAGCCGAGAGGTTATTGGTGATTCACGGCCTCTGAAGCTGCACGCTTGCCTTATGCCGCCATTTTCTCCTCACAATTCGCAGCCAAGCGAAGTAAGGAGCTTATATCTGGAGTCAGTTCACCACAATTCTTATCCTCTTGATGGCATCTTATTCTTTCCAACTTTCATTTGCAATACTTCTGCTTTATGCCTTATCCGGCATTCAAACGCACTCTTCATGTCAGTAGCAGGCTAGGGACAGAACAAGAGTTATAGTGTGGCTACCGACAGAACAACAGTTATATTGTTTGTTACCTTATCTGCAATAGAGACAGTGCCAATACTCCACTAACCTCCTATACACCATTTCGTCCGTGTTCATGTACGGCACATATATTGCACACATCTATTCTTCCCCGCCTCTTTCTGTCCATCTCCTACTACCCCTCACTCTATACATCTCCTCCTCCCCCATCTCCCTGTTCATATCCGCATCCCCGCACGCTATATCCATCTCCCACCTTTCCCATTTTCACCTGCTCATTACAGCTCTCCACCTTCACCTACCAACTTCACCTCCCCCACCTCCCCTGTCTCTCTGTCCGTGTCATTCTCCACCTGACTCTGTCTCCTCCTCCTCCTTTCTGTGAGCATCTCCTCATCCTATCCCTCTCCATATACCTCCTCCTTCCCCTCTCCTTGTCCATCCTTTCTCCTCTCTCCCTCTCACAGTAAGCCTCTTTTCAACTTGTCTCACCATTCGCCCCCCCCCCCCTCTTCTGACCATCACCTCCTCACCCTTACTCTCTGCCCGTCTCTTCCTACCACCTCTCAGTTTATACATCATCCTCCTCTCTCAGTCCATCGTTTCCTACGCCATCTCCTCTTGCCCCTCTCTATCTTGTACTCCCTATGTCCATTACTTGCCCTGATCTCTGTCTATCTCTTACTCCCCCCCCCCCCTCTCTGTCTGTCCATGTCCATATGCACCGATAAACTGTCGAACACATTCCAATACCGTTCGTGTAACATGAAATTTGTGCAGAGCAACCTAGATGCTAGGCATTACCAACATTTTTTATCTCTGCCCTTTCCCTATGAGGACTAGGTGGATCTTACCCCTCAGTACCTCTGCTCAGATAACAAGTAGTACATTGAACAAATTTGAGTGAATTCGATCTTAGTGGTTTAGGAGGGGTTATGGTATACACACACACACACACACACACACACACACACACACACACACGGAGAGAGAGAGAGAGATTGTTATTTAAAATTTCTATGGAAGATTCACAAGAATATTTCTGAGAAAGTGCCTGTTCTGCCCAGTGGACATTATCGTTGTTTATTAGTTTTACTTTTTGCGTAATTCTCAACTGGACAGTACGACTGTGTTGGCTTTTGTTCTGCATGTCTATCTTCTTATTATGTTTGTTTAACTCTCTATCCTTGCATGCTGTGTAACTAATTCAGTCACAGTTTTATACTGCAATGAAACCCCATGCCTGCAAGTTGAAGTGTTAGGGATTGGCAAATTCCAACAGCTAGCAGCAAGCTAATCGAGCACATCGGAAACCACAGAGTCAGTGATTCAGCCAATGCCCAGTTCAACAAAGGATGATTGTGCATGTGTTAAGACATCACACAAAAATAATTCCAAGATACCAGAGTGAACCGCGGAATGCAAAAACAGTAGGAAGAGACAGACACTTGTATATTGAGGACGTTGGATGGAGAGTACTGTGAGATGGTGAGGTCGATTCCAGAGGCATCGAGGTGGGCCACATTAAACCAGTTAGGAGAGCGGTGCGAAGAAAAGACTATTGAAATAACCAGACGTACATACCGGCAATCCGGCCGTAGCGCTGGAACATCCTCTCGACGTCGGTCTTGGAACACTGGAAGGTGTTGAGGTTTCCCACGAAGACCCGCGAGTTGACCGCCTGCGGGTCCTGGGAGTTGGTCTGGTTGCCCACCTTGCTCATCTTCATAGCGAGGTTAGGAGGCTCAGTCTGGAAGAAGAAAAATACGTACTTTACTAAGGTTACAAGCACCTAATGCTCTAACTTGAGGATCTTGCATTTGGTATAGCGTGAGAGGTGCCTGTCGTCGGATCTTTCATTTTCTCGTCACCTGTTTTCCTTTTCAGAGATATATAATAATCATTTTTACAATCATCCCTGAGATTTCTAACTAGCCACCTTCATCGCATTTCGATTCCGTTACGTTTGTAAACTGTTTTCTTAACCACTGCATCGGAAGCCTCGCCTCTGGCGGGCCGTTGGTTACCAGCTAATTACAGGCACCGGTTACAGAGTTTGCCATGTGCTTCTTGTTTGGAGAGGAAGTCAGCCGTCACATTACCTGGTGGACCTGAGTGAACAGTGCTTGTAGTATCAAGGACATGTTTTCCACCGGAGACGTGTTAGAACAAAAAGACAGTTCTGATGAACCACTTTTGTTTAATGGAGGATCATGATTTTTGATAACTTTCACGGCACTCAAGATTGCCGGTAAAAACCCTTCCAAGTTTTTGTGCGCGTAATTCTATGCGACTGTCTCCAGTAAGTTAGGTCGCGGTAGTGTATTCGTCGCACGCAGATATACAGGGGATACGCAAAATAATGTGAACTGTGGTAGTAATAGGATGATTGTATTTGATCGTCAACAATGCAGGTAAGGCTGTCGTGCTGGAGTGTGCTTGGTCAGTACAGACTAGGCATCAGTGCAGAATGTTTACGAGTAGTGCACACATCGTATTTGCATTCAGAGGCCGAGCTCGACGTGCAATGAAAGACCAAAAAGAGTTCCAGAGAGTGCAGACTGTGGTGGCCGAAGTGGTAACCAAGACCACTGTCTTATTGAATGTTTCAAGAGCAACTGTTTCAACAGTCATCACAGCCTACACAAATCATGGAAAGACGTCATCGTGTAAACGTAATATTTGGCGCAAATCAAAACTATATGACAAAGATCGCCGTACGCTAACAAGAATTGTGTCGAAACAACACAAATCTATGGTACCTAAAGTGACTACAAAGCTCAATAGCCATCTTCGAGACCCCGTCTCTATCGACACTGTCCGCCGAGAACTCCATAATGCGAATATTCACGGACGAGCTGCTACACCGAAACCATTAATGACGACAACCAACGCAAAAAATCGTAAAACATGATGTCAAGAACACAAATCCTAGATGGCTGATCATGGAAACACGTCATATGGTCCGACGAGGAAATGTTTTCGTTATTTCCAACATCGGGCCGGGTTTACGTTTGGAAAACGCCAAAACAAGCGTACAATCCTTATTACTTGATTCCAATGGTTACGCTCAAAGGCCGAGTTACTGACATCGATTATGTGAACACTTTAGGTAATCAAGTGCACCCGATGGTTCAAATGTCGTTCCCCAACAATGATGGCATACTTCAGGATGATAATGCAGCCATTCACACAGCCAGGACAGTACAATCGTGGTATGAGGAGCATGCAACTGAACTGCAACGTCCTCCCTGGCCAGCACAGTCACCGGGCTTGAACATTATCGAACCCTTGTGGGCGGTATTGGAGCGCATACTTCGTAGCAGATTTCCGTCTCCCTCGTCAGTACAGAAATTAGAAGAGGTTCTGATCGAAGAGTGGCATAACATTCCACTAGGGACTATACAATGTTAAATGCTTGTATTCCACGAAGAATTTCAGCTGTATTACGATCAAACGGGGTTCCAACCCCTTATTAATAAACCATTGCCAAGTAAGTACATGTGTACACATTATTTTGCCTATCCCCTGTATTCACACGAGTTCACACAGTGAAGTAAGCGTGGAGTTGTAACGAATTAAGAAGTATTGAGAAGCTGGTCAGTGCCTTATTTACCACATTAATTCGTTCTCTCTTGCATTCAGTTCTCCCATCGAATGTTTTATGAAAACGAGAAGGTTAGTTTGGATTTCACATTATGCCCCCAACGCTATAATCTAGTTTTGTTAAGTTGAATATATGCAGAATTCGCAATGTGGATTTGTATGAGGTTCAGCATATTCATTTTTAACTAGACGTGTTTAACAGTCATTTCTATGTCTTTTCCATGTCTGCTCAAACACTGCACATAGAGTTCAGCTAAGACATGCGAGGCGTGAGATCTCTGATTGCTGTCGAAAAATTCTCATTAAGATGCTCAACTTCTGAATCCACCGTATAAACACGAGCACATACAAACATGAGTACATGGAGAAACAGTTCCGTAGCACTGCCGATCGCTACAAGCGTGAGACTAGAGCAAATAAGCCGTGCCAGTTTCTTTCGTAAAGCTGCTTACTCTCGTATTTTCTGGTATACTGAGATACGAATATACTGGCTCTTTATTAACCGTTGTGCTCAATGATAAAAAAGTGTGTGCTGTGTGACGACATCTGAGGTATTATTTCGGGTGAGATAGCGTTAGTAATCTATGCATGGGCATTAGAATGTTGTTCTGGCATCCATACATATTATAAAAATGTGTGTCTGTGTGTGTGT
This sequence comes from Schistocerca americana, assembly GCF_021461395.2. Lineage (NCBI taxonomy): Eukaryota > Metazoa > Arthropoda > Insecta > Orthoptera > Acrididae > Schistocerca > Schistocerca americana. The sequence continues at coordinate 117,528,192 of NC_060122.1, read as the reverse complement.
GTGTGTGTGTGTGTGTGTGTGTGGGTTTCACATGTACTCCAAAATCACTGGACCAATTTCAATCAATTCTGGTACACATATCCCTAACAGTCACCAATCGTCTTGGGGGTAAGGACCACCTGCCTACCATAGTTCACGAGATATGACGTCATAAACAACGATATCCGTGAAAAACGGCCACATCATATATGACGTTTCCATTTATTACTCTATACGACTAACTGTATACGGAATAGTTTTCGCTGTCAGTATTCGCATTGGCCACTCTATGTACCTGTCAAAGGATATCATGGGGCCACTCACAGTTCAGGAGACATGCCGTTAAACATGTGTGAAAAAGTGCAGCATTGTGCATGATGTTTAAATTTACTGCTTTTTTCAACTAACTCTATTCGCAACATATTTTTCAGACAGTATCCAGACAGGCCACTGAATGTAGGTACAAAATTATATCATTATATGACACACAGACCAAGAGATATGACGTCATAAACACTGAGATGCGTGAAAGACTGCCGCGTCATGCATGATGTCCAAATTTATTACGTCTTTGTTAATGATTCTGTTCTCAACACATTTCGCAGATAATATAGGCATATGCCGCTGAATGCTCCTACACAATTACATCATTGTCCGACACGCAGTTCAAGGTATATGGCGTCATTAACACTGAGATACGTAACAAAATGTCGCGACGTGCATTCTTTATTACCAAGACACTCCTGTAGTCTATGAAACTTACGGAAATCCCTGACACCTGGCAGCGCTTTTGACAGTTTTCAATTGCGAAGCCCCAATGGGTGTACGCGAAGACAAAAACAGCCGTGTATAGAGTTATGAAGAGGTGTCGCCATAGAGACGTTTACAAAATCGCGTTGTCGGCACGAGAAGCAGCTTCACCCAGCGTATAAAAACTGGCCGCGACCACGTTTCTTTATCAGGATACTGTTCTTATACATTTATACATTACGAATATTTCTTTGTGCGGCTGTTGTACAGTTTCAAAGGTGTTTTCACGAATAAGTAGAAATCAAAATTTTTCGACTCTTCACTATGGAGACAGGTACTTTTTTGTTTTCGTTTCTAATTGAAAATTCGCAAAATCGATACCCAGGTAATGCCGGGTTTGTCAGACATTATCAGTATAATATCTGAGTTCACTTTGAAACTGTACAACAGCCGCACAAAGAAATATTCGTAATGTATAAATGTATAAGAACAGTATCCTGATAAAGAAACGTGGTCGCGGCCAGTTTTTATACGCTGGGTGAAGCTGCTTCGCGTGCCGACAACGCGATTTTGTAAACGTCTCTATGGCAACATCTCTTCATAACTCTATACACGGCTGTTTTTGTCTTCGCGTACACCTCTGATGTGGTTGGTATTTCTGAAACAACGCGCACACACCTCTCAAATTTTATATTTAAATCGTGTTGTAATTACCAGTAATGAATGATCTTTACGATTAATTTGAGTAGCAGGAAACTGTTAGCGACAACATCTGCCATTCAAACGTACTTCGCTATTTTAAAAAGTTACGCTTCGTGTTCTTGGCGGCATGTCATGGTTTGTTGTGTTTGTTGAGGTTTTTGATGATTTCTGACTACAGAACACTCATTTACATTAACTTATGTAAATACCACCGTCACATGTGTTCCCAGCTCAAACGTTGTACTAGGTTTCAACCACAGTTCTGCTGAAGCGATCTATGGTGTTACTATTCTAGACTCTACGTTACACTAATCCACATGGTAGCTTATGGGATGCAGCACGTACATTTCTATTTAGTTATTATAGGGCTTAAAGGATATTTACAAAATAAAACTTATAGATTTGCACATTGCCATTACCGGTACTGAAAACCAAAAACAATATTTTATTTCTAAGAAAGTACACCACGCAAATGGCTTCCAGCGGTGTCGACGGCCTACTGAAGACATTCGCGGAAGCCTCTCCTTACGTTCTCTTGAAGAATGGTCTCCGTCACTTCGCTAAAGCCACGTTTGCACTGAGATCTTCGAAGCAGCTAGCGCAAAAGCATTGCAGTTTTTATTCTGTTATTTAACCTATTCAGTCTTTGTGTGAGAAAGTATCTGTCCCACATATGTGAACCAAGCTTCCTTATGGCACCTGCTTCATTTATAAGAGAGCGCATTTACACTTTTCGTAGGCCAAGCGGTCATTTCAGTGACAGGAAACTGGTTGATTGAGGTGCATTTAAATATTCATTTAAGCTTACAGACCAAGTGTTCGTCATAGTAAACACGGTTGTTGTTATTTAAACAGACGCAGAAAAAAGCATAAAAAATTTAAAAACCGCTAAAATACAATAAAATGCATCTGTATTTAGTTATGAAAATGTAATTAACATACAAAATGTTACATAGCTAGTTTCACAGAAATTAATAAGTGCCATCATATTTATTGAAAGCATCTATTAACTGTCACAAGATTTCATTTTATTAATATTGTGTTTAACTTTTCTTGCAATGTAAGAAACACAGTTAAGTAACATTTACCCTTCCAGAATAGTATTGACTGTAAAGTACAATTTACTTCCTTTTGGAAGCATGCAGAAACTTATAAATCTCCAGTAATTTCTCATGTCTTTTCTCTCGTAAATTATTTTTTAATTTTGATAATACAAGCCCATAGGTGGAGAAGATCTCGCTATGGATACAGGAATGGCAGGGCAAGAAACGAGGAACTAATAAAGCAGATGTAAGAATGGGTTAGTTTTTGAATAAATTTAGCATAGGAATTTAAACTGAACTATTTAATCGTCAACACGAAAAAAATTCCAAAAATCCAATAAAATTCATTACAAATCAGTTCTACCCAAAGGGTTCGTCTTTTGAAAAGTACCCAGGTTTTTCTCAACACTGATAGTAAGTTAATTCGTTGATAAATGAAGTCAGATACTGTTAAAATAAAAGTGCCATGGGTTTATAAGTGGGTCTTTTTAACTCTCAACATACGAGATGAGTTTTCTATACTACATACTACGAGGTTTAAGGCGCAAATTATTTGGAAGTTTTAATTTAAGTTATATAACAATTATTTTTACAGTTGTTGTTTGGTGTTTAAATAAAAAAAATATTCCTTTCTGATTTTATTGCACTGAATGAAGCCTGCAGTACTTTACTATCACACAAAATTACAAGCTTTTGTGCGGTTTTTAGGTAGTACAGATAAACAAGCTGTTAGGGAACTGAATTTTACTTTACGATAAATTATAGTATCTCTGTAGGAAACAAATCTTCACATAAAATTAAATTCCATGGTTTAAGCTTCCACAAAGTAACTTTCCTCGTTAAACACAAAAAGAAAGTCTGCAAATTTAAAATGTAATGACGCGATCCACATTTTTCAGTAGCACCACTCAGAATACATTTGATTTTAACTAATACTTCAAGTATTTTACAGTAGAAACGAAACGTTTCCAATCAAAATAGTCCTGAAGATCTTCCTGTGAATGATTTTCTTGGTAGCTAGCAGACTTGTGATCACTGCCTATTGTAAAATCGTCGTCTTCTCCGTCCATTTCAAGATATACATCTATAGTATCTGCTTCCATCCACCGACTAACAATTTCATAAAGCTTAGGACCGTTAAAACTAACGCTTCCTGCGAACATATTTTGTACTATACCGAAGAAAACCGTAAGTAGTTTACGAGACGCGGTCGAGGGGACCCCAGCATTTGTCCGTAACACGTGTGAACTCCAAACAAAGAAGGCAACGATGCAACCGACAGCAAAACATTGTAGGGTAGGCGATTTAATAAGAGCAGGGGTAGTGTAAAAGCATTCCGTCTGAACTGACCTTGGAGGGAGAGTTAGAAAATATTCGCACAGTGTGAGCGACCACATCTCGTGAGTTAAGGATTAATCAAAACACTTTCCTGTAGCCATTCCTACTTGTACTCAGAATGTAATAACAGCCGGGGCACTTGCAGTGTCTAGCCTGCCACACGGCTTGTGCGGTCCATTGCACCTGATGACAGTACATTCAATGATGTTGCGGGAATATTAGTTAGTTATAAGGAATCAGTTGCCAAGGCATGTAATGATACATCTATGATGAAATTTACGTATTTTATATTCATAAAACTAATTAATGCTCCAAAGTGCAACGGTCATTGATGACATCGCAAGTTTGTGCTAATTTACGGAGGTTAATTTCAAATGTAAATTCCCTTTCTGTATCATTTTTGTTCGATGGCTGAGTAATCGCTAGTAATGCACAGTTTCAGACCCGTTCTTTAGAACTAGATGCCGTTACGCTCTTTCCCATTAACAATGCACATAATTTCAGTTTACAGTCGCCAGGAACGTCAAGTAGAACTGAATATATCTGTTGCAAGAAATCCATAGTCAGCAATTGAGAGCAAGAGCAATTACAGACAACTGATGTTATCTGCATGCTAAGAAATTGGCGTAATCAAAAATTTTTCCGGAAGTGAGACTTTTTCTTGTCAAGAGCTGTACGATCAATTCACAGCTAATTTCCTCCTGAATTTTATTTCCTGCTCCGCTTTTGCCGTAAGAGCAGTTCAGATGCAGATTTGTTGAGGGATTACTCTCCGTAATATAGTACTGGCATGGTTAAATACAGAAGCGGGTTTTAAGGACACGAAGGGAAATGAAACACCTTCAAGACATACGTCAGCTGAACAAAAGAAAAATCAGAAAAATAATTTAACGCTGTGCATTCTTCCTAAAAATACAAATTGGCCAGTTTAATTACTCCGTGTTCTGGATGCAGTTCTACTTACTTTGCATGGAAGTGGAATAATAAGTATGCCATAAAGTTTTGAATTTTCTGTTGTATTTAAAATCGGAATTATATTTTTGTGTCTGTAAAAACCCAAAAACTGCTGAAGGTACCATTTTAGTGACAGGAAGTGGAATAATAAGTATGCCATAAAGTTTTGTATTTTCTGTTGTATTTAAAATCGGAATTATATTTTTGTGTCTGTGAAAACCCAAAAACTGCTGAAGGTACCATTTTAGTGATGGGATTCGTGCGCTTCAAATCGTAAGATATCGCCAAATGTCAATGACAATATTGTCACAATCTTTCTGTGAATTTTGAGAGTGGTAGTAAGACTCTGAAACACCTCCGTTTCGGAGACACAGGTGCGGGCGTACGGACAAAGGAGCATTCCTGAGCGCGGAAGACAAAGCCATGTTAATTGCACCCGTGTACGCGGCACACTGCTGGTCGTTGCCGTAAGGGCTATTTCTGATCCATTTTTTTGAGAGTATCTTGCCAAACAATGTCCCCGCCAACGCCAGAGCTCGCCCTGAGTGTGCCAGGAACGACATAAAACCCGCACCAGTTGTCCCCCGTGACGCTCCGTACATCGCAGCCGTCTAACGTTTCGGCGCTCACCTCGATCATCAGGAGGCGGACGACTGGACCGCAGCCCGCGCAGAGATGCCGGCTGTCTCTTCGGACTATGCAGCACGTGGGGAAGGACATAGATGTCGCAACTACTTTTCAGAAATCGCTATCCATCGAGAACAATACTATGAAAAATGTCAGAACGGTTAATGCTTATGTCACTTAAGAAATTGGCCGCAGATCATCCTGTGCCACAAAAATGTATAATGCAGTTTTTGTTAATGTGTGATGATATCAGCGCTACGCATCCGACGTCATGCGCTACCCAACACCGCGCATAAAATTAGATTTTTCTCGCTGTAGCAGGTAAAAGAAGGGAACAAGTGTAAAAACTGCTCCTATCGAAGCAAAAAAAAAGGCGAATATGCTACTGTTTATTAAAAGTCTCTGACTGAAAAGTGGGTTATCAGCTGGCTCGATTACCTTCCTCAGCTGTTTTAAAAATTTTCCCAAAAAGTTTAGTGTGGATAGCAGCACTTTTGTATAAGGGGAGAGGAGGAGACAGTGGCAGTGGGAAAAAGACGAAAAGTAATAAATACTGCAAGATACTAGACAGTGGTTATGATATAAAAAGAGCGAAGGACACAGTGGCACAATAAGCGGAAGAGGTGACACTGTCCAAGTGGATGTTAGTTGACAGTGACAGAACAGTGCTAGGAAAAGAGTGAAGTAGACAGTGTCATAGGACAGGAGTAAAGAGAACACAGAGTCTATGATAACGACAACGAGGCGAAGAGAGATAGTGACAGAGAAAACAGAGGGCAGTTGTGGGAAGGAATGAGTGAGACAGTAGCAGCGAGAGAGAAAGAGAGAAGAAGGAGAGAGTGAGAGTGCTGACAGACAGTATTAGTATGAGAGAACGAAGGAGACTGTGGTTGTGAGACGGGGGACAGTGACACGAACAGATAATGACTACGAGATGGTCTGAATGAGTGAGAGAGATTGAACAAATGGGAATGGATGGGTATGAGCAAGTTACAGCCATGGACAAATAGTGTGAGCGAGGTAGAGTTAGGGGAGCTTGTGGGACTGACAGGTGACTTGCGCGTTAAAAAGATTACTAATATGTTCGCATGCTAGAATTTGTCGAAAATTTTTTAAATGTGCCAAGGAAGACAATGAGGGAGCTAGACCCCACTTATTTCAATAAACACGAGGATATTCGCCTTTTTTTATGCTCCGATAGGAGCATCGTTCAGCTGTCGTTTATATTGCTCCAACTGAGGTTCGTTATGACGGAAAATTCTTCGGCCTCTGTCGAACATAATCTTCATTAGGTAAAGATGTATACTCTTCACGCCGCGCAGGGTAGCCGCATGGTCTAGGGCGTCTGGTCACGGTTCGCGCGGCTCCCCCCGTCGGTTATTCGAGTCCTCCCACGGGCATTGGTGTGTGTGTTTCTTTAACGGAAGGTAGTTAGATTAAGTAGTGTGTAAGCCTAGGGACCGATAACCTTATCAATTTGGTCCCATAGTACCTTACCACAAATTTCCAAATTTATATTCTTCAAACTGTAGACCACCGAATCCTGTAGTAGCCGAAACCGTGGTATATTGTTTCGATGACATTCAAACACTGTCAGTCACGTGTGTAACACATCATTAATTCATTACTCTCGACTATCTGATGACATTTCTAGTCTCCGTGAATGTGAGGAAATCTTCCAGGATCTCTCCTTCCCAATGTCCCTTTTAATGATCATAGGTGAAACTGACAATCAACCAAAGAAAGATGAAAGAAATGAGGAGTAACACAAATGAGATTATCGGTAAATTTAACATCAATATAGGAGACCTTACACTACACAAAGCGAATAAAATCTTCTATCTTGGAAGCAAAATAACACTTCACGCACAAAGCAAAGAGAATAGCAGGTTCGGACTGGCACAGATAATTGGCACAAGAAGTCTTTAAGAATCAAACAGCGACCTTAATTTTAAGAAGAAATTTTTGAGAATGTACGCCTGTTGCACGGAACTGTACGGAAGTTATTCATGGACGACACCGGAAAAGCAGAATATCAACGACTTTGAGATTCGGTGTTACAAAAGAATGCTGAAAATTGGATGCACTCGCAAGATAAGAAATGAGGAGACTCTTCGCAGAATCGGTGACGAAAGGGCTATTTGAAAACCACAGACTAGATGGAGGGACAGAACAACAGGACACTCGGTACGACAACTGTAAATATAGCGCGCGATGCAATTAAGGGATCACTTTTTAGAAGCAGCGTAATTGTCTCCCGTTGCGACGTATAAGTTTGAAATTTCATTAAAAGGTGCCAACAACGTGCCTCTGTATTGGTGCGAAGGCGTGGCGCCCTGCGACGTTACCCACGGCATCAGCGCCGGTTCAAACTTGATGATGATGATGATGGTGATGGTGTGTGGGGCTCTCAACATCGTAGTCATCAGTTCCCGTGCAAGTTCTCATTCTTTCCAGTTCCAGTCTCGTCGCGTCCCGAATGACGAAGACAACAGAAACACAACAGTTCCAGGGCGGAGATGATCCCCGACCCGGCCAGGAATCGAACCCGTGACCCCGAGATCCAGAGGCAGCAACACTAGCAACTTTTTTTTTTTAATAAACTCATTTTGTTCGTTGCATTTGTTCGAGGCGGACGTCCCATGACACCCTTTGAAGTTCTTTGTTGATCCATTCACTCAGTTTTTTTATTATAGAGGACAGCTAACCCTCTGACATATGGATATGGTGCCTGTTCTTTAGGACACATACGAAAGAACAGACACCACTGATGACCTGCAGCCGCCTAAAACGAAATGAAAATTATATTTTAAAATCTTCAGCTGCTCACGAGCGTTGATATATATCAACGGGGACGTGAAAATGCGTGCCCCGACCGGGACTCGAACCGGGATCTCCTGCTTACAAGGCAGACGCTCTATCCATTTGAGCAACCGAGGGCAGAGACGGCTGGAGCTCATCAATAGTGTCCATTCTTTCGGTCATGTCTGAAAGAACAGACACCATATCGATATAAGTATATAGTTCTGGCAATACTGGCCATGACCTTCCTCTTCTGTGCGGATACGCACATAATTTCCCTAACTTTTACGGGAGTTCGTAAAAATGTCTTCCACGAGTAATGAGTGCGTTAGGTAGGGACACTACGATAGTAGTGTGTAGACATATATGGTGAAAATGTGGGTTTCGCGGGAGGCGTGCGCGAGATAGTCCCTGCAGTCGCACTATCCTTTGTACCCTCGGTGGCACAGATGGATAGAGCGTGTGCCATGTAAGCAGGAGATCCTGGGTTCGAGACCCGTCAGGGGCACCATTTTCACCTATCCCCGTTGATATATATCAACGCCCGTCAGCAGCTGAAGGTATTAATATATCGTTCTAATTTCTAACACGCTGTGCTATGGTGCCGGCTATCACTAGGCCACGAGCTGCGGACACGATTCAAAGAGAAACGTGTCAACAAATACGAAAAAAATGGTCAGAGCCCAGAAGCCCACATGAGCTGTGAGGTTGGTTAATGATTTCGTATTGGCACCAAATTTCGCCGCGCTCTTTCACAGTGCCGCCGTCGATGTGCCATAAGATGGGGAGGCCGTTACCAACATTTCACGCATGATTCAACCGCCTCTGCAATGACGCCCAGCGTCGAAATCACGCGGTTTTCTTATGGGTGGCCGTGAAAAACATTTCAGACCCACCGTCCCTCAGGTTCGACACGAAAAGGCTCCGAGGGGTGGCATACGGGTCGTCAATAAAACCATCCCTTCCATTGGGGCGTCGATTCCCACATATTTCGCAGTAGAAAACGACAGTTCGCAATGCAATGAGCATCACGACGACGTTCTTGGCGACCTTTGAAATCGCTGACACCCCGAGTGCGATTCAGTCCTGCTCTAAGGACACGGCGGGCCTGCTACCGCACTCAAAATGATCTTGCATCAATACGTCCGCAATTTCTGCTGTGGTCCACATGATGAGATCACTAGGACTCGCTCGCAACCATCCTACGAAATTTAAACGTGATCCGAAGCAACAAAGGGTGCTTACGTCTCTTCAGCCCGCCAGTTTCGCATCCTCGGGTGGTGTGATCACAGAGAAGTGCGACACTGACATATGCGTGAATAAAACGCCGACGGTTCCACTAATAATATCCAGTGCGACAACACCCTCGGACCCAATACTTAACCTGTTTTGAGCATCTTAAAAATGTACACGAGCAGACAGGAACCCGTGACGGGAATCATTGGTGCCTGCAGGTAGGCTTCACTGCTGCTCTTGCGCCTGTTAGTATGCCATCCAGAATGACACATAGGACTTCGGCACAGGTAGCCTCTGTTCAGGTACATATGGGTGTTCCCAGGATGGGTGACCTTCGGACGACTCTGTGTGCTGTTTTATTCGCAAGTCACACGGGTCGCAACCGTCTGTGATTACGCCAGACGAGAGCGCTAACAGGAAGTCTGAAAAAGTATAAGCACCATTTGTTGGTTCGGATCACGTTCAATTTCTTACAATGGTTTTGAACGGTTCCTACTGGTTCCACCCTGTACACCAGGACAAGATTCGCGGTCTGCACTGCGCTCCAAAGGGGTGTGATAATGCTGAGTCGGGTTGCTGGCACACAATGTTCTAAGAGTAGGGTGGAATCGTCCGCGGGGTGCTGTGCGGCGGCGGGCAAAATTTATAACTTCAGCTGTTGTTAGTTCGCCGTCTTTCTCACGCGAGCCTGGCAACTATTTTCGTGGTCAGCCAGAAAGCGATGGAGAACACACTGACCATAGTTTCCAGTCTGCACGTCCACATTCTGGTCCAGCCCACTGAAAGAAGTGTTTCTACTTTCTACTTCGCGGGATCAGGGCTATGATTATAAATGAGGTAAAACTCCATGGCTTGCCTAAATTAAATCCCTCTTTTTTCTGTTCACGTTGTTTTTGTGCTTTCGAATTTCTATGGCCCCACTATACATCGTTGCATAATAATTATTAAATCTTGCCTAACCAAGAGTGTCACACAAACGGATTTCACGGTTCTGGGCTCTGTCACGTGATCTGCTACTGCTGATTTATCCGTCAAGGAACACAAGAGCAATAGTCGTGTCGGCAAGACGGATAAATCAGCAGTATGAGATTACGCACTAGGACCGGGAAACCACCCAATCCGTTTGTTTGACACTGTTGTTTTAGCAAATTCTACTAATTATTTAAAAAAATTGCTCTAAGCAATATGGGACTTAACATCTGAGGTCATCAGTCCCCTAGAACTTAGAACTAGTTAAACCTAACTAACCTAATAACATCACACACATCCATGCCCGAGGCAGGATTCGAGCCTGCGACCGTAGCAGCAGCGCGGTTCCAGACTGAAGCGCCTAGAACCGCTAGGCCACAAAGGCCGACTCAACTAATTATTATGCAACAATGTGCAGAGAGGCCACAGAAATTCAGAAGCACGGAAAAACTTAAGCGAAACAGATGAAGGATTAAAGTTACACAAGTGGCTCTAGTGCTAAATAAAGCGAACAATGCCAGCTCACCCCCTCAACATACCCCATAAGCGTCCTTCGGCGCGACGCCGAGATATTACGCAGCAGTCTGATGACGACACGAGCCAATTGTTGCCCGGATAACAGTTCGCCTTGCTGAGCTTCTTTGAATCTTAGCAGCATTCTGAATCGTTGTAGACTCTGGTGGAAGACGAAACATAAGGTAGAGGATTATGTCTTAGAGCACGGCCTTGTGCCCATAAATAAAATATCAGCGAGTAATACACTGTCTGACAAAATGAAAAGCACCTGGAGGATATGGTCGTACGCTTAGTGTAACGTCATACACATACACACCGTAGGCGCGTAAGTAAATGATTTAGATTTGCAATTCTTATGACAGGTAGAAGGCAACAGGGGTGCTTTACTGTTGATACCAGACCCGGTAGGGTATATAAGGGCCACGAACAGCGTCAGATATAGAGTGTGAACATTCTGCAATGTCCTCAAACGATTTTTTATCAACTGTTATGTAAAAATATTTCATTTTTGGTTCACTCATAGCTTTACATGTCAGGTTGGTGATGATGATGATGCGCCCATCATTTCGATAATTGTCATACTTATTGTGACATTTACGTGAAAGTAAGACAATGCGCGAAATTCGAAAAAGTGTGCAATGAAAAATAGAGATCGCTAAGATTTTGCGTTTGGTGCATATTACATCGTATGTTGTTTTGTATGAAATTTAGCTAACATATTTTTTCTCTAGGCTTGGGTACAGGTATCTATCTGTCACCAATCTCGAGAAAATTAATCTGAAATAACACACTCATTCGCGATTGCAACATGGCAGCGATAAATATTTCACAAATGGTTTCAGATATCGACATGAGACTTTGGCAAATGATAGGACGCACAGCATTTTACCATATGATTATTATGTAAAACTCCCATAATTACAGACTTTTTTGCTGAAAGAATGTAACTTTTAAGGACCATTGATAGTTGCTGCAACAAGAAATGCTGTGGGTTTTGGGACAACATGTGTGAAGACATTAAATGTTCTTTTGTAGGAAGGATGAGCTTATTCATAAGTTACTGACTTTCCTTTTCCTTAGTTCCTCACTTAATCAATTTAGTAAACCACTGTTTCAGGAGCCGGCCGAAGTGGCCGTGCAGTTAAAGGCGCTGCAGTCTGGAACCGCAGGACCGCTACGGTCGCAGGTTCGAATCCTGCCTGGGGCATGGATGTTTGTGATGTCCTTAGGTTGGTTAGGTTTAACTAGTTCTAAGTTCTAGGGGACTAATGACCTCAGCAGTTGAGTCCCATAGTGCTCAGAGCCATTTGAACCACTGTTTCAGGATTCTCTCGCAAGTGTGTCTGCACAAAATGTTAGTGAAGTGAGTGTAAACTCCGCTTTGTTTTGGCAAGAGAAGCAAATTTTGACATTAAATTAGAGAGAAGGTCAGCGTTGGCCGTAATATTGATGGTTTATTGACACCAAAATCGATTTTCAATCACGAGATCATTTCATAAGCTTTGGTTACTGATAATAACTTGACACCAGTGCCTATGAGTTTAATTTGTACACCACAGCACTGAAGATGATCACTACGTGATTGAAAATCGATTTTGCTGTCAATAAACCATCAATATTATGGCAAACTCTGACATTCTCTCTAATTTCACGTATATGGTCGTTGCGCCCACAGTACTCTATGGAGTCGCCAATCAATAAATTTTGACATGGCAACCAGAGAAATGTGTAGGCTTTACTCAAAATCCGTTACTAATGACGCTTCTATGAAAGTTACAAATGGTTAACAAACTAGGCGAAAATAAATCGCTGTATTTTCCGCGGAATTCTTTTTCAGTACTAACTAAAGCAGAGCTGACAGTAGATGTTTTTAAATGGCCACCATGCAAGTGTGGACGTGGAGGGGCCCACTTATTATTGACAAAAAATATGAGTGCAGGCTTCAGTTTCGAATGGCCCTTCCCCTCCATCGCTTGACATTTCGCCTAGAGCGCTCTGAGCGACTCCCCACCACTGCTGCCCTCCCCACACTTGCCCAGACGACTGCACATCTAGTGGCCATGGCATTTTGCACACACTGTACTACATCACGTAATGACTGGTAATGGTTGAGACAACTCTGATGGCACAACAGTACATCACGAACATCCTACTTCCTTACGCGTTGCCTCTTGTATGACAGTGTCCTGGTGGCATTTTTGGACAGGACGACAGTCGGCTCACATTTGGCACGTGTGTCTATCAACTGACTGCTTGATTCTGAGGTACTCTCATGGCCAGTGGGATTCCCAGATCTGTCCCTGATCGATGTATGCGAAACCATCTCAGATGTCAACTCCATCCTATTGCCAGAATCCATGCTGTCAGGTACTAGTTACAACACTTGTGTGGCACCATGTCTCAGGAGATGATACAATGGCTTTATAACACCATTTCCAACCGAGTTGGTGCATGCATCCAGGCCAGAGGGGAAAGGGGAGGGGGCAACGTCAAGTTCTCTGTAAATATGACTCGGTTTTGTAGTCACTGAAATAACATCGCATACCTCTCAACCCATGAAATTTATTTCCGTTTCCTCCTCCTCCTCTTCTGGCTACTTCACGTGTTTGTCAGGCAATTTAGTTATCCTTAGTTACAAGTTAAACAGCAGCAGAAAGCTCCTTCATTACATAGAGCTATGCAGCTTTGGCTCATGCGTATATTACTACGTACCGTTTATCATCGTAATGAAACTCCCATGTATTGCCATCTTTCTAGATGCACAGGAACCTCGAGAAAAATTTGCAACTTAGCAGAAGCTATATACCGGCTGAATTTAGTTATTACACATATTTCTGACAATGTACTGTGAAAATCATACACATTTTTCACAGTCTGTCATCATTACGTCTGTCTTACAACAGACGGTTGTTCATTGGTTTTCTGCATTTATCGTTATCCCCCTGCTTCGTTCGCATCGACTATCAATGTCATTGCAAGGTTCATGGTATCTGCAGACGTTGACAATACTTAGTACTGTGGAATAGACACGCTTCGATCTTTCGACAACAGTTCACACGTCTTCCACTCTCAGAGCAAAGCGAGATTAGAATGGAAGTCGCTACCCGGCACTACAGCACAACTGGCGGCAGATCTGTCTTTTGTAGTGGACTTGACGTAATTACTTCGAGCAACTGCATCAACTAAACAGGTAACGCGATATTGTACCAGCCCCTATCGGAACACCTTATTGTTGCCGCTTCTCTACGGAAGACTACTATTCCACTCACAGCTTTTTTCGCTTCGAAGTTGAAAGCTGTCGACAGCGCAGCCATGTGACAGATATCTTCTTCAGCTGAGTCTACTATAGGTCGTGAATTCTTGCATGGATCAGGCACCAGAACACAGCATGCGGTAAGCTTCATGTAGTGCTTGGTACCGGTAATCCACACGTACCTATTACAAGCATAATATTAGAAAAGAATAGATTGCTACTCACCATATAGCGGAGATGATGAGTCGCAGACAGGCACAACAAAAGACTGCTAAACAAGCTTTCGGCTAGAAGGCCTTCTTCTGAAATAGACAACAAACACGCGCGCACACACACACACACACATCACGCAAACGCAGCTCACAAATACATGACCACTGCCTCTGGCTGCCGAGACCAGACTCAGTGGTCATCTGTGTGTGAGTTGCGTTGACGTATGTGTGTAAGTTGTCTATTTCAGAAGAAGCCCTTCTGGCCGAAAGCTTACGTGTCAAGCAGTCTTTTTGTTGTGCCTGTCTGCGACTCAACATCTCCTCTATATGATGAGTAACAGTCTATCCTTTTTAATATTGTCGTTATTCCACCTTTGATTTTCGATTAATATTACAAGCACAAGGTGTTTGCAAATTACTTATTCAAAATTAACTTTTAATTGTGAAAAGGGTAAGTAAGTTAAAGAAATGTTTGACACTGAGTGCAGTATAGCTTCAAACTTTATTCCTGCCTAACACTGATAGTTCGCGACGTTCCCGCTAGGTGATACGAGTGAATAAGTTATTCCAATAGCCGTCATGAAGTCGTAGAATGTTGCTGGCGTGCGCAGTGTTGTTAACGATTTCGTGAATCCACATCTGCTACTACAATTCAGAGACAATTCAGGAATAAATATCGCAATCCATCACCTCAAAGACGAACTGTTATTAATGCCCACAATCGTTTCATCGCAACTGGCTGTGCATCACATAGCACGCTAGGTCAGGGCGTGACCCAACATCTGAACAAGTTGGGTAGTTTGTATTCGTAGTCCGGGCAAGTCAACGAGACGTGCAAGCTTAGAAGTGAATATTCCTAATCTTATAGCATGGAAGATATTACGGAACAATCCTGTCATTGATTGGCGACTCCTTGGAGTGTTCTGTGCACCACGACCAGATAATGGATATACTTGGAAGGAGAAACAGCATTGGTCGTATTTTTTTGTTTTATTATCCGCAAAATCGATTTTCGGTCACTTAGTGACCATCCTCAGTGCTAGAAGTTAAAAATTTTCACATAACGATCAGAGAGTATAAAACAGAAAATCACAACTACACCTGCGTATGAACATAACAGTTGGTAGGAACATACCTGTAATATACAATTTAAATTGGTAGGCGCTGGTATAAACAAGCTTAGAGCGATCACATAAACTGAGGCCGCTGTTTACATGCACTTGTTCAGCAGACCTCGGTGTGACAGCGCTTGGAACGCCCTCTATGTGACATGTGTCACGTGAAGACTTAATGTTACTGGTTTTGCGAGATATTAATACAAAATAATTCTTGTGCATTTGTGAATCATGAAGTAATTCAAATTTAAAATCCTGTCATTCATACCCTACACATTGGAACCGTTTGCAAGCCTTAAGGGAAAGAGACAAAGAAAAACGAGCTGAGTTTTGCGTAGAAATGATTAACAAAATGCAGACTGAAGACGATTTTCTTAGTAAAATTGTGTTCACTGACGTAGCCACCTTCCATACCTGCGACAAAATGAATCCGAATAATTTTCGGATATGCGTGAAATAGAAACCACTTCACGTAATCAAACATGTACAGACTCGTCTAAATTAAATGTTTTTACACTTAAGATGTGAAAAGGTTTAGAATTCTTTCTTCATTTTCGAGTCACCTGTTACTGGCATATCGCACCGGGACACGCTTGAACGTTAGCTAAGGCCTCAGTTGCAACAGGATATGGTCACAGAATTTATTTTCCAGCGAGATGGCGCGCCACTACATTATCGTCGTAAAGTTGTTAGGTATCTCCTTAGAAATGTGCAGACTTGGATCAGAAGTGGTGGAACAATATCCTGGCCACCAAGATCACCTGATTGACCTTAACGGACTTCTGGGCCTGGGACTTCATTAAAGGCAGAGTGTCTATTCCTCTCCTTACGGCAAATGTGGACGAGCTGCTACAACGGATAACACAAGCAGTTGCCACCATACATCAACACGCGCAACATAGCATCTGGCAGGAAACATATTATGCAGGGGAGATTTTTCGTGTTACAAAAGACAGTCACACTGAACATTCGTAAATAATACTTGTAGATGTACTTCATATAATGCTGTATCAAACATTTCTATAGATTGTTTACCTATTTCACAATTAAAAGTTTATTTTGTGTAACTAATTTATAAACAGCCTTTGGTATGATACGGGAGGGAGCTGAACGTTATTTGTACTCGAGCCATATAGCGTGGTTTTAATTTGATGTTGATTTTGCTCGCGTAGCAACATAATAAGCTACCTCTTCTCTCACGTGAAATTTTTGTTCCTATCGCTCAGGGATTAGTAGCGTGCAGTGCAGCTCATGTGGTTATCCACTTAAGTTGGTTACTGTTTATAAACCGTTATGCGTTACGCGTTTTCGTAACTTTTACCAAGCCTGTGCACCAACCTTGCCCGCCGATCACCACCGACCCAAATTTTCGAATGCATGCTGCCATTTTCTCGTTTTATTTCTTGTTTTAACAACATTTATGCGATTATACTTTGTTTGTATAGTTCAGGAAGCGGACAAGCACCTTCCAGCATGCAGAGTCAGTCTTTGCAGAGCCGAGACATTGTTAAAATCGTTGCACACAAGTTTAGAGACTGAACTAATAAGTCAGTACCATATTTTGTTTCAGTCCATGCTAGTATGTGCCCCCCCGCAGTCATCATGGTGTGCTTACGGTAACTAAAGGATTTTTATGGAATAATTCGGTTTTGAGGAATCAGTATTTGATTTAGTGAGACGTATCGCGTCCCTTTGGTCACTTACTTGCACCAAAACAAAATATACAGGTTTGAACTGTATGGATTTCATAAAATGGCGAATTAGTGTCACCTATATCAGGGGTGGCGTACTTTCTCCAGACACGGTAACTTGGTGTTGAGGTGCGTACAGAAAATGCCTTTTTCTGTTCAACTAGATGCATGCGCTTGCATTTTCAACAATGCAAGTATGAATGTGCTTCTGCATGCGTAATTTCCTCGGTATGTAAGCTGTGCGTATTTGCTCATTGCTTCACGGGTTCTGTTGGAAACCCTTACATTGTTAATGAGAGGCCTATGTTGGTTGTGTAGTATGTCGAGGTTGTGCTTTAAGGTGATTTATATGCAATAACCTCTGTTGACTCCGCAGCAATCACGCTGATATTTATAAGATCATCTGAATAAAAGTTAAGTTTTAGATAAAATGATAAAGGGAAGTAAGGAAACACAGAACAAGCCTACAAATTTATAAAAAGGGCAGATGAAAACCGTGGACGAATATTCATACTCTGGCGACTTAGTAGCACAACAATTGAGGAGTCTGACATCAGAGCAAAATAAAAGATTTGGTATGTGTGGCCCCTCGACAAACTATTAGAAACTGAAATGGAAGACGCGAATGGTGCAAAAGATGCAAAAGTGGGAAACACAACCTCAGTGCAAGCGGATCCTGGGGTCTGTGACATTCACAACCTTTTCGAGTCCGAGATGTTAATCCATGTATAATCTTTTGTGGGAAAATATGTGTAAACAACTCACTTATAAAATAAAAAACATATGATGCCAGTTCCCTTCACACAACAAATAAAAACCTCCGTTATGTATTTTTCAGTTTCAGGAATAATCAGAAATATGCTTTGTTTTGAAATGTGAAATAAATAGTTGAAACTGCTATGTAAGTCACCCTTTACCAACTAACTATATCTTACTACTAGCCTTGTCGCTGCAGTTTGCCAAAGATAAAGTTTAAAGTCCCGATTTGACATGAAATTTGCAAATAAAACGTCGCCGTCACTTTGTATTTGTCGTACCTCTGTTATTTGGATATTTTTTATCCGGAGTTTTCTTTTTCTGCAACTTTATTCATAGCAACAAACGCAGCACTAACTTCCGAATAAAAAGGATACATAGGAGACTGCGCAATGAGGTAATGTGTGGACACGAGAACGTCCAAGCATACGTGCGCTCTCTCCAGTAATTTTCGCGCATGCTATTACGCACATGGAAAAAGGCATCATGTGGTCATAACTTCATACGTTCATTTCGACAGAATTGTTTTAATACAACAGGAACCAAACAATAAGACAGCAAAAATTGGCGTGGACGTGAAATGACCTCCTGTTTTGGCAACCTTGAGAGCGCTCCCAACCAGTCTTGTGGAAGTGATTCACGCACATACTGGGCCAACAAAACAACGGCGTGTTTTTCCTGGCAAAACTGGCGCGGTGACTAAGTTCTGCCTGGCAGCCGAGAGCTAGTCATCCGTCAGTCGCCGTGTACGTCATCCGGAGGCCACGTCACGTCGGACGACCGTCCACGTTTGCAAGGCCGACGCCCTGCACACGTCGCAAGTCGGCGTTCACAGCTGCACCGAGAACGGCCGTCGGACACCGTCGCCAGAGGTCGCCCGATAACATCGGCCGACAGCTCGGCCACGGTGTGTCCGATCTCCTACGTCAGTTTTAGACGGAGTCACGGAGGTTGGCTGTGAAGTAGTGACTTCCTAGTGTGGGATGGATACCGCGGTGCCTCTGCACATGGAGACGAGTGGTACGTACATTACTGCTTTTGCTATTAAAAAGGTGACAAAAGCTTGTGAATGGGCTACATCCGTCTCGAAGAGAACGCGCCGGATACTGTGCGGTCTGGCATCAGTTATTGGAATTACGAGACAAGGCATACGAACGTATGGGATGAAGGGAAACGCGTTTTGGTACGTACGTGGGACGATTCGTTGGCCACCTTGAAAATCAAGACTGCAAACTTTCTGTTTTGTTGAATTAATTTGAAGTTGTACGGACACAAGTCAATTAACCTTCAATGACTGTCACTCGGCATACGTCTGAAACGGTAACATAAAGTTTAAAATTAGTTTCTCTGCACACCCAAAGCACATAAAAGTGGATATACATACACCACATTTGCAAATCACTTCGTACAACAGAATCAGCACCCTAATGACAAAAGTCGTCAGTAAACAGTAATAATAATATGTAGACTGCTAATACCCACCTACTCGAACGCAAAAAAGACCCACTCCAGCAGCTTTAACTATAAGATACGCCGCCCTTCTCACCTGAATAAGTTATCTTTTGAGATTATATTTTCGCCTAAATTTTCCGATAAAGATATTGCCTACTTGTGGTTTGTGATAAACCTGCGATTTCAGTCCATAGAGTCCTAACTAGACATCGAGTATGATATTTTTCTCCCTCAGAATGCCACACAACCCTTCTTCCTTGGACTAAACATGTTTCTCACAGTCCACACTGAAGGTAAGAAACTGATTTGAATTTCGCAGATTGTCGTCCGAAATTTGTACGTTTCGGGCGATGAGATCGGCTGCATTGCGACTGCACATGAGTGGCGACCTGATTTATAAAGATTGCAGGTCTTCCGCCGACATAGTTCGTCGGTGGATTCGATCGATTCCCGGGTTCGATTCCGGGCAGGGTCAGGGATTTTCTCTGCCTCGTGATTACTGGGTGTTGTGTGGTGTCCTTAGTTAAGTTTAAGTAGTTCTAAGTTCTAGGGGACTGATGACCATAGATGTTAAGTCCCATAGTGCTCAGAGCCATTTGAACCATTTTTTTTTCTTGATTCCATCGGCATAGGTGCCACAGTAACCACCGTCTGACAGGTGTTGTACCAGCGAGAAATGGCATCGGCTCGCGTTGTCTGCTGTGCTTCAACATACGCTCACTACGAAACTTCCTGGCAGAGTAAAACTGTGTGCCGAACCGAGACTCGAACTCGGGACCTTTGCCTTTCGCAAGTGCTCTACCAACTGAGCTACCCAAGCACGAGTCATGCCCCGTCCTCACGGCTTTACTTCTGCCAGTACCTCGTCTCCTACCTTCCAAAAGGGAAAGGTCCCGAGTTCGAGTCTCCGTCCAGTACACAGTTTTAATCTGCCAGGAAGTTTCATATCAGCGCACATTCCGCTGCAGAGTGAAAATCTCATTCTGTATATGCTCACTATATTGTAATTCCTTCAGTGTGCAGTAAACATTTTGTTTACACTGTAAAACTTTGATAATAAATGTCGGTAACTTCTTTTACCGTAGCATGAGTAGAGGTTTTAAAAGGGAATGGCTCACCTGTTTAGCTTGTCCAGCTCTTCCACTAAAAGCCTCTGCTAAATTACAGTATCTTATCGTGTGGAAGAGAACAGATAACACCACGCATTTTGCGAAACTTGACAGTCTGCCGTGACGTCTTCACCAGCTCCCGATATTCCGTAGTGCAAGGAAATTTAAATACCTCGGTACTCATACACCGTAATTACTGGCGCCACCACATAATACAAAAATGACAAACGTCAGATGTTGCCGATATTGAATATTAACAGTCTGTAGGTTGCACTCCCTTTAAGTTGTTTGTACCATACATTTTTATCATAGCCGTGGTAACAGCACCTCTCGGAGTACGACTGCGACTTTTGATGGAGATCCGCTTCTCAAATACAGACGTTAAGCTCGCCGTCCTCCTCTACCCTTTTTTTCGGGCCGGTATTACACTACCATATTTCTTTGACAGAAAAATATTGTGTAATATACATCAAATTTCTTTGACAACCGTCTTTGACGTGCCGCTAAAAAGAGGTATTACACTGACATCACATTTTTCATCAGAGTTCAAGATGGCGGACAACGACAACTTGTTATTTCGTGATGCAGTTGCTCGTAACGCAATTGCATTGTGTAAGCATTTGGAAGAGAAGCGGCGGGAAAAAGGGGGGAACATCGCTGGGCTTTACGTCAAGATAGTAAAAGCAGTCAGCAAAATTTGTTACGAGAGCTGCAAGGGGAGGACGTCAACTCTTATATAAATTACGAGCGGTTGAGTGTGTGTTTCAGTGTTTGCTGAGTAAAGTGGCTCCTCATGTTACAAAGCAGAATACTCACTTGAGAATAGCTATATGTGGACAAGACAGGCTCACCGAAACACTGCGATTTCTTATTACAGGAGGGATCTATTCTAGCTAACAACACAGCACTCGAATACCACAGTGCACATTAACAAAAATAATTCCATTAAAATGATTTATAAAGCTCGGAAGGAGAAAGATCTGAAGATAAATAAATGTTTAACACACTATAAGGGCATTAAGAACTATTCTTATTTTTGTAATTTACTTAATAGAGTAAGTGTTGTAACAACTACAAAACTGATAAGAAGTTCTTAACAAACGAAACACTTTTTAACTTGAGTCATCCAGAATTCAAAATTAGACAAGTATAATGGAGAGCAACGGTCTTTTTTTTTTACTTTAGAGTGTGTCCTCGTCCTCTCTTCTGGCTTGCTGAAAACTGCCTGGATGTCTCTAAATGTAGAGGAGGATAGCTGTAGCTGTGATTGTGGATTTGAAGTCGTTCGCAGCACCCACTTTCCTATTAACATACCATTAACAGCATGCACTGTGTGCCTTGCTAACCCCACACCCCAGTCGAGGCAATGTTATTAAAAAGCGTCGAAGGAAAACACCAGCCAACTTTTCAGCCACGTTTGCAAATACAGGACACACTACAGATGTGAAACAGCTGTAGCGATGCCAGCGATCCAAGCGGTTACATAACGCGTTGTAGTGAACAGAAGGCCAACGACTTCTATGATCAAATCTACAGTGAGGCCCTAGATCTGATCATATGTCTTTGACGAAGGACAAGATTTGACATAAGTGTTTGACATTTCAGCTGTGACAAATAAATATGATATTGTAATACTGACCTTAGTGCTATACGTGAAGAACAGACTGTCTGCGGGTATCGGTTCAGCCTCTCTCTACTTTCATCATTACGCAACACAACACCACGCTTGACACACACACACACACACACACACACACACACACACACACACACTGCATGATCATTCATTATCATTAGCACCCGTTTGGTGTCTACAGAAGGAGAGAAGTGATAACTCGTCATTGTCGTACAATGAGAACAGTAGCAGGACTGGGGGAGATACGTGTCCAGCCCTCCAGAACGCCAAGAAACAGAGTGACTAACGCAGCAGAAGTACTTCGTCTCCCAGGCGCGCCAAACCATCTCGAAGGTGTCCGAAGCACTTCGGTTGATATATCGATACTCCTATGTTTGTCAAAACTGGTGAAATTTAATAAACAAAAAATATAGGCTCGTAGAGTAACCATGAGAGATTTTCATACTAAAAACTGGGTTAAATACAATGAAAAGCATATAAATAATTAATAAGAGAATTTAGGTGTTTCGGCGCCTAGCACCGAACCTGCCGACTAATCAGAAGCAGGTTCAGTACAGCTGGCGGACTCTCCCACGGGACTGGTACCTTCTGTACCATCTATTGCTTGGACCTCACTCCAGTTTTGTACCATATGCTACTTCACGTGTATGAAGCTGCAACGAGGCGAGCTTCTAGCAAAACAAAATACTGGCGGCCGCAGCCAGGAATATCACACTCATTACACCATCTTCAGGCCTTAACTGACACAAAGTCGGTGAGCTCCAATCGTGTACACGATCCCATCAGTGGCCAACAAGTATCAACTGGCTTCCGTAGAATACTGTAAAAGCAATGTTGTGTCTCACAGCATCAATCGATGGTTGTACCACAACATCACTTTTACATTGCTCTGCGGAAGCCAGTTCACATTCGCTGGCCACTGGTGGGACCGCGTATATAATTAGCGATCACCCCATCTGTGTCAGTTAAGGCCTGAAGATGGTGTAATTAGGCACCGAAACTAAAAGCAATATAATAAAATAACATCAAAACGACGGCTGAATTACTTTCATTTCATTTAGTGAACGGCCAAAGTCCCACAGGAAATCAGTCACAAAGATGGATATACACTACTGGCTATTAAAATTGCTACACCACGAAGATGACGTGCTACAGACGCGAAATTAAAGCGACAGGAAGAAAATGCTGTGACATGCAAATGATTAGCTTTTCAGAGCATTCACACAAGGTTGGCGCCGGTAGCGACACCTACAACGTGCTGACATGAGGAACGTTTCCAACCGATTTCTCATACACAAACAGCAGTGGTGAAACGTTGTTGTGGTGTCTCTTGTAAGGAGGAGAAATGCGTACCATCCCGTTTCCGACTTTGATAAAGGACGGATTGTAGCCTATCGCGACTGCGGCTTATCGTATCGAGACATTGCTGTTCGCGTTGGTCGACATCCAATGACTGTTAGCAGAATATGGAATCGGTGGGTTCAGGAGGGTAATACGGAACGCCGTGCTGGATCCTAACTGCCTCGTATGACTAGCAGTCGAGATGACAGGCATCTTATCCGCATGGCTATAACGGATCGTGCAGCCCTTGACGCTGCGTCACAGACAGGAGCGCCTGCGATGGTGTACTCAACGACGAACCTGGGTGCACGAATGTGAAAAGGTCATTTTTTCGGATGAATCCAGGTTCTGTTTACAGCATCATGATGGTCGCATCCGTGTTTGCCGACATCGCGGTGAACGCACATTGGAAGCGTGTATTCGTCATCGCCAGTATGGCGTGATGGTATGTGGTGACATTGGTTACACGTCTCGGTCACCTCTTGATCGCACTGACGGCACTTTGAACAATGGACGTTACATTTCAGATGTGTTACGACCCTTGGCTCTACCCTTCATTCGATCCCAGCAGGATAATGCACGACCGCATGTTGCAGGTCCTGTACGGGCCTTTTTGGATACAGAAAATGTTCGACTGCTGCCCTGGCCAGCACATTCTCCAGATCTCTCACCAATTGAAAACGTCTGGTCAATGGTGGCCGAGCAACTGGATCGTCACAATACGCCAGTCACTGCTCTTGATGAACTGTGCTATCGTGTTGAAGGTGCATGGGCAGCTGTACCTGTACACGCCATCCAAGATCTGTTTGACTCAATGCCCAGGCGTATCATGGCCGTTATTACGACCAGAGGTGGTTGTTCTGGGTACTGATTTCTCAGGATCTATGCACCCAAATTGCGTGAAAATGTAATCACATGTCAGTTCTAGTATAATATATTTGTACACTGAATACCCGTTTATCATCTGCATTTCTTCTTGGTGTAGCAATTTTAATGGCCAGTAGTGTACAAAAACAATAGAGAATGTGTCGGACCACCTCGATCGGGCTGTTTGTACCATGGAATCCCAACCGAGAAACCTGTCGCAACTGGCCACGGCCACAATGCGGTCTGCACAGATCCACATGGAGACCCTGACTGACACTCTTCATGTCTCGCAGAGGTCCGCGGCGCAATATTTTGTTGATCAGGGTTTTGACAGATGGTCACATTGATGTGAACAATGTGTAACCACACACTCTGCCAACTATCAACCTGTTCCTTGCTCGCCTACGAATGAGTGTGTCAGCCGATTTTGATGCTCCGTCAGTGGTGTTGGAGAATATCCGAAGGTACCCTCGACGTAAGTTCAAAATGGTTCAAATGACTCTGAGCACTATGGGACTTAACATTTGAGGTCATTAGGCACCTAGAACTTAGAACTACTTACACCTAACTAACTTAATGACATCACACACATCCATGCCCGAGGCAGGATTCGAACCTGCGACCGTAGCAGTCGCGCGGTTCCGGACTGAAGCGCCTAGAGCCGCTCGTCCACCGCGGCCGGCAGACCTAAGTACATTACAGGTTTGCTATCACTCTTCACTGCTATTCGAGCGTGCAGACCTCTCGGTAGTGGCGTAGGCCTCTCGCTTCGTGTACCTTCGGCAGACAGGCGATTCCTGTAGGCGTAGCAACGAGGAGCGTCGGCGAGCGATCTGGACGACGCAGCTTTTGGTGGCTGCGGCAGCTGGCCCCGTGGCCCCGTGCTAATTCCGCCGCCGCGGGCCTCTTAATCAACTGCAGGCAGGCTGACGTCAGCAGGGCGCGAGTATTCCTGGCACACCTGCGTTCCCCCGTGACAGCTATGCCAGCTCGAGGCCGCACGCTGCAGCTACGCTCGTCGCTTCTGGCCTCCACACGCACGCACGCACGTACACGCACACACACACATATATACAGGGTGAAAAGTGTTTAAACCGACAGATTCTGGGAGGTTGCAGGGGACATCAAAACAAATACTTTTCCCTAATGTCATTTTTTTCCCATGAGGATTATTTCAACCAGTGGAGGTCATATTACGCTCTTCAATTGTTAGAGGCCGTATTACGGTTGTTATAGGGCTATTACGCTCTTCAGTTGTAGGCAACTGCTGTCCACCACTGTAGTAGTGCATTGTCTGTGTTTACTAATGGATCGATACACCTGGAGTGAGTACACTGATATGGTTGGTGAGTACTACGTAGCACACCACAACGGACGAGCTATATCCCGCAACATACGACCTTTGCTGTTGTGTACTAACGTCTGCGTGAGACCGGGTCATTTAGCAGATTGCCTGGATAGGGACGCCGTCGCACAGCAAGAACGCTGCAATTTGAGGAAGTTGCTGGAAGACGTCCCGCTCGCTACAAGACAACACATGTGGTTCCAACATAACGGGGCGCCAGCACATTTCAGTCGTCGTTTGCGTCGATTCCTGGACCGACGGTTCCCAGAAACGTGGATTGGCAGAGGTGGTCCTGTATCATGGCCTGCTCGATCCCCAGATATGTCCCCTCTGGACTTTTTTGTGTGGGGAGAGATGCGCAACCTTGTTTAGGCAACTCCTGCTGCATCAGAAGAGGATCTGGTTGCCCGGATAGTAGCAGCAGCAGGAACAATTCAGGATACTCCCGGGATTTTTGACCGTGTCAGACACAACATGATCCGACGGTGTAACCTTTGTTTACCTGTCAATGGAGGCATTTTTGAAAATCTACTGTAATTGAAATTGAGTTGTGTTAATGTGTTGTCTCTCGGTCATAAGAAAATGGAAAAGTGTTTGTGGGTTTAATTAATTTGCGCCAGATAAATCTTCCTCTACCGATTTAAATACTCTTCACAGGAAAAATGATATTAGGGAAAAATATTTGTTTCGATGTCCCCTACAACCTCTCTGAGTTTGTCGGTTTAAATACTTTTCACCCTGTAAACCTCTTCATGGATGATAGGCATCCTTTACGCAATTCGCTTGTGAGCGGGATATCGTAATTCCAGAGCTCTTAAAAAATGGACTTTTCAATTAAACTGGCTCTTACTCGAAGACAATGAGACAAATAATTGGAAAATTACTTTCTGTTATAAAACTTCATGGCAGATTTAAACTGCGTGCTGGACCGAGACTCGAATTTTCGGGCAGGTGCTCTACCAACTGACTTACCCAACCACGACTCACACACAGCCTTACTTCCGCCAGTAACTCATATCTTCCAAACTTCACAGAAGCTTTCCTGCAAAAGTTGCAGGGCTAGTACACTCGGATGAAAGGATATTGCGGAGACGTGACTTAGCCACAGCCTGGGCAAAGGTCATGAGTTCGCGGCCCGTGATGACACGCAGTTTTAAGCAACCAGGAAGTTTCATATCAGCACAGACTGCGAAGGAGAGTGAAAAATTCATTACGGAAACATCCCCCAGTCCGCACATCCCTTTTATCCGTGAGTGCAAGTCCTCTAAGTTTCACAGAACTTCTGTGAAGTTAACAAGGTAGGAGATGATGTGCTGGCGCAAGAGAAGCAGTGAGAAGGGGTCGTGAGTTGTGCTTGGGGAGTTCAGTTGGTAGAGCACTTGCCTGCGAAAGGGAAAGGTCCCGAGTTCTAGTCTCCTTTGAGGACACAGTTTTAATCTGCCAGGAAGTCTCATATAAGTGGACACTCCGCTGCAGTGTGAAAATTGCATTCTAGTGCTAGAAGGACCAGTAGCCGTCCTTGATACAACGACTCTGGTAATGGAACGTCGTTATTCCAGCAGTGTTGAAGAAAAGGACTAATGATGAAGATGTTTGGTTTGCGGTGCGCTGAACTGCGCGGTCATCAGAGCCCGTAAAAAGTCTGCCTTTACACAGTCCAGTCAGGCCACTTTGACGAATGATGATGACAACACAAACACCCAGTTCCCGGGCAGAGAAAATCCCCAACCGGCTGGGTATGGAGCCCGGGACATCGTGATCCAGAGGCAGGAACGCTAGCCACTAGACCACGAGCTGCGGACATGGATTTTGAAACAAACTGGCTCATATGACAATGATAAAACAATTAGAAGATTAGTTCCTGTTACGTTCGTAATGCTAGAAACAGCAATAGCCGTCCTTTATACCACATATATGAGAACGGAAGGTTTAAAAAACTCTGCATCTGACTCGAAATGGCTCAACTTCGAGGCCAGTCATGGAAAATCATTTTTTGCTATGTTCGTTCTGGTAGAAGGAGCAGTAGCTGCCCTTCATACAACATTTTTGAGAATGGTTGATGATTATTCAAGAAGTCTTCAAAAAATGGACACTGGAGCAAATTGGCTTATATTTGAGGGCAAAAAGAAAAAGATTAAAAAAAATACTTTTTGTTAAGTTAGTACCAGTAGAGCGAACAGTAAACACCGTATGTACAGTTCGATTCCCGGTCGGGTTGGGGATTTTCTTTGCCTGAGAACCGCGTGTTTGTGTTGTCCTCAACATTTCATCACCATCAATCGTGACAGTGGCTAGATTGGACTGCGTAAAAACTGGAGTGTGAAAAAAATGGGAGTTTGTACGGGCGCTAATGACTGCGCAGTTGAGCGTCCCACAAACCGAGCATCATCATCATCGCCCTATGTACAGCATGTTCAAGAATGGAAGATCACAGCTACAGACTGCTTCAGAAGATGAACTTTGAATCATATTGCATCGTATTCGATGCCAATGCGGAAAAAAATAGAAAATTCGTTTTTGTTACCTTGGTACTGCTAGATGGAGCAGTAGAGAGATGTAAAAGACTACTCTGCCCAATTTTTGCAACAAAAGTTTGTGAGACAGAATGTTTACTACATATAGTAGCAAGTACAGCAGCAACGAGTCACAGTTGTTTTTGGTTCACGTTTTTGTAAAATCGCCGTTACTGTTTCGCAGTTTATACAGGGTGATCAGAAACTGTCCGAAACTCAGGTAAAGATGTCGCAGGGTTGTGCTGAGAAATAACTGTTAAGAAAAAAATTCGGTACATTGCGCCTTTCCTCATTTAATTTCTATAGAAGTTGCCATTCAGATTGTTGCACGCGCAAATTCAAGCGGCGCACTAGTGACGGTGTCGTCCAAAAGCGATACAAAATGTGATTTTGAGACGGTAGTAAGGATAGAACCCGAGCCAAGGGCTGAGCGGCCGCGTGCGCTGTCGTCTACGCCATGATAATACCTGACAGTAATTGTTTTTGGCTGGCCACTTGAGTTTGTGCGTGCAAGGGCCCGACTGGCTAACTTCAGTGCTAATTACCTATGAAACGGCGCAACGTATCGAATTTTTTCCTGACAGTTAGTTCTCAGCACAGCTCACGTCACCCTGCAACGCACTAACAAGCTTTTCAGACTGTTTCTGACCAATTTCTATATTCATTATCAGAAGGATTGCGCGCTTTCCAAAAAGCACACGGTTTGTTCGGTGAAGGAGATCCCGTGAAACATTTATTTCACGGCAAGTCACCTGTGAACGTAGGTGCCAAGTGTTGTGATAAAATCATTCAAACCGTCTGAAGATGAATGGGTAAATTTGAGACCGTTAACCGTGATTTTTGAAAATAAGTTAACCAAAAGCAAATTGCTGCTGATTGTTGAACTCGCATACTCACACAGTAATATTTTTGTTAGTATGTTGCGCAAAAGTGCGAAGCGAAGATCGGCACAATGTTACTGTGCAATATTTATGTCCGGGAGGCACCAGTTGGAACACTGCCTTCACAGCCAACGTGTTGGAGATAGACGATCCGGTACTCGCATTTATTTTGACTGAGTTGCTTTTCTCGAAAAACACAAGCAGGAAGTATTCAGAGATGGTGATACAAGTGCGAGAAACTTTGTGCAAATGTTCTGATGGACCAGCAGCTCTTTCAAGGCAACATACGTCCGTAAAAGACGATAATTAATTACAAATTAATCTAGTGACTTGCACAATTTATAGTGTATATTTGCTATTTTGCACGTATTTATCCACTGCTGTAGCAAGCGAAATAAAACAGCTGTGGCGATGGAAAGGTTACATGGTCTCCTATCTCTCCAGGGACAACTGTTGCAGGAAAAATAAACATATGTTGTTTACTGGACACCTAACCCGATCTTCTTTACTAAATGTGAGAACTGTTGAAAAAGTAAGATAAACATTTCTGCTTACCGTCATGACACCGTGATCTTCACTTACCTCCGTTACTGTCCACAACGAGATATTTGGCGCACGCATAACATACAGAAGGAATCCGTCAAACTTCCACCCAGTACATTCACATACATATTCCAGTCAAATTTCTGATCCTCTGTCATTTACTTTTTTCAATTCTTTACTGATATTTTGATCGAAACCAGTTAAATTTCTTTAGGTATTGCGATCCGCCCATACACAATACAATACATTGCACAATACATCGAGTGATCGTCAACATTTTTAAGGGTCTGCAGTCTTCTTCAGTATATTGCGCAAACCGTCACCGCCCATGTCAGACGGAAAACGTAACTGCACAATACTCACTACTGTGCAATAAATACTGGTCGGGAGTGGCAGTGCGGTTCTAGGCGCTACAGTCTGGAGCCGACCGACCGCTACGGTCGCAGGTTCGAATCCTGCCTCGGGCATGGATGTGTGTGATGTCCTTAGGTTGGTTTGGTTTACTTAGTTCTGAGTTCTAGGCGACTAATGACCTCAGAAGTTAAGTCGCATAGTGCTTTGAGCCATCTGAACCAAATACTGGTCGTGTGAGGGGCCCTTCATAAACTTTGTGGTGTCACCGCCAGACACCACACTTGCTAGGTGGTAGCTTTAAATCGGCCGCGGTCCATTAGTACATGTCGGACCCGTGTGTCGCCACTGTCAGTGATCGCAGACCGAGCGCCACCACACGGCAGGTCTCGAGAGACTGACTAGCACTCGCCCCAGTTGTACGCACGACTTAGCTAGCGATGCAACACTGACGAAGCCTCGTTTATTTGCAGAGAAGATAGTTAGAATAGCCTTCAGCTAAGTCAATGGCTACGACCTAGCAAGGCGCCATAGCAATTGATAGTTATCGTATCAAGAACGATGTATACAAATGATGGACTAAAGTTAAGTATTCCAGAAGCTACGTACTTTTCCTTATAGCATTCATTACGTATCCTGTTTCAGACCTCACGCCATCCTGCGTTAGCTTATAGCGTGCATTTCGGCCTTCTCTAGCAATATAACAAACTTACTGTATCACGTAACTGCCACCGTGCTCGAATAGTGCCATTCTTTGAAAAATAGCAAGAGGAGTAAAATATATAAAGCAGATTGTATAGAGAATTTGCGATGTACTAATAAGGTAGGCATTAAATGATTACCGCAAGATACAATCCAATCCAACAGCAAAAACGAAAACAAAATTTTGAGCAATGTTTCTGCTGTTTTAAAGATAATCGAACTAACCCTCCTAATCTTCAGCATAAATATAAATAAATAATAAATTAGGAATATACACGTGATACGTAAATTTAGTATCAGATGGATGTTATTCCTCCAAATGACGCAGTGTTCAGTACCACACATTAGTCGAGCGGTCTTAGGCGCTGCAGTCATGGACTGTGCGGCTGGTCGCGGCGGAAGTTCGAGTCCTCCCTCGGGTATGGGTGTCTGTGTTTGTCCTTAGGATAATTTAGATTAAGTTGTGTGTAACCTTAGGGACTTATGACCTTAGCAGTTAAATCCCATAAGATTTCACACACATTTGAACATTCTTTTCAATACCACATGTAACTCATAACTTGTAGTATTCCACGTCTAACTCAATTCCGTGAACTGCATCATACTTAGCGCCCACATATGCAGACAGTTAAGTTTTCGCACGAGCCAGGTGGCTCATGGTTGGGATCCAGGACTGGTATTTTGAAAGAACAGGGTTCAAATCTCTGTCTGGTCATGCAGGTTTAGATTCTTTTTAGCCATCCCCAATAAATTCAAATGAATGGCGGAAAGGTTCCATAACAACAATCACTTCCAAATTTCTTCCGCGCCCCTTTCTAACAGCTGTCATCACCATCTCTAATGACACTACTTCTGACGTACTACAGGCGAAAGGGACTCCACCTTGCAGGCAGAGCAACACCGCCAAGTAACTACGTTGAACATAATCCATGACCATCGACACAGTAATTAGTTCCCCAAGTCGAATGTCCCAAAAGGAACTCAAGAATAACGCACCCAAATGAAAGATTTAGTCACTTGTTGCCAACATTTTTTTACTATTTTTGAAGTCATCTGTTCATTGGTACCCTTTGTCAGTTTTCACCGATATTCCCGAAGTTATCGGTTTGAGCTACATATACCTAACCAGACGTATATGAGATATGAGGAAGAGTTTGCTGGAAGCCTACGTCTTGAGCAAACGATTCTATGGAAGTGAAAAGTGGGCCATCGGAGCAGCGAGGAAAAAGAACTTAAGTGTGGTGGTACCGACATACCAGTAAGCCGAAAATCTAACGCATCGATAAAGCAGAAAGTGGAGAAATTCTAAAATGTAAATGTGGGGGCCGTTATCTATGGAATACGCTTGTCAGATGAAGGGACAGCCTAGTGGGACATCCAATATGGTGTCCGGGAAGAATTAACTTCCTGCTGGAGAGAGTAATGGCAGTGAAAAGTAGTATTAGCAGCTTGTCATACCTTTTGCATATCTGTTCGTGTATATCACCTATCAAATATTTAACTTGACCGATATTTTTTCTGCTGTTGGGATTTCTCACTAATTGAACAAATCTGCAGCATGCAAGAAAAATCACCACTAATAACCATGCCTGTGTCTGGTTATGATGCAGAAAATGTAGGGTTCTATAACTCTGATGAGAATGCCGCCCAAAAATGTTTTCAAGAAGATTTTCTAGTTCCGTTACTTGCGTTACTTGTCAGGCTCTAACCTTTAAACAGGGTGAGGAATAAATAAATATATCGAGGTGCCGTTTTCGCCAAGTTATAGCGGAAGCCGGATTACGACACCGACTTTGTTTTTTCTCTAATGTAGCGATCTGAAAGATGTTCCTTAGAGAACTTCAGCGACTTAGTACGCATGGAACTTGACGAAATAGTGTGAAGACAGCGTCGCAAACCACCGTCCCGCCTTCAGGAATAGAGGTTCCACAAACTTCTGCCCCGTTATAATAAATGTGAGCAAGCACGTAACTCAGGTATGGTTCTTGTGCTGACCTCTGCGCTTGAACCCCTAAAGTCTGTGTTCTGCTGCTGTACCAATCAGATAACTTGCTCGTAAACAGATTAAGACATTTACAGTGCACACGCCAATTTCAAAAGTAAATATCGTTTCAGACCAATATTGCCAAACTATTAGAGCAGGGGTGCGGTTGTATGCTAAAGAGTACCCAGATCGTGCAATGCACTAACAATCTGTCTTTGCACACATCACAAAAAAATTGTACAAGCTTTATGTGTGGAAAATAAAATACGCCAAGGGAAAAGAAGGGCAACTGATGAAAGAAATGAAACTAACATTTCAGCAGTAGTAACACACAACGCAAACGTCACTAACAGGCATCTCGGAAGTACAAGAGAGGTCAACCAAACAAGTGTTCTGTGAATACTGCATGGCATGGCACCGCATTTCATCCTGTTCTCATTTCACTGCATGTACAGCTCTGCTGCAGTGACTTCCAAAATTGGTTACAGTTTTCCGTATGTTATCTACGAAAGTGCAAGGTGATGCGGTATATCTATGCAAAACTTTGTTTAAGGAAGAAGCATCGCTTACAAACCACAGGCAAGTCAGTCTTCGCAGTGTGCATTAATGGTCACTTGAAAGGCAACTAAGACTGAAAGAAATGGATAAAAACAACGCTCTTAGTATACCAAAGTTTTATGTGTGTCTTTCAGTACCTGCATCATTGATCGCCGTTTTATTAAAGTGCATCTAGACGCACTCAAGTATTTCGAACCCAAACATTTTCAATAACAATGGAGCACAGCAATCAGTCGTCCTTTCGTTTCAGCCTTTATTAAAGCAAATACAGATTTCGGCTGGTAACTATCCATTATCAATGTTAAAAAATACGAGAACATAGTTAGGCGATAATATTAAAAGTTGTAACTCGTGGCATAAGCTACATCGCTTATACACTAGATTACATACCATTATTTCATAGTTTCAATACATTCCCTAGTACGTCAGTCCCCTGTTGTTCGGGCTTCTGTCACAGTTAATTCAAGACTACAGTATAATGAAGGCAGGCTTTGCGGAGAACACATCAAAAATGTTCAAATGTGTGTGAAATCTTATGGGACTCAACTGCTAAGGTCATCAGTCCCTAAGCTTACACACTACTTAACCTAAATTATCCTAAGGACAAACACACACACCCATGCCCGAGGGAGGACTAGAACCTCCGCCGGGACCAGCCGCACAGTCCATGACTGCAGCGTCTGAGACCGCTCGGCTAATCCCGCGCGGCGGAGAACACATCGAATGGCTGTATAGTGTCCTCTATACGAACTACGTAATACGTAACATTCACAGAAATGCACTTATAATCTCTATTTAAAGCACTTCAAATTTGCATAGGTATACCACAAAATGAAATACAAGTAAAACTATTTACGTTGCTATCTGTTTTACTGTCACATTTAACAGTAAACACGGTAGATGTAAAAAAACGCCAGATTCACTCCTTGTGAACTAGTTGTTTTGTTATTCTTTAAAACACATAGATAATGCCAGATCGGTAAAAAAATTAAAAAAATATTTACAAAACACTAGCAGGCACATGATGTATCCTATGAGTATTAGAATAGATTCGATTTAAGTATTTGATCTTTTGTACTGTTTTTCTCTTTATTTAATCATCGTGACTAGAACTAACAGGTCCAAATGAACGGTCACCAAGATGAACGGAACGAGCGAGGTGCGGATTCTAAGGAACGGTCGCGGCTTTCTACTTATAGTTCCCGGGAACGGGAAACGGTCGGTCTCGTTCCCGAAACGGCACGTCGGCCGGTCCCGTTCCCGTCTGTCTCGGTCTCGGTCTCGCTCGGTCGGCCTCCTCCTTATTCGCGTGGCCACTCGTCGCAGTTCCACTGCAGACTGCTCATAGTTAGTTCAGTATCGAGTTGTTCGTTTCGTTCGCTTCAAACGTCCATTTCAGATCTGTTTCAAACCTTTTTTGAACTCTGAACTTCTGGTTCTTTTCGTATTCTATTCAGCGTCCACGACGGGTAATTGAAGTGTATTTTATAATTACATAAATTACATAAAAATTACGTCGTATGTAATACAGACATCTTTTCAGGTAAAAAAACGGCGTATCAGCTTACTTCACTATTTCGATAAACAGCAAAAAGGAATACTTATAGAAAGGCAAGATTTTTTTGTTATTACACATGCAAAAGGACGTCGGCACGGCACACACTAGTGGCCATTTTCCGTCTGTTTTTAATCCAAGGTAAAACAGCACGTTCATTGTTATGGAAAGCAGACCGACTTACAACCGAATGAAGCCCGCGCTTCGTAATTGAGCGTATGGTGTCGCATTTTGTAATGAGAGTATGATAACTCCCAAAATATTACTTTAGTAGCGCACGAAAATCGGCCCCGAGCACTAGACTGCTCATTGTCGCTTCTCAGTCCTCATCTATTTTTTCGACGTTGTTTGCATTAGCTTACTTGTTATTTCTTCACTGCCTAATTTTTAGCCGGCCGATGTGGCCGAGCGGTTCTAGGTGCATCAGTCTGGAACCGCGCGACCGCTACGGTCGCAGGTTTGAATCCTGCCTTGGGCATGGATGTGTGTGATGTACTTAGGTTAGTTAGGTTTAAGTAGTTCTAAGTTCTAGGGGACTGATGACCTCAGATGTTAAGTCCCATAGCGCTCAGAGCCATTTGAACCTAATTTTTACATGTTTACCTATTCTGCTCGTAGCGGTCAACAAATCGTGCGTAATTGGCTAGCAGTTTGACTCAGGGCCTATTTTTCGTGCGCCACCTTATATTATTTCATAACGCTACAGTTGGCTAAACGAGATGTTTTGCAGAATCATGAAAATTACAAGTGTGTGACAATTCTGTTATGAATAAAAACTCTGTACTCCAGGGGGGAGGCAAGTGCCCACTCTTGGCGCCTTCCATCTTCAGTCACCTATGCTACTAATTCTCAGTTTTTGGTAAGACGCGTATACCAAGCGCAATGAACGGTGAACGAGTAAAAATGAACGGTTCCCAAAAAAGAGCGATCACCAGTCAACTAGTTCCCAAGGATGAACGACTTTGCGCATCTCTAATCGTGACGAGGTGTCAAATGTCAGCAAGATGGATAGTTGGTGTCACTTGCCGTTCCGTTACGGATGTAGACAGTACTAAACTCTTTGCCACTTCAAACAGATTTTAATTGTATCTACAATAAAACCTATATACTGAATTGCTGCTGCTGCAGTTACTGGATGACATCCCATTTGACATAAGGCAATCAATGTGGTACCAACATGACGCTTGTCGCTCCCATTCCGCTGTTGTAATTACAGACCCTCCTAAAACCTCTTAAAAGAACATCTGGAGAGCACTGGAAAGATCGTTCAGGTAACGCAAAATGATCTACACACTCATCCAACTTAACATTCCTATACTTTTATCCGCGGCGAAAGCTAAAAGAAGTAGTTCACTAGGAAACACCGACGACTGAACATGGATCTGTGCTGTCGTTAATACCAGATGTATCTCTGCTTGCAGTATTGTTTCTCCAGAACCACTTTATACAGTGTCGACATTTCGAGCAGTTGGCGTGACAGCTGTGATAATAAACACACGAACCCTACCTGAGTTACGTGTTTGCTTACATTCGGAATAACAGGGCGGACGATTGTCGAACCTCTTCTCCTGACAGCGGGACAGTGGCCTGTGGCGGTGTCATCTTGATACTATCCGATCGAGCCCCTCCTAGAAGCTCATTTCAAATGTCACAGAAAGTAATATATAGTCCCTTTAGTAAAAATAAAGTCGGTGTCATAATCCGGGGACTATAAACGATAGCAAATACTTGCGAATCCCAGGAAATTCGCCTTATTGTCCGCTATATCTCGGTGAAAACCGCATCTCACTCTGTTATATTTTGGGTGCCTCATCTTAGATACCCTATAATAATGAATAAAGAGTACGATTAAGAGATCTATAGACTGCGATAGAAAGGGCAGCAGGTTCGATTAAATAATGAATTAATTGAACCTGATGACCTAACGGTTATTGCTTCCCTACCTCCAGATAAAAGTTAGCTTACTCGAAGATGTTTTGCCTCCTCGACTGTGGCGATATCGCCATGGTCAAGGAGGCAAAACATCGTCAAGTAAACTAATTTTCATCTGGAGGTAGGGAAGCAGTAACAGATAGGCCATCAGGTTTAATTAATTTATTTTTCTACTGAACCTGTTGTTGCATCTCCTACAGCTAGCGTCCTGTCACGGTCGCCAGCAATCGCACATAGGACTGCATGTTCTACTAATTTTTTATTTAATTCGATTATCTCTTAGAAGGAAAACGAATTAGATTCCCCCAACATCGTTTAATTTTCATCTATGCTTTTCGTAACATGTCACGATGTGTACGCTGCTATTATGTAGAGCCACCTGTGCAGTTGAGGTACAAAGCAAATGCACATTCTAAATGAGGTTTGTTACAGTTCATCTTGCCTCCAGTCGTCAAGTGGACAAAGCAGCTTGTGGTCAGTGTTCTATCTGCCGACATGCTTAGAAGAGTCATTTCAGCTAAGACGTGCACCCACTGTTACTATGTGGCGAGAAGGGCTGTCAGTACGGAAAGTTCCCTTTGAAATGGCGTACACCACAGCGATATCATTCCAACGTGTAACTGCCATCGTGAAATACAATACAATGAAGATCTGAATCGCGGTCAACAGGTCCAACCAATGACCGCAACTTGCAAACAATGACTCTTACATACGTACAGGAGAGACGAACACATCAGCACGCTGCATTTTTAGAAGATTCTGGGAGGACTGTGATCACAAGACAACACTAACAAGCTAGATTCTACTCTTCCATTATCTGCAACGGTAGAACTAAATAAAATAAAAAAACAAACCATGGAACGCGAGGAAAACTGACAATGGAACATTTGAAATGGGAATTTAATCACTGCCTTCTCTGACAAGTGCAGGATTTGTCTGACGCTTCATGAACATCGTGTAAGCGTCTGGAGACGGTCAGGTAGCAATTAGAGAGTCAGGACAGTTGTTCTAGAAGTTCAGTGAGGAAGTGAGTCACTCAAATGTTGCTGTCAGTACCATGTACGTACAAAGGAGCCCCCCAACCCCCAACCCCCCACCCCCCACAACCACCCCATCGAACTAGAGCGTACGCTGGGAAGGGAACAGTATCGGGGTAGTATTCTACAACCTGTAATCTAGCCCGACAATCAATATTTACGAAGCGAGTTCGCCTTTCAGGATGACAATGCACATGCACACCGCGCCCATTTCGAAAGCAACTCTATGTAAGACGCGGGAGCCAATCGAATGGACTAACTCACGGTATCATTTGACATGAAGTCGACTGAGATTGCTTGGGCACACTTGAAACTTGCAGGTCACCACTGGAACCTTCCTCTTGTACTGTCACGCTTTCTATGACTGGGGTCGATAAAAATAAATTTTGAACCCCCATTCAAACGCGCCACAAATCCAGCTTTTGGGTTTCATCAATGTCATAAGATGAATTTCAGTGGCTGCAGCAGTCAAATTCTGGGTTTCTCGTCCCAGAGTTAACCTGTGCTATCAGGTATTTCTAACTACTCGCTGTTTAGCTACTCATGAGTCAAAACTTGTCTCCATACCACATTATTGATTATGTAAACAGAACGCAGAAAAGAATTTCACATTAGCGACAGACATCGAACATGTTTTCGCACTGTTGCCAACCTACATTTGGACGGCATTCACATAAATCAAGGTCTACAAAACCTAACACAAAATCGGCACACGCTGAATAGCTCTTGGCGTCTCTCTCAAATCTATTTGGAGACATTCCTCTGCATGCTAGTTTAAGCGAAATCTGAGGTCACCAAACCGAAATAAACATATGTAATCAATAACAAAATCACACTGCTTGAAGACAAGCACTACTTTAACTTACATTAGTATCAATGTAGAAGACTTTGTCCCTTACATATTACATTTTTTGAATGTATCTTAATGTGCTACGAACCATACTTGAGTCCGCTATTATTTCCAAAGCTCTGTCTGTCATCATAGCAAAATAAAATTAATGTATTATATGAAAATAGGGGGGGGGGGGGGGGGTTTAAGGAAGTGGAAGGAAAGGGATTATTGTTGTCAGCGGCATCGGGACATTACGTGGAATCAGCGGGGAAGAGTGAAAATGAGTGACAGACCGGGATTCGAGCTCAGCACCTATTGCTTACTAGACAGGTGCGTTAACTAATGCGCAGGTTTACTGCATCTGCGCCACCTACCCGCAGTCCCTGTCTTTTCCTCCATGCTTGCTACTCTGAGATTCCCGCCGGAGATCGAACGTACTTGCGCTTCCGTACTGATGAAGGTGGATCCGTTGCCCATCTAGGCGAACAAGTTATATGAATGCGCTGTGTCTGTTCTTTCTGACATGTCCGAAAGTACAGTCACTACGGCTTCATAAAATTAATTTATTTTTCACTTAATTTGTCTGTGAATTGACAAGTAAAAAATCTCATCTTAAATATTTGTTCTGATTCCAAAACTGGTACTAGATTCCGCGACTCTGTAATATTTCAGAATACACAAAACATTATCATTCGTCAAACAAATGGTTCAAATGGCTCTGAGCTCTATGGGACTTAACATCTGAGGCCATCAGTCCCGTGGAACTTAGAACTACTTAAATCCAACTAACCTAAGGACATCACACACATCCATGTCCGAGGCAGGATTCGAATCTGCGACCTAAGCAGTCGCGCGGTTCCGGGCTGAAGTGCCTAGAACCGCTCGGCCACCGCGGCCGGGGATCATTTGTCCTCTAGCACCTGCTGAATAAATGTTACCTTTCACAACAGTCGTTTAAATGGATTTTAACATTGAACCACAGCATCTTTTGTTAACATGTGATAGAATTTTGGATTAGCCACGTGAGTACGTTTCCTATGAAACACAGGTAAAGAGCCGCAATTCATGGTAGAAAATATAGGGAATGCTGAATGTAACCAGTTTGAAATTTCGAAATATGGATTTCCTACATGTACTCCAAAATGCAACTGCAGAAGGATTGTATGGTATCGATGCAGTCAACAAGAAGTCAGCAGCGTTGTGCTTTTACTATAAATTTGTCTCATGTATATAAAATCTGAATTTACGTCATATAAATTTACCTTGCGGTCAAAGTGTTCGCTACTAGGCGATACTATTGGATTTGTTTCGATAATCGATTGTGAAGCTATATCGCAACACACCCGATGATTTCCCTGTTCGAGCTTGCTCGAATCGTCTATCTGGGCTCTACCAGACGTCAGGTCCGAAACTATGAACTTCCGTGGTCACACCTGAACCTCACAGAGATCTGAGCGCCTTCCAAGAGATTCCACGTCACAAACTAGCGCATCTGCACACGTGCATCAAGTTGGCTGCCAACTGAAAAATTATCCCGTGCCTGAAGGTCTGGACAGCAATCAACGTGCCAATTAAGTGTTAACTCACACGAGACCAGGTTGTAAATAAAGGCGCATTAGAGGCCGCTCCTAGGGAATGTTTGCAATTTATAGATGGCGGCGTTACTGGAAAGTGCCCGAAATAACCCTAGCGTTTTTCGACCACTTTAGCGGGAGCTATTGCCGGTATAACAAAGTATACATTCAG
The DNA here is from genome assembly GCF_021461395.2 of Schistocerca americana. Lineage (NCBI taxonomy): Eukaryota > Metazoa > Arthropoda > Insecta > Orthoptera > Acrididae > Schistocerca > Schistocerca americana. The sequence continues at coordinate 117,487,865 of NC_060122.1, read as the reverse complement.
CGCATTCTGTTCGTCATTTGTTTAAACTATTTCACCCCATCATCAGGTGGCAGTAGCAGCTGGAAAGTGAGTGTTACAACGGCATGCACCATGTCGGAAATTAAAAAAGGTAAATATTCTTATCTTTTGCAGTTTCACACATTTAGAAGCATATTTATATCCTCAAAATGGTTCATTTATAAGCTGTAAATAAATATCTCTACCGAGAAACTACTTTTCATGAACAAAATGTTCTAGTTAATTGCAGGTATCATCCCTGATACCTCGGGACTCTATTACTATAAATCTCCTGTCATTATGTACTTGGTTATAGTAGCGCGTGTGTTTGTTTCTTCATTTTTTGCTAAATGTTCTTCTGTTTGCTGTCGTTATCCTGTATTAAATTACGTGTTTCCCTTGCACGTAAATATATTGGGTATTTATTGTATTACTTTAATGAAAATAGTTAACCCAATAATTTCAGTTTTCCCTGCTGTAGGGCTAGCTGATGAAGAATAGCGGAACTTTTGGCAGCGGAAGATCAAAATATTTCTGATTTTGAGCTGTCTGAAGAAGAAGATGATCTTGATATAGCTGTCAGATCACAAACTCCAGCAGCTGATGTCTCATCATCCGAATCAGATGACGATGGGGTACCTATGAGTGAGACCCAACGCTGAGGTGCAAAATAGAGACACACGACAGAGTAAGTAATTGCTAGATACAAATTTGTATGGCATATTTAATGTATAGTTTGCAAAGATTTATGTTATTTCACTTTAAATTCTAGGTTTAATCCTGAAGTACCAGAATCTGCAACACCTGTAATTCCAACTGTGAAGTCACCATTTGAATATTTCAAGAAATATTTTGACCAAACATTGTTTGATGTTATGGCTTATTATATGAATTTACGTCATGTTACACTAACAGGAAAGTCAATGGACTGTAATGGAGCATAATTAAGAAAGTATTGGTGGGGGGGTTAATATGCTGACTGCATTACTGGGGTTCTCTAGATTGAGAATGTGTTGGGAAAGGCGAACACGTTATCCACTGATTGCAGGTACAAATAGCAGGGACAGGTTTTACCTGATAAGAAATAATCTGAAACCGGTTAATGACAATGCTGTAGTAGAGGAAACCAAACGAAGCGACAATTATTGGATGGTACGACCACACCTTGACAGACTAAGAAATGCATTTCGAAACCATTCCCTACCAACTAATGCATGTATAGATGAGAAGATGATACCGTTTACAGATCAAGTAAGAACAAGACAGTATGTTAGGGGTCAATCTCACCCAGTTGGCTTGAAGAACTATGTGCTATCTACATCCAACGGTATACCACTTGACGTTCTGCTATACAAAGGAAAGGTAAGGATATCACGTCTGGAAAAATTCCAGTAACTGACGACCTTGATATTGGAGGGCGTGTTGTTCTCAAGTTTTCAGATTCCTTGCCACCTGTGTCACTAATATACATTGATAGATACTTCACATCTGTCCCCTTACTATATAGTCTTCTAATTCATGGGCCAATTTTAACAACTGGGATTATCATGGCTAATGATCTTCTAAAAGCTGTAAATTTCAAGGGAGATTTAGATTTGAAAAGGGAGGGCGGATGTTCTTTTGATCAGGTTGTAAGGAGTGATGAAAAAGTAACTGCAATGAAATGGCTTGACAATAAACCTATTTACGCTGCACATTCTGCTTGGTAGTCTAACTATAGACGTTTCTATGGATTCACTTGTACATGTGCTCTGACAACAATATTACAGGAATTCTGCCATGTGTGTTGTATGTCAAGAAGATGGTGCACCGGCTCACGGGATGTTATTTTGTTCGCCAATTCTTTCACGAAACTTTTCGGGGCAGATGGATCTACACAGACAGTCCAACATCATAGCTACCGCGTTCACCAGACATAACGTCTCTCACGTCATGTCACGCATAAAATGTTCAGTTCACCGATTCCTGATGTGCAAACTCTTACGGAACAAATACGGTATGCTGCAGAGGCAGTGACGGAAGTTAGTTTGGCAAACAGATGGACAGAAACTGAGTATCGCCCCAGAAGTTCTACAGGCAGAAAAAAAACGAAGCATTTGTGGAACTGCAGCCATACGAGCTAAAGAACCATTTGCAACGAACCGATTACTTCTGATAGGTTTTTAGAAATAAAGTTTCGTAATCAGGGATAGGCTTTCTGGTCGCCCCGTACATCATCAAGTGAAAACAAAAGCTTGTTAACTGATATTTCTCTGTTGTGCACTCGCTGTTACGAATGATCTCTGAATAGATAAATAAAACATTTGCCACGCGTCTGCTTTACTTTTACAAACAGTTAGATTTTCTTCATGATAATAGGATGCCAGTTGCTTGGTTGTCCTGTGCACTGAGAAAATAAATCATTATGTGGCATGAAATACTACTACCGAATTTTGATACATTAATTTTAATTTCCAAGAAACGAAAGCTTCGTTCGAACGCATATGATAAACGGTGAGCGCACCCCGTCCCGTTGTCATTCCACTCCCACGCATATAATTTGTTTCTTCTGGAAGCCATCTGCACCTATTTTGTTTCAGCAATATGTGAGCAGTGCTAATAACCTTAAATTTTATCATAACATCAATACTTCATATTTTCGTCAACCTAATAGACAGCAACTTACAGAAAAGAACATCAGACCAGTCAGAAGGTCGTAGCTGTAACAAAAATCCGAGTTTGGTAATGTCATATATATATATAGTCACTATTGCCACCTAGAATAACTCTGAAAGTATAATAATAGAAGAAAAGTTTGTGGGGCAAATGTTGCATGGGACAACGGGGGCCCATAATATGACGTTGGTGTTTTGTTGCTAGGTACGGTCGCGTCAGAGATATGAAGGCCAACTTTCTTTTTTAAATGGGTTGTTATAGTTTGGTACTTATTTTCCGATAGCGGCTATCGAGACGAATCCAATGATGTGCAACAGTAAGGTCTTTGAAGGTCAAAAAGGTGGAATGAACGTCAATTTACAGAAGGTGTTCGAAGTGATAACCAATGCTATCAGTGCAGTGCTGCAGTCTTCTTATGCACATGTTCTGACAATTCTTTCTCGTATATCTTTCAAATAGTAAATATTCTCCGAATACGGCGTATCCGTCTAGCGTGCCACTGAAATGTAAACACAATTCAACGGTTTCGCAATACAACACTAGTAGGAACGGTAAGACTACTATCGTCGAGTCAAGTGAATGTGAATAATGTATTCCTTAAAAGAAGAAGTCAATATGCTTCTCATTTACGGAGAATGCCACCGGAATTCAGTGAGAACTAGAGCTTTATACGCTGAAAGATATCCTCAACGTACTCACGCTACACATCGTATATTTCAATATGTATCTGATAAATTGAAAACAACTGGATCTTTAACGCATCGGAAAGATATCCGGCAAAGGAAAGTTACTAACGAGGAAACGGAAATTTGTACTCTTGCCATTGTAGTTCGAGGTCCTTGTGTTAGTTCGCGTCAAATCGCAAGGGAATCTGGCATGAGCCACAGTAGTGTTGTTCATATTCTGCACCGCCATAAATATTATGCTTACCATATCAGTCCCCACCAAGAATATCCGGTACGGACTGTACGCTTCGCACTGAATTCGGCCGATGGACTCAACTTCAGATTCAGAGGGATGACATATTTATTAATTTGATTTTATTTACCGACGAGGCTACGTTCACGAACCATGGAAATTTTAATTTGCGTAACATGCAGTATTGGGCAACTGAAAATCTATGTTCGCTGAGACAAGTTGCACACTAAAAATCGCCTGCCGCGGTGGTCTCGCGGTTCTAGGCGCTCAGTCCGGAACCGTGCGACTGCTACGGTCGCAGGTTCGAATCCTGCCTCGGGCATGGATGTGTGTGATGTCCTTAGGTTAGTTAGGTTTAAGTAGTTCTAAGTTCTAGGGGACTGATGACCACAGCAGTTGAGTCCCATAGTGCTCAAAGCCATTTGAACCATTTGAACACTAAAAATCGTGGTCGGTGACTGAATGGTGTGGGATTCTGGAGGATAGAATTATAGGCCACTATCTCATCGAAGGAAACCTTAATGGTAGGAAGTACACCACATTGCTGCAAGAAACATTAGCTCTGTTATTGGAAGAAATACCTTTAGGAAAAGGGAACAGAATGAGGAATCAACACGATGGGTGTCTTTTCATCATCTTTCGCTGATGGCTAGAAATTAATTGCACAGACAATTACCATATCGTTGAATTGCACGCGGAGATGATGTGTCGTTTCCGGCTCGTCCCCAGACTTGAGGTCTCTGGATATTTATCGTGGAGATTCGTAAAAGACATTGTTTATAAAGACGTCCATCTACACCTGCAGATGTGCGAGAGAGTATTGTCAGAGCAGGTGATTCGATAAGTGCCGATATGATAAGGAATACCACTCCATCCATGATAACAAGATTGCAGCACTTCACTGCTACCAATGATCATCACTTCGAACACCTTCTGTAAATGGACGTTCATGCCAACTTTTTGACCGTCAAAGACCTTACTGATACACATCATTGGATTCGTCTCCACAGCCGCTATCATAAAATAAGTACCAAACTATAACATCCCATTTAAAAAACATAGTTGACCTTCATATCTCTGAAGCGACTCCATCTAGCAACAAAAAACCAACGTCATGTTATGGCCCCCGTTGCCCCATGCAACTTCTGTCCCACAAACTTTTCAGCTCCTATCATACTTTTGGATTTATTCTCGGAGGCAATAATTAGTGACCCACCCCATATACATATATGTGTGTGTGTAACGTAAGCTGCCTAATGCAGCCGTTGGAATTGTCATATATATGGTAACAAAAGCTGCCTAATAAAGAACCAAGTAATAATATAGACTGCCTAATAGAGATCCTAATAGTTTATTTACTTAGTGCCAGAGTAGTATCAGGCAGATGCACTTCATCAGAGACATATAAAAATATTAATTTCTTAGCACATGTCATTGAAGTCTGCCAGTAACAGCCATATATTCATTTAACTATACTGTAAGACGTGTATATTTCTATTGTCTATTGTCAAACCACAATTTATGAAAGATGTTTACATTTTATTAATAGGATTAAGTAGGAATAATTAATGTTTGTCATGTTGGAAATAATTGTGGAAGCAGGGAATGTCTGCACCGAACTATTGTTGGCAGGAGAGACCGCAATTGATATAATTTTAAAAAGGGCGGGAGAGACCGCGTGTGGATACATTTTAAGAAAAGAGCGGGAAAGACCGCGCATTGATACATTTTGTAATGGTAGCAGGGATTGTCTGCACCAGAAAGCATTGTTGGCTGGAGAGACCGCACTTTAGCCTTCGTAGGAAGTCAGTAGTAAAAGAGAAGCGAGTCGGTAGCCGGTCTGAAGCGAGAGGTTGAGAGGAGCGGTGTGTCTGCCAGCCACCAGCTATGGTTTACAAAAGATTATAAACGGATGTACAGAGACATCAGCTAACTAATATCATAAGAGAAACTAATATTATTGAATTATTTTTTTGATCAACTCAAGACTACTGAAGGTATGTTTGCGCAATGCTAATATTGTAAAATGTAAGTCCCATTTGAACGTTTGCAAAATCATTTCATTCACAATATAATTAATTTTTGCCAACAATATTGTATTACTGATTGTAATCCATCCCAAAAACCGTCAACGTAAAACTTTGCAAAATTGTATTGTTGTCAAGAAAAAGTTTAACTATGAATTACGTAACGTCAGTCAAATTAATTAAAGAATAACGTCAGCTTTGCTATTAAAGAATAACGTCAGCTTTGGTAATAAACACAGCCACTTATTATGACAGCCCACCAGCAGCTAATAAAGTATTGTAAAACAGAATCAGTATATTCATGTCGCAGTTCGATGTAGCAGTCAGATGGCGATACAGTAACAGTAAAAAAGGTAAGGAACATTTCTGGGTTATTGCAGATAACGACTGAGGGCCACGACGACGACACACTCTATGCTTCGTCGAAATAATCAGAAAATCACTTTTAATAAGAAGCATTTCAATTTGCATGCGAAGGTTGAGAAAGAGAATAAATTTCAGAGGGAAGATTTCATTTGTTATTATTAAGCAAGAGATAGAAATCCTAAGAGAAGGTTTCATAGGTTATTGTAAAAGGGAAGGTTGCGTAACAGAAGAGATATAGAGGAGACGGGAAGGTTTCAATATGACAGTTTAAACCAGTATATTAATTTTGTGGTTTAAGCACTTGTGAACGGTGATGTGTTTAACTACAGATCCATCACATTTCTTGCTCAGTATTTCCAAAACGTGGGTCCCAAATATAGGGCATATAAATAAAGAAAAATAATTTCTATACCAGTCAGAGCAAGATACTTATCATTCAGACGTCTTAATTTTGTAGCGACATCATCAGTAAAATACTGCTCACGCATATTTAAAATGTGAACCTAATCGCGCATTATCCTTAAAGGCACTTCATAACGGCGTGCAGGGTTCATAAATCGTTAGAGACTGTCATTTTTTTTCCTCCGCGCTTAAGATGTTCACTGTGACAGTATCATTAAGTACGAAAGAGAATTCATTTCGTAGACCACTGCTGTCAGAGATGAATGACTGATTCTCTATCTTACGTCTTGCTTTTCTTCCTCTGACTTCGTACTTGGCACTGAAAATACCTACGTATCAAGCGGGTTGCCACCTATTCGGCTGTCCAGAAGTTGGTCGCGACATTTGTGACAGAGGTGCGTCTAGCAGCCACCTTCAGCAAGTAATTTTGTACGCATATTATCGCCATAAGCACTCCAACATATAGAATTTTACCCCGAGTGTGGTGAGTTGCTGACATATGTTACTCATGATATAAATCATAGTCGTGACGGGAAACTGGGAGAAAGACTCTTACATAATCTGAACAAAAGACCAGATAATTTTCCATTGTGACTATACAGCAAGCAAGTTCACCGTTACGTAAGGCTAGAAGTTCCTTTTAAAGTAAACTGTAGGAAAATGAATAGAAGAGGAAGCTGAGAGAGTAAAGTTAAATACGATGGAGTTACAAAAGCTGTGGAAGGCCACAAATCTACTCCCGTCTTGTATTTGTTTTCATTACATTAATCGGGTAATAGGTGTGTCAGATAGCATAGTCAGGTACATCAGTGAAGGTTCAAATTTCTCGTAGACGCTCCCACAATGTGGTGGAAAATATGCTCTATCTATAAAGCCTCATGTAACTTTGATTCGTAATAGAACCATATCAATTAATGTAAGAAGAGCCACGAGTGTTTTCGATGGCCAAGGCAATCTTTGGATTTTATCTGCCGTTCGTGTATGCTCTGCCTAATAAATTCGTGTCTGCACTCGGACCAACAGCCGTCAGGCTTAAAGGCATTTAAATTTTATATACACTATTTTTTGTCATCAAATAGACAAAATAATGGTTCAAACGACTCTGAGCACTATGGGACTTAACATCTGAGGTCAACAGTACAGCAGAACATAGAACTACTTAAACCTAACTAAGGACAACACACACATCCATGCCCGAGGCAGGATTCGAACCTGCGACCGTAGCGGTCGTGTGGTTCCAGACTGAAGCGGCTAGAACCGCTCTGCCACACCGGCCGGCCGTCAAATAGACATGTTGTAGAATCCTTTTCACCTCGAAAACTGAAATAAAAGAATTATATCTAGTAGGGGCCAAAGATACTAATTAATATGCCGTAATTGAAGACATACCAAATCTGTCTTTTATCGCTGCCTCATTTCAGCTGTTTTCCTCTCGGCAGCGCACAGCGTTTTCGTATAATCCCTCTTGCCTGTTGTAGCGTTGATAGAGTACAAAGGTGCCTACGTAGTCGTCCTTGATTGTGTTAAATAATCTTTTCGTTATTCTCTATTGTTACTTTTAGCACTTTCTATGTACAGAATATGTTTACTGAGGGAGAGTAAATTTTTCGATCATACAAATGAAAAGGTAAAATTCAACGGCTAAGGCATTTTATTACAATCTTTCGTGAATATCCTTTTGTGAACACTTTAGTATTGTTAATTTATAAATTACTACAATTAAGAAAAAGCTTCGATTTGAACATGCATTCGTAATACGATGTCCGTGCCTACATTTAGTCCAATAAACGTATCTATAAATTGTATTAAATAATAAGTTAAAATACTGAAATGGTTACCGAGCCATAAATACCGTTTTTCTTGCTGTAGGAAATAATTGTTATATAATTACAAATATTGTATTATTTTATTTTTGTCATACATCCCTTTGTCATACATCCTTTTAGGTAAAATATTAATTAATTACATTATGTTTCAATATTCCTCTCAGAAAAACTCAAATTATTCAAAATTTTATTGAATTAGTTACTCGTGTATTATCCCTACTTGTTATGATGAATTTGTGACAGACTTATAGTTGAGAGGACTTTCACACTCAGCAGTATAGTTGTGTTTTTGCGATCTCACTCAGTGAGATACACTTAACGACATAATTTGTGGTCAGTGAAGTTTCTGCATCTCGTGTTCAAATACCTTTTTTTTACGTTTTTACGAAAAAATAAAACATTCACTGGACAATGTAGCATCCTCTTCACCTCTAACATTAATATGAATAAACTACATGTAGTAGCGACTGGAGATAATAATTAATATGCTGCAAGTAAACAGATACAGACTCTGTCCATCACTGCCCAATTTTAACTGTTTTCGAGATTCGTCTAAATTTTTTTCTCTCGGCACCGCACAGCATGCTCATACAATATCTCTCTCCTCTTTTAGCCTTGATAATGTGTACATGTGCCTTCGTGGTCGCCCGTGGTTATATACGTTAAATAGTCTTTTTTATTATGTTGCAATGTAAAATCAGCCGTGGTTAGAAGCTGCTATGTAAAGAACGATATTATCATTAAGGGACAACTAATTTTCCGATAAAAAAATGAAAATGTAAAATTGAATGCCCGTGTCTTTTTGTTATATACCTTAATGAACATTCTTTGATAACAAGTTGGCACTGTTTGTGTTATATATTCCTATCTCTTTCGTATAACATGTTTACTATAATGGTTTTAAGACGGCCATAACTTTGATGTTTGTGTGTGTGTGTGTGTGTGTCGGCCGTAACTTTGATGTGTGTGTGTGTGTGTGTGTGTGTGTGTGTGTGTGTGTGTATGTGTGTGTGTTTCAGACAATCACAACCGGAGTTACATTGATAACCGTCGATCTACCTCCTTTCAGAGCTGCCTCGGTAAAATCTCATTTACACAGTGAAGGTATAAAATTTTTCAATAAGAAAAGTACCAATAAAAACTTCAGTGTATGCTTTATTCATTGTAGCAAATCCAATTTGACGACTACATTCCTGTACGGAGGATAAAAGTTCTGAATTTGAGCAATATATTCGTCCGTCACCCTGTCGTTCCCCCTTAATTGGAATCTATTACATTGTATTTACGATTTCTTCCCTTAGTTTAACGTATTCAATTAGGCTAATCTCTCACTCAACAACTGATTCTTTTACTGACAGTATATAGGTTGATATTTCTACTGTTATACATTTTAGTTTAAATATTAATGCACATGTGATTACTAAGTGACCTTTGTCACGCACGTCACTCATAATAAGTTAATATTTTAGACGTTCAACTGGCGTGATTAATGACAAACCTCTCTTGTGTGTGTGTGTGTGTGTGTGTGTGTGTGTGTGTGTATGTGTGTGTGTTTCAGACAATCACAACCGGAGTTACATTGATAACCGTCGATCTACCTCCTTTCAGAGCTGCCTCGGTAAAATCTCATTTACACAGTGAAGGTATAAAATTTTTCAATAAGAAAAGTACCAATAAAAACTTCAGTGTATGCTTTATTCATTGTAGCAAATCCAATTTGACGACTACATTCCTGTACGGAGGATAAAAGTTCTGAATTTGAGCAATATATTCGTCCGTCACCCTGTCGTTCCCCCTTAATTGGAATCTATTACATTGTATTTACGATTTCTTCCCTTAGTTTAACGTATTCAATTAGGCTAATCTCTCACTCAACAACTGATTCTTTTACTGACAGTATATAGGTTGATATTTCTACTGTTATACATTTTAGTTTAAATATTAATGCACATGTGATTACTAAGTGACCTTTGTCACGCACGTCACTCATAATAAGTTAATATTTTAGACGTTCAACTGGCGTGATTAATGACAAACCTCTCTTGTGTGTGTGTGTGTGTGTGTGTGTGTGTGTGTATGTGTGTGTGTTTCAGACAATCACAACCGGAGTTACATTGATAACCGTCGATCTACCTCCTTTCAGAGCTGCCTCGGTAAAATCTCATTTACACAGTGAAGGTATAAAATTTTTCAATAAGAAAAGTACCAATAAAAACTTCAGTGTATGCTTTATTCATTGTAGCAAATCCAATTTGACGACTACATTCCTGTACGGAGGATAAAAGTTCTGAATTTGAGCAATATATTCGTCCGTCACCCTGTCGTTCCCCCTTAATTGGAATCTATTACATTGTATTTACGATTTCTTCCCTTAGTTTAACGTATTCAATTAGGCTAATCTCTCACTCAACAACTGATTCTTTTACTGACAGTATATAGGTTGATATTTCTACTGTTATACATTTTAGTTTAAATATTAATGCACATGTGATTACTAAGTGACCTTTGTCACGCACGTCACTCATAATAAGTTAATATTTTAGACGTTCAACTGGCGTGATTAATGACAAACCTCTCTTGTGTGTGTGTGTGTGTGTGTGTGTGTGTTTGGGTGTGTGTATGTGTGTGTGTGTGTGTGTGTGTGTGTGTGTGTGTATGTGTAAGTGTGTGTTTTTTGTGTTTGTGTGTGTGTGCAATTTGCTGCATTTTTTTCTACAGGAGGCATGTACTCTCTTTGACTGCATATGGGACAACTCTCCGCCATGACATTAATACAACCATAAACGACTGAAATGAATTGTCTATGTCGTTTTTCTTTACATGTGTAATAAATTATATTCTTTTGTTTAATTTTCAGTCACACTGCAAAATGGTTGTTACTATTCAATCCACTTCGCAGAGTAAGCACATGTCTGGTAACTTAAACGGTGAAAACTTTTTCTATTGTATAAATATGGTAGGAAGATCTGGAACTATTTATACTTAATTCTGTGATATACATTTGAAATAGTTTCTATCACAAAGCATAACATTGGTAGGCAGCACGGCGTAAGGAAGTAAAACGGAACACCTTTTTTTTAGATTTTAAATTTATTTATTGTATCAAGAAACTTATCACAAATACAGATCAAATTAGCCATATACAGTAATGATGTCTTAGTGCGTTCTTCATGAAGCATACATGGGCTATATCCCGTGTACCAGACAATCACAACGTTTCGTTGTACGCTGAGGACTTACGAGCTAACACCACATGGTCGTGAATGAACAATCTAAGTCAGATGGATTGTATCAAAGAGCGTTTTCGCGGTTATAGGGTGAGACATGCAGAAAACACTTCAAAAACATATCGGGTGTAAACTAATTAGCGCTCTGTTTTGAGAGAAACGTAAAAGTCATGTGTACAAAAGGTTTGCTTGAAAAAATTACGTTCAGTAAAGATCCAAAAATATTCGTGAAAGCAAATGCAAGTTACTTTCACCTGTCTCTTTCCACAACGTGATGTAAGATATCCTGAAACTGTAGATACATTGCCGGCCGTGGTAGCCAAGCCTTTCTAGGCGCTTCAGTCTGGAACCGAGCGACCGCCACGGTCGCAGGTTCGAATCCTGCCTCGGGCATGGATGTGTGTGATGTCCTTAGGTTAGTTAGGTGTAAGTAGTTCTAAGTTCTAGGGGACTGATGACCTCAGATGTTAAGTCCCATAGTGCTCAGAGCCATTTGAACCATTTTGTAGATACATTCATAACACGTTTGTTCTCACACGATGTTGAATTAAATAGTTTGGCAGTTCTTGAACAATGTCCTTTACCGTGCCTACGTTCCAAGACACATAAAGGAGAAAAACGTACGAGTCTTCACCAGTATTTCATCACATGATTAATCACAGTAGCAGACACTAAGAAAATCTTGTTTGTATGAATTCTGTATTCGTGGAACAGACTGGTGTGTGTGTGTGATGACATAGATACTGTAGGTAAGAGCTGGCTTATTCCAAAAGGTTTGTTCAAAAAGGTACGTCACCAAACCTCCTCGGAAAAATTTTATTCAGGAAATAAAATAGGCACACAAAGTTGCTAAGCCAGTGGTGTATATTACTGTTCCACACAGAATGGTTGTCTGAACATTTGTTTCATTTGTAAACCAATCTACGGAAACCGGCACAAAAGAAATCAGGATCCAGGTCTAGGAGCCACTTAAAAATAGCTTCCTGAACGTCGGCGTCTGTTCTCAAAGGCATATCGCTCAGGTGCTTCTTAGACGTTCCGAAGAGATCAAAGTTACTTGATATGAAGTCTGGGATGTATGGAGGGTGCTCCAGTGCAGTCCATCAGAAATTCCTGATCAGGTCGTGATCAACCGAAGCTTCATGCGGTCGGGAGTTGTCGTGCAACAACAAGAAATTTTTCGAAAACAACCCTAGTCGTTTCCTCTGCATCGTCTTCTGCAACCGCTCCGGAGTGGCATAACATCTGGCAACATCCACGGTCTCCCATTTCTGAGTAAATGAACAAGCAGGCTATCCCAAGAACCCAAAAGGACTGTGGTCGTAAAGTTCTTCACGGATACCGTTGTTTTGAACTTATAGATGGATGGCTTGTGAGAGGGGGCAGGGGGGGGGGGAGGGGTTGTAGGAGGAAAGTGATACTTCCTTCACGTGATACACAACGTTTAGACGCATGTGACGATAGACAATCCCATTCGCTAGGCTTTATTCTCGTCAGCAAGTTGTCAGGGTACCATCAAGTGCTCGTCTCCCGGTAGTCCAGTGCTCATCATCCTCTATAAGGGTACTACATGATTAAAAAAGTATGGCGACTATTAATATGGAGTGACAACTGCGGAAGCGCTACATAATGTGGCTCATCTTGTCGGCGTATTCCATCTTTTTGTAGCCACTGCAAAAGCGGCGCCTCACTATCGCTGAACTTCACCTGAGTACTCGTCGTGTACATTGGCAGTAGTAATCAAGAAGAAATTACATTTCTTGTTAACGGAGATTTAGTGCAGACAAAACAAACAAAATGTCTACTAAGATTCCCTGAGAAAAAGAAAAAAAATTTTGTCTCCTTCTTTGGCCTCAACGGAACAACTATTGGCAGTCGCAGACATTTATTTTGCAGAACTCAGGAAGGAACGTTGTGTAGCGTTACGGAATGACAATTAATAATAAAATGTCATCTACAAACTATCAATATTTTTTTCAGTTACGGTTCCGTACATCGTTTAACATAATGTTAATAACTAGCGTATATCTCTACAAAACTGTCCAACTGATTTCCTTCCATATAGTTTTAAGGTAAAAGCCAGCTAAAAAAGTAGGCCCTAGTTTTGAAACATAATCGTTTGGATCAGTAATAGAGAAAACTATTTCTAGTATTTCTAATTAGTATGTTAAGGAATAGCAACGGTTAACATAAGGCTGGCCAATGAAATGGAATGATTTAAAATAATCATTTAACTAAAAACGTATTTTTAATACATCATTTTTTAAACTGGACTAAAAATTACAAACTAGTTTCTCCTAGCGCCTTTCAGATTGCTAACTCCATACACATTACTGATTGTGAATTTTTAATAGCTATGAAAGTACTTGTCAGATTTAAATCGAAAAATATAGGGCCCATGCAAGAGATAATAGTAAGTTGGTAAACTAATCATGCATCAGTTATTAAGTTGAATAATAGCAAGGCGATGAACTATTCATACGTCAATTATGAATTGTGTGCACCCCACGATTTTCCTAATAAGTCTTACATGTTTCCTCATAGCAACTAAAAATCCACAAACACAGTTATTCAGGACTACCTGTATGGGTCTAGGAATCTGCGTGGGACTAGGAGAAATTATTTTATATTTTTCAGTATTATTTAATGATGCAGAATATTAAAAATTCGTTTTCATTTACATAGTTATTTGCTGTTTCTTGATCTTGTATGTGCGAAATTTTTCAGCCGATCTGAAACGTTTTGATGAGATAACTACACATACATTTTGTACATTTCAGGAGTATTTCAGTTTCTCTTCACTTTACTCAACCAGTACATTGGTTCGTTCTGCATACGACTCGCGATTGTGAATAAAAAAGTTGAAAATTGTAGAGATTCGAACTGACATGGAGGCTAACCACCAGTCGTTCTGCTCATGAACTATACGGTATACTATAAGGGCAGTGAAATGAAAACGAAGCAAATGGAAAGAGGTAAGTAAACTGTTTATTATTTCAAAAGTGATCGCCGTTAACTGTCAAAACATTTATCCCACTGTGAGACAACAATGCTTGTATGTAGTAGTGCTGAAGGTTGCTTCCGGAACCATAATTGTACCCTTTGGGCGCACCTCTTCTTCTGAAGCAAATCGACGGCGATAAATGTGTTTCTTATAGGCTTCAAAAGAATAGAAATCGTATGGGAAGAGATAGGAACTGTGTGGGGGATGTGTGTGGATTCCCAGCGAAACTTATGCAGTGTACTCGAAATAACAGGCACATCATCTCCGGGAAAATCATCATGCCCTTTCTCTTTGGCTACAATTTCCATATTTTGGGACTCCTGAAGAAGGACATTCGTGGCTGTCGATTTGCTTCGGACGAAGAGATGCACTCCTGTGTACCATCATGGTTTCGTAGGCAACCGCAAGCATTTATCCACTAAGGCTTTGATCTTCTTTTCTCTCTGTGGGTTAAATACTAAACAGTTTACCTACTTTTTCCATCAGTTTGGTTTTCATGTGACTGCCCCTTATACCCTTGTGCGTATTGTGAAGTCACAAACCTACATTTCTGAACATCCTCGCAGCACTTTGAAATTTTATGAAGATGTGACTGAACATTCGTGGTGGTCTTCTGGAATACATCGTGTTTGCGATTCCTTTCAGCTATGGCACTCGTTCTTGTCATAGACACTGAATCGTTCTGAAATACGCAAGCGGGCATGCAGTAATAAAAATCGTAGGCCGCGAATTACACTCCATTTTCCCGATTTTTGTAAAAAAATTCCGGTTTATGTTGTGATTTTTAGCTTGCAGAATTTGAGTATTCCTTCGCTACATAGTACTTTCGTTGAAGAACGCCTCTGTTTTTCAAGAATTTTTTCATCGTTAATTCGTTTCACGAACGATTAGACACATATCTTGTTTTGATTTTTAGTACTCATCCTTGGGGACAATTGTTTCTTCATTCTTATGATTTCTTTGCACAAAAGAGGAAAGTCGTCGTACGCAAACAAAGCAATGAATGGTAGCATTAGAAAGAACCTGTAGCGACCACCTTGGTGAACTGTGGTGTAACTGCCTCTCACTTGAAGGGTAAATTGTTATAATTTTACGGAATGTTTCATGAGGGGAGTGATTATTTCACCCTGAATCCAGTTATTGTTTGGAGATCTGTGTTGTAAAATTTCCTTCCAGAGACAAAAAGTAACCTCGATGATCTGCTTTTATTATTATTATTATTCATTTAATTACTGTTTAATTATTATTAGTATTACTGATTCAAGGAATTAGTTCTTTAGTATTCAGTCCTTCTAAGAAAAGAGTTTAGGTCTTTGAAATGAATAAATAACCAAATAGATTTCACTAGACGACGTTTATGTCCAGGGGATTGTGCATGGTTGACTATAGATTTGCTGTTGCACGCTGACTGTAAGCTGTACTCGATGTCTTTTCCGGTAGTCAAAATACGTGCTGAATATGTAGGAATCTTAGTATACGTTAACTGCGGTCCAATTCTCCTTCCTATGGAAGTCTGTCCGTCGAAGTGGATTTGTTTAAAAGTCTTTAAATTAATGACCGTAGAGAGTTTGCAGGTTCGAGCTTCCACAGTCCAAAGAAATGTTTCGTAGGCATCCACAGATATCTGAAAATGCGAAACCATAATATGGAGACTAATTTACGCAATACACATCTTGTTTATACTGCCGAAAAATTGATCTGTTGGCTTATTATTCTCGCACAAAGTCAGAAAATGCCCTTCAACTAAAGATGGCCGTCTCGCAACAGTGCCTTCTCTCTTAAGACATAATACATTCGTCCATACTCATTAAGATCAGAAGCTAGACTACATCTTTTCACCACAATAGTAACATTGAAACAAAGCTCTCTTAATTCAAGGAATATAGAGAGCGTCAGCGATAATGCTGCTTCCTTGCAGTCAGTTGCACGTGAGTACGCTTCAAATATTGTTTTTCCACCGTGTGTACATTATTACCGCGTGTCGCAAACCGCTACAGTGGTAAACTGCTGAGATGCGTCGAGTCGCTCTCTTTCGTTTGGATGGGCGAACGTGATAAGAGACGGACGCGTGCTGCCAAGACTGACGTGGATGACGTCAACGAGTTGCAGAAAATAACATCAGTGACACGGCTGCGTGCTGCTAGTTCATCCACTGGGCTTCTGCACTGCCTTTGGAGGGTACTTCTTGGCGGTATGTAATATCTTGTCGGTACTGCGAAGGGGCACTACACGTAACAACTGGTGAATCGAGATGATATAATGCGGCGGTGACACACAGTAGAGAGAGGCTCGGGGTAACATTTTATAGATCCACACCGAAGGCGTTCTGTTTGGTTGCAGTCGAGTGAACACTGTGGCTACAAGCCTATTACCAAACTTGTGAGAATTTGGGGTAAACGCGACGTGCGTTTCGATGTAATTTTAGCACACCTCCTAAGCAGTGTGTGCCACTGGTCAACGCAATTCACACATGGGTAAGCAATCTCTGGATCGTCGTCTAACGGAAGAAACAGTAGTGTACGAAATGAACTTGAAAGTATAGCAGCTGTTCAGTGGACGCTGGTTAGAAGTTCATGCCGATCTCTGTAATGTGTCCCAATCAGAAAGGAAAGATTTTGAAATCTAGTTTGAACCATTTCCGAAGTCTAATTGTTCGGAAGCCGGGACACAAAACAATGAACACCGCAGTAACACAATAGGGAAAGCATAATTTAAAAAATGACAGTACCAACGTTGAATTACCTCTGTTGCAGCGGATGGTCAGTTTAAGTTAATTTGCTTACCTGCGTTAATAGTCGTCTGTCTCAGAGTCTTCGTTGGCGAGCAGATAAGTTTGGTGACGACAGACGGTGATCGTGTGAAAATTGATGCGACAAAATAATATGCATCACACTAGAAAACATGAAGCGGACTTTGGTAAAGAAATTAAAGGTTTGACTTCTTCTGTATCGTGCAAATGTGCATAATGGCGTAAATCGACACGTCACTAAACTGATCTCCTTCCAACATAACTAACACTGAAACATAACAGAAATCTATGTCTCATTAATGAAAGGTAGCAGTGTCATTTATGATAAAGGAAACGTAGACTAAATCATAATTTACAGCTGTTATTTCAAATATGAACAAATATCAAAAAAGATGCTTACATTCTGAAAAGCAGAAGAGAACAGATAAAAGGCGATTCGTGCCTCTCTTGTTTTGCAATATGAACGTGGAAAATAACAGCATCGATGATTGTGGAAATATTGTAGTGGTATTACACAGTTTTACCTTTACTTCTGTCAGGAAACATGCTCTACGTCTGCATGAAGACCTTAGCTTTTTATCCTTACAGGTTTGAGACTGTACAGTCCCTTACTCTTAATCCACTAACTAACTCTATTCTGTCAGAACCACTGACTCCCTCCCCTATAGATTCCATAAGAATCGTACTCCCGTGAATAAAACATCGTTATACGTCTACTTAGTTTACAAATAACTTGATGTAATTATCTGTCGTCGCACATGTAACACTTTTGTTCCGAAATTTTCCCGTATGAACGACAACATTAGTAAGCGATAAACTGTCTCTTTTCATTATAATGTGAGGCAGTAAGAAAAGCAGTGAGGGTTTGACATTATGTTAAAAGTCTGCTGGAAGTCGCCAGCTACTACCATTATCAAACAGTAGATCAGTATAGCCTTGGTTAATTTGCCCTCCATTATAAGACAGGCTAGTTTTTCACGAATCTCAATGTTTATGACGTCGTATCTCCTGAACTATATGATGTTTTTTGGTTTCGTCATAAGTGCGCAAGCTGATTTGATGCGGCTCGCTACGAATTCCTTTCTTGTGCTAACCTCTTCATCTCAGAGTAGTACTTGCAACCTACGTCGTCAATTATTTACTGGATGTATTCCAATCTCTCTCTCTTCCTCTGCATTATTGCCCTCTACAGCTCCCTGTAGTACCATGGAAGTCATTCCCTCATGTCTTAACAGGTGTCCCATCATCCTGTTTTCCACGTATTCCTTTTCTCTCCCATTCTGCGCAGAACCTCCTCGTTTCTTACCTTACCAGTCCACCTAATTTTCAACATTCGTCTGTAGCCCCACATGTCAAATGCTTCGATTCCCTTTGTTCCGCTTTTCCCACATTCAACGTTTCACTACCGTACAATGCTGTACTCCAGGCATTCTCAGAAACTCCTTCCTCAACTTAAGGCCGATATTTGATATTAGTAGACTTCTCCTGGGGCCAATGGCCTTGCCGCAGTGGTAACACCGGTTCCCGTCAAATCACCGAGTTAAGCGCTGTCGGGCTGCGCTAGCGTTTGGATGGGTGACCATCCGGTCTGCCGAGCGCTGTTGGCAAGCGGGGTGCACTCAACCCTTGTGAGGATAACTGAGGAGCTACTTGATTGAGAAGTAGCGGCTCCGGTCTCGGAAACTGACATACGGTGTGCTGATCGCATGTCCCTCCCATATCCGCATCTAGTGACGCCTGTGGGCTGAGGATGACACGGCGGCCGGTCGGTCCCGTTGTGCCTTCATGGCCTGTTCGGGAGGAGTTTAGTTTAGTTTAGTTTAGTTTAGACTTCTCTTGGCCAGGGTTGCTCTTTTTTCCATTTCTAGTGTGCTTTTGCTGTTCTCCTTGCTCAGTCCGCTTTTACTGCCTAGGTAGCAGAATTTCTTAACTTCATCTACTTCGTGACCGTCAATCCTGATGTTAAGTTTCTCGCTGTTCTCATTTCTGCTACTTCTCATTACGTTCCGTTTTTCTTCAATTTGCTCTTAATGCATACTCTGTACTCATTAGACTGTTCATTCCGTTCACCAGATCTTGTAATTCTTCTTCACTTTCACTCAAGATAGCGATGTCATCAGCGATTCGTATCATTGATATCCTTACACCTTGTAATTCCACTCCTGAACCTTTCTTTTATGTCCATCATTGATGTATATGTGCAATGGTATAAATTTACAGGTAAATTCAGCTGTGCTAAATAACAGCGAAATTGTGACAAGCAATAACTTTCTTTCCTCATTTTATTTTGTGAGGGGTGTCAGCGGAAACGATTTCCGAAAAGGTTTGAAATTATTTATCGAAGTTTATTAGAAGTGGCTGAATCCCTTTTTCTCAAATACTGGATGAATACAGTCTCGGTAAATTTCGTGACGTTAGTTACATTCCCCAAAGTCGTGTACACATTTTTACGTTTAATACTTCACTTATTATCTTAAACTTTTAGCGTAAAATTATAAATTTTAATGAATATATTGTGACAGTATTATAAACTTTAAATTCAGTTCATAATTATATGAAGTACCGCACTGAAAATCGCATCTTTGTTGCCCTGAGTTCCGTTAGATAGATAGTGTGCAACTGTAATGGCGTTTAGTAATATAGGTATGTTCTACCTAGGTGATCAGTACATAGATGAGTGGCGAGCTAGATTTTCATCCCTCTGGTTTTTATAATAATAAACTAAATTTTAGGTATCGGGTGTGACAGTGTTGGGAGCGGGTTTCATGAGAAACCTCTTCCTACTCATAAAGTGACAGAGGGCGTAAAAATTCGGCGAATACCATGAACAGTCCACTTTTTCAAGTATGACGCTGGTTAATACAGTAACTGTTAATTCAGAAAGATATTTTGAAATAATTCGTAACTTTCTCACACGAGGATGGGCCATTTTACCAGTGAACACATTTTCAACAGGATGGAGCTTCAAGCAACACCACGATAATTTCAATGAATACCGTGAATGGTTTGCAAACGGGTAGCTTCATTTCCCGAAACAGTGATGTCCCACATCTCCCTTGTACACCCCATTTAATTCCTCACAAGTTTTATTATGGATGTGTCTAAGAACAAAGGTGTTTCAGTCTGTTTCAGACAAAACAACACGACCACTCAAACAACCGTGTGAGTTCGGTCATGCGAAAATACGTGTCAATATGCTGCAAAAAGTCAAGCAAAATTTCCCGTCCAGACGGCAACAATGTCGTACAACTGAGGACATTTGCCAAACGTGTGTATCTAGTAATATCCTTTTTATTATGCACAGAACTGCTAGTTATGTACTTTCAGTTAGACTATACCACGATGTTAAAAAATTAATTTTTCAACAACCAGTTACTTTTACCACGATGTCTGGCTGTGTGGTCGGTAGAAATTTTATAGTTGGTTTTAATCCAACTTCACGATGAGCATAACTCAGCACTGGGTGACAATGCGGGATTAACTCGCTTTGTTATCTAGTGTGTGACGGAAGATTCTTTATTTACCACTGTCATTTGCCGATCAACAAATTAGACCTAAAGTTCGTGACAAAGCAATATTAACTCTCTTTCTTGTCTGATGTATGGAAGAGGGTACTTTGTGTATCACTGCCGTTTCCCTCTTTTGCTGTTCCAGTCATGTAAATCGCTTCAGCGGGGATTCATTTTTTTACTCGATTGTGACTTACAGAACACTCTGGCTGGGGCTGTGCCAAAAATGTGAACCCACACGTTCTGGTCTCAATATTATCAAATGCTATTCGTAACGCAGATCTTGTTACATTGCTAAATGAAATAAGAATCCAGTTAAATAACGACATACTCTTTCAGTGGAAGACAAGAGGTCTACTCATTAGCATTATTTTTCTTTCTTTCTCTGATGCTGTCACAGCGCACTCGGTATGTTGCCCACGTTTTAGCTTCTGTACTGTTCTGTTGCTTGTTGTTTAGGCGACATTTCTCAGAATATCAGATCTGTACTGAATTTTGCGCGTACTCTGACGTACTCTCTACAGCTTGTTATTTCTACTTCAGACATCGTCATTTCCACTAGAATCGCAACTGCAACGAAGTCCAGCAGAGACAAGATATACATTGTCTAGGCTTTCTCGCATTTACAATTGCCGTACCTCTTATGGTTTGCTTGTTTCTTCGAGTACTGTAATTAAATTCTCCTCTACTGAACTATACAAAACGCATTTACTTAACAACCTGGTTTGTCGTTTGTAATATTCACGGCGGAAAGCCCTTTGACTACGTGTGTGTTTAACAGGAACACTATAATTAGAAGGAGCTTAAAGGGCAGAACAAAAGGTCGTAGCTCTTCATATTACATAGTTAGGGGATAGCGCAACGTTAGTCCTTGTGTCACGTTATACACTTCTCGACACCTTTGAATGTATAAACTACGTGTCAATATGTTTTCTCTTTTTCCCCCCGTAGAAACACGAGCAACATTTGACAGCAATTAACGTTATTCATGGGAGTCTTCTATAACGCGTAATTACATCGCAGATGGTACATAACTACCGAAATTCCCACTGTATATCGTCAACCATAGGAGACAGGAAATGCACTTCTACGTGCTCCATTTTTCGCTTTATGGCCGGCTCACGAAAACCCTATTTCCGAAATCAAAACGCATTGTCGTTGTTATTCGATAGGAGTTTGCAGCCTGTATTTATATGTCTCACAACTCCTTTTTTATATTGCCATAACTCTCTTTGATTTACTTAATATATATTTTCTGAATAATTTAGCTACAGGTACAGGTCAAGAACAATTAATCAGCGAAATAGTACTGTAATTCAGATTTTTAAGCATATATTTTTATTTTTGTGCACTATCTCATTACATTTTACTCCCGAAACAATACCTGTCAGGTTTCTGTGTACGGTAGATAATATATTAATGAGATAACGCCCTTGAGAAATCCAAATTGTTTTCTGTATAGAGCAAAAAATATCTTTATGTCTATACAATCCTTTAATGCTTCTTACTATTCTCTGCAAATATTAACTTTCATGATAACTTCCCAGCTAACTGCAATTATATTCGTTGGAAAAGATTCGGTAAAATAAAGTTACATACACGCAGGCTGTCGTTCTGAAGAAACTAATTTGATCAATATCGAACAATCATTTGACGTTACGGTTCATCGTAGGCCATTCCCCAAATGTTTATTTTGTTGATGATACAGTATTTGTCAGGTACTCCCTTCAATTTTCAAACAGTTTCATGTTAACAAGAAAGGGTTTACTTAATTTACCACTTCAGCAAGAAGAAAGACATCTAGTGAGTTTTGCACTTACAATTAGTGTACACACGTTTAGTGGGCCGAACCACGTAACTTTCTATAGCATCGTAGAAACGAGGAAAATGAACATCCAGAGACTTTATCGTCGTCTCTTTAACGTTTACGTCGTCTGTAGACGATTTTACGGGAAGTCTCGCACTCAACTTGGGAGACACATAAAAGTCATTCTGTGTTTGATGAACATACCAAACCTCTGGATTATTGCAAAAGCTCTTAAGTGCTATGTGTAATGCTGTTTGGGTGCAACGTAACAAACCCATTCTCCATGTCTTAAAAGTACATGTCAGCTCTGGAAATTTGTTGTGTCGTGCAGTAATGAGGATGACATTCTGTCAGTTTTCCTGCACGCTGAACTATGTGTATACGTATACTTCACGTTTGTAACAATGTTGCCCATAAAAGCTGGTTTCGGAGCAGTACTGAAGTCATATCTGTCGGGAATTGAAACTGGGGTCTGATTTAGCTAAATAAATCAAGCAGATAGTAAAGAGAACGACCGAGCATTAACAGTCTGAGGTATGTCGAATGATGTAAAAACGCAAAGAAAACAACTGTCACATTTTCTTTTGTTTTAAGATTTACATATGCAGTATTTTATTTACGGCGCTATGCAAATAGTTTTACTGGGGCTGAAACAGTCTGCTGCATGCTTTACAAGTGATTCTGTGTTTAAGGAACTTTGGCAGTTTGAATTAACTGCCTCTCTCTCTTTTGCTGAGCTTCTCCACCTCTGACAACACCTTCCCGCCCACCGGGAAAACGTCACACGCTTTGTAGTATCTATAACGCCACCGGCAAAATATTACAAGTGGTGTCAAATCTGTTGTCTCCGAACGCCACAGGGAAAATCTCACAATTTTTGTAGTATTAGTTGTCTCTCAACACTGCGTGGTCCCATTCCATTCGTCTGGGATACTTAACACCCCGTTTTGCCCATTGTGAGCTTGCTTTACTAATTGTTGATTTACTAATTGTGTCATTCTCTGAACCTCACCTCTCCTGCTGTGATATTTCAAACATTCAAAAAAACAAAGCACACCATCCAGTCTCAAACATGGCTACATTTTGATTCTGTTCATAAACATCCGTCAGCTTTCATGGAAAGAACGTCGCTGGCCAGTTCACTATGACGGCGCAACAGGCAGCTTTAATCATAGACTGGCCAGCCGACTGTTTATTCACCCATTCGGTTTCTGCAGGCCAAAGGAACTATTTTCTACGGCCTCGTTGAAAGTTATACACACATGTTAAATTAATTCAAGTTTTATAAGAAAATATTATATTGAACCAGAGATGGTCAAATATAGTATCGATTGTGTAGTGACGTCGCTGCTCAACAGCGAACGCTGATTAAAGGAGTTAATGGGTAATATGTCAGAGTACCTTGAGATCTAGTGACGAATAGAGGACTCTCAAGTGTAAAGACGTCTTGTATCTGGTGTGTGCTGGATACATACCTAACTCATACGAGCAGTAATTATTTTTTATTTGCAAGATACTATGATGTTCGCTAACAGTAAAAGGAATCTCAACAGAAGTTGGAAATAATTAAGGTAAAGAAAGTTGTTTTGTTACTTGTGCAATGCGCGTATTCTTAAGTGTTGACTGAGATAACGTATAGCACTCACATACAATGATTTTGTAAAGGTAATTGTTAATGTATAATCGGTTTACTGAGTGTGTTACTTGTGAGCATTATTAATCGTCAAAGAGTCAAAATACAACTTTTAAAATAAGTGTCATATTGTTACTTACCGCAAGTCAATACCAGTTGCCAGATCCATGTCATTTTTGATTAACTGTTTTTTCTCAAGAAGTTATTGTCTCAGTTATATTCGATTTTATGGAATTGTATGCTAAGTAACAACAGGTTTTAAATTGTAACTCTTACCCGATCACTTCACAATTGCCGTTTTGGATAGGAGCGCTATGAGATGTTTCCGTACTCTGTTATTCGTTGTTCTGCAGGACGTGTCAGCGGTCTAGTCGCGCTCATTCAAACTGTAATGTGGTTCCTGAACTGTACTTGGTGTACGGCAGCGGGTAAAACAAACTTAAAACTGCATTGTGTTAACAAGTTCTTCCGTCGAAAGACAACAGAAACTAACACAACGAAAATTATTTTTCTTTTATGGCCTAAAATTTCAGCAGAGAGTCCAGGAGACAACGGATTTTTGTTACATACTCATTTTTAATATGTTCTTTTACATGAAACCGTTGAAAATGAAAATAAAAAAGTTGTGTTACGATATAAAAATTGAAGCAAACATGTCAGACATTAGAAATTAATACGTACTTTTACACAGATGGGTTCAAACCTAAAATTAAACTGTCGTTTTACGATCTAATAACTCGAATGTGTAGCAGACGAAAAACCACTTTCGGTATTAACACGTGATCTATAGGAAAGTGTAAGAAATGAAAATGAAACAGAGATTTCGGTGCACGAACTAATAACTAAATACAGACGAACAAACACAAAACTGGGTTTGCTATTACATAATTTTACAGACTATTATCCAAAAATCATACTTGTTTCTATGATGTAATAGTTAACGTGTAAAGCAGTAGGGTCTGTGTAGCTAGATACTGCATAACAAGTGTACACAATACCTTTAATCCATGTAAGGGCTGAACAGTTTCGCACTGCAGCTACTGCTCGCACCATAGCCCTTTCTAACTGTATTAGCTAAGCTTTCACGTATTTATCGGCAGAACTGAAATACTTTATTTATTAATACTTTTTCATCTGAGCGTACTTTCCGATAACATATATTTCCGCGATGATTAAACATTTCAGCACGCGCCAAGAATACGCATCAGTTGTAATATACTACAGTATCAATATGACTTGACTGTACAGCGCCGAACGGACTGGGTCATTCGAGTATTGTTTAGTAGTGTTAGGCACATTCGGTCGTGTCTGCACATAAGCGACGTTTAGTTCCGCTTTCTGCCATCGGCAATTGTAAAGTAAACAGGTAATACGTAGTTTGTAAATCCAATGAATGTGCTCTAAGTTATAATAAAAATCACATAATAATCTTAAATTTTTAAAACTAATTTGAATAAATCAACAAACTCAATAGTCAGCAAAGTTTCCGTCTGGCTTTGACGGCAGAAAAATCATTGGTCATATCCTCACAGTTCAGACGGTTATCAGTTAGGATATCGGCTTCGATGTGAAGAATGGACAAGGCCTTCAATACCTCAGACAACGTAGAACATAGGTACGTTTTCAGTCTTTTAAGAGACGAAAACGAACATTCTGCTGAACAATTTATAAGTGCCATGCATGGGAATATTCTAAGAGCAATATCAACATTCGGAAACACGGACTGTAGAATCTCGTTTCGTAAAAGTTTACTCATTTCGACTGGTATATCACCAATCTCAGAAGGTTTCAGAAGTTCTGCGAAATGTACACATTCACTAGGGACGAAAATTCTAAATCTGTCATATGACACTTGGAGTTTTGTTGCACGTTCAGCAATATCGTCAGGTTAGCTGTAGTTAAGGTTATTGAACACTGTGATGGAGTCCAACAGTGTTCCATAGCTTTCTTTCCTCCTTACTAATTCGGCATACAAGTTGTCGAGTACTGGGAGAAATGTTTCGACTCTAAAGTTTTCCGTTCCAGTCAGAGAAAGTTCTTCAGAGTCCGCTTCTTCGTCATCATGAAGTTAGCGTTTTCGTGATCTTTTATAGGTACATTCATAGCCTATATGTCACAATCTCCATGGACTTATTTTCGTAACAGTCGAACATGCCACAAATAGATGCAATAAATCCTACAAGTGATTCACATAATTCATGCTCTATTTTAGTATCAATATTTACTCTTTGCAATTTCGGATTCACACTATTAAAACTCTGGAGTATGCCCTTCCAAACTGTCATCACGAGTACTGTTTCTAGTCTTCTGAGATGATTCAATAAAGCTAAAGCCTCATTTCGCACACGTGGTTTTTCAAACGTATTATTGACAATATGTATGAGGTCATTGATAACATGCTACCAGTTTTCATGTAGGCTTACATGCACTTCCTCTCTTGCTGAACAACGTGTTTTGATAAACATTTCATCGTTTTGCTTCCTGGTTTCATGAAAGAAAGAAGTTTATCCCAGAGCTGTGTAGAAGCAGAGAAAAAATTATTAAGGTTTTGCACTAGAATGAAAAATGGACGTACTTACCGACAACAGCTTGCAGCGCTAGTGCCGACTAAATTCAAAGAATGTGCTGCACAAGGCACATAATGCGCTTTCGGATTTCGTTCTTTAATTCGTGCCTGCAAACCAGTGTAGGTTTCTGACATATTGCTTGCGATCTCATATGACTGGCCTCTACTGTTAGTAATATCAATGGAATTTGTAGACAGGACTTTTAGTACGACCTCAGCTAAGTTTTATTTCACTTATGATGATTCTTTTTATTTGTTCAAAAAGAAGCTCTATTATTTCATCACAGAGTATTGAAGAAAGATAACTTGTATGTCCCCGCCCTGAATTTCCATATCGCTCTATGTGCTCTACGAGAAAAGGATCGAACTCGGCTATAAGTTCAAGAGACATCATAAATTGATCATTATGTAATGAATGGAATCTTTCAACGTGTCCACGTAGGGAAAGTTCACGACTTGTCAACTTCTTCACGACTGCAAACACCCTTTTCAACAAACTGCACCAGTACATTTTTTCTCTCTCAAGATATGACTCGAAATGGTTGTCTATCGTTTCAAGTGACATATTTCTTGTTAAGAGTGATAACTCAGAATTTTTGTGTTCAAGTGAATGATGAGATAAAATATTAGAAATATTTTTGCAATCTGCAGTGCAATTAGCAGCAATCGAGGTCTTACCTCAGAACAATTTACATGGTGCACAAAAAGTAGCACCAGAGCTACAAGAGTATACTAGAAAATCAGGCAAAGTTGATTCAGCATTTAAATGTTTACAGTAAAATACATTTTTGTTCAAATATCTGGTTTTATTGCCTATTGATCTTCTTGAATAAGAAAAATCACCGTTACAATTTTGATTAATGCCACGTTGTAAGAGACTGTCGATTGTTGATTCATTGTCACACCATTCTGCAGAATCAACACTTAAGAGGTTATTTCTTCTTGTAATGTCTGACTCGACACTTAGTTTTTCATGAAACTCGATATCAGGGACAATTTGCTTTTCTTTATTTTTAACTATTGTTTCGTCTGTATTTACTTCTCTTACAATAGCTGCAGTGCCACAAACATAATCTGTATTACTTGAACTCGAAGCCGAACAAACAACATTTTTTGCGAAAAATTTATCTACTCTGCCAAGTGTTTGCAGAACATTGGCTTCTCGTTCCGCCTTCCCTTCGATAATTTCCTAAACGCCGCCCCCATTTAATTTTGCACGTTTGCTTTTCTCACTGTTATTCAAGTTGAGGCACTTATAAAATTGTTAACTGACAGTCAAACAAAAGAAAAAAATTTGTAAAAGGAAAGAAAGAATGTATCCAGTTCCAATCATACTACACCACACATAAGCCTAAAGCGTTTTAAACACGGCACACGAACATAAACATTTTTCCTTTAAACGTGGAGCAATGAACTGAGCAACTCGGATTGCTCGACGAACTGTACTATGAAAGAACGACAATGCAGAATAATTTAATTTCGTTGTCGCTTGTTTCTCTGTTGCCATTGAACATTAGATGCTCACCTGCCGATTGGAATTCGTCTCGTATGGAAAACAGGACAGTCCCTTTTTTGGCTTCTGTTTCCCGCGTCGCCGGAATTGTAGCTGGGATGCAAATAGGTTCTGAATATTCTTGACACTGCCTTTCTAATGTAAAAAGCAAATAATTTTTGCAGTTTCTTGCAGTGAGGTGTGCTGGATCGTCTCTTATCCCACTCATTCTTATAACATTTTAGCGGTTTCAGTGGGCAGAAACAGACAGGCTACAATGTTTAAGCGGTCTTGTTCGCAGCTGATGTGGTGTGTTGTCATTTGTGTGAACACTGCTGGTATGTCTACACGAAAATGCACCTTCTGTTCCAACGTCTACATCTACATCTACATGATTACTCTGCAATTCACACTTAAGTGCTTGGCAGAGGGTTCATCGAACCACAATCATACTATCTCTCTAGCATTCCATTCCCGAACAGCGCGCGGGAAAAACGAACACCTAAACCTTTTTGTTCGAGCTCCGATTTCTCTTATTTTATTTTGATGATCATTCCTACCTATGTAGGTTGGGCTCAGCAAAATATTTTCGCATTCGGAAGAGATATAACCTTTCCTCGAATAAAAATTGCAATGCCACGTACTATTCAGTTGCACAGCATGGGAACTTTGATATCGTGCAGTCTGCAGCACAATAAATGAGACGAACGAAAGTTGGTTTATTCTTCTTCTTTTGCCAAAAAAGTAACTAAGTAAGTAAATAAATAAAATTTTTAAACTGTTGTGAAGTGTATTTCATATATTTTTAGATATTCTGCTTATGTTCTTTTCGTATAAACATGTGTTTAAAAATGTAAAACATTCCCAACATCAACATGTTTTGTTAAACGGATGTCATTAAATCAAATCTCAGATATCGAAGACCACAGAGCTTTCACATTAATTGCAGTAATGGAGGGCTGACACGATACTTCCCCGTAATTTATACCAGAAATTTAAGTAGAGTCTGGTTATACTTACTGAGGCACACACATGTTACAGTATTTAAGAAACCATTGATTCGTTTATCACAGCTTTTCAGGGGTCCCGGTGTTTTCATGGGGAACATATGGCAGGGTTAGGTAGAAGCCAACAACATTCTCCGAATAATAACGTTTCAGACATTGTATTGTAGATTGCCGTCCTGACAGCTTACTTCAAAATAGTTTGAACAATCATGAAAATTATACGAGATAGAAACCCAATGTTAAATTTCCATTCAGTCACCAAGTAAAGTGTGTATATTTCCAACCTTGTATTGTCCAATTTCGTTCTTAACGCTTATTTAAACTAGCACGTTGTTTAACAATATTAAAAATATTTGTTGTTTGCAAGTGCAGTTATTTTAAAATGTAAAAGGTTAAAATCAGTACAGAGCAAAAAATGCCGCCACTCTTAAGGTGTATATGTAAATCCACCACTGCTAACAGATAACAGTGCGAAGAGCGTTACCATTGGTTATCTCAGGGATAGCATTCAATTAAGCATAGGCACCATTATTTTCAAATTTGTTTTATTACCAGGGACAATTTCAAATCAATAGTATTGCACCAGATTCAGTTTTTGTCTTACGAAAATTCAAGCAATTTTGGTTTGGTTTAAAATTATGGACAATTTACATTCTCGCTGCTAAATTAAATTTCCACTCTCGTAGTCAGAAGAGTTCAGTACAGGACAAAGCGCGTAAGAGACAAAATACACATTCACATGTCATTCCCATTCCAATAGCTCTCAGTTACGTAATTTCAATAACAACTCACACGCACATGTCTCAGCGTGAACTACACGAGTGTTTTTCACTCACTATCGGTATTTGGGTGGTCTCACTCAAAGCGAGACAATCGACTGACAAATCTCTGGTGGTTACGTCGGTTATGTTGATGTTACCACTCAGTCTACGGTTC
Source organism: Schistocerca americana (assembly GCF_021461395.2). Classification (NCBI taxonomy): domain Eukaryota; kingdom Metazoa; phylum Arthropoda; class Insecta; order Orthoptera; family Acrididae; genus Schistocerca; species Schistocerca americana. Next base: position 117,457,744 of record NC_060122.1, on the reverse strand, counting down.
TGAGTGATTTCACTTACACACTTTTACAACCTCTTCGGTTATACATAAACCATTAGTACGGTTGCCAACTTCTTTGGATACAAATAATATCTTATTTTAAGTAGATGTGAATAAAAAGTGTTTCCATAGATGAAGTATTTAGAAAATTTATGTATTTGTTTACTTAAATACGAATTTTTCGTAATTTAAGATTTAAATATGGATTGGCTTTAAAAGGTTAATATGTGGTGGTACATTACTTTTTTTATTTAAAATTTATCGAAGCTCTGCTCTCACAAGTTTGTACCCAGTATTTATACACTACGTGATCAAAAGTATTAGGAGACCTTGCTGAAAATGACTTACAAGTTCGTGGCGCCCTCCATCGGTAATGCTGGAATTCAGTGTGGTATCGGCCCACCCTTAGTCTTGATGACAGCTTCCACTTTAGCAGGCATACGTTCAATCAGATGCTGAAAGGTTTCTTCGGGAATGGCAGCCCATTCTTCACAGAGTGTTGCTCTGAGGAGAGGTATCGATGTCAGTCGGTGGGCTTGGCACAAAGTCAGCACTCCAAAACATCCTAAAGGTGTTGTATAGGATTCAAGTCCAGACTCTGTGCAGGCCAGTCCATTTTTTTTTGGTCATCAGTCTATTGACTGGTTTGATGTGGCCCGCCACGAATTCCTTTCCTGTGCTAACCTCCTCATCTCAGAGTAGCACTTGCAAACTACGTCCTCAATTATTTGCTTGACGTATTCCAATCTCTGTCTTCCCCTACAGTTTTTGCCCTCTACAGCTCCCTCTAGTACCATGGAAGTCATTCCCTCATGTCTTAGCAGATGTCCTATAATCCTGTCCCTTCTCCTTATCAGTTTTTTCCACATATTCTGCGTAGAACCTCCTCATTCCTTACCTTATCAGACCACCTAATTTTCAACATTCGTCTATAGCACCACATCTCAAATGCTTCGATTCTCTTCTGTTCCGGTTTTCCCACAGTCCATGTTTCACTACCATACAGTGCTGTACTCCAAACGTACATCCTCAGAAATTTCTTCCTCAAATTAAGGCCGGTATTTGATATTAGTAGATTTCTCTTGGCCAGAAATGCCTTCTTGCCATAGCAAGTCTGCTTTTGATGTCCTCCTTTCTCCGTCCGTCATTGGTTATTTTGCTGCCTAGGTAGCAGAATTCCTTAACTTCATTGATTTCGTGACCATCAATCCTGATGTTTAGTTTCTCGCTGTTCTCATTTCTACTACTTCTCATTACCTTCGTCTTTCTCCGATTTACTCTCAAACCATAGTGTGTACTCATTAGACTGTTCATTCCGTTCAGCAGATCATTTAATTCTTCTTCACTTTCACTCAGGACAGCAATGTCATCAGCGAACCTTATCTTTGATGTCCTTTCACCTTGTATTTTAATTTCACTCCTGAACCTTTCTTTTATTTCCGTCATTGCTTCCTCGATGTACAGATTGAAGAGTAGGGGCGAAAGGCTACAGCCTTGTCTTACACCCTTCTTAATACGAGCACTTCGTTCTTGATCGTCTACTCTTCTTATTCCCTCTTGGTTGTTGTCATATTGTATATGACCCGTCTCTCCCTATAGCTTACCCCTACTTTTTTCAGAATCTCGAACAGCTTGCACCATTTTATATTGTCGAACGCTTTTTCCAGGTCGACAAATCCTATGAAAGTGTCTTGATTTTTCTTTAGCCTTGCTTCCATTATTAGCCGTAACGTCAGAATTGCCTCTCTTGTCCCTTTACTTTTCCTAAAGCCAGACTGATCGTCACCTAGCGCATTCTCAATTTTCTTTTCCATTCTTCTGTATATTATTCTTGTAAGCAGCTTCGATGCATGAGCTGTTAAGCTGATTGTGCGATAATTCTCGCACTTGTCAGCTCTTGCCGTCTTCGGAATTGTGTGGATGATGCTTTTCCGAAAGTCAGATGGCATATCGCCAGACTCATATATTCTACACACCAACGTGAATAGTCGTTTTGTTGCCACTTCCCGCAGTGATTTTAGAAATTCTGATGAAATGTTATCCATCCCTTCTGCCTTATTTGACCGTAAGTCCTCCAAAGCTCTTTTAAATTCCGATTCTAATACTGGATCCCCTATCTCTTCTAAATCGACTCGTGTTTCTTCTTCTATCACACCAGACAAATCTTCACCCTCATAGAGGCTTTCAATGTATTCTTTCCACCTATCTGCTCTCTCCTCTGCATTTAACAGTGGAATTCCCGTTGCACTCTTAATGTTACCACCGTTGCTTTTAATGTCGCCAAAGGTTGTTTTGGCTTTCCAGTATGCTGAGTCTGTCCTTCCGACAATCATATCTTTTTCGATGTCTTCACATTTTTCCTGCAGCCATTTCGTCTTAGCTTCCCCTGCACTTCCTATTTATTTCATTCCTCAGCGACTTGTATTTTTGTATTCCTGATTTTCTCGGAACATGTTTGTGCTTCCTCCTTTCATCAATCAACTGAAGTATTTCTCCTGTTACCCATAGTTTCTTCTTTGTACCTATGTTTTCCTTCCCAACTTTTGTGATGGCCCTTTTTAGAGATGTCCATTCCTCGTCAACTGTACTGCCTACTGTGATATTCCTTATAGCTGTATCTATAGCGTTAGAGAACTTCAAACGTATCTCGTCATTCCTTAGTACTTCCGTATCCCACTTCTTTGCGTATTGATTCTTCCTGACTAATGTCTTGAACTTCAGCCTACTCTTCATCACTACTATATTGTGATCTGAGTCTATATCTGCTCCTGGGTACGCCTTCCAATCCAGTATCTGATTTCGGAATCTCTGTCTGACCATGATGTAATCTAATTGAAGTCTTCCCGTATCTCCCGGCCCTAATGCAGGACTGTGCTGTGATAGTGTCACACAAAACAACAAGGGGTGCAAGCCCATCCATGGAACACACTACCACACCATAACACCACCACCTCCGACTTTTACTGTCGGCAGATGACGTTCAACGGGTATTCGTCATAGCCACACCCTGTCATCCGATCGCCACATTGAGTACCGTGGTTAGTCACTCCATACAAGGTTTTTCCACTGTTCAATCGTCTAATGTTTACGCTCCTTGCACCAAGCGAGGCGTCGTTTGGCATTTACCGGCGTGATGTGTGGCTTATGAGCAGCCTCTCGACCATGAAATCCAAGTTTTCTCACCTCCCGCCTAACTGCCATAGTACTTGCAGTGGATCCTGATGCAGCTTGGAAGTACTGTGTGATGGTCTGGATAGATGTCTGCCTATTTCACGTTACGACCCTCTGTCAGTCAACAGACGAGGTCGGCCTGTACTCTTTTGTGCTGCGCATATACTTTCACGTTTGCACTTCAACATCACATCGAAAACAGTGCACCTAGACATGTTTAGGAGTGTGGAAATCTTGCGTACAGACGTATGACACAAGGGACACCCAATCACCTGACCACGTTCGAAGTCCGTGTGTTCCGCAGAGCACCCCATTCTGCTCTCTCACGATGTCTAATGACTACTGAGGTCGCTGATATGGAGTACCCGGCAGTTAGTGGCAGCACAATGCACGTAATATGAAAACCGTATGTTTTTGGGGGTGTTCGTATACTTTTGATCGCATAGTGTAATTCTCTTTCGGTAAATGCTGAGGTGACGAGAACAGAAAGCTTGTTAGTTATAATTATTTTCAATTGTTTGTTGATTTGTACCACTTGCTCTTTTGGTATATACTGTCACCTCTCGCGGTAGTATATTCTTCCTGGGAGATACTTTTTATCATTCGTTAATTTTCTTCGAATTCCTTCAGTTAATATAGTTTCGGTGAATTAGTCATGTTGCAGATACTCTGTTTCGAAATGAACTTATCTTGAAAGTCCGTTTTCATACAGTCACATGATTTCATTAATTCCCACACCGCTGAGCCTTTCGGCATTTTGACCCAGACACCAAGTTCCCTATTTAAGTAAAGGCTTTTCATAAACATGGACGAAAACTAAACTAAAAGGTACTTACTAGCAGAAAGTATCGGGACGGCAATAACAGTGAAGCCATGCGATAACAGATTGTAGTCAACAGTCAGGATTTAACAGTGCCAAAATGATCAAACGTTCCCGCGCAGTACCCAACACGCGGGGTATGAGGCGATTCGAAATGCTTTACCTCGCAGCGGTGCGCGAAAGTTGGTTCAGACTGCCCAAACCAGGGTCGGCCACAGCGCGACGTGCGAAACCGCAGGCGAGAAGGCCGCGAGGGCCGACGCTCGGCCTGTATCGGCTTTGCTCGGTCCTTCCCGGAAGTGCCCTGTAGAGCGCGGCGTTTCATTTAGTTCTGCGGCATCGTGGTGTCGCTCTGTTTACCTTTCGTGGTGTCGCTCTGTTTACCTTTCGCTACTGTTTGTGGCATGGAGCACATTCATAGGTTCCGTGGCTGTTTGCACAAAAAACAGGCAGTTAACAACCAATCGTCACAGGTCTTTAAAACTGAATGGGAATGACTGGACACAGGAATGAAATTCTCAGTATCTATTGTTCAGTCACGCAATGGACAGATACTGCAAATTTGCTGTGAAACGACATTACGATACCATGTCGGAAGAATTTAAAGGTTCAGTTGACAATGAAAGAGGAAATATTTACAATGACCTACAGGCGAGATTCATTGCTATGTGTATCAAGAAGCACCTGAGCACTTGAAGAATTTGGTGGTAGGAATAACAAAATTTCCACTGTCAGCTGCAACCATATTGGATGAAACTGAAGGAAAAGTACAGTGACTTTATACAGTGCTGCAAAGTACGTCGATTACGTGAAGAGACATGCTGGGAATGTTCTTTTTTTTCGATTTAAAACCTGCTATTGTTCAATTTATGATGGAAAAAGGAATGCAGGAACGAAAATTTCAACATGCAGAACAGATTACAGATCTTGCATTTTAAATGGACTTGACTGCACACTGTCTATTGTGGGAATTGCAAAGTAAGAATCAAGTTATTTCTGATTTGATGCATTTAAAAGAAAATCGCATTTTAGAAAGGACTAATCCCGACAGAGTCCAGTTCCCCAAGCTCCCCGATGTTAAAGAAAATGTGAAACTTTAGAAATTCGCTGTCACCGTTTACGAGCCATTTGCGAGGCTGGTTGCCGTTTCAGTAGAAAGTGATCATGTGTATGTTCAGATGTAACTGACTAATATGCAGTGTAATTCACGTTTTAAAGACAAATCCTTTTACGTTAAAACTGCCCAGGACAGTTACACTATTCTCTTGGAAGAGTTTTCATGTCTGCATAATGAGCTGCGAAAGTTCCACAGCTATTTTTTACTTTTATCTTTTTTTTCGATCAATGTGCGTGTGAGAAAGACCTTTTTTCAAGTACGAAAATAAATAAGTCATTATTATGTGGCAACTACAATACGAAAATTGTGGTATTGTTTGCATCTGTCCAAATGCCAACAGCCTGAACTCGATTAAAATTATATTATGTTTTCAGCGCGCCAAAAATAATTAAATAATACTGATAATTCGTTGTGGTTGTCATCTACATTGTTGAGAAATGTGAAATACAAAAACTGCCATTTAAATGCAGCGAGTCCACAGTTTCACCATCTTCTCCCTCCTCACGCTCAGATTGTGTGGCGGTGGGGATGTGTGCAACGAGGCAGAGCGCCATGGCACCGCGACAGGACACTGCTTGTGAGACAAATTCTTGGCTCCTCCTGGTTTACAGCAATGGCTACAGAGAGGCTTAACTGTGGAAGTGAAGTACCAATATCTTAATGAGAACAGTACTTCTTCATCCCTATGAAACAATACTGCTACCTTTCAAAGGGTGTAAAGTGTAAACATGTTTGTCTGTAGGGTATAATTTGGGTGTACATGGCTGGTAAGGTAATTTTCTGTACAATATTTTCATCTCCCAACCCAAACAAATGGTTGAATTTGTGTTTACAGGCTGTACTCAAACAATTTTTAGTTGTTGGTCACTTTCACAGCGTTCTGGGTGCAAATAGTCCCTAGAATTTGGTCGTTTTCCTTTCTCCTTCACATACCACTATGAGAACTTTTAATTTCAACTTTGTACTCTGAACAATACATCATCTTAGTTATGAGTTAACCGTATCATCAAAAACTTAATTTGCAACAATACAGTAATCACTCTTAAGTGATGAAAAGAAGAATCATTCTATTCACTACATAATGGCATGAAATTTATAACGGTTATTTTAACTCTTGTGTTTCCACAGACATCTGGGTGGTATGTATAACCCAGCTCCATACTGCTTCTTTAGTTAAACTAATGAAAGTACCAAAAACTGGTGTCATTCAGAAGAATGAATGGATATGTGCATCAACTAAAATGTTAAAGAGTGGTTTCAGTTGAAAGTATGAATACATGGTTCAACAGACAGAAAAATTACAGACTGGTTTCGCTTGAAAAGAAAGAACGACTAATCAACACGCAAAACGGCAGTGGACTGTGTCAACTGTTTTTGTTCAGCTGCTGAAACACACTGGTTTCACTCAAAAGAATGAATAATTCAACCAATATATAAAAGTACAACCCAGTGAGTTGATTCTTTTCCAGCAACTGACTTAATCGATCAGTTTCATTTGGTTGATCCCATCACTACTCATTTGAAATTAACCAGCGCCATTGGCTTGCCTTAAACGACTATAAAGGTATAGTACATACATTATCAAACATGTGGAAAATTACAGGTAACGATCACACACCATGGTTACAGCACAAATGGTTGTCGTACTGTTACACCATGTTAAACAATTGTGTGCCAGGTAACAGTCAAGCCACAAATGATGACTACATATTTGTAGTATAAAGTAAGTTTTTCCATTATTCTTCATACCTCAAATTGTTTAAGTGGAGACCTTATGTTGGGCACAAGGCCTGCGACCACTGTACATATAAGCAACTGAGTACATTCTTATTAACGCCATAGGCCGCTAATAGCAAGAGCTATTGCGCAATTATGTATTGAACTTTGCTTAAACTTCTCATAGCTTTAGTTGGATGCATTCTTTTCTGAAGCTCTTTTAGTGGTTTTTGCCGGCTTTTGACACAATCTGAAGCTTTGGTTCATTATAAACACTGTAAGTAGGCTGTTTAGGTTTTCTTATTGGTAACGCCACGTAGCGCTCTGTATGAAAATCACTGGCTGTGCTGTGTGCAGTCTGTGGGTAGTTTGCATTGTTGTCTGCCATTGTAGTGTTGGGCAGCTGGATGCGAACAGCGCGTAGAGTTGTGCAGTTGGAGGTGAGCCGGCAGCAGTGGTGGATGTGGGGAGAGAGATGGGGGAGTTTGGACATTTGTAAGACTGGGTGTCATGAACTGATATATATATTATGATTTTTCAACACTATTAAGGTAAATACATTGTTTGTTCTCTGTCGAAATCTTTCAATTGCTAGCTATGCCTGTCAATAGTTAGTGCCTTCCGTAGTTTGAATCTTTTTTTTTAGCTGGCAGTAGTGGTGCTAACTGTATTGCAGTAGTTCGAGTAACCAAGATTTTTGTAGGTAAGTGATTTGTGAAATGTATAGGTTAATGTTAGTCAGGGCCATTCTTTTGTAGGGATTTTTGAAAGTCAGATTGCGTTGCGCCTAAAAACATTGTATGTCAGTTTAAGCCCAGTCACGTATATAATTTTTATAAGGGGACGTTTCAACGCCAGTACATCCATTTACCATGACACGAAGGTACTTGCATTCGTAAAAAGGAGTATAGTGATACTGCTACAATAGATAGATAAGTTACATATGAAAGGTTGCACACTAGCACGTTACTCATGCAGAACTAGTATGGAGAAATAAGTAGTTACATATATTAGGACAGAACACAAGTTCAAAAACTCTGAGACAAGCAGATTTTGTAATGATCACTATACAGGGTTGTGAACCTACGAACTAATACTGAAAAACAGTTCACTTTTAATTGTAACTACATATATTTCGCCATCGGGAAATTTTGTACTATTTATGAAGAATCTGGTTTCCTCACCACACTATCAGACAGCATTAAGCAGTTAATAATTGTGGTGACATACATGTAGGTTTTATAAAAGATTTTGATACGAAAAAATGAGCTAGATGCCTTACTTCGATCCTACAATTTTCGATAAGTAATTAACTTTCTAACATCGGTGGATATAGATGATAGGACTACTGTTGGAAGAAAGTAGCTGTTTCCTCAGCAACAAATGCCCACTTTCATCATGATGCGCAATTGGGACATATAAGATAGTGCTGTACAGTGTGGATAATCCTCAGTGGAAATCAGTTAGAATAACTGATGACTCCAGCACAAATGTTTTAAGAATAGTTTACAAGAGATAACCTGGGATTAAATTTACAATGAATCAGATTCTAACAAAATTTAATATAGTCCATGAGAAATTCATAACATTATTTGAATACAGTTTCTGCATAATCACCTTTCCACATAATCAGAAAGGACATTAAATAGGTATGTAAAAAACCATGAATGAGCAGAGGGATTAAAGCATCCTGTGAAAGAAAAATCGAAAGGTATCTGTTGGCAAGAACAAGTACAGATCCTGTAATATTTGTACCCTACATTTCTAAGAAAAGTTATTAAAAAATCAAGGAGAAAGCACATAGTGTCAGAAATCAGTAACTCTGACAAAAGACTTAAGGGTAAGTGGAATGTAACGAAACGAGAGAGGACAACCAGTCACAGGACAGAATAACATTACTATTTAACTCGGTATAAATGATACATCACAAGTGGCAAATATATTGAATAATAATATATTCAACATAGTAGAAAGTATAGTGATGAACAGTTCAAGAGAAAAAATAAATCAGTGCATCGTTAAAGCAAGTCTTATAAAATTCAGTCATTATATATTCTCTCAAAAATAAAAGCTCATCTGGTTTTGATTGTGTTTCCAACAGAGCACTAAACATTTGTTCCCACATAAGTAGAACTGTCGAACCTGAAATATGTAATGTGTCACTAATTCAAGACATTTTTCCTGGGAGACTGAAATATGCCATTGTGAAATCCCTCTTTAAAAATATGACAGAAGAGATGTCAATAACTATAGACCAGTTTCACTTCTGACACCACATTCCAAAATTTAGGAGAGGGTGATATATTCTAGAATAGTATATCACCTGAGTAACAATATCTTCAGGAAATCACAGTTTGGATTTCAGAAGAATATAGCTCTACTGAGAATGCCATTTACAAGGTTCACTCACAAAATTTTACAAGCATTAAAGTATAAAATAGCGTCGATTGGAATTTTCTGTGATCTATCTAAAGGGTTTGGCTGTGTGAATCACATTATTTGCCTACATAAATTGAAGTTTCACCCGATTGATGGTATAGCCAACTAATGTTGGAATTTTCCGTGATCTATCTAAAGGGTTTGGCTGTGTGAATCACATTATTTGCCTACATAAATTGAAGTTTCACACGATTGATGGTATAGCCAACTAATGTCATATCCAACCAAAAGAAAGCAATTCATCCACTGCAGTATCGGGAGATTATTCTGGCTTAGGAGAAATCACATGTGGGCCTCCCCAAGGCGGAATATTACTCATTGCTACTCAAGTATGTAAATGATCTTCTGTCTAACATACAACAAGCAGAATTAGTCTTTTTTCGAGATGGCACTAGTATTGTGATCATTTCAAGCAAACATATAGTAAAAAAGGAAATGGTAAACAATGTCCTTGAAAATATCATTGACTGTTTTTTTTTTTTAAATGGTCCCACAACATATTCAGTTCTGCACATCTAGGGGTACTACATCAATGATAAGCGTAACACGTGGTAAAGAAATAATAAATAGATGGAAAATTCAAACCGTTAAGTGTCCACATTGATGAGAATTTAACGTGGAAAACGTGCACTTTATAACTCTTACAACAATTTAATTCATCCACATTTGTGCTTGAATCACTGCAATTCTTGAGGGGAGACAAATCAGTAAATGGACATATTTTACACATTTTAATTCAATAACGTCATACGGAATAACTGTCTGAGGTAACTCATCTTTAAGAAAGAATGTCTCCATTTCATTCTTGAGAGTAATGATGGGACCAGAAGAATATCAAGATACGGCTGCCCACACCTCCATCCTTAACAATTGGAATCACGCAATAAGGATTTTAGGCTACTTTTGGCGTTCTCCAGACGTCATCCCGGCCCGATTTTGCAAATAACGAAAACGTTGACTTGTTTGGTCATATGACGTGTTTCTACTGATCAACCGACCAGTATTTTTGCTCCTGACACCATGTTTTACGCTCCTTTGCGTTGGTTGTGGTCACTAATGGTTTCGGTATAGCAGCTCGTCCATGGATATTCACTTCATGGTGATCTCGGCGGACACTGTCGATAGATACAGGGTCTCGAAGATAGCTATTGAGCTCTGCAATCAGTTTAGCTGCCATAGGTTTGTGTTGTCTAGATACAGTTCGTGTTAGTGTAGGACATCTCTGTTATTTATTTTTAATTTGCGCCCACTATTACAAGATCATGTCTTTCCGTGTTTTGTGTAAAAGTTGCTCTTGAAACATTCAATAAGTCAATAATTTGGCTGTCTTGTTTACTAATGCTCCAGGTAATCGAACCCCTACAATCTATCCTCTTTTTATGTCTTTAATTGCTCATCGATCTGGGCCTCTGAATTCAAATATGAAGTGTGCACGACTCGTAAAAACCTGCACTCTGCCTAGTCCATACTGAACACGGACAGTTCAGCGCGACGCATGACTTACTTTAATTGTTGACCGTCAAACATAACCATCGCATTACTACCACCGTTTACATTATTTTGCCTATCCCCCTTGCCCCCTGTATCTCCTCCGCCTCCCTATCTCTGCCTATCTCCTCTCCCCCGTTTTATTTGTCTATTTCCTCCCACCCCTCTGTCCATCTCCTCTTCCCCCCCCCCTCCCTCTCCCTCTTTCTGACCTTTAGCCTTGTTTATTATTGTTGCAAATTCTGATTCTGAAGTAGTTCTCTAATCACAATCCGATAAGTCATAAAAATTTAACTTTTTGCAACTTACTTTGATTGTCTCATACTAGATTTCACAAGAGGGAGAAGCGGCCCAATTAAACACTGTTTAAAATGCGATATTTTAAGAGAAAGTAAATAATCTCTCTGGTCTAGCAGTGGTATGCCCAGAAACGCAGTGAAGGTAATTTAAACTTCTTCCATCGCATATAACTTTACTCGCTGACTTAGATCTCATAGAGAAAGACAAAACAAATCATAATACCTTGACACCACACGAATATTTGTTTCATGTGATTAAGTAGCCACTGCGTACACGGGAACTAAACACTATAAAATCTTATATTATGGCGAGCATTACAGTAATCACTGTTGCTCCTTAAAAATTCATTACATTTAATACTAATTATTTCTGAAGATGCATGTTAGAGTTTCAGTGTAGTGTTTTTATCGCGTCCAACACAAGCAAGAAACATAGGATGCGTATACAACAAGCATCGTTCTAATATGCTGTCTGTTTCTTAAAAGAGCATAATAGTTTCTATCAGATGTACTTCTATGATAAAGAAAATTTTGAATATTGTCGATGACTACGAAGAAATAAATTAAAATTTGTGTTGGGGCCAGGACTCGTAACATGGTATTCTTGCTTGCTAGGCATAAATGCTAACCATTACACCACTACAGTACAATGGCCAACAATGCTACATGAACTACCCAAGTTGAGTGCCCTCCCCAACACGAACTTCAATTCATATCCTCCGCTTATTTTGCCTTACATTGTCCCGGCCGCAGCACAAATTGCAATTCATTTCTTCTGCTTCGATCATAATCGTAGTTAATGAAGAGACTTAAATGCCACAGGGAAACATTTAATTATAAGATCTATTGTCGATGACGCTGCAAGCGTGTCAGCGGCGGCAAAGAATTTGGAAGAGCAGTTGAACGTAGTGGACAGTGCAATACTTAAACGACGAGCACCAGTAAAAGCATAGTAACGCTAATGGGATGTAGCTGAACTAAATCAGGAGATGCTGGGCAACTAGACTAGGGAAGTAGTTCAACACTTGCCATTAGGGCAGCAAAATATCTGATGATGGCCGAAGAACAGAGGATGTAAAATGCAGACTGGCTATGGCATGAAAAATTTTTCTAAATGACAGAAATTTGTGTTTCAACTTGCTGAAACGCTGCCTGCAGATTGTCGTCTGATGTCGTTGTAGATGGTGTAATTTCACGATGAGCATCACCCCAGCCTGCGCGGCCGTGTGTGTGTGTGTGTGTGTGTGTGTGTGTGTGTGTGTGTGTTTGTGAAATCTTATGGGACTTAACTGCAAAGTCATCTGTCCCTAAGCTTACACACTACTTAACCTAAATTATCCAAAGGACAAACACACACACACCCATGCCGGAGGGAGGACTCGAACCCCCGCCGGGACCAGACGCACAGTCCATGACTGCAGCGCCCTAGACCGCTCAGCTAATCCCGTGCGCGCCCGTGTTCAAATTGTTGGCATCACTTCATTGCGGTTGAATTCAACATTCCATTTCGTCCTTGTACCACCAGAATTTCACTGTTGCAGAGCCTTTCTACTCCTGTTGTCGGTATCGAAGCAGAGTTGCTGCTAACCCGGGACATGTTCTCTCTTCTGACAATGCATCGCTCCTGTTGTTCAATGGCCTTAGCTTGGGATGACATGTGTAAAAATGGTTCAAATGGCTCTGACCACTATGGGACTTAACATCTTAGGTCATCAGTCCCCTAGAACTTAGAACTACTTAAACCTAACTAACCTAAGGACATCACACACATCCATGCCCGAGGCAGGATTCGAACCTGCGACCGTGGCAGTCCCGCTGTTCCGGACTGCAGCGCCTAGAACCGCAAGACCACCGCGGCCGGCTGATGACATGTGTAACGTACAATACTTTCTTAAGTCCGTACGTATTATGCATCTACATCACATCTACATCTACATCTATATTTATACTCCGCAAGCCACCAAACGGTGTTTGGCGGAGGGCACTTTACGTGCTACTGTCATTACCTCCCTTTCCTGTTCCAGTCGCGTATGGTTCGCGGGAACAACGACTGTCTGAAAGCCTCCGTGCGCGCTCTAATCTCTCTAATTTTACATTCGTGATCTCCTCGGGAGGTATAAGTAGGGGGAAGCAATATATTCGATACCTCATCCAGAAACGCACCCTCTCGAAACCTGGACACCAAGCTACACCGCGATGCAGAGCGACTCTCTTGCAGAATCTGCCACTTGAGTTTGTTAAACATCTCCGTAACGCTATCACGGTTACCAAATAACCCTGTGACGAAACGCGCCGCTCTTCTTTGGATCTTCTCTATCTCTTACGTCAGCCCGATCTGGTACGGATCCCACACTGATGAGCAATACTCAAGTATAGGTCGAACGAGTGTTTTGTAAGCCACCTCCTTTGTTGTGGACTACATTTTCTAAGGACTCTCCCAATGAATCTCAACCTGGTACCCGCCTTACCAACAATTAATTTTATATGATCATTCCACTTCAAATCGTTCCGCACGCATACTCCCAGATATTTTACAGAAGTAACTGCTACCAGTGTTTGTTCCGCTATCATATAATCATACAATAAAGGATCCTTCTTTCTATGTATTCGCAATACGTTACATTTGTCTACGTTAAGGGTCAGTTGCCACTCCCTGCATCAAGTGCCTATCCGCTGCAGATCTTCCTGCATTTCGCTACAATTTTCTAATGCTGCAACTTCTCTGTATACTAGAGCATCATCCGCGAAAAGCCGCATGGAACTTCAGACACTATCTACTAGGTCATTTATGTACATTGTGAAAAGAAATGGTCCCAAAACACTCCCCTGTGGCACGCCAGAGGTTACTTTAACGTCTGTAGACGTCTCTCCATTGATAACAACATGCTGTGTTCTGTTTGCTAAAAACTCTTCAATCCAGCCACACAGCTGGTCTGATATTCCGTAGGCTATTACTTTGTTTATCAGGCGACAGTGCGGAACTGTATCGAACGCCTTCCGGAAGTCAAGAAAAATAGCATCTTCCTGGAAGCCTGTATCTAATATTTTCTGGGTCTCATGAACAAATAAAGCGAGTTGGGCCTCACACGATCGCTGTTTCCGAAATCCATGTTGATTCCTACATAGTAGATTCTGGGTTTCCAAAAACGAAATGATACTCGAGCAAAAAACATGTTCTAAAATTCTACAACAGATCGACGTCAGAGATATACAGTTTTGCGCATCTGCTCGACGACCCTTCTTGAAGACTGGGACTACCTGTGCTCTTTTCTAATCATTTGGAACCTTCCTCTAGAGACTTGCGGTACACGGCTGTTAGAAGGGGGGCAAGTTCTTTCGCGTACTCTGTGTAGAATCGAATTGGTATCCCGTCAGGTCCAGTGGACAGTGGTCCGTATAAGTAGAGGGAATGTCACTATAGTGTAGTCTTGTAAGGAAGTGAAACACAGACCGAAAACACTTCAGAAGCATTTGAAATGTGCTGCTATGGAAGAATACGGAAGATTAGATCGGTTGTACGAGTAATTAATGAGCAAATACTGAAGTAAAATACTGCAAAAGAAAATTTGTGGCACAGCTTTACAAACAGATGGGCTCGGTCGGCAGGAAATATATTGAAGTAAGGTTAATATGGATGCAGAAGGCAGTAGTTACTCTGACAAGGGGAGGCGAAAACGCTAGGAACACGAATTTGCTTCAGAGTTTGTACACCTAGTGGAAGTAGTAGGGTGCACAACTTTTTATCCGACTATGTCAATCATGTGTCTGTGCAAAGGAACCGATCTTGTGGCCGTGTGGTTAGCGTTTGCTGGGGTTGTGGACGAGGGGACTGTGTGATTCCTGCTCTCATGCATTTAAAATATATTTTTTTCGTCACTGGTCTCACTATTTAATTTGTACGACATTTGAGAGGTATTATAATTTAAAAAACACACGTAAATTTGCATGAAGTTTCAATTTATGTTTTCCATGTCTGCGTGCGAAATAACATGCTGCAACGTGTGGTGCCTAGAGTACATCCGACAATTAATCCTACATCACTGGCACACTGTAACTTACAATATTACTGATTTTGAATAACGTCATTCGCATCATTATTTATCGAGGTCTGAAGAGGGCTTTACAAACCTGTCCGTCGTCCTTGAAAATTCAATTACAAATAGTAAATAGTCAACTAACGTAGGGAATTTACTATAACTTCCTGAAAATGCCTGTTTTTTTTTTTTCATTATATTACCTCTAAAATGTGATACAAAATAACGAGACCGTTGATGAAAAAAATACAAATGAAATAGTGAGCATTGGCAGTACTCCAACCACCGCGTCGTCCACGACCCACATGCTACGGACGAAGGCTAACCACATGACTACAGTGAACTCTTACAGCATGCAGCTACGTACAGATATGTGATGCACATAATGGACGCGTAAAACGTTTTCGCGATTTTCTGGAAAACCTGGTAAACCTTACTACTTTCACATTATGATGCTTTAATGGCCTACTAAAGGTGTACCAAGATTGAAAGAAATCTGTGATCCCAACGTCGTAGCCTCCCCTTGTGAGCTTGTGAGTTGAATAGGCTTCTACAGCTTAGACTATGGTGGAGGACAAGCATCAACCCCGTCTTCGGACCGAAGACCGTAACAGCAAAAAGTTTTAAAATGCGTTTCGCCTTTTATTATATAAAAAATAAAATTTCGAGATTCCAGCTGATTAACAGTTTAGTGTAAAGAGTTAGCAGTATTTGATGGCTCAGTATCAACAGGGAGAAAGTGGCTCGATGGTGTTACGTCATTGTCATCGACAAGCATTTTCAGCTTACCTGGTCGGCCGTCCACTGTTGGTGCGCAGCGAAGGCGCCGGTGTTTGCTCCTGTCCGGAAGCGGGGCAGCGTGCCGGATGTGGCTGCGGTCGGTGGCTTCACGCAGGTAGCACGTAGTCCGGGTGTGTGTGCGAATCACGGCTCACTCGCCACGGCGCTCACGCACACACCTGGCGGGCGCCGCCCGCCGCCGCCGCCAGAGGCGCTGCCGGCGGCGGGCCGGCCCCCACCGCCGCAACCCAAACACTGTGCCTTCGCGGTGGCTAACTTTGGCGGCTCCTGACTCACCTGCTGGCAGAATAGCCGCGCGCCGGCCGTTCTCGGGCGGCTTCCTCGTAAACAGAGCCAGCCGCGGCACGCCCGTCTGCTGTGGCCGCCGCCTGCCAGAATGTGACCCACTTTCCCAACCCCGATCGCTGTCGTTGGCCCGTGCGTTGTTGTCATTGCGATCGAACCCGCTTTCATTGCCCTTCCGCATGTTCCGGAATGTGACGTACTAACTACGCGGCACTACAGAGAGAGGAAATGTGAGCATTGGGACAGGTAACTGACAAACACAGAGAAAAGGTTACAAAAGGCACAAATATATCGTTTTTTTTTTTTTTTCAGTGGATTATTGTTGCTGCAGTTGAAAGTGTGCTGTAGCCACCTTTCATTAGTCCGGCAGCCCACTTTCACTGGCATTTCTCTTTCTTTTCCTTGTTTCTCTTTTTGCATAACTCTCATACTGGTATGATTGAATGAATGTCGTTGTGTGTCACGTTGCTAGACGGTGGCGTAGTCTGCTGCAGAAAGTCTGCGATAGTCGTACAGATTCAGCAGCAGTTGCACAGAATAGCCAACTCTCGTAGTGGTCAAGTCGGCAAAGAGGTTTACGCTACTTGTGAGAAATCTACCTGCGTTAGGTTTGTGGCGAAAACGGCATCTTTGGGTTTTCCGGGCCACGCGGAGCGTGGAAGAGGCTGGAGAAGAGAAAGGGAGGCAGTCTGCCGCCGGTACGGGAAGCGTCCACAGCTGTGCTCCAGTCGAAGAAGGGTGAGTTGGACTGACCGCGTGGCTCGTTGTTACTTGGAGAGAGAGAGGAGAGCTGTTAGCTTTTGGTCTCGCTTTTCAAATTTGAAAGATTGCTTTGCCTTGTCGCAGCAAGGAATGCAAAACTTTGGCAGATTTTTCTTTTAGTAAATTTCTGTAGCAGACTTGGTCCGCCGGAAGAGCGCCACACAAAGGTGTCGATAAGAAGTGAGCACTCGCTTATGTATGAATGTCTGTTTGCCTTCAGCTGTGCCTGTATAAGCTTTTATTTTTCTAAATATTAATAGCTTTCCCTTCTCGCAAATTTTCCTTGCTTCATGTATCTTTCGTTCATGGGGAGCCAACCATGTGGTTGAATATTATAGTTTGTTGGGTTACCGTCATCACTAACTGTCCGATCTCATGTTTGTTTTAAAGAATGTTAACTGTTCATGATTGTGTGATGTGATATTGTTGCAATTTGGCCACAATACCTAGAAACTGCGTCTCGATAAACCACGTGGGCACGCGGGTGTACTGCGAAATGTGTACCGTTTCACGAGTTATTGCGATCAGTTATCAGGCAACAGCAGTTGTATGAATGATTCACACCAGTGATTTTAGGTGTAGATTATAACGGTGAATGTATCGATGCTTTTCTTTAATGTTTTAGGAATTAATGGTATCAGGAATGGTGTACATGCCTCACATCCATATCTTAGGAATAAGTGATTTTATCCACAATTTTCTCTTGTATTCCGAGGTTACGTTTTTGCACCTAAACCACTCACTTCGTAGCTTTCCCTTTAGCACATCCAACGCGTTTCCTTACGCACAGGTCCAGTGAGTTTCCCCATTTATTTTAAAACAAATGCTTTAGATAATGTCTTATTCTCAGGTGTGTTGCTGGGAGCTGATCTTATGCACAGTTTCATGCATTTTCTATTTTATTTTAAATTTTTGACTCTCGTGAACAGTGCACGAGCAATACTATTAATTACATCGCATCCCCTATGAGCGACATCACAATGTGTGAATTTTTATGAGTTTTTGGTCTGCGATTAAATTAATTTATTTTCCGACTCGGCCAAACCTTTGATTAGTTGTATGGTTAGAGTCGGTGGCGACCCTAATCTTAACGTAATAACCCATAGAAACAGGTTAGTTACACAGTGTCCACTCCGAAGACTGGTTTGAAGGAGCTCCACACAAACCATTTCATCTCCGAGTAACCGGTGGCATGTACATCAACTGACACTTATTGACTGGGTTACAGCTTTTATTTCTCTCCACAGTTTTTATTCCAAAGATCCATTATCAAATAGATGTTCCTTGGTGCCCTAGACTGTCAAGTTTTCCCACAAATTTCTATTGTAGACATTTCGATTCAGTAATACTATCTAATCTTCAACACTCTTGTGGAGCACCACATTTCAAAAAACACCTTCAGAAAAGCCTTTCTAAAACTTAAATTTATATCTGACATTGACAAATTTCTCTTTTTCGGAAATGCTTTTAGCATTACAGCCAGTCTGCATTTTATATCCACTCTGCTCCGGTTGTCATGAGTGATTTTGCTGCCTGTAAAGAAAAATTAATCTTCTGCTTTTTGTGTCTCATTTTGTACCCCAATGCGCTCAGCATTGCCTGATTTAATTTCTCTACATTTAAGTACAGTTATTCTACTTTTCTTTCAAAACACCTTCCATTACTTTCAACTGCTCTCCCAACACCTTTGATGTGCATTGTTATTGGTAAACTTCAAAGTTTTCGTTCCTTCTCCCTCAACTTTAACTCCCTTTCCAAATTTCTCCTAGGTATCCTTTAGTATTGGCTCAATGCACAGAACGATTAACATCTGGGAAAGGTTATGGACCTGTTTCATGCCCTCCTCAAACCCTACCTCCCTTTTACAACCTTTGATTCTGATAACTTCTCTAAATAATTCGTGTTGGTGTTTCGCAACCATGACATATTAAAATGATGGATAACATCCCACCTTGTATCCTCTACCTTCTTGGGATTTTTACATTTAATGTCTAGAGTACCACTTACTCTACTAAAGGAGAAGATTATGTAATGATGCAGGGCACTCTCACTTCTGGTGTGGTGTTATGCTGCTTAATGTTATTAGAGAAGATGGGCTTTATTACTTGGTTGCTATACTTGATACGGTCTGACTTCATTCGTATGATGAAATGGTTGGCTGTAGTTAACTCCCTTGCTTGTGTGCTCTAGTGAAGGAATAGCGGTAAGCTAAGAGGGTGCAGAGTTAACTGACTGCAGTAAAAGCTTATGGCTTCACCTAGGAGAAAACGTCTACGGACTTCCCAGTCCCTCGGTCTCATTGTGCAGTCACATTGAATGGCGCCGGTCGTCGTCGGCCGCACCCAGGTAGGCTGGTAGCGCCGAGTAGTCGCTGGAGCTATGGGCAGAGCATTGATGACTGGCAATAAAGCAGAGGATGGGCCCTTGTTAGGTAGGGAGCCGATGAGACGGCTGTGAGTTTCTGCAAATTTCTGTGGGACAGGTCAGTGGCGCCCAGACGTCCAGACTCTGGTACAAAACATATTTGTGAAGGTGCGAGGCTTTTAGCGAGTTTATGGCTGTTCTGTGGAAAGTTCGAAATGGACGCAATAGGGGAGATAACGATCTTTTTATGGAGGGCTGTGGTTCCATCCAGGTAACGCTTTTAGCAAAGACATGGCGTAAACGCGTGGGAAAAAGACCACGAAGCAGAATCTTTTTCCTTTTCTCTCAATTAATTTTTATGGTCGCTGCTTGGTCAGATCTGTGTATGCAGCTTTGAATGAGGCGTTCCTGCTCTTGATTGGCTTTTGCTAAGGTGGGAGTAGTCTAAGATGTAAATGTGCTTTGCTACCGAGCTGGTGAGGAAATCTGAGAAAAACACACTCTTGTACTGGCACTTCACCAGTAAGCAATGGCAGGTCTTTACCTAAACAGTGAGATTTGTGTCCTTCGCTAGTGCGTAACTTAAAGCCTGTGCCAGTCACTATGTGAACCGTCAGAGGTACTGCTTGTTGCATCACACACACAACGCGAGATGCGTGGATATACTTATTTGTTTTGAGTCGGCCGTCTAAATGTCTGACATATTCCATCACGCATAGTCGTGTCACAGAGAATCCCGGACATTTGCCACACTTGCCCCTTCGCCAGGTAGTGATCCCTCAGGTAAAGGACGCCCTTCCTACTTTTGTCTGCTTTCAAACCGTCGTCTCCACATCTTACTCGACACAACCAGTATGTAAGGGACCTTCTTCTTCGACATCTTGGCCAAATACAGAGCTTCTTTTCCGAAATAAAAATATTTATAACTTTTGGGGAACAAAAGCAATACCAACGATTATGTCAGTGTGTAATTAGTTCTGCCAAGTATAAATATAGATCCCTCTGTCTGTACGGTAGCATCCTTCCACGCTTACTGATTGCGGTAGAAACAGTCTACTGCTATGAGAGCAACAAGAAATTATGTAAAGAGAATGCGAAAGTACGCTTATCATTTCTTTTTGATCACTACATTTGTGCCTACTTTAATTACTACAACTGCATGCCCAAAAGACAATAAGGAAAGAAGAAATGGGTATGTGAATGTTTGAAAAAAAGAACTCTCTAAAATGCGATATCCCTTGCGGCGAAACATTAGTTATAAAGTGTAGCGGGACAGTGTTCAAAACATAACTGAAAATACGTTCACTAAATAGAGATAAGATCATCTATGATCGACATGTCATCTAATGTCGACATACAGTTTTAAAATGTTAGAAATAAGGAAATGAAGTAATACAGAATGGTATGCTTGTAACGTACGTTGTTGTTCTACATTGTTTAGCTCTGGTATTTACAGGGTCGCAGAGAAAGCATCCTAGGTTTTGGAGGGAAAAGCCGTAATTTTAATGATCTGCACTACAACAGAAACAAGAAATACAACGTAAGGAAAAATAATGTAATGTGTGTTCCAGCTCACAAGCGACATTAAGCAGATAGTTCCTGTGACTTAGTATGGGCACAGGTTATATTCAACAACCGGAATAAAGTAATAACTGGCTCCTTTTACAGACCCCCGGTCTCAGATGAAACAGTTGCTGAACAGTTCAAAGAAAACTTGAGTCTCATCACAAATAGATACCCCATTCATACAATTATAGTTGGCAGTGACTTAATCTACCTTCTGTATGTTGACAAAAATGCATTTTCAGGCCCTACTGTAGATAGAAAACAACTTCCGTAACTGTTATAAATGCTTTTTTTTAATTATTTTGAACAACTGGTTCACGAGGCCATTCAAATTGTAAATGGTTACGAAAACACACTTGACCTCTTAGCCACAAATAATCCTGAGCATCACGACGGATACAGCGATTAGTGAACACACGCTCGTAGCGAGACTCAATTCCGTAACAAAGAGATTCACCAAAACTAAACGCGAAATATATCTATTTATAAAAGCAGCTAAAAATTCGGGTGACGTCTTTCTAAGAGATAGTCTCCAATCCTTCCAAACTATGTAAGTGAAGACCAAATGTGGCCTAAGTTCAAAGACATAGTATCAACAGTACTCGAGAGATTCATGCCAAATAAATTAATAAGAGACGGAACTGATCCCCCATGGTACACAAAACACGACAGAAAGCTGATGCAGGAGCACTGAAAAAGGCAAGTATAATTTGGACGAATGCAAAATCTCCAAGATTGGCGAAGTTTTACTGAGGCTCGAAATTTGGTGCGGATTTCAATGCGAGATGCATTTCATAGTTTCCACAACGAAACTATCTCTAGAAATGTGGCGGAAAATTCAAAGAGATTCTGGTTCTATGTTAAGTAAACCAGCGGAAACGCTCAGTGAGCGAGGAGGAGGAGGAAGGGGAGACAAGGGACCCAACCCTCCGGAGCAGGTAAAATCGTGGCAAATGTCCGGCGTGGCAAATGTCCACACACCGTCACAGAGTCATATTGGTTTGGCAGACCAGCAAACGGGTCCACCTGCACACTGGAATCCACCGTGGCTTCAGAGGCTCATAGGGAAGTCTCTGCATTCCGAATCAGCCGAACGGGAGACCGCGTACTTCCAATTTTTTCGGGCGGGCGCCATTAATAACTCATTGCTGTCATCCATGATTGCAGTCGCCGATCACATCATGGCGTGCTGCCCTAACCAGCAGAAGTACTCGCTCCTACGGCGTAGGGCTCCAATATATGCTTCTCAGCACCCTGTTCTATGGACCCATATTTTTCTTTATGGAATAGTAGAGTATAGATGCTTGATAGTAGCTTAGTTTTTGGGCCATACCACGGATTCATATGTATGAAGTCAGGTAAAGTGATTAGTTCTTCTTAGTGTCGGGTGTTGATCCCCAGCTAATCACTTTGTTCACCACAGACCGCATAACATTGAAAGCGTTTGTCAAATAACAAAATTTTATGCGCCATTTCTTAGCCATCTTTTGTCATGTGATGTTAAGAATGAATAAATAAATTGTTATTTAGACCATAATTCCTCCCACTGTTCTGATTAACATTAACTTTGCCATTTTATTAAAGGCTTGATTGCAAATTAAAGATGGAAGTTTGCAATTGGCGAATCACTGCCAGGATCTAGGTCCTTTGCACTTCTGTGATGATGTCATTTAGCGTCCTTGCCAAACAGCTCCACATTATGCTAGTTAAAAATATAGTTCAGTAGTGTGTTGTAGATACTTATTTCTCCGATTGTGTTGCTCATGTACCGGGTGACCAAAATCAGTATAAATTTGAAAACTGGGTAAATCATGGAATAATGCAGATAGAGAGGTACAAATTGACGCACATGCTTGGAATGACATGGGGTTTTATTAGAACCGAAAAAAATACAAAAGTTCAAAAAATGTCCGACAGATGGCGCTTCATCTGATCAGAATAGCAATAATTGGCATAACAAAGTAAGACAAAGCGAAGATGATGTTCTTTAGAGGAAGTGCTCAATATGTCCACCATCATTCCTCAACAATAGCTGTATTCGAGGAATAATGTTGTGAACAGCACTGTAAAGTATGTCTGGAGTTATGGTGAGGCATCGGCGTCGGATGTTGTCTTTCAGCATCCCTAGAGATGTCGGTCGATCACGATACACTTGCCACTTCAGGTAACCCCAAAGCTAATAATCGCACGGACTGAGGTCTGGGGAACTGGGAGGCCAAGGATGACGAAAGTGGCGGCTGAGCACACGATCATCACTAAATATGGGGTGGAGCGCCATCCTGCATAAACATCGTATGTTCCAGCAGGTGTTTATCAGCCAGGCTGGGGATGATGCGATTCTGTAACATATCGGTGTACCTCTCACCCGTCACGGTAGCGCTAACGGTAGATGTGGTAAATCCAACCCATAACGTGACTTTCTCGTCGTGCAATGAAGTTTCCACGACAGTTCTAGGATTTTCGGTAGCCCAAATTCTGCAGTTGTGGGCGTTGACAGACCCTCGGAGCGTGAAATGAGCTTCGTCGGTCCGCAACACGTTACTCAACCAATCGTCATCATCCGCCATATTTTGAAACGCCCACACCGCAAATGCCCTCCGCTTCACTAAATTGCCAGGTAACAGTTCATGATGCCGATGGATTTTGTACGGATAGCATCGGAGGGTACACCTAAGTGCCAACCAAACACTAGTGTATGGAATGCCGGTGCGACGTGCGAATGCACGAGCGCTGACTTCCCCGTGCATAGACGAACCCGCTACAGTCTCCATCTCTTCCTGAACTGTCTCAGCAGCATTACGCCTTGTGCTCGGTCGGCCACTGCGGGGTCTATCGTCTAAACAACCCGTGGCTTCGAACTTCGAAATCATTCTCGCCACAGCTGCGTATGTCAACGGACCGTTACCCGTTCGAATCCTCTTCCTATGGCGATAGGATCGTATCGCTGAACTAGCACATTCCCCATTCTGATAGTACAGCTTCACTAAAAGCGCCTTTTCAGGTAAGGTCAACATGCTGCGACTGCTGGCGTATTTGATTCCTCTCTCATTACAGCTCCTTTTTATACACGATTGTCATGCGCAGTCACTGACGTTTTGCCGTCCAGCGCCATCTGTCGGACATTTTGTGAACTTTGTTATTTTAGGTTCTAATAAAACCTCATGTCATTCCAAGCGTGTGTGTCAATTTTTACCTCTCTATCTACATTATTCCGTGGGTTATTAAGTTTTCAAATTTCTACTGACTTTTTGATCACCCGGTATTTATTTGTTTTATTTACAGTGAATTTTTGTCAGAGATTTCTGTGTCATTTGTCGACCGTTTTCCCGTCTTTGCCAACGGCGTTGTCGTATTATGTTTGTGGTGTTCACTATTGTATTTTTTGGTATTTGGTTGTTTTTGATTCTGAATCTCATGTTCTATTATCTTAGTTTCGGACTGCAAACTGCTTTACTAATTTTTTTTATGTTATTGTATTGCACTGCGTGTATCGTGTGAGTTAGATAATTCGGTTGCCCATGTGTTGCACGGATGCTTAAAGTTTGTTTGTGGATAGAGGATCTGAATAATAACGAGAAGTAGGTCACGGAGACAATTAGACTGAGAGCGGGAAGATAAAGTGTACGTCATGGAGGGACAGCACAATGAAACAGTGGAGACATAGTTTGAAAGTAGGGAGGCGTTGATTTTGAGCGGTGTTAGCAACAATGATGTCGTGCAGCAAGAAAATCAGGGAGACGAAAGCGACATGGTTTATCTTGAGGGGACGGACAGTGTCAGATGTCCTGTGATAGAAGATGTGAGTGTACCACAACATATCAAAGCAGAGGTGATTAGTAGAAATCCGGACAGAGAAGACAGGGAGGTATCAGAATGCAGCGATGCAGAAACAACACCGCAGAAATCAAGTATGAGTTCGGTCGATCACAATACTTAGGAAAATGAAGAGCAATCTGGTGGCATTTTTAATGGGTGTGGAGAAGAAATTGGCGGAGAAAATTAATAAGACGAGGACAGACACAAAAAATAACGGTGCTCAGGTAAATCAGATGCGAGCGGAACACAAGTCATGGGCAAATAAACTCCAGGAAAACCTACGTAAAGTAAACACCAAAGCAATCAAAGGTTTAAAGATTGCACATGATGCTACGAAGATGTCAGAGAGCGCCAAGACACTAGCCACATTTGCAAGACGAGTAGCTGCTGCAGCATTGAAAACGAGTAAATGCATAGAACTGCAAGGACGAGAGGCAGTGATCAATTTGAACAAGAAGGTCGAAAGCGTGAAAAAGCGTCAAAATAACGCGGAGCAGCGCATCGACACGATAATACTTGAAGCCAAGGATCTTCATGCGACAGCGGCCATGGAAAAATTAAGAGTCTGAGCTGTGCAAATTAGGGACTGGTTTGGACGTTACACCTGTAACTCCAGTGAGCGAGAGTGAAGAGGTTCGGACACTTCTTTCGTTCAGATCTCAACAGGAAGCTATCAACACACGTATGGGGAAGAAACTGGACGAGGCGCTAAGGAAACAATTTCAAATGCGGCCAAGCGTGAACGTAACAGGACCAGAAACAACTTCGGAATTCATGAATAACTGTATACCGGTAGCAGCGAGTAGAGCACATGGTGAGATGAACGTTGCATTTCCTCGAGGCCGTGGAGGCAGCACAGATGAGGGGATGTCGAATGAGGACATCGAAAGGACTGATATTTTCCGTATGACGGAAGTTGTCGACGAAACGCCATTTGATTTTCAACACTTCTTACAAGTCCGAAAGTTCGAAATTTTCCGAGATGAGGGTGAAGAAACGTTGCTGGAAATTTCCCATTCTGAACAAGCCACAGATAGTTTAATGATCCATGACAGCCGACCATAAGCATGGTAGCATAAGTTTTGTTTACTTATAATAGTGTTAAGGACTACAATCGTTTCTTTAGATTTTTTGTAATTCCACCATGGTAATTAGCACAGGAACTTTTCCCATTACTGTCAGTCGTAAGAGTTAGGAACTGTTAGAATTTCACTGTACAAGTATTTCTTCGTAAAATGTATCAGGTTTATAGATAGTTCCCTTATTATTTACCTACAACATAGCAGGTCAGCAACTGGAAGCAGTTAATTCCATAAATTATCTGGGAGTACGCATTAGGAGTGATTTAAAATGGAATGATCATATGAAGTTGATCGTCGGTAAAGCAGATGCCAGACTGAGATTCATTGGAAGAATCCTAAGGAAATGCAATCCGAAAACAAAGGAAGTAGGTTACAGTACGCTTGTTCGCCCACTGCTTGAATACTGCTCAGCAGTATGGGATCCGTACCAGATAGGGTTGATAGAAGAGATAGAGAAGATCCAACGGAGAGTAGCGCGCTTCGTTACAGGATCATTTAGTAATCGCGAAAGCGTTACGGAGATGATAGATAAACTCCAGTGGAAGACTCTGCAGGAGAGACGCTCAGTGGCTCGGTACGGGCTTTTGTTAAAGTTTCGAGAACATACCTTCACCGAAGAGTCAAGCAGTATATTGCTCCCTCCTACGTATATCTCGCGAAGAGACCATGAGGATAAAATCAGAGAGATTAGAACCCACACAGAAGCATACCGACAATCCTTCTTTCCACGAACAATACGAGACAGGAATAGAAGGGAGAACCGATAGAGGTACTCAGGGTACCCTCCGCCACACACCGTCAGGTGGCTTGCGGAGTATGGATGTAGATGTAGATGTACAGACTGTCATCCCAGAGCTGACTAATTACAATTGTTGAGAGTAGAAATGAGTCTGTTTCACGACAGAAACTTCGTTGTTTATTTGAGTCCTATTTCACGCGAGTTAATATGTTCTCATAGCAGTTTTGCAGTTTACACGGAACGACAGGATCAGCTGTCACAACAACAATAGAATTTTATGTCTTCCAGTCCGAAACTAGTGCACGAGTATTTGGGATGGAATACTTCTCGTAACATCTTGGAGTTCAGCTACAATCAAATTTCTTCTGTTTATTGAGTGGGCATCGCAGTAAACACCAGTGTACTATCCGGTATATAATTGGTAGTATGGTGTGTGAGTGGGGTGTCGTTGAGATTAGTTTGCGAGAACTATTAAGGTATTTTGCAGGATGGTCGTGTATTGTCCATGCGAGAGGCGTGTTGACTTTCTTGTGTGTTTCGCCGTGGTCTGTGACCATTTCCCAGTGTAGTGTGTCTTTGCTGTGGGCTGATTATTGTCATCACCAGTGGCACGATGCATTTGTGGTGTGTTTTTCGTCTATGGATGTCGCCTTGTGTGCGATGTTTCTCGTGAATGGGATATTTTATTCGAGTGTGGTTAGACAGATGTGCAATCGCATCTTACGCGATTGTTGCTGACTGTGGATATTCGCTTGTGGTTTTCGCATATGGCTTTCTGCACTATTGTGCGATGATATTCGTGTGGGCTTTCGCGAGTGATTCGTGAGCGCCTGATTGGTAGCTCCTGAGTGACAATTTGTACTAAGTGGCGTGAGCACAGAATGTGGCGAGGCACACCATCAATTTGTGAGAAAGAAAGAACAGAAGAAACGTAGCATTGCAGTGAAATGTTGCTAATATCTTGTGTGTGTTTTTTTGTATTTGTTTCAGCAGCTAGAGTGAAAAATTTGCACACCAATCTGAGAAATTTTCGTGTCAGTTTCAGTAAAAAAAAGAAAAAGGGAGAATTTCGGAACAGTTGATTTGCCACACAGTAAAGAGAACAGACTGGTGGCGCCAACATTCATCGAGAGTCACGCCATACACCACGGTTAGTGCCACCATAACGATTAAGTAATGGGGAAGTGTAGTACCTTCAGTAGTTCGTATTTTTTATAGTAGTTGCCTTGCATGAAAAAGTAATCGACGTACATGATGTGAGAGTGACTGAAGTGAATGTGTAGTCCAAGCCAGCTTAGTACTTTGAGTTGGATCAGGGGTTGTGGGTAATTAACACTACAGTATCATACCTCACAATGCCGCACCACTGCTCAAGATTATAAAGATTTAGACACAGAAAATTAATCTTTTAAAATTATTGCTGTAATACAAGGAAAGAATAATTGTAGAAGAGAGTAAGATTTTTATTTTTGTCAGAAGTAAACCATTTTTTTCTTGGAGTAATTATGTAAAGCAATCCTTTACAGTTTCGTTATAATTCTCTCTGTACTTATGCTGTAAACATATTTGTAAAAACACGACACAAATCCCACATGTAAGCATTGTGCAGACTATGGGAGCTGGGAGGATGGCGACGTATCAGGCAGTTGGAGAGGTCGCTGACACTGCCACTTCTGCCGCCATTTGCGGCTTCCAAGCTCCCCAGGGACGAGTCCGCAGAGTGCTGAATGGAGGTACGTCTCTGGAGACACGGCGATGGCAGGAGGTGATTCACCACAAACCTGTGTTCGTATGCTGCCCGGGTCATCCCATGAACGCCTTTGACAACAGCAACGCATTGCTGACTACCACATCATCCAAGCCGACCACTAATCGAGGCGCCAGTGATTGCTGGCCACTCACAAGGAGGAAGTCCTGCGATTTTAAAGCTTTGTGGTATCGGGGCCAGATCCTCCAACATAATGCCCACATTTCGACAATGGGCCCGTCTTTCAAGATTTCACGACACCAAGTTGAAACTTGTAATGCGTCTTCACAGGAACTAACTGTCAAAGAATGAGAGAGGCCGACTTCTGTGTAGAGAGCGTGCCAATGGGGATCCAGGACTTCACAACGCACAGGGTGGAGCAAAGAGGTATTGAGTGTTACTCAGCGGAAGACTCTTATTTCTCAGAGTGTTGGAAGATCTGCACTTAATTCACGTTATTGCTTTGTTCCTATTTTACAACGAAATTACTTTTTTCCGAATTTAATAAAACATACTTTCCCTTATACACTTGTTGGCTGATATGTAGGTGGTGCTAAACTTTTACAAGAGAAACGTCTTGGAAATGTGACTGGTACAGATTTCGTGGACGGTATGAAACGCGTCAATCAGCATTGCCTGTTTAGCCTCGAATTTTGACGCATCTTGCGTATCTGCAGTGCCATTTTCATAGTGCATATTACTTTATTCAGTTTACAAGCAGTTTTTGGCGAAATGATAAGCGATTTCTTTTGCTTATGTACATCCTTCCCAGTAGGTAATTCAAATTTTCCCTCTCCTACCGACCTGTATAATTCGATATCCTACTTCACAGTCATACGTATTACAATTTTTTTTGCCAATTAAACTATAACATTATTATTTGTAGAAAGTTTGGAAGGTAGGAGACGAGATATTGGCAGATGTAAAGCTGTGAGTACCGGGCGTGAGTCGTGCTTCGGTAGCTCAGCTGGTAGAGCACTTTCCCGCGAAAGGCAAAGGTCCCGAGTTCGAGTCTCGGAAGGGCACACAGTTTTAATCTGCCAGGAAGTTTCATTATTATTTGTGCAGTGTCGTCCTAATTACACCACCATTGTCCCCTATTTAGTATGACTGTGAACTAGAGCATTGACATGTGGGTTTCTAGATTATTTTTACAGCCCAACGATTTAGTTAAGATTGCACAAGATTGTTCAAAAATGACTGTTGTTGTTGGGCTGCAGAATTCAAATCTGGTTCATTTTTTCCTGATTGTATTACGTCATTGTATGTTGTTAAAGTTTAGGGCCTTTCAGCACGAATTCCACTTTCAGTTTTAAAATAAATGTCAATTTTTGCTCTTCTTTTTCCGTTTTGGCCTTCTTTTTACACTCAGCTCTAATAAGTCGCTTTCTCCCATCACTTATTCTAACAAGTTCTTATCTAAGAACTGAAATAAAAGAAACATCTTGGGAGTTTTATTTCTCGTAGGTAAATAGATGTATCCTTTGTTCAGACTTCAGGTACTGAATAATTACCTAGCGCAAGTACAAGAAATTTATTTAAGTACTAGCTGGGTGCCCGGCTTTGCTCAGGGAGGTGATATGACATTGTGTGGTATTATATCGAAATTCTTTATACTTCAATCCGTTCGTTTCGTGGTTCTTGAGTGTGTCTGCTTGTCAAAGTCCTCATTATCGTTCCCTCAGAACTTACACGTGCTTTGCGCACTTCGAGTGTTTCGTTTTTGCTGTTTTTTTTTTGTTTTTTTGTTTTCGCCATTTTGCTTCAATTACCAAGATATCTTCCTCTTTTACTTTTGGACATTGCCTAAAATATAAATCAAATCAGCTTTTCACTAGCAAAATGTTCCGGGCTGTTCCCGAATATCCCAGATCATTGTGGAACATTCCGGGACATTCTAGAATGTTGTGAATTGCTCTCATATGTTCTGGAATGTTCTCGAATACTCTCGAATGTTCTGGAATGTTCTAGAAATTTCTAGAAGACGAAACTTCCCAGCTCTTATATCTTCAAAAGCACGCCCTTTAAGGTAAAATCTAGAACGTTCTTCATGGATGGGTGATAGGGGGCTACCATACCTTATAACTCCCTCGATCGTAATGGAACTCGTTTCTAAGTTTTAGCGGCACGACGCACATTGTACACTTACTTATATATACTGATGATATAACAAAAAAATTGAAATTCTTTGCATAGCTTCCGAAACAACTATTTATCAAGTTAAATTACGTCTTACTGATTTGTAATAGATGATTTATTGTAACTGATTATGATTACCTGCTATACGTTTGTACGTACTGGTAATGGTATGTCATCACATTTTTCATACGATCCAAGAAACAGTTTGAAAAATTACAGCACACGACCGGAAAAATGTGCCAGAGAAATATTCTTACCTATTATTTGGTCAGGATAACTTGACAACTGCGCTTGTGCTGGCACAACGAAGAAAATCAGCCCTAGTTCGCCTCCAAGCGCTGTCAAAGTTAAGCTGCCCGTAGACGCGAAGTGGTACTGTACACATGGTTAAGCGTAATGGTGGTAGCACTGCTGCAAGCAGCAAGCGCTGCCTTACCCTTGCCACGCCTCTCCCCTCTAAAACTTGAATGTGGAGGCAAGGCAGTTCCTAGCAGCCACCATGCGAATCGTCAATTTATCGTAGCGAGATAGTGTTCGAAACTGCAGGACGCAATCAACCGAGGCGGCTTTTCTTTCGTTTTTGAAGTAAATGGGGTTGGGGACTTCCCCGTATGTATCGCTCCTCTATCTGTCTTGAAGTCAATGCTACCACACTGCGTACGCCTACAAAAGCACGACCCCGCTTCGCTCCTGCAGCCAATTCGCCCAGACACACTTAGCGAACGGTCATGTCACTCGTTCTCGCGCTGCAACCAAATGTGACTACGCAAAGAGTAGAAAAATTTATGTAAATGGTGAAACATAATAGCCTACATGTTGAACTGTTTATGTAGATCTAATGACATTCAGGTATATACGAGGCCTGTTCAGAAAGTAAGCTCCGATTGATTGCCAAATTGAAACCACAGTGAACATCAGAAATGTTTTACTTGTAACAATTAGCTACACCTTTCAGCTACTTCTCTACGTAGTCGCCGTTCTGACTTAGACTTTTGTCATAGCGTTGTACCAACTTTTCAATAGCCTCATCATAGAAAGCAGCCGCCAGTGCTTTCCGCCAATTCTCCACGCTGGCCTACACCTCGTTGTCTGTGTCAAAATGTTGTCTTCAAAGACAGCGGTTCATGTGACCAGAGATGAAACTCAGGGGGAGACAATTGCGGACTGTATTGTGGGTAATCTCACATTTCCATTTGAAAACGATGCAGGAGCATCTTCATTGCCCCTGCAGAATGCGGCTGAGAATTGTCTTGAAGAAGAAACAGCACGACAGTTATGTAATGTTAGCTGCATAGCTTCAGGCGAAATTTCTCACCAGGCCCTCGTACTTGGCGGCAGACACTATTTTCTAGACATCTTTACGCACTCACTGCGAGCTCAGAAATGAGAAGAGCGACGTGATGCTAACTGGGGTTATACTAGAGACACTACCCAACACATCTGTGCAAAGATTTATCGGATTTTCATAGTCGTTTCCATTTCGCGACCGATCGGAGCTTACTTTCTGAACGCCCCTCGTAAATACGAATGTTTTGAATTTCTGTTAGAAATAAAAAAAAATGGGCCCAAACTTATCCCCCCCCTCCCGGCTCCACCCCTAAAATCTGCCGCCCTAGGCTACCCAGCCTGCTGGTAAATCCGCCACTGATCATCAGTGAATGAATATGTGTGTATCTGGATTTGGAAAATTTCCGCGGGCAATCGGATTTTGCAAGCATAGTGTGTATCCCTTGCGAACCTGACTTTGTGCGGAGGTTTAGTAAGGAACGAAGGCTGAGAGCAGAATCAAAGACAAACCTTAGGGTTCCGAATTTTGTTGTGTGGTAGTTGGTCGGCGTAACTGGATCTTTATCTATTCTGCTTGTTTTTAAAGAGGATTTTCGACAGGCGCCCTGTTCCTCACTCTGACGGTGCCTAGGTAAGTGAACGGACATGATCTACATCTACATCTACATACATACTCCGCAATCCACCAAACGGTGTATGGCGGAGGGTACCTCGTACCACAACTAGCATCTTCTCTCCACTCCCAAACAGAACGAAGGAAAAATGACTGCCTATATGCCTCTGTACGAGCCCTAATCTCTCTTATCTTTGTGGCGTTTCCGTGAAATGTAAGTTGGCGGCAGTAAAATTGTACTGCAGTCAGTCTCAAATGGGGTTCTCTAAATTTCCTCAGTAGCGATTCACGAAAAGAACGCTTCCTTTCCTCTAGAGACCCCCACCCGCGTTCCTGAAGCATTTCCGTAACGCTCGCGTGATGATCAAACCTACCAGTAACAAATCTAGCAGCCCGCCTCTGAATTGCTTCTGTGTCCTCCCCCAATCCGACCTGACAGGGATCCCAAACGCTCGAGCAGTACTCAAGAATAGGTCGTATTAGTGTTTATAGGCGGTCTCCTTTACAGATGAACCACATCTCCCCAAAATTCTACCAATGAACCGAAGACGACTATCCGCCTTCTCCACAACTGCCATTACATGCTTCTCCCACTTCATATTGCTCTGCAGTGTTAGGCCCAAATATTTAATCGACGTGACTGTCTCAAGCGCTACACTACTAATGGAGAATTCAAACATTATGGGATTCTTTTTCCTATTCATCTGCATTAATTTACATTTATCTATATTTAAAGTTAACTGCCATTCTTTACACCAATCACAAATCCTGTCCAAGTCATCTTGTATCCTCCTACAGTCACTCAACGACGACACCTTCCCGTACACCACAGTATCATCAGTAAACAGCCGCACATTGCTATGCACATTATCCAAAACATCAATTACGTAGGTAGAAAACAACAGCGGACCTACCACACTTCCCTGGGGCACTCCAGATGATACCCTCGCCTCCGATGAACACTCACCATCGAGGACAACGTACTGGTTTATATTACTTAAGAAGTCTTCGAGCCACTCACATACTTGGGAACCAATCCCATGTGATCGTACCTTAGTTAGGAGTCTGCATTGGGCACCGAGTCAAACGCTTTCCGGAAGTCAAGGAATATGGCATCTGTCTGCTACCCTTCATCCATGGTTCGCAAGATATCATGTGAAAAAAGGGCGAGTTGCGTTTCGCAGGAGCGATGCAGGGACAACAACTTTTCTGTCTCAAGGAAATTCGTTATATTCGAACTGAGAATATGTTCGAGAATCCTGCAACAAACCGAAGTTAAGGATACTGGTCTGTAATTTTGAGGATCCGTCCTTCTACCCTTCTTATATACAGGCGTCACCTGCGCTTTTTTCCAGTCACTTGGGGCTTTACGTTGGGCAAGAGATTCGCGATAAATGCAACCTAAGTAGGGAGCCAATGCAGTAGAGTACTCTCTATAAAACCGAATTGGAATCCCATCAGGACCTGGCGAATTATTTATTTTCAACCCATTCAGCTGCTTCACAATCCCAGGGATGCCTATCACTATGTCTTCCATACCGGAATCAGTACGAGACTTAAACGGCGGTATGTTTGTAGGATCCTCCTGCGTGAAAGATTTCTCAAATGCTAAATTTAAAATTTCAGCTTTCGTTTTTCTGTCTTCCGTTGCCAGGCCAGACTGATCAGTTAGACTCTGGATGGAAGCCTTCGACCCGCTTACCGATTTTACGTAAGACCAGAATTTTCTGCCGGCCGCGGTGGTGTAGCGGTTCAGGCGCTCAGTCCGGAACCGCGGGACTGCTACGGTCGCAGGTTCGAATCCTGCCTCGGGCATGGATGTGTGTGATGTCCTTAGGTTAGTTAGGTTTAAGTAGTTCTAAGTTCTAGGGGACTGATGACCACAGCTGTTAAGTCCCATAGTGCTCAGAGCCATTTGAACCATTTTTGAACCAGACTTTTCTTGGGTTTTCAGCAAAATCTTTTGCTAAGGTATGACGGTGGTAGTGGTTGAATGCTTCGTGCATCGCTCTTTTTACAGCAGCACGAATCTCTACTAACTTTTGCCTGTCCTCATTCTCCCGATCTTTTATGTACCGCGACTGCAACTGCCTTTGCTTCCTGAGCATTCTCCGAATTGCGCTGTTAAACCACGGTGGGTCTTTTCCGTCCGTAACCCATTTTTTCGGCACATACTTCTCCATTGCGTGATTTATAATGTGTTTAAAATTTGCCCATAATTCTTCCACGTCCATCGTACCCGAAGTAAATGAAGTCGAATCATTGGGATGCTAAAAACTGCTTATCTGCTCTTTCTAGTAAGAATACTCTCCTAGCCTTCTTGACCGACTTTTTAACTTTCGTAACCATAGTCGTAATGACATCATAATCACTTATCCCTGTCTCAACGCTGACACCGTCGATGAGGTCTGGTCTGTTCGTGGCTACCAGATCTAAAATATTTCCATTACGCGTTGGCTGTCGATTTAGCTGTTCAAGACAGTTTTCGTATAATGTGTTCAAAAGTAATTCACACGACGGCTTGTCTGTACCGCCTGTAATGAATCCATAGACATCCCAGTCTATACTAGGTAGGTTAAAGTCGCCCCCGACTAATATAGCATGATCCGGGTACTTCTGCGATACAGAATGTAGACTGTCATGGTGGAACCTGGTGGCCGGTAATAACACCCCACAATTAACTTTATTTCCCCTAGCCCTGTTAAACGTGTTCAGATAACTTCTCAATCCCAGTCTACTTCGACCTCAGTAGACACAATATTTTTGTCAACAGCAATGAAGACACCACCTCCTACGGTGTCTAATCTGTCTTTCCGATAAACGTTACAACCCTCACTAAATATTTCAGAACTTCCTATCTCAGGGTGCAGCCAAGTCTCAGTCCCGAGAATAATTTTCGAGCCACACTCTTCCTGGAGGGCAGTAAATTCAGGAACTTTATTCCGAACACTCTGAAAATTTACTGCTAATATCTTGACAGCTGAAGTGTCTTTACACTGAGCGCGTCCTGATTTCCCTGCCTGCACGTCGACTGGTGAGTGTTCATCAGGACACCTCGCACTACTGCCTAGCCTAAAAAAAAAAAAAAAAAAAAAAAAAAAACCATGTGCACGCCACACGTACTCTGCTACCCGAGAAGCCGCTTCCTTTGTGTAGTGCACCCCTGACCTATCTGGGGGCGTCCTACAATTCCCCACCCAATAGCGCAAGTCTAGAAATCTGCAGCCAAGACCGTCACAGAGTCGACGAAGTCTCTGGTTGAGACCCTCCACGCGGCTACAAACCAAAGGACTCCGATCCACTCTGGGAACGATGCTGCAAATAGAGAGCTGTGCTTGCACCCCTCGTGCGACGCCAGCGGTCTTCACCAAATCCGCCAGCCACCCGTACGAACTGAGGATCGCCTCAGAACCCAAGCGACAGGCATCATTGGTGCCGACGTGAGGAACTACTTGCAGACGACTGCACCCCGTACGCTCGATAGCCGCAGGCAAGGCCACCTCCACATCTCAGATGAGATGTCTCCACATCCCCGGCAGACAAACCGAGTGCACGGAGGATTTCTTTCCAGCCCTGTACGCTATTTCCCTAAGGGGCTCCATCACCCGCCTGACGTTGGAGCTCCCAATAACCAGAAAGCTTTTGACCCCGTGTGCCTTTTCGGGTCCTGCTGAAGGAGCGGCCACCTGCCCACTGACAGGATGAACGGGCGAGGCCAGCCGGCCATTCTGCACATTGATCCTCCGCCTCGAACGACGCGAACGCGTTGCAGTCCGCCACTCATCCTGAGGTGAGGGCGGCCCCAAGGCGCCGGGTACACTAGAAGGTGCCTCGGCGGCTGAGTCAGCGAACGCAGCAACCGACACCTGGGGTGTCTCAAGCGACGCGCTAGATCCTCCGCCGTCGCTGCACATCCAGGCAGCAGCCTGAAGACGGCTGACAGTGGCCAACAGCACGCTCAGCTGCGCGCGAACAGCGGCCAGTTTCTCCTGCGCCTGCACACATCCTATCCATCCTACTGCTAATATCTAACGACTCCGCAAATTTATACTCTACAGCTATCAATAAGCAATATTACTCCTCTGAAATACGAGAATACGCAAGGATTTTATGTAATTAAATATGCAAGCGCACAAACACTCAGAAATTAAGAATCAAACTACAAAACAAAAACGAAAGCTAAATATGCGACTCGCTACTGCACTGCTGCTGCACTGATACTTCACCAGCGGCTGCTCAAGACTCACTGAAGAGAATATAGGTGTTTGAATGTACTAATCAAGTTACAGACGTGTTTAAGCCAATCTGTTTCACCCTCTTTTATGTTAGGGAAAATACATCGAAGTCGTATATTTTGATTCTCTCTTTTAAATTTGTGCTCGATAGTAGTTTGATGGTCATTGCTTCGTTCACCTGACAGTATCAACCCGCTTGCCCATAATCGGATGCCTTATACATTGAGGACTTTGCTTTCGCTATATTAGTACTTTGCTTTCGCTATATTAGTCTGTTGTATTGAATTTGTGGTAAGGATTGTGGGACCAAACTGCTGCCTCATCGGTCCCTAGGCTTACGCACTACTTAATCTAATTTAAACTAACTTACGCCAAGGACAACACACACACCTGTGTCCGAGGGAGGACTCGAACCTCCGACGGGGAGAGCCGCGCGAACCGTGACTGGGCGCCCTAGACCACACGGCTACCCCGCGCGGTTATATTAGTCTGTTATTAACTCTCATAATGTGTGAAAAATTTTGTAAGAGTGGCCCTTTGTGCCTGATTATCATTCAACTCGGTCCGTTAGAACCTCATGTATTCGAGATACCATAGTTCTTAAACTAAGTTGTCATGCATCTTGTAGTGTGTTAGTGCGTGAAATTCTCTGCCGAAGAGATACGTACATACCCAGAGAATTACTGTCCGTTAACCAGATTTACGATTTTTAACAATATATTTGCGATGGCCTGCCACTGATGTAACGATATCCACTTCGTTTCTTCTCTGCTTCGCTTGTTAGTAGGAGTATTTTTACTGTACGAATGCGAGAGAATTACCTGATTTTACTCACCAGTATGGATTTTTGATATCTCTGATTCAGGTCTGAATACAATCCCCATTATCCACGTAACCATACAGCCCCACAGTAAATAATCAATAAATGCCCCCGCATGTACCATGAGTTTTGTTTGATAAATGTACATAAAATGTTGTAGATAGCAAGCCGATGTTGAGGCTGAATAAAGAGTCATCAATTCCGATAAAAGAAGTTCACCATCCTCGTAACTACCAATAATTATGTTAAAGATCCAGCCGATGTACCTGCGCCCAAAAGATCAATGGACACGTAGTATTAAAACAGATGCAGTATCATAAAGAGTAGTACCATTTCCGTTCGAAACCGTCTGTGACATGCCTGTTAGACTTGCGTTACGATCTGTGCAAAATCGCAGATAAATTATTTGTTCTGTTGTCCGTCCTGTCACTGGGTGATACAAACAAGCTAAACAGGGAATGTGTTGTAACCGGAGACGCACATGTCCGTCAATAACCATAGAGACATACGCACCCCCTTCCCCCCTTTCGAAGTAACGACCCTGCATAACACTGGTCCCACAGAAGCAACGACAATATCCTATATCCTCCTCTTAGGTATCGACGCCACTCAGAATTGGCTCTTAACTCTCCTAGTACCACTGGAGTCAGTATGACCCCATAAGCACATTGGAAATATATATCTCCCTTGTTTTCAAAACTATTACTTTCAAAATATATGACCTTCTCCCTCTAAGTCAATTGTATCCAATTGTATAACGTCTCGTTCAGTTTTATATTTACAACACATTAAAATTTATTCACAGTTTCTGCACTGAGTACCAGTTTGGTCAGTACGATCCCTATTTACTGTTCGTTTGTTCCTTGAGGGTAACATTTATGAAAAAAGAATGAAGAGTGTTATGTTGAACGGCTGTTATACGAAACACCCGCAACAATGAAAATATTATTTCCCGCTTAGTTTTGTACCTGCTGTCAGCGTTTCTGGCGTCAGCTGTTGCTGTACGTTTCCTGGTACCACGGGGGTCAACAGGACATCATAAGCATATTGGAAAATCGTATCTTCTATGTTCTCAAAGCGACATTTTCTAGGGCATATGACTTTCATTCTCTGGCCCAATTGTAGCCAACAATTGTTTGTTCAGTTTTATATGTGCACCACATTAAAATTTATTCATGGTTTTTTTTTCATAGAGTATCACTGAGGTCAATATGACCTCAGTCTAAATCTTGTTTTGTTTCTTGTACGTAATATTTATTACAATAGGATCGTTTCTGATACACAGTACACCTATAATGTATTTTTTATGTTGTTGTTATGGTATACTGTCTGATGACTGGTTTGGTTTGATGCAGCTCCGCATGCTATTCTAGCCTCTTCATCTCCAACTAATTACTGCAACCTACACCCTTTTGAATCTGCTTACGGTATTCATCTCTTGGTGTCCCTCTACGATTTAACCCCCCCCCCCCCCCCCCGCCCCCCGCTTTCCTCCGGTGCTAAATTGGTGATCCGTTGGAGAATTTGTTCTACCAAAACCATTCCCTCCTTCTAGTGAGGTTGCACCACAAATTTCTCTTCTCCCCAATTTCACTCAGACCTCCTCATTAGTTACATGGTCTACCCGTCTAATCTTCAACATTCTTCTGTAGCACCACATTTGAAAATGTTGTATTCCCCTCTTGTATAAACTGTTTATCATCCATGTTTCACTTCCATACATGGATACACTCCATACTTTCAGAAAAAACTTCCTGAGACCCAAAACTATACTCGATGATAAGAAATTTCTCATGTTCAGAAACGCTTTTCTTGCCACTGCCAGTCTACATTTTATGTCCTCCGTACCTCGGCCATCATCAGTTATTTTGCTTCCCAAATAGCAAAACTCATCTACTAATTTAAGTGTCTCATTTTCTAATCTAATCACTTCAGCAGCACCTGATTTAGTTCGACTACATTCCATTACCTTTGTTTTGCTTTTGTTTAAGTTCACTTTGTATGCTCGTTTCAAGACACTGTCCATTCCGTTCAAATGCTCGTCCAAGTCCTTTGCTGTCTCTGACAGAATTACAATGCGATCAGCATACCTGAAGTTTTTATTTCTTATCCCTGGAGTTTAATTCTTGCTCGAAAATTTTCTTTTGGTTGTAGCATACAGATTGAATAAAATTGGGAATAGGCTACAATCCTGTCTCACTCCCTTGTCAAACACTGCCTCCCTTTCGCGACCCTGGACACTTACAACTGCCATCTAGTTTCTGTACAAATTGTAAACAGCCTTTCCATCTCCGTATTTTACCCCTGCTACTTTTAGAATTTTTTTATGTTAGTCCATTAAAATACTGCCAGTATATCTGGGGTAATTTACTTGGTATCTATATGACGGTAGTAGTACTCAGTGAAACAAAGTAGCAGTAGGTGAGGTAACTGTAATGAGTTTCTTACACCTACTTTTAAGTGACGACCCAGCTCAGAAACGTTTGTGAAGACCAGCTGGACATGTGCCTTCTCTGATGGACGGCGCACACTCTGGTTAAGACGCAGACGTTAAGCAGTGTGGCTTCTAGATCTAGCTCCTACAGAACGGAGGAGTGCATAGCTCTGTCTGAGGAATGAGACAGGCTGCCAATAGAGGTCTCGAACCCCGACATAGGTGGCACGTCAGGCCAATTGCCAGCGATTGACGTCTACGGACGCGTCTATCTGACCTACCGGCAGCTATAACGCTATGGAGGAGATTTTCTGTCTACGTTACGGTTTCTGGGATAAGCGTCCCAGTTAGGAAGGCTACTGATGACTCATTCTGGACATTACTAAATTTGGGTGTCCTTATTCTGCTACCTGCTGCTCGTGGTATCGCGGTAGCGTTCTCGCTTCCCGAGAACGGGGTCCCGGGATACATTCCCGGCGGGGTCAGGGATTTTTCCTGTCTCGAGATGACTGGGTTTTGTTATGTCGTCTTTATTATCACCATTCATCTCCATCACGGTCGGAGGAAGGCAATGGCAAACCACCTCCACTTGCCTAGTAAAGCGGTGCGGGTCTCCCCTACGCTCTGTAAAGAAGCATGGGACTTCATTTCATTTTCATTCTGCTACCTATCGGACATTCCGTTCAGGAAATCTTATCCCATTAATTCATTACGCTTCTCTAGAAAACCCACAGGTACTACAGTCCACAAATTCCTTAGCGTCCTCTTTGTCGCTGTTTGCGCATTTTTGTCTAGTGTACACTTAACACTTAGAATACGGAAACTGTACTATTACAGCTCGAGTTCCACGCTCTTAAATTGAGTCGTCATCCGCTGAGGCCTGCAATAGCGCGGTTGTACGCTGCGGTCACAAAAGTCGTGGCACAGCGTTGTGCACGTGGCGGTAGTATCACGTACACAAGGTATAAAAGGGCAGCGCATTGACGGAGCTGTCATCTGTGGTCAGGTGAGTCATATGAAGAGGTCCCCGACATGACTGTGGCCGCACGACGGGATTTAACAGACTCTGAACGCGGAATGGTAGTTCGAGATAGACGTATGG
Organism: Schistocerca americana; assembly: GCF_021461395.2. NCBI lineage: Eukaryota > Metazoa > Arthropoda > Insecta > Orthoptera > Acrididae > Schistocerca > Schistocerca americana. The sequence continues at coordinate 117,416,871 of NC_060122.1, read as the reverse complement.
GACATTCCATTCCGAAAGCGTTAGGGAACTCAATATTCCGAGATCCACAGTATCAATAGTGTGCCGAGAGTACCAAGTGTCATGCATTACCTCTCACCGCAGTGGCCGACGGCTTTCTCTGAACGACAGAGAGTAGCGGCGTTTTCATTGGATTGTCAGTGCTAAGAGACAAGTAACAATACAGGATATAACCTCAGAAATCAATGTGGGACGTACGACCAACGTGTTCGTTAGGACAGTGCGGCGAAGTGTGGCGTTAATGAACTATGGCAGCGGACGACCGACGCCAGTGTCTTTGCTAACAGCACGACATCGCCTGCAGCGACTCTCCTGGGCTCGTGACCATATCTGTTGGACACCAGACGACTGAAAACCGTGGCCCGCTCAGATGAGTCCAGATTTCAGTTGATAAGAGCTGACGGTAGGGTCTGAGTGCAGCGCAGACGAAGCCATTGACCCAAGTTGTCAACAAGGCACTGTGCAAGCTGGTGGTAGCTCGGTAATGGTATGATCTGCGTTTACATAGAATGGACTGGGTCTTCTGATGCAGCCGAACCGATCATTGACTGAAAATGATTACGTTCGGCTACTCGGGGACCATTTGCAGCTATTCACGGACTTCATGTTGCCAATCAACGATGCCGTGTTACCAGGCCATAACTGTTCGCGATTGGTTTGGAGAGATTTGTGGACAATTTGAGCAAATCATTTGGGCACCCAGGTCGCCCGAAATGTACCCCATCGAACATTCTTCTTTCTTCTTCTTTATCGTCCCGTTGTCCCACGTCACGTAGGGTCAGCGTTGGACTTCTGGACCCTTCTCATCCATAGTACTCTACCCATTGCCTGTTCCTTCTTCCATCCTTTCTCCTTTACGTCCCTGGATATCTTATCCTTCCACTTCATCTTTGGTCTTCCTCTCCTTCTCGCTCCTTCAATCTTTATATCTTCAACTCTGTTTCCGATATACTCTTCCCCTTTTCTCTGCAAGTGTCCGTGCCACCTTAGTGTGCTCTCTTGTATCTTTTCCCCCATGGGTCCCACTTTCACAGCTCCTCTAACAAATTCATTTCTAATCCTGTCCTTCCTTGTTACCGCACATTTCCACCCCAGCATCCTCATTTCCGCCACTTCCATCTTCCTTTCGTGGGCTACCGTGACTGGCCATGTCTCTGCCCCGTATATCATAGCAGGCCTTACCACTGGCTTGTGCCCTTTGCCTTTCAACCCAATGCTCACCTTCTTGTCACACAACACTCCACTCATTTTCCTCCAGTTCAGTTGTTCCAACCGCAATTTATTCGGTGTTGTATCTCGCTTTCCAGTCCTCCGTCCCTCTGTATGTACGACCCCAGGTATTTAAATTTGCAGACCGATTTCAGCTCATCATCCTGGATCTAGCAAGACCTCATCTGCACATGCTTCAGTGCTAAATATTCTGACTTTGTCCTGCTGATTTTTATCCCTCTTTCTTCCCATGGATCATTAATGGGACATAATTAAGAGGTCAGTTCGTTCACAAAATCCTCCACTTCCGCAATTATGGACGGCTGTAGAGGTAGCGTGACTCAGTATTTCTGCTGGGGACTTCAGCGACTTGTTGAGTCTATGCCGCTTCCAGTTTCTGCACTGCGCTGGGCAAAAGGAGGTCCGACACGATTTTTCGCGTCATTGGAATGATCATTCTACAGAAATGTCCACCCAACTTGCTGCGATTTCTTCTTCTAGTGTCCGCTCCGTATGCGTACCTTGTTAGAAAACGAACACTGCATCTCGACTGCAAAATCTGTAGTGGAACCAGTCGCACTATACGTTGTTAGGAAGTTGCAACAACAGTTTTCTTACTATCAGATTAACCGAGCGGTTAACTGAAAGATAGGTCGTGAGTTAAAACTTAGATATATTGTCACTGTTTGATTAAAAAATACAGACAGTTCTGCGCTAATCTTCAGTTACAGTTTCCACACTCGTAAGAGCCAGCTTATGGAATCGAACAGAACCTAATACCTTCCACACTCGTAAGAGCCAGCTTATAGAATCGAACCGAACCTAATACCTTCCACACTCGTAAGAGGCAGCTTATGGAATCGAACCGAACCTAATACCTTCCACACTCGTAAGAGGCAGCTTATGGAATCGAACCGAACCTAATAACAGGAAGGTTTTGCAAAACGGGTTATCTGCGACAGAACGCTGGATTTAATACTCTACAACTCGCTCCCTTTGAACGTTCAGTTCTCGGTCCCGACTCGCACAATACGCAACGCGGGTTTTTGGTTTACTAGAAAGTCAGAGTTTACACGTAAAAACCGGAATTTCGCGAATTGGGCATTCTCACCCGTTCGCAATTAGTTTGCGGCACTCCACGGTCAAGATTTTTTCATTATTCTGCAAAATATTTACATCTCATAAGAGTTCCTAATGTACCCATCCGAGAACGATGATCGGTGAGCTCCACTCCCTTAGACCTTAGAAAGCATTTCTCTTAGTGTACAAAATTGTGCGAACGAACTCTGCTCTGATTGGTTGAGAAAGATCATATGCAATCCGATAGCGTTCATAATCCCGCAGTATCCCGTGTCTTTTAAATTTAATGAATCACTACCTATGGTCAATTCAGAAATTTAGAAAATCCACAAAATAACTCCCTCTTTAAGTAACAGAATTTTGGTAAAGTGTTTCTTGTTTCCCACTCCCATAAACTGGCAACTTGTGCTTCACAAATATCCCGTGATAGTATGATTACACTTTGTAGAGACACAGTTCTCATGCCAACGCATACGTAATTAATAAATATTTATGTATTACGATACTCTCCATTCACACCATTATTCTCTCTTATTAAATCAACGGTAATTAATAGAAGACGTAATACTCACATAGAATACAGTTTCCTTTCAAAAACATACTGGTTTAACTACAGATTCGAGTCCGTAAGATGGCGACATCTTTGGCCGCGACCGAAACTACTTAGAATTGCTACTGAATTAGAGTGCACATGTCATGATATAACCATGACTCAATGTCTGTGGCTGCAAGCGCGCTGATGCCACACTTGTGTCTAGGATCACGTGGCGCTGTCTCCCTCCCTCCCTCTCTCTCTCTCTCTCTCTCTCTCTCTAATATTCGAAAATGGCAACGCTGAGCGCCTGTGGTGCCCAGTTCGAGGGCCAACAGAGCGTCAGTAGCAAGACTGATTTTCGCGCAGTAATTGTTTTCCATTCCTTATTGAGTTACTACAATGGTGTCCAAAATTAAAGCGAGAAACCACTGTTTCTCCGTCCTGTGTCTAATTCACGATATAATTGTACAACTATCAACATACACTCCTGGAAATTGAAATAAGAACACCGTGAATTCATTGTCCCAGAAAGGGGAAACTTTATTGACACATTCCTGGGGTCAGATACATCACATGGTCACACTGACAGAACCACAGGCACAAAGACACAGGCAACAGAGCATGCACAATGTCGGCACTAGTACAGTGTATATCCACCTTTCGCAGCAATGCAGGCTGCTATTCTCCCATGGAGACGATCGTAGAGATGCTGGATGTAGTCCTGTGGAACGGCTTGCCATGCCATTTCCACCTGGCGCCTCAGTTGGACCAGCGTTCGTGCTGGACGCGCAGACCACGTGAGACGACGCTTCATCCAGTCCCAAACATGCTCAATGGGGGAGAGATCCGGAGATCTTGCTGGCCAGGGTAGTTGACTTACACCTTCTAGAGCACGTTGGGTGGCACGGGATACATGCGGACGTACATTGTCCTGTTGGAACAGCAAGTTCCCTTGCCGGTCTAGGAATGGTAGAACGATGGGTTCGATGACGGTTTGAATGTACCGTCCACTATTCAGTGTCCCCTCGACGATCACCAGTGGTGTACAGCAAGTGTAGGAGATCGCTCCCCACACCATGATGCTGGGTGTTGGCCCTGTGTGCCTCGGTCGTATGCAGTCCTGATTGTGGCGCTCACCTGCACGGCGCCAAACACGCATACGACCATCATTGGCACCAAGGCAGAAGCGACTCTCATCGCTGAAGACGACACGTCTCCATTCGTCCCTCCATTCACGCCTGTCGCGACACCACTGGAGGCGGGCTGCACGATGTTGGGGCGTGAGCGGAAGACGGCCTAACGGTGTGCGGGACCGTAGCCCAGCTTCATGGAGACGGTTGCGAATGGTCCTCGCCGATACCCCAGGAGCAACAGTGTCCCTAATTTGCTGGGAAGTGGCGGTGCGGTCCCCTATGGCACTGCGTAGGATCCTACGGTCTTGGCGTGCATCCGTGCGTCGCTGCGGTCCGGTCCCAGGTCGACGGGCACGTGCACCTTCCGCCGACCACTGGCGACAACATCGATGTACTGTGGAGACCTCACGCCCCACGTGTTGAGCAATTCGGCGGTACGTCCACCCGGCCTCCCGCATGCCCACTATACGCCCTCGCTCAAAGTCCGTCAACTGCACATACGATTCACGTCCTCGCTGTCGCGGCATGCTACCAGTGTTGAAGACTACGATGGAGCTCCGTATGCCACGGCAAACTGGCTGACACTGACGGCGGCGGTGCACAAATGCTGCGCAGCTAGCGCCATTCGACGGCCAAAACCGCGGTTCCTGGTGTGTCCGCTGTGCCGTGCGTGTGATCATTGCTTGTACAGCCCTCTCGCAGTGTCCGGAGCAAGTATGGTGGGTCTGACACACCGGTGTCAATGTGTTCTTTTTTCCATTTCCAGGAGTGTATGTCCGTACGATCGCGTCCTGCGCGGAAGATCGCTTTCTGATCAAAGGACAACCACGCCTCTAGATGGCGGCAGATTCAGCAATGATGAACGACATGAGGATGCGGAAAGCAAAAGAAACCACTGCATTAGACACACAACGTGTATTCACAGGATATGTGGCCTGAAATTGAAAAAGTGTCATGATGATCTCTCCATTAGCAAAAGATTTTCCGGACGAGTTCCCCAGTCCGATCTCCGGGAAGGGACTACCAACTGCCGTCTGCTGCACGTCTGCTGTGCAGCGAGCTACCTTAATTTAAGTATTAACTGTATTTTTCTTACTTGTCACTTCTTCTTCCGTGTGTTTTTACTTTTAGGAAGCTTTAATTGTCGAGTGCTAGTAATAGTGTTCCATAGATTTCGTGTTTGTTTTGAATACAGTCAGAGAGAGTCCCTTTAGTCAGCCATAGTGCCAGTAGTGTTAGTGTCGTCGTAACTGCCGTCTGCTTCACGTCTGCTGTGCAGCGAGCTACCTTAATTTAAGTATTAACTGCATTTTTCTTACTTGTCACTTCTTCTTCCGTGTGTTTTTGCTTTTAGGAAGCTTTAATTGTCGAGTGCTAGTAATAGTGTTCCATAGACTTTGTGTTTGTTTTGAGTACAGTCAGAGAAAGTCCCTTTAGTCAGCCATAGTGCCAGTAGTGCTAGTGTTTGTTTTCAATACAGTCCAGAGACAGGTAGTGCTATTTTCATTGTTTTCTACAAGAAGTGGCTAGCAACCACATGTTAGTCAACAATCAGCCGCCTTTAGTGAATTAGCAGTCTAGTTAAAAGTTGATTAACTCTCTACAGTAAATTGATTTCTTACGATGGAAAGGATGTGTGACTGCTGTTTACGGACGCAGGAGAAGCTGACCACTGTTCGCGAACAGCTGAACGTGTTGATGGCCGCGGTCAGCCGTCTTCAGGCTGCTGCCTCGGAGTGTAGCGGCAGTGGGGAGTCTGGTGCGTCGCATGGTACACCCCAGGTGTTACAGCTTCACCCACTGTCCCTGCTGTCGAGACATCTTCGCGGGTACCGGGCGCGGTTGGGCCACCCTCTCCCCAAGGGGAGTTGCGGGTTCAGCGGCGTTCGCGGCGCACGAGGCGGAGGGTAAATGTGGAGGCTGGCCGTGTGGCATCGCACGCTCTGCCTGTGAGTGGACATGTGACCGCTCCTTCAGCAAGGTCCGAGCAGGCACACGGGGGGAGGGGTTTATTAGTTATTGGGAGCTCCAACGTTAGGCGGGTGATGGAGCCCCTTAGGGAAATACCGGAAAGGTCGGGAAAGAAGGCCAGTGTTCACTCTGTCTCCTTGCCGGGGGGTCTCATCCGAGATGTGGAGGAGGCCCTGCAGGCGGCGATAGAGAGTACTGGGTGCACCCAACTGCAAATTGTTGCTCATGTCGGCACCAATGACTCCTGCCGTCTGGGTTCAGAGGTCATCCTCTGTTCGTACGGGCGGTTGGCGGAATTGGTGAAGGTGGAAAGCCTAACTCTCGGGGTGGAATCAGAGCTAACTATTTGTAGTATCGTTCCTAGAACCGACCGCGGTCCTCTGATTTGGAGCCGAGTGGAAGGCTTAAACCAGAGGCTCAGACGATTCTGCGGAGATCTGGGGTGCAAATTTCTCGACCTCCGCTATCGGGTGGAGAAATGTATGGTCCCCCTGAATAGGTCAGGCGTGCACTACACGCCGGAAGCGGCTACAAGGGTAGCGGAGTAAGTGTGGAGTGCACATGGTTTTTTTTTTTTAGGTTAGACAATTCCCTCCCTAGGCCCGACAAGACGCCTCCTGAGAAGCGGCAAGGTAGGAGTAGGCAAAATGAAACAGGGAATAACAATATTAATATGCTAATAGTAAACTGCAGGAGCGTCTATAGAAAGGTCCCAGAACTTCTCTCATTAATAAACGGTCACAACGCCCATATAGTACTAGGGACAGAAAGTTGGCTGAAACTAGACGTAAACAGTAATGAAATCCTAAACTCAGACTGGAATCTATACCGCAGAGACAGGCTGGACAGTGAAGGGGGATGCGTGTTTATAGCGATAAGTAGTGCAATAGTATCGAAGGAAATTGACGGAGATCCGAAATGTGAAATGATTTGGGTGAAGGTCACGGTTAAAGCACGCTCAGACATGGTAATTGGATGTCTCTATAGGCCCCCTGGCTCAGCAGCTGTTGTGGCTGAGCACCTGAAGGATAATTTGGAAAATATTTCGAGTAGATTTCCCCACCATGTTTTAGTTCTGGGTGGAGATTTTAATTTGCCGGATATAGACTGGGAGACTCAAACGTTCATAACGGGTGGCAGGGACAAAGAATCCAGTGAAATTTTTTTAAGTGCTTTATCTGAAAACAACCTTGAGCAGTTAAACAGAGAACCGACTCGTGGCGATAATTTATTAGATCTTCTGGTGACAAACAGACCCGAACTATTTGAAACAGTTAACGGAGACAGGGAATCATCGATCATAAGGGGGTTACAGCATCAATGATTTCGGGCCGTAAATAGAAATATTAAAAAAGGTAGGAAGATTTTTCTGTTTAGCAAAAGTGACAAAAAGCAGATTATAGAGTACCTGACGTCTCAACACAAAAGTATTGTCTCAAGTACAGATAGTGTTGAGGATCAGTGGACAAAGTTCAAAACCATCGTACAATATGCGTTAAATGAGTATGTGCCAAGCAAGATCGTAAGAGATGGAAAGGAGCCACCGTGGTACAACAACCGAGTTAGAAAACTGCTGCTGAAGCAAAGGGAACTTCACAGCAAACATAAACATAGCCAAAGCCTTGCAGACAAACATAAATTACGCGAAGTGAAATGTAGTGTGAGTAGGACTATGCGAGAGGCATTCAATCAATTCGAAAGTAAAGTTCTATGTACTGACTTGGCAGAAAATCCTAAGAAATTTTGGTCTTATGTCAAAGCGGTAGGTGGATCAAAACAAAATGTCCAGACACACTGTGACCAAAATGGTACTGAAACAGAGGATGACAAGACTAAAGGCCGAAATACTAAATGTCTTTTCCCAAAGCTGTTTCACAGAGGAAGACTGCACAGTGACAAAATGGTAGTTATCGAAATAGACGACAGAGGGATAGAGAAACAATTAAAATCGCTCAAAAGAGGAAAGGCCGCTGGACCTGATGGGATACCAGTTCGACTTTACACAAAGTACGCGAAGGAACTTGCCCCATTTCTTGCAGCGGTGTACCGTAGGTCTCTAGAAGAGCGTAGCGTTCCAAAGGATTTGAAAAGGTGCACAAGTCATCCCCGTTTTCAAGAAGGGACATCGAACAGATGTGCAGAACTATAGACCTATATCTTTAACGTCGATCAGTTGTAGAATTTTGGAACACATATTATGTTCGAGTATAATGACTTTTCTGGAGGCTAGAAATCTACTCTGTAGGAATCAGCAAGGGTTTCGAAAAAGACGGTCGTGTGAAACCCAGCTCGCGCTATTCGTCCACGAGACTCAGAGGGCCATAGACACGGGTTCCCAGGTAGATGCAGTGTTTCTTGACTTCCGCAAGGGGTTTGATGCAGTTCCCCACAGCCGTTTAATGAACAAAGTATGAGCAATTGTGTGATCGGATTGAAGAGTTCCTAGATAACAGAACGCAGCATGTCATTCTCAATGGAGAGAAGTCTTCCGAAGTAAGAGTGATTTCAGGTGTGCCGCAGGGGAGTGTCATAGGACAGTTGCTATTCACAATATACATAAATGACCTTGTGGATGACATCGGAAGTTCACTGAGGCTTTTTGCAGATGATGCTGTGGTGTATCGAGAGGTTGTAACAATGGAAAATTGTACTGAAATGCAGGAGGATCTGCAGCGGATTGACGCATGGTGCAGGGAATGGCAATTCAATCTCAATGTAGACAAGTGTAATGTGCTGCGAATACATAGAAAGATAGATCCCTTATCATTTAGCTACAAAATAGCAGGTCAGCAACTAGAAGCAGTTAATTCCTTAAATTATCTGGAAGTACGCATTAGGAGTGATTTAAAATGGAATGATCATATAAAGTTGATCGTCGGTAAAGCAGATGCCAGACTGAGATTCATTGGAAGAATCCTAAGGAAATGCAATCCGAAAAAAAAGGAAGTAGGTTACAGTACGCTTGTTCGCTCACTGCTTGAATACTGCTCAGCAGTGTGGAATCCGTACCAGATAGGGTTCATAGAAGAGATAGGATCCAACGGAGAGCAGCGCGCTTAGTTACAGGATCATTTAGTAATCGCTATAGCGTTACGGAGATGATAGATAAACTCCAGAGGAAGACTCTGCAGGAGAGACGCTCAGTAGCTCGGTACGGGCTTTTGTTAAAGTTTCGAGAACATACCTTCACCGAAGAGTCAAGCTGTATGTTGCTCCCTCCTACGTATATCTCGCGAAGAGACCATGAGGATAAAATCAGAGAGATTAGAGCCCACACAGAGGCGTACCGACAATCCTTCTTTTCACGAATAATACGAGACTGGAATAGAAGGGAGAAACGATAGAGGTACGCAGGGTACCCTCCGCCACACACCGTCAGGTGGCTTGCGGAGTATGGATGTAGATGTAGATGTAGAGAGGTGACCATGAGAAAAAGATTGAATAATCAACGAAAAGTTAACGTTCTACGAGATGGGGCGTGGAATGGCAGAAATTTTAACATGGTAGGAAAGCAAGAATATCTGAAAAGGGAGATGCAAAGGCTCAATCTAGATACAGTGCGGGTCAGATAAATGAAATGGAAAGAAGTCACGGATTTGTGGTCAGATGAGTATAGGGTAATATCAACAGCAGCAGAAATTGGTAAAACGGATGTACAGTTTGTTATCAATAGGAAAGTAGAGCAGAGAGTGTGTTACTGTAAACAGTTCCGTGATAGGGTGGATTTCATAAGGATGGGCAACAAACCAACACCGACAACAATAGTTCAGCTATACAGACGCAAAGCCTAAAGCAGAAGATGTACAGATAAAGCGTATGAGGATACAGAACAGGTAATTCAGTACGTAAAGGGACATGAAAATCCATTAGTCATTGTGGACTGGTATGCGGCTCTAGGGTCTGGAGCAAAAGAAAGGGTTATGCGAGAATATGAGCTTGGTAGTAGGAATGACAGAGGAGAAAGCCCAGTTGAGTTCCGCAAATAAATTTCTGATAATAATAACGAATACTCTGTTCAAGAATCAGAAGAGGAGGAAGTATACCAGAAAAAGATCGGTAGATGCGGGAAGATTCCGAAATCAGATGTGGATTGTAAGGCGTAGCCAGGGGCAGATACAGACTCAGGTCACAGTTTAGCAGTGATGAAGAGTGTGCTGCAATTTAAGAGACAAGTCAGGAAGAGTCATTGCGCAAAGAAGTGGGATACGGAAGTACTAATGAATGAAGAGATATGCTTGAAGTTCTCGCAGCTATAGGTTCTGCGATACAGAATACCTCAATACGCAATTCAGTTTAAGAGGAATGGATATCTCTAAAAACAGCTAACACAGAAGTTGGAAACAAAACATAGGTTTCGGGAAGGTAACTACGAAGAAACGAGGAAAAAGAAATGATTCTCGGAAGGACTGACTCAGAATAAAGAAAAAAGAACAACCTTCGGTGAAATTACAAACAAGAGCGGTGACTTTAAGGGGCTCTGGAACGCCCTATACTTGCAATGTTAAAATAACGCTTATAAATTACATCTTTCCTCACAAAGTATTTGAGGTAGGAAGTTGAACTTTTTACAGATTATTTATTGGAATATGGGCTACAACTTGACTCAGGGATTTTAGAAAATTTTAGTTCAGTTATTAAAGATGATTTTTTTTTCAATTGTAATGAAAATTCACAACATTTTTTTGCAATTTTTTATTTATATATTCAAAAATATACAGTTTTTTGGAAAAAGGCTGTGTTAAATTATGCAGAAGGTACTGTGTAACATTTACTGAAAGTTTGAAACAAATATGTTTGGAAGATCCTTAGAAAACATGTAATTAGTATGAGGAAATAAAAGTTTTGGGAATCGAGCGACAAAGATTGGATTAACTTTTTAGTGCATTCCAGGTCCATAGGATGGATTATCTTCATCCTCTGCAAACTCCTCCTCCAGCTTCCTCTTGTTCCTCCTCCTGTTTACTCTTGCTTGTATTTCTACATTCTTTACAGCCCTGTCTGCAGCCCGAAGGCGTTCCTTGTCTAAAGCAAGCATCGCTCGTTGTTGTGTTCGTAGATTTTGCTGCCATTTTCTTCAGTTGCAGTTACTGCAACACTGTTCCAAAAGGTGGTCATGTATGAACACTTATCACATTTCAGTTGTATTTCACTAGCAAGTCCTACGTGCTTTATTATGGAGAGTTCCAGACCAACTTCACTACAATTAATACATCTTACACAGTTTGAAAAAATTCCTTTGAGAACCGACATATCAAATATTTCATTCACATCCGATTCGCCCATAAAACATTCATAGTTTTCACTCATTGAACCAAGCTTCTTCTGTGAAGTATTTTCTTTCCCACTTTGACTGCTATGGGCAGGTGTACTTGAGAGGTTAGGTTCACTCACTTGGTTATCGTCTTTATTGTTTACAGTAATAACACATACCTTTGGCTTTCCAACATTTCTCCTTTTCTTAAAAGCCTTCAGAGGATTTCTAATAACTTTACTTTTACTCATTATTATACTTCAACAAAACAGAGACTCAAGAAACAGAATTAATTACTAATATTTTCGAGATAACGACAGAGTAAATAAACATGAAACAATCGACAATCACACCAGCGATGTATATTGAACCATCACAGGTTAGCCACAACACATACTTTATCTCACATCACTAAAATGTACCTGATGAACACGGACGTTAATAATAACACCATTTGACAGCAGTTTAACAGCGCCACAGTGGGTCACGCCCATGTAGAACACATTTCAAAAAAAATTTAAAAATAGTTGTAGTCTTCGGAATTGAATAAATTATAGATCTATTAAAAGGTAATTGTCTGCAGATTCAGAAAACGCAAAAAAGTAAAAAATGAACTTTTCATGATTTTGAGCCTTTCCGGAGCCCCTTAAGCTTGCAGCGAGAATTCCACTTTAAACGTAGAGAGAGAGCGGATGGGTGGATAGAGTACATGCAAGGCTTGTATGAGGGAGAGGACTTGTCTAAAGACATGATGGGAGAAGAAACAGAATTCGACAGGGAAGAGATAGAAGCTCAACTATTGGAAACCGAGTTCTATAGAGCTTTGGACGACTGAAGATGAAATGAGAAAATTATCATACATTTAGCTTACCATCTCATGCATCCAAGCTGCTGAGAAGAATAATAAAAAGAACGGAAAAATAAATTGAGGATTCGATAAATGACGACAGGCTTTGCTTTCGTAAAGGTGAAGGCAAAAGACAGGGGTTCTGACATTACGTCTGATAATGGAAGCAAGACTGAAGAAACTCTAGATAAGTTCATAGGTTCTGTCTACCAGGGAAAAGCATTCGACAGTTTAAAACGGTGCAAGATGTTCGAAATTCTAAAAAGAAAAGAGTAAGCTACAGAGATACACGGGTAATATACAATACGCATAAGAACCAAGAGGAAACAAAAAGTCTAGAAGGCCAAGAACGAAGTGCTCAGATTAAACAGGATGTAATAGAGGGATGTAGTCTATCGCCCCTACTGCCCATTCTAAACACGGAAGAAGCAATTAACGGAAATAAAAGAAAGGTTCACGAGTGAGATGAAAATCGTGGGTGAAAGGGTATTAGTGATAAGATTCGCTAATGACGTTGCTGTCCTGAGTGAAAGTGAAGAAGAATTTCAAGATCTACTGACTGGAATGAACAGTATAATGAGTACAGTACTGTGTATGAATGGAGAGTGCATCGGAAAGAGATGAAAGTAATGAGAAGTAGCAGAAGTGAGAACGGCGAGAAACTTAAGATCAGGATTGATGGTCACGAAGTAGATGAGGTAAAGGAATTCTACTACTTAGTCAGCAAAATAACCAATGACGAACGGATCAAGGAGTACATCAAAGGTAGACTAGCGCTCGCAAAAGGAGCCTTCCTGGCCAAGAGCAGTCTACTAGTATCAAACATAGGTCTTAATTTGAAGAAGAAATTTCCAAGAATATACATCTGTAGAGCAGCATAGTGTGTTAGTGAAACGAGGACTTTGGGAGTACCGGAATAGAATAGTATCGGTTTTTTAGATGTGGTGCTACAGGCGAATGTTGAAAATTAGTTGGACAGATAAGGTAAAGAATGAGCAGTAGGGAGCTGTAGAGGGTAAAAACTGTAGAGGAAGACATTCAGGAAACAGTTGAGGACGTAGGTTGCAGCTGTTGCTCTGAGATGAAAAGGTTGGCAAAGGACAGGAATTCGTGGTGGGTAGCCTGTGCCTCATGTAACACTTACTCGTCTGTTGGCACTACAACGTAGTTGGGCTACTTTCACACGCTTTGTATGGACAGAAATCATCATCGTGGATTATATTGCTGCTCCCAATTTGTCTGCAACACGCTCTAAATTAACATGTCCATATCTCTGAGCAACACCGCGGGATAACAGAAAAAGGAATGTTCTTCATTCGGGAGAGATTACACTATTGTTACGGAAACCTAAACCTTCATAAATATCACTTCTAATGATTATGTAAGTACAGTAACACCTGTTTCACTCGCTTCAGATCACATTACGTAATGAATATTGTAGAAGGAATACTCGAACTGATTTGTGGACAAAACTAATTCGCAATGTCGACTTGTATAGCTGAGATGTCTAATACACTCCTGGAAATGGAAAAAAGAACACATTGACACCGGTGTGTCAGACCCACCATACTTGCTCCGGACACTGCGAGAGGGCTGTACAGGCAATGATCACACGCACGGCACAGCGGACACACCAGGAACCGCGGTGTTGGCCGTCGAATGGCGCTAGCTGCGCAGCATTTGTGCACCGCCGCCGTCAGTGTCAGCCAGTTTGCCGTGGCATACGGAGCTCCATCGCAGTCTTTAACACTGGTAACATGCCGCGACAGCGAGGACGTGAACCGTATGTGCAGTTGACGGACTTTGAGCGAGGGCGTATAGTGGGCATGCGGGAGGCCGGGTGGACGTACCGCCGAATTGCTCAACACGTGGGGCGTGAGGTCTCCACAGTACATCGATGTTGTCGCCAGTGGTCGGCGGAAGGTGCACGTGCCCGTCGACCTGGGACCGGACCGCAGTGACGCACGGATGCACGCCAAGACCGTAGGATCCTACGCAGTGCCGTAGGGGACCGCACCGCCACTTCCCAGCAAATTAGGGACACTGTTGCTCCTGGGGTGTCGGCGAGGACCATTCGCAACCGTCTCCATGAAGCTGGGCTACGGTCCCGCACACCGTTAGGCCGTCTTCCGCTCACGCCCCAACATCGTGCAGCCCGCCTCCAGTGGTGTCGCGACAGGCGTGAATGGAGGGACGAATGGAGACGTGTCGTCTTCAGCGATGAGAGTCGCTTCTGCCTTGGTGCCAATGATGGTCGTATGCGTGTTTGGCGCCGTGCAGGTGAGCGCCACAATCAGGACTGCATACGACCGAGGCACACAGGGCCAACACCCGGCATCATGGTGTGGGGTGCGATCTCCTACACTGGCCGTACACCACTGGTGATCGTCGAGGGGACACTGAATAGTGCACGGTACATCCAAACCGTCATCGAACCCATCGTTCTACCATTCCTAGACCGGCAAGGGAACTTGCTGTTCCAACAGGACAATGCACGTCCGCATGTATCCCGTGCCACCCAACGTGCTCTAGAAGGTGTAAGTCAACCACCCTGGCCAGCAAGATCTCCGGATCTGTCCCCCATTGAGCATGTTTGGGACTGGATGAAGCGTCGTCTCACGCGGTCTGCACGTCCAGCACGAACGCTGGTCCAACTGAGGCGCCAGGTGGAAATGGCATGGCAAGCCGTTCCACAGGACTACATCCAGCATCTCTACGATCGTCTCCATGGGAGAATAGCAGCCTGTATTGCTGCGAAAGGTGGATATACACTGTACTAGTGCCGACATTGTGCATGCTCTGTTGCCTGTGTCTATGTGCCTGTGGTTCTGTCAGTGTGATCATGTGATGTATCTGACCCCAGGAATGTGTCAATAAAGTTTCCCCTTTCTGGGACAATGAATTCACGGTGTTCTTATTTCAATTTCCAGGAGTGTATAATGTTGGACACGCAAGCCCCGCTGTAAACCACTTGAAGCACTCTTCAGGGAACGACACTAACAAGGAAACATTACCAATGTGACCTCGTATTTTACGGAAAAAAAGGGATACTAGCGTGATATCAGCCTCAATAGTCGATCGATATACAGTTCTGATAGTACACAATTATGAGCTTCTGAGTGTGCAGTTTTTGAAACTTCGTGCGCGCCAGCTACTTGTAACTCGCTCCGCCCGTCTGTTGACCGCCTAACAACCCAGTGAACGAAGACCGAAAACTGTCTTTTAGTAGAAAAGGGTGGTCTCAAATTCTTGCACAGTGGTAGGATGGAGTGTTCTGAACAACATACTCAAAATCCTGACTAGTAGGGTGTGAACAATGGGGTACTGGTGGGTTTAAAGATCATTATACAATGAAGGCTTTCACGACCGGATGGACTGTTGTTGATAATTCTTCCGGGTTATATGTCCGTGGTCCATGGAATTCTTCTATTCCTAACGGTTCGTCCAATACTACGTTGGACATCTTCAGAGGTATG
Source organism: Schistocerca americana (assembly GCF_021461395.2). Taxonomy (NCBI): domain Eukaryota; kingdom Metazoa; phylum Arthropoda; class Insecta; order Orthoptera; family Acrididae; genus Schistocerca; species Schistocerca americana. The sequence continues at coordinate 117,401,351 of NC_060122.1, read as the reverse complement.
CCTGGTCCTCCTGAGTCCTGGCGACCATGGCCGTATAACCTTTAAAGATCATTGTTTTATTTCTCAAATGAAAACAGATCCCAGTGAAAATGTTTGACAGTACAAAATTAAACCATATTACAGGTCCTACAAAAAAGCTCCTAATCATTTTTTCTCTAGGGCTAATAGATTCAGATTATTATAAATGTTCTTCTAACGATACAAAATGAATGTTTATCCTTAAAAAAAGTGGCTTAAAAACTAACATTAAACATGTGTGCCACATCTAAATGCAGTAGAGACGTATTAAGGAATAAATGGCGTTCCGTTGCGTAACAGGGTGGGTGGGGTGAGATGTGTGGCGTTCAAGCGCGCGGGAAGCTAGGTAGCCGGATTGTGGTTCGTGTACGTCTTTCCTCCATAGATCCGCAAAGTGAAGGTCGAGCAGGTGTTTCCACACTCTACCTACCCCTCTATGTTACAAGAAGGAACTACTGGGTGTTTCACGATGTTATAAGCGCCCTCCGCAGCGTGTCTTTTGAAACAATGGCGACGAAACTATCGGTCCTAGACTTATTCGAGGAAAACGTACAAAAGTGACCTTTAAATCCACCCCCTCCTCCATGCGCACACAACTCACCGGTCAATATTTTTAACGTGTTGTTCGTGATATTCCCTCCTACCGCTGTGCAGTAATTTGCGACTACACGACTTTTTCCCCTAATTTTTTTCGTGTTCTGGACTCTAATGAGCGAGCGCCAAGAATTGTACAGCTGCGTGACAAACACAGCCCTCCAATTCGATGAGTGTTGACAGCGACGGAAGAGGAGAGAGAATGGTGTCACGTCTGCTAAAAGTGATTTGATTTACGTAACGTGATTTGAAACCCTGCTCAAGAACACGCTGTTTTATGCAAAAAGAGTGCTTAATATGTCAACTCACGCTCATATATGTTCAATATGTTGCTTCAAAGACAGAGTGAATAAATCTAAGCAACTGAAAAATGATTATGAATTATGATAAACGGTTTTCGATTAACAATTTTATGAAAAATAACGCAACTCATTCACTTTAACAATGTCAGCTTTTCAATTCACAAAAGGCGTAACAGTGACGTTAGTAACTGAATAACTCTACCCTGCTTGTTTAACGGCGCCCTCATACATTCCTATAATTTACACTGAATTTATGAATCGCAACTTGAAGGTGTACAAAGCAAAGTGACATCTGACACCAGCTACAGGCTGGATATCGCGCATTTCGACACAGTGAAGAAAACATTATCGCTTCTTCGTTCACCGAGTTTATGAACACGACCCTCTTGCTCACTGTAGTGTACAGAGCTTGGCGAGTGTGTGGTCAACATGAATCATGACGCACGTGCGGCCGCACATGTGCGTGTCGATTCGTTGACCATTCACTCGATCTCCCCCCTCCCCCCCCCCCCCCCCGCCCACCCTGGGACCCCTGGTCCCAAGGTCGCCATGGCGCCTGTGGCTGTGGTGCTGAGATAGTTGGCTTTTCAAGCCGGCTATCTGGGCAAGCTCACACGCCAGCAAAAGGTTGGCGACAGAAAGAAATCGCGCGTAATCGGTCACAGCCATTTGCGCCATGCACTATATAAAGGGGTATGTTAGGGTCTTAGTAACCATGTCTTCTGACAACTTACTGAACACTGCGTCTACCTCTGACCTCGCAGAAGCTGCACTTAGTGAATTATTCGTAAGTACACTACGAAATGGTTTCTACTTTGTACAAATTGAGCAGATTTGTAATAATATGACACGTGGACAATGCTCTCCATTCAATTGACTTAAATATTCCGGATGTGTTGAAAGAGGATATTATTTTACATTTTAGAAATGAAAAAATCCGTTATATCCTTTCACGTTATCGTTTATCACCAGATTATATTTTTCACAACTCAGAAAATGTACCTATGTTGCGAGCGCTTGTAATAGAAGCTTCTATGTTTGGAAGAAAATTCCGTAATTCAGAAGGTAAACCTTGGAATGAATTATGTGTATTAGCAATGAGTGATATGGAGCCTTTCAATTTCTTTAACTGTTTTCAAAATAAGTGTGCGGTATTATTCTATTAAGATCAATAATTCATACTTGAAGAATTCAAGCTGGAGAATAAATATTTGTGAGCGATGTGCAAATGAAATGCTTTCTGTACGACTCAGAGATCTAATTTATAAAATGTTTTGTGTCGACAACATATCACTAGTTGTTAATCCTTTGGAAGTTGTGGAAGTGTATTTGCACCACCTATTGTAACTAAATTTAATTATTGGTGATCATTTTGTGCAAATACCCCACTATTTCGTAGTGTACGTTGTGGAGGTTGTCTAGGTGCAGTTTCCGATTCTGATGGAGATGAAGACTTAATGTTTGATAATTTGTTTGCAGAATTCTGAAAATGGAACACATAGTGAAACTGATAACCTTGATGTGGACGATGCTTGAAGCCTAAGTGAAGAAACCATCCCTCAAGCTCCTCACATACCTGGTAACGAGTATCCTATCATTACTGGGAGAAGACGATGGAGCTTTGTTAACGTGCTTGAATATAACCATGAACTGTTTGACAAAATACGAACTGGCTTCCTACTCATGTTCCCATGGTTTACAGGATTTATTAAATTATGTGAGGAGATGTGGGGAGAAGCCAGTAACAAGCAACCGGTGTGAGCGAAGTTTAAAAGCTGTACATTCAGGAGGTCATAACTCCGTACTATGGCAAAAATTTAGGCAAGAGTGCTGCTGACATCTTCATAGTGAGCTTTTCTCTCCTCGAAATATGAGATCAAATTTGTAATGTTTCCTTGTGTGGGCCATGTGTTGACGAATCTCAACCAAAGGTGCTATCTTTATTAACGACTATATCCAAGCCACTGGAATCGCGCAGCCGTTCTGAGACCAAACTGCATCAAATGCAGAGCTTCCACAGCGTGCATCATTCGAGGTCGAAACAGCTTCGCCTGATTTCACATTTTTCGATTGCAAACCTTTGCAATTCATCGCCATGTTTTTGAGAGGTTTATTTTTCCAGGTATTATCAAGACGTGAAATACCTCTGAGTGGAAGATGTTGGAAGAAAAATTTCAGTACATATACAATGGGAGATACGTGCCGCTACAATCTAGCGTACAGTTGGAGCCGAGTAATAACATTTTGAATGGGTGACATTGCAAGAGCGCGTGAAAGGAACAGCGTGAAGATTTTGACTAATGTGGAACAAATCTGCGAGAAATTTGACCACATTACACAAATGTTTTTGCGAAACGAAATACAGGAGCATTATTTTAACATAAATGAGCCAGAGGAAGGAACCTAAAGTTTGACTCATTAGCTTTGTGGACACGAGTTGGCTGCGCGTCCCGAGGCTGGTGTAGCAGAAGAGCTGGCTGCCAACTGGCAGGTCTGGGCAGCAAATCTGAGTCAGGCTGCGGCGGTGATGAACGGCGCATGCAGAAAGCCGCCGCCTCGCAACTTTGATGTGTCACGTACGTAATTCTAAACGGTCCGTTTATAAACTAAAGGGCACGCGTGTCCGTAAACATGTCCCTCATATGTCTTACCAATCGACGAAGAACTCAGAAGATGTAAAGGTCACATGGAACACAGTCTGAATACGAACAATAAAACTCGTAAAAATAGTAGCCTTGTTCCAAACAGGGTACTAGACACTGCAAACTATTCTGCACATTATATAATGCAGAATGTGTTTTACCGGGCAATACCAGGTGGAGACAAATGGATATACATTTACGAGCATTAGAATTAGCGATATCTAGCTAGTTCCTGTGATACTGTGGGCCAAATGTCTTGGCGAGGACCCGTCTGGAGGCTATAACGAGCCATCCCGCTCAACAGTTAGCTTCTGATATTGTCATACTAACAACCAAGGCCCAGCTGCTGAACTGGAAGCTGAAGAGCGCGGCAGAACTCCAGGAACAACTCTGAAATAAGGCAAGGAGTACATAAACACAACCCTAAAATACAAGAAAACCTAGCTCTGGACCCTGTGAACCCCAGCGCTGGAATGGTACATTACGTAGACATGTAAGGCCAAAATTCAGTTTATCTGTACATCCGTACAGTTTCAACGATAAATGTTAGAGTCCAGGTCGTTTTTACTTGTAGCTCCCCTAACGAAGTCAGGCAACTGTGCAGACAAACCAGCTCCTACGCCAACTTCTAAGAAATCTGTAATGATGGTGGACAGTATGCAATGTTTCAAAGATCATTTCCCGCCACCCGATCATGAGAAAGATAAATATGGCAGCATACGACATTTACGAAAATACCCAATCCCCATACAGTGTAGTCTAACAGAAAAATGGACAGTAATGGGCAGCCCGGTCGGCTGACTAGTGGGATAACGATATCATGTAGAACAAAGCGGGAATTATGTCAAAATGTTAGTAGTCACAATCAAGCTGCAGTAGCCCATTACAAACAGTATTGTAAGGTGCTTAAAAATGTTATTAGCAAAGCAAAAAGTATTTGGTATGCAAATAGAATAGCTAATTCACAGGATAAAATTGAAGCCATATGGTCAGTTGTGAAGGAAGTGTCTGGTCAGCAGCACAAGGTCGATGACATAAAGTCAGTTCGCAGTAATAATATTTCTGTTACTGATAAAACAGATATATGTACAGTATTTAACAATCATTTTCTAAGCATTGCTGGTGAATTAAATGAAAATTTAGTTTCTACAGAAAATCATGTCAATTTCTTAGCAGATGCCTCTCCGAGACTGAAGTCTGAAATCCTCCTCTGTGATACAGACAAGAGGGAGATTGAGTCAATAATTAAATCACTGAAGACTAAGGACTCTCAGGGTTATGATGGAGTGTCTAGCAGGATATTGAAGTACTGTGCTGCACATGTTAGCCCTGTATTTAGCCATATTCGTAATTTTTCCTTTGGGAATGGTCAGTTTCCTTAGCGATTAAAGTACTCAGTAGTAAAGATGCTTTATAAAAAGGTAGAAAGGGATAATGTAGATAATTTTAGACCTATTTCTATGCCATCAATGTTTGCAAAAGTTATCGAAAAGGCTGTGTATGTAAGGTAAATTGATCACTTTATATCACACAATTTGCTATCAAATATACTGTTCGGCTTTAGAAGTCGTTTGGCAACTGAAAATGCTATATTCTCTTTTCTCTGTGAGGTACTGGATGGGCTAAACAAAAAGCTTTGAACGCTTGGCGTGGCTTTTTGATTTAACAAAGGCATTTGACAGCGTTGATTTCACAATATTGCTCCAGATGTTTGACCATTACGGAATAAGGGGACTAGCTCGCAATTGGTTCACATCTTACCTTAGCAACAGGCAGCAAAAGGTCATTATTCACAATGTTGATAATGGCTGTGATGTGGGATCTGAGTGGGGTACTGTCAAGTGGGGGATGCCCCAGGGATCAGTGTTGGGGCCGCTCCTATTCCTTATTTATATAAATGATACGCCCTCTAATATTATGGGTAACTCTAAAATATTTCTGTTTGCTCATGACACTAGCTTGGTGGTAAAGGATGTTCTGTGCAACATTGATTTGGCTTCAAATAGTGCAGTACATGACCTCAGTTCCTGGCTTGTAGAAAATAAACTATCGTTAAATCACAGTAAGACTCAGTTTTTACAGTTTCTAACACTCAATTCAACAATACCTGACGTTTTAATCTCACAGAACGGGCATATGATTAGTGCAACTGAAAAGTTCAAATTTCTAGGTATTCAGATAGATAGTAAGCTGTCGTGGAAAGCCCATGTTCAGGATCTTGTTCAAATACTTAATACTGCCATTTTTACAATTCGAACGGTATCAAAAGTGAGTGATACTTCGACACGTAAATTAGTCTACTTTGCTTATTTTCATTCACTTATGTCGTATGGTATTATGTTTTGGGGTAACTCTTCCCACTCTAGAAGGATACTTTTGGCTCAGAAACGGGCGGTTCGGGCACTAAGTGGTGTGAGTTCACGAACCTGTTGTCGACCCCTGTTCACGAGTCTGTGTATTTTGACACTGGCCTCTCAATATATATATTCCTTATTGTCGTTTCTTGTTACCAATATCAGTTTATTTCCAAGAATAAGTGGGTTTCACTCGGTTAATACTCGGCAGATATCAAACCTCCATTTGTATCGGACTTCCTTAACCCTAGTGCAAAAAGGTGTGCAGTATACTTCTGCATCCATTTTCAATAAGCTGCCACTCGAATTCAAAAATCTTTGCAGTAATCCACGCGCTTTCAAATCGAGACTGAAGAATTTCCTCATGGGTCAGTCCTTCTATTCTGTCGAGGAGTTCCTTGAAAAATTAAGCTGATTCTTATTGTATTGCCGATAGCGTTTACTTAAAGTCACTGACTGACTCTTTTTCGGCTTCATGAACATTTATTTTTATCTGTTATTACTTTTATGTTGTAAGTTCTTGTACTGACACGTTCCATGACCTTGGAGATTTGCTCCTCAATTTGATCCTACGGAACGTGACTTGTAAATAAAATGAAATAAAATAAACAAAATGCTCGCAGTGTAGCATACAATACACCTAATTAAAAAACAACACGATATGCAGCGACTTTTATTTCTGCGGTTATATAGCTAAGCTGAGGACTTAACTTCCATCTTAGCTAAAACAATACATAATTCTCAACAGAAAATTCTTTAATTAGGTTTTATACAAACTTAATTTTTCATGGAGTAGACATGTGTTGATTACCAGTAGTAAGCATAAGATAGAATGGTATGTTTTGTATAGATCTGTTAGAAATGATGAATGGAACTACGACAGCAGCAGCCATGTGAAACATTCGTTTAATTCCAATTATAATTTGAAGATTTTAATGTTGATTGTTAAAAATGCTGTAGTGGCCACATGTAGTAAGCGTAGCTTCACGCAGTGGGGAATGGCAAAACAGAGGTAGCCGGCGACCGAGGCGTTGCGAAGTAAGCGCGGCACAGATAGCCTTGCTGACAGAAGCAGTCTACCAAGCGGCTGATACAAGGACCCACGCAGACCGAACGCCGAGCGAAGCCTGGAGAGTGCTGAGTAAGGGGAAGTGAGGCCAGCAAGCTAAGTTACACTGCAATATACTGCGGGAGTAATAACAAAAAGCTACCGCCAAGGATAAAAAACGTCCTCCTGCCGGATATAAATAGTGGAGCGCAGGCAGCAACAGACAGAAGCTATTAGGAAGCAGTTCGGATCTGAAGACGGAAGTGGTCCTTGTCCGAAGGTTCAATCTTCGTAGGTGACGATTCCGGAAGTCTGTTACAGTTCGCAGGAGTCATCCGTTCGCCGCTAGATTTCAACTTCAGCTCTGGAGGTCGGCCCGGTTTCGGTCGGCACCATGGCTGCTAACTACAGCGAGAACTTCCAGCAGGACCGGCCGCAGCGCGGTCTTGGTCACAGGCGTCGCCGGGGACTGACGCCCGGACTCCACGGCAACCCGGCCCCACTGCGCGTGGTCCGTCCATGACGGGACCTCGCGGACATCGCGACTGAAGGCTTCCCAGCCGCCGGAGCAGCAGGCGTCGGCAGCTGACCTCACGGCGACGAGTTCATCTCAACCACAGGGCATCCTGACTTCAGCAGAGCACTGGTGGCCTGAGGCTCCGAGTGCGATCAGAAGCGCGCGTTGCGCGCATTGTCGGAGAATCTACACAGCAGCAGCCAGGCGGAGGGATCCGCAGGGCTGGGCAGCGACGACGAGGGACAAATTGTAAAGAAAGGTCAATGAATAATTGTAAAACTCCACGCCGTCTCAGTCTTTGACGCAGCCACTGCGTCTGCTGCTAATAAGTGGCGAGAAGCCGTAACAAGTAGCAAACGGCATACCAATACTCACATAACGTTATATCTTAGCGAACTAATTATAAATGATATGTTTGTTTTCTGCTGTTCGTTCTGTCACACATGAGTGATTTCATGCAGATAATTATTCATTCCAAGTTCCTTTAAAATTAGTTGATTCAAGTCTTTCCGGTTAAACTGTATCCTCCCAACTGGATGAGAATACGAACAACTGCAGCAATGCCTAACCATCTTCGGGACCGGATCTCTAATTAAGCCAGATAAGTAACAGGGTATTTCAGTGATGTTCTCCTGCTCCAAAATCATTTCATCATTTATCAAGAACCACGATATTAAAATGTCAGTACTGCGAATAATTAATATTTTGGACTGAAATCTTCACTTAATTGCCGTCTACTTTGTAGGTGGAAACGTTACAACAGCATAATCGTAGCAGCAGTGAACGTGATTTCTCGAATGCAAACGTGAAAGCGAATGACGTGCTAATGGGTACTGCTTTTATTGTAGAAGATGTGAATGCGATTATGTGAACGAGGGTGTTGTGTCAGAGATGTGTGTATGTTTTGTGTGTGCGTGTGACAAAGCTCACTTCGCCTGACTAGGCAATATCTGCATCATCACATCAGCCCCCATCACATCATCAGTTCGTTAGATTCATTAGTGATGGCGAGAAGAGGTTGCGCATAGGGGTAAGGTACTTAAGAACTCAAGTGCAATGCATAGAGATGCCGCGAACAGCCCCGATGTGTATTAAAAGGGTGTGCCACATTAGGAGTCGAACCCGGAACTTAGCGTTTCGTGCCCAGCGCACTTACCGAGTGAGCTATCCAGGCATGACCCATGAGCCCCTCATAGTACCACTTACGTCAGTAACTCCTCTCCTAAGCTCACTTAAGTTCTCCCGCATACCTATTTGGTGTTGCAAGGGAGAGTGTCGCACGTAGTACCTAGAGCATAGTGTACCCAGGAATAGATCATGTTTTTATGTTGGCGGTCCACTCTAGTGACTGATTTTATAATCGCACACAGAAAATCCTACTAGAGACAGCCATAAGCAGATTCCACCATCTTTTGCAGTTTTTGTTGTCGTTAGACGTGTTGGCTATACTTTGTGCAGCATTTGCAAAGTTTTCGCCCTCTGCGCATGTAAGCGCTGTATGATATGTTATAGCTATTTGATATATATTGATAGTTCTTCAGTAAAAAAATTTTATGGTGAGAAAAATGCTATATACTTTAGAACTAATTGCAGGGCGGGCAGGAGGAAAGATACATGCTTTGAGGGGTGGTGGTACTGGTGATTCTGAAGAAAGAACTTGAAATGGACATATGCCCTATTCCTAATACATTCTGAGGTAGACACCTTTAATGTCAGTCTTGCAAGTTTTTCTTGAATAACTCGAAAACTGCGGCCTTTAGCGAAAACATGCCTCAGTACAAAATTAAACATTTTAAATTTGCTACAAAAAAGTGCTAGGGCTAATAGTTTGCGCGAAGAAAGCGGACGGATTTGACGATGTCGCGCGATGCGCATGCGCTGTAGCTTAGGTAGTATTCGTAGGCCAAGCCATGGAAGGCTTGTATGAGGGAGAGGACTTGTCTAAAGACATGATGGAAGAAGAAACAGAAGTCGACAGGGAAGAGATAGGAGCTCAACTGTTGGAATCCGAGTCTTATAGAGCTTTGGACGACTGAAGATGAAATGAGAAAATTATCGCACAGTTAGCTTAACATCTCATGCATCCAAGCTGCTGATAAGAATAATATAGAGAAGAAAGGAAAAATAAATTGAGGATTCATTAAATGACAGTCGATTTAGCTTTCGTCAAGGTGAGGGCACAAGACAGGGGTTCTGACATTGCGTTTGATAATGGAAGCAAGACTGAAGAAACTCTAGGTAAGTTCATAGGTTCTGTCTACCAGGGAAAAGCGTTCGACAGTTTAAGACGGTGCAAGATGTTCGAAATTCTAAAAAGAAAAGAGTAAGCTACAAAGAAGCACGGGTAATATACAGTACGCATAAGAACCAAGAGGAAGCAATAAGTCTAGAAGACCAAGAATGAAGTGCTCAGATTAATCAGGATGTAATAGACGGATGTAGTCTTTTGCCCCTACTGTCCATTCTATACACGGAAGAAGCAATCCTTGGAAATAAAAGAAAGATTAAAGAGTGAGATGAAAATCGAGGATGAAAGGCCAATGACATTGCTGACCTGAGTGAAAGAAGAGGTAGTTTCCTGACGTTTATTACGAGCTGGGTAGGCGCGGAAGCCTGAAAAGTGTACCGAGATATAACGCTCTCCCGTACTCCTACAACACAGAATGTCGCCGAGAAACGACTTGGCAACAATCTATGCGACCTAACCGGGATGCATCCATCTTTTCTGTAAGGATGAATCGAGAGTCGTTCTTGGATGATTTAGTTAGTAGGAGCATTTCCCATGAAAGGTAAGGTCCTTGGCACGATTCCCAGCCTGATGTGCTGTTTTAATATGCCAGTAAGTTTCAAAACTGAGCATACTCCACTGTATAAGGAAATGTTGATTCTCGTTTACCGATGTCTGTTTGAGACTGTTGTCAAACCCTCATCATTGTGGTTGTTGCATCAGAGATGCAGTTTTATGCTCAAACGCCACAGTGAAAAGATCGACAGCGAAACGGCCAAGGATAACACAGGACTCAGAGGTGGCACCACGTCATACTCGTATTTTCAGCAGAGTCCCAGTTAAGCGTGCAGCTTCACGATCCACGGGTACGCGTTTGTAGACTCTGAGGACAACGATTACCAAACTACACCTGGTCTCATGTTACAAGACGCCAACACTTTCACCTCTGGATCGAATAGCGGGACAGCGGGCGTTACATTTCTAATGTTTTCAGCCGAGTTGTTCTTCCCCACCTTGAAGGTCTCCGATACGTGATCTTTCAACAAGATAACGCAGGAACGCATGTTTCCCGTGCTGTTCTGACCAGTGTCGATGGAAAGGGGGATGGGGTGTTGGACTATAACTCCTGCCGTGAGGGTTCTCTAGATCTCTTAGCCAGTAGAAACCATCTGATCACATTTAATAATATCGTAACTGGTGTTCCCAGAAACCGCGAAAACACCTATAGAACGTCCAAGAAATAAGGAAAACCACTGTAAAAACTCCAGAATGAGATTTTCACTCTGCAGCGGAGTGTGCGCTGATATGAAACTTCCTGGCAGATTAAAACTGTGTGCCCGACCGAGACTCGAACTCGGGACCTTTGCCTTTCGCGGGCAAGTGCTCTACAAACTGAGCTACCGAAGCACGACTCACGCCCGGTACTCACAGCTTTACTTCTGGCAGTACCTCGTCTCCTACCTTCCAAACTTTGCAGAAGCTCTTCTGCGAACCACAGAGCTTCTGTAAAGTTTGGAAGGTAGGAGACGAGGTACTGGCAGAAGTAAAGCTGTGAGTACCGGGCGTGAGTCGTGCTTCGGTAGCTCAGTTGGTAGAGCACTTGCCCGCGAAAGGCAAAGGTCCCGAGTTCGAGTCTCGGTCGGGCACACAGTTTTAATCTGCCAGGAAGTTTCACTGTAAAAACTATCAGAAATAGTCAGAAAATTATATGAGAAGAAACGCTTAAATAGAAGGACTTCACAAAGGACAATGCATCAGACTTTTATGGAGCATTTAATACTAACATAAGCAGACACGATACACCAACCCTCAGATTTAAGAACTGTAGTATGGTCAGTTGTGAAGGAAGTGCCTGGTCAGCTGCACAAGGTTGACGATATAAAGTCAGTTTGCAGTAATAATATTTCTGTTACTGATAAAACAGACATATGTACAGTATTTAACAATCATTTTCTAAGCATTGCTGGTGAATTAAATAAAAATTTAGTTTCTACAGCAAATCATATAAATTTCTTAGCAGATGCCTTTCCGAGATTGACGTCTGAAATACTCCTCTGTGATACAGACAAGAGGGAGGTTGAGACAATAATCAAATCACTGAAGACTAAGGACTCTCATGGTTATGAAGGAGTGTCTAGTAGAATATTGAAGTACTGTGTTGTACATGTTAGCCCTGTATTTAGCCATATTTGTAATTTTTCCTTTAGGAATGGTCAGTTTCCTGAGCGATTAAAGTAGTAGTAAAACCGCTTTATAAAAAGGGAGAAAGGGATAATGTAGATAATTTTAGACCTATTTCCATGCCATCAGTGTTTGCAAAAGTTATCGAAAAGGCTGTGTATGTAAGGTTAAATGATCATTTTATATCACACGATTTACTATCAAATGTACAGTTCGGCTTTAGAAGTCGTTTGGCAACTGAAAATGCTATATTCTATTTTCTCTGTGAGGTACTGGATGGGCTAAACAAAAAGTTTCGAACGCTTGGCGTTTTTTTTTAACAAAGGCATTTGACTGTGTTGATCACATAATATTGCTCCAGAAGTTGGACCATTACGGAATAAGGGGAGTAGCTCACAATTGGTTCACCTCTTACATTAGCAACAGGCAGCAAAAGGTCATTATTCACAATGTTGATAACGGCTGTGATGTGGGGTCTGAGTGGGGTACTGTCAAGTGGGGGGTGCCCCAGGGATCAGTGTTGGTGCCCCTCCTGTTCCTTATTTATATAAATGATATGCCCTCTAGTATTATGGGTAACTCTAAAATATTTCTGTTTGCTGATGACACTAGCTTTATAGTAAAGGATGTTGTGTGCAACATTTACTCGGTGTCAAGTAGAGCAGTACATGACCTTAGTTCAAGGCTTGTAGAAAATAAACTATCGTTAAATGACAGTAAGACTCAGTTTTACCGTTTCTAACACACAATTCAACAATACCTGACGTTTTAATCTCACAGAACGGGCATATGATTAGTGAAACTGAAAAGTTCAAATTCCTAGGTGTTCAGATAGATAGTAAGCTGTCGTGGAAAGCCCACGTTCAGGATCTTGTTCAAAGACTTAATACTGCCATTTTCACTATTCGAACGGTATCGAAAGTGAGCGATATTTCGACATGTAAATTAGTCTACTTTGCTTATTTTCATTCACTTATGTCGTATGGTATTATGTTTTGGGGTAACTCTTCCCATTCTAGAAGGGTGTGAGTTCACGAACATGTTGTCGAGCCCTGTTCACGAGTCTGCGTATTTTGACATTGGCCACTCAATATGTATATTCCTTATTGTCGTTTCTTGTTACAAATGTTCGTTTATTTCCAACAATAAGCAGCTTTCACTCGGTTAATACTCGGCGGAAGTCAAACCTCCATTTGAAGCATCATAAATACCTTGAAGGACAATAAAGCTCCTGAGGAAGGCGGGATCATTACAGAATTCTTGAGGTATGCACCAAGAATACGATCATCGAGCTGATACATATTATTGTGACATTATTAGAATAACTAAAGGAAGCGGTCAAACAAACCACACAACTACAGATGCAAGCGACTAAAGCAAGCCTACAGATTTCTATCTACTGCAGACATCAAGACAGCTCCTAGATGGATGAGAACAGAAGGAGGGAAAATCTATAAGGTGGAGACATTTAAATGTCTGGGAGAATGGACAGAAATTGGACTGAAGGAAAATGAAGCAACGGGAGCAGAAAAAAAGAAATTAATTCAGCATACAAACTATGAGCATCTGCAGTAAAAAGATTATTTCGAGCAATGAAAACTAACTCATTCCCAGACAGTGACCTGCCCTCAAGCATTATACCCAGCAGCAACTCTTAACCTGGTGTGGAGTACTCAATAGACTGCAATTGGTGGAACGTAAGATTCAAAGAGGATATCGCTGCCTCGAATAACAAAAGATGGTCAGTTTAGAAATCGAGTGAACCAAGAACTGTATCCCAATGCAGATAGCAATACGGACTTCATCAGTACACGAATGAACTTGTTTTCTTATTCCTGGAAATCATCTAATCAATGTAATGCTTTTACGCTTATGCTCTCTCTTTTTTCATGGACGAAATCCAGATCCGGAAGTAGAAGTGGTGTTCTACTGATTTGAAGAGGAAAACGGCGATCATAGACGATGCAGAGATTCATCAATTCTGATTATATTTTAACTTGAGAGAGGACACTGCAAAATTGTCACGTAAGCTCCTCAGTTATTCGTCATTATAACAATACGTATTAGAGATAATGCTTTAAGGCTGTTCTTTAGAGGGTCCAGTTCTAAATACAGGCACTTTTACAGAGAGGGAAAACAAGCAAGAGAAAAATACCTTGATGATCTCTGTATTTCAGTTGAGGACAACATGAGCAAGGGAAATATCGACAAGGCTATAAATGTGTGAGACATTGCTTTGGAGACAGAAGAAACAAGTGTAGGGCTGTGATGGATGAAAATGGCAATATGTTGGATGACGATGATGAAGTTGCAGGAAGATGGAAACAATACATAGGAAAACTGTACAGCAGACCAGACCTGTCTGAAAACATCATGGAAGAAGAAACAGAAGTAGATGCACACAACATAGGTGAACCTATATTAAAGGAAGAGTTTGAACTATCCCTGAAAAAATTGAAAAACAACAAATCGCCTGGTATAGACAATATCCCAGCCGAACTTCTGAAATCTGGAGGAGCAAAACTGAATCAGGAGTTGTATAATCTTGTTTTCAACATGTACGAGCAGGGTAAAATTCCTACAGACTTTGAGAAAAACATTATGATCCCCATTCCAAAGAAAGCAAATGCTACAAGATGTGAAAATTATAGGACGCTCAGCCTAGTTACTCACGCCTCTAAAATATTAACCTCAATTATCCTAAAACGCATAGTACAAAAAGTCGAAGCTACACTCTCCGAAGACCAGTTTGGATTCCGGAAAGATCGAGGAACAAGAGAAGCAATATTTGCTCTAAAACTAATAGAGAAACGACTAGATAAGAACCTGAAAACATACATAGCTTTCGTAGATGTCGAGAAAGCCTTTGATAGTGTTAAATGGGATAAGATGTTTGAGGTACTCAAAAAAGTAGGAATAGACCATAAAGATAGAAAAATGATATGGAACCTGTACAAAAACGAAACAGCAGTTATCCGTGGGCGGACAAAACAAGAAGAGGTGCAGATACGGAAAGGTGTCCGATAAGGTTGCGCACTGTCCCCTGTTATCTTTAACGTATACACTGAAGAGATGCTGAAAAAAGTAAGGGAAAATTCACAGACAGGTGTAGTAATTCATGGCCAACGAATAGATATGATAAGATATGCCGATGATATAGCTGTCCTGGCTGAAAGTGAAGAAGATCTTGTAGTCCTACTGAATAGAATGGATAAAGTTATGGGTGAAGAATATAATATGAGAATTAATAAAGCAATAACAAAAGTAATGGCATGCGACAAAGAAAATCAAGTGAAAGTCCAAGTTCATGTAGGCAATGAACTGCTTGAACAAGTTGATAAATTTACTTATCTGGGCAGTAATATTACCAGGGATGGAAGGAGCAAGGCAGAAGTGAGAAGTAGAATAGCTCAAGCAAAGGCTGCTTTTAACAAGAAGAAAAACATATTAACATCTAAGAGCATCAGCCTTGAAATCAGGAAAAGATTTTTGAAATCATACGTGTGGAGTGTGGCATGCTATGGGTATGAAACATGGACTCTCGGGACAGAGGAGGACCAGAAGCTAAATTCTTTTGAAATGTGGTGCTATAAACGCATGCTCAAAATAAAATGGATCGACTAGGTCACAAACGAAGTGGTTCTGGAAAGGGCAGGTGAGAAGGGAAGCTTCTGGAGTTCATTGTTAAAAGAAGAGTGCAATTTACAGGCCATCTATTAAGACATAAAGGACTCCTGAACACAATCATAGAGGGATATGTCGAGGGAAAAAGACCAAGAGGAAGACCACGACTGAGGTACATGGATCAAATCGTGAAAGATGTGGGATGTAGCACCTATAAAGAAATGAAGAGAAAAGCTGAAAGACGCACAGAATGGAGACAAGCTGCCATTGTAGCTGTTGCAAACCAATCCTTGGACTGACCACTCCAGAAGAAGGATAATACGACTTATGACATTGTCACGTTTTGGACGTAATCCTTGAACAGTTCTGCATGCGAACCTTACAGCCATCTTCGAGGTGACCCTTATTGGACAAAATAGCAAAGAAAACATTTGGCCAGTGCCAAATTTGTGTGCTGATCTTCTCTGATTTAACGGATTTTCGCATAGCCCAGAGGTGACTGATGCAATTTCTGTATGTGATTTTAAAATTCACTTTCCAGTCGACTACACGATCAGACATTTTTGCTTGGTGGTTCCTACTCGATTTTGAATTCGTCATTTCATCAGTAACTGATACTCCTATGACTAACTGTTTGAATTCGACGCCTGTGATATTCCTACGGTTAACAGTTTGAATGCAACGCCTTTTTCCTGTTGCCGGTTCGTAGACATAAAAGTGATATGTCGTTTATGGGAAGGATGGAAGATTAGCGTTTAATGTTCCGTAGACGGCGAAGTTATTAGAGTCGAGACCTCCTCTGGTCCATTCTAAGGATGTGTCTCTAAGCTGGTCGTAGGTTGTGTTCCAAAAATGAACAGCATAGACAGAAGTGATGACACTTTGTGCAGGACCTGACCATCATTTTGCAGGACAATGTTCAAACACGTACAGTGCAAAATGTTACTGGTTTGTATGACTGATGGGGCTGCTAAGTGCTATACCACCTACTGCACTCCCCTGACTTAAGCCCTCGTGAGTTAACTCGATTTCTAAACTGAGGGAAACATTTCACGGAATTCGCTTGAGAACTGCTACAAATTCGTCGGGCAATAGACCGCGCTGCTCAAACTGTCAACACAACTGGCATTGCTAAGAGTATCCTACGACTTCCACGTCGCTGGTAACGGGTTATACACAATGCTGGTGACTATTTTGAAAGTTAGTAAAACTTTGAAACATGTATCTATTTTGTACAAGTTGTAAATAAATAGATGCCACTACTAAAGTTCCAACACTCGCATATAATTTTTGGAACTGGATGTCACATGGATAAGGTAAAGTTTACTAAATACTCGTAGTTGTCAATAATTCAACAGCCCAAACATTATCAACCAAACATCCATCAACATATATTTCCTTGCGTATTTTCTTATAAACACATCATTTCATCTCACTTTACAGTGCATGTCCCACCAACACAGAGTCTCCACTAAGAATATCATGTCCGTACACTTCCCTATCCACACGCTAACTGCTAGTCCGTCCAACCACAGAATCTCTTGCCTAGGGCGCAGAGTACTGTCAGCGATATTAACACAGTGTATAGAGCTGCCAGCATACAAACAGGCTATTTACAAAGTGACTCATCTGAAAAGGCCACCTGTCACATCCCAGCGGATGTCCAGTTGTAGTACTGGCGTACAAATCCCAGCCTTCGTCGCCGATGTACAGCAGCCAGGCAGGATGCACGAACGAGGCGCCTGCTGCGTAGGCCACACGCTGCAACTTTTGCTGACAACACATTCGTGGTAGCCTCTTGGCTACTCAAAGGCTGCAAGTCTATTCGCACGTACACATCTCCGCAGCCGTCATTCGCCCCTGTTACCTATGACTGGTGGTACACCACAGGTGCGTCGTCGTCGGTTTTGGAAAGTGCCATTTTGTCATGCGCGGTATATTTTAACCACAGCAGCAAGCGAGTAGTTTATATTCCGTTTTGGATATAACATAAATCGCTCTGTTCATTACGGAATTGAATACCACGTTTCACGCGTCTCTCTCTCCTCTCCCCCCCCCCCCCCTTCTCTCACCGTCACGCTTTATATACTCTCCACTGCTAGTGCTGCCACCTGCAGTCTAAGTGTTTACTGTACGTCGACGTGTCTAGAGCATATAAACGCAGTTACTAGCCAAGTCTGCAGATTGCTTTGTTGCATTTGACGTCTAACAGCACCTGCGCAATGGTCTTAATATGCTACCAGAGACGGTCGTGAGCAGAACAGCGATCTATGTCATTGTATGAGGTTCATTCAAATGAAACCTGGTCAGTGTGTCTACCTTTGCCTTACACATATGGTGGCTCCACGTAACTGAGGGTACAGTGGCGCCATCTATTGGTAGAGAGACATACGCGTGCGCGCCGTTTGATGTTGCACAGCGCCAGAGTGGTTTCACGCCGAAGAGAAGGTGGTCACACTATTTATCGTCCACTATCGATCATGCAGACGAGTAAAAAGGAACAACGAGGAGTGAATCAATATTTAGCGGCGGAGGGAGTTGGAGGCCGTGAAATGTATTGACGGATGGAGGCTGTCTACGGTGAGTATAGTCATTCAAGTATTGTGGAATGGTACAAACTATTCCTTGAGGGGCGCGAGTCACTGGAAGGCGATGCTCGTCCTGGGCAAAAAAATATGTTTCTGAAATCTTTTGGGACTTAACTGCTCAGGTCATCAGTCCCCAAGCTTACACACTTTTTTTTTGGTCATCAGTCTACTGACTGGTTTGATGCGGCCCGCCTCGGATTCCGTTCCTGTGCTAACCTCTTCATCTCAGAGTAGCACTTGCAACCTACGTCCTCAATTATTTGCTTGACGTATTCCAACCTCTGTCTTCCTCTACAGTATTTGCCCTCTACGGCTCCCTCTAGTACCATGGAAGTCATTCCCTCATGTCTTAGCAGATGTCTAATCATCCTGTCTCTTCTCCTTATCAGTGTTTTCCACATATTCCTTTCCTCTCCGATTCTGCATAGTACCTCCTCATTCCTTGCCTTATCAGTCCACCTAATTTTCAACATTCGTCTATAGCACCACATCTCAAATGCTTCGATTCTCTTCTGTACCGGTTTTCCCACAGTCCATGTTTCACTATCATACAGTGCTGTACTCCAGACGTACATCCTCAGAAATTTCTTCCTCAAATTAAGGCCGGTATTTGATATTAGTAGACTTCTCTTGGCCAGAAATGCCTTTTTTTGCCATAGCGAGTCTGCTTTTGATGTCCTCCTTGCTCCGTCCGTCATTGGTTATTTTACTGCCTACGTAGCAGAATTGCTTAACTTCATTGACTTCGTGACCATCAATCCTGATGTTAACTTTCTCGCTGTTCTCATTTCTACTACTTCTCATTACCTTCGTCTTTCTCCGGTTTACTCTCAAACTATACTGTGTGCTCATTAGACTGTTCATTCCGTTCAGCAGATCATTTAATTCTTCTTCACATTCACTCAGGGTAGCAATTTCATCAGCGAATCGTATCATTGACATCCTTTCACCTTGTATTTTGATTCCACTCCTGAACCTTTCTTTTATTTCCGTCATTGCTTCCTCGATGTACAGATTGAAGAGTAGGGGCGAAAGGCTACAGCCTTCTCTTACACCATTCTTAATACGAGCACTTCGCTCTTGATCGCCCACTCTTATTATTCCCTCTTGGTTGTTGTATATATTGTAAATGACCCGTCTCTCCCTATAGCTTACCCCTACTTTTTTCAGAATCTCGAACAGCTTGCACCATTTTATATTGTGGTACGCTTTTTCCAGGTCGACAAATTCTATGAAAGTGTCTTGATTTTTCTTTAGCCTTGCTTCCATTATTAGCCGTAACGTCAGAGTTGCCTCTCTCGTCCCCTTACTTTTCCTAAAGCCAAACTGATCGTCACCTAGCGCATTCTCAATTTTCTTTTCCATTCTTCTGTATATTATTCTTGTAAGCAGCTTTGATGCATGAGCTGTTAAGCTGATTGTGCGATAATTCTCGCACTTGTCAGCTCTTGTCGTCTTCGGAATTGTTTGGATGATGATTTTCCGAAAGTCAGATGGTATGTCGCCAGACTCATATATTCTACACACCAACGTGAATAGTCGTTTTGTTGCCACTTCCCCCAATGATTTTAGAAATTCTGAGGGAATGTTATCTATCCCTTCTACCTTATTTGACCGTAAGTCCTCCAAAGCTCTTTTGAATTCCGATTCTAATGCTGCATCCCCTATCACTTCTAAATTGACTCCTGTTTCTTCTTCTATCACATCAGACAAATCTTCACCCTCATAGAGGCTTTCAATGTATTCTTTCCACCTATCTGCTCTCTCCTCTGCATTTAACAGTGGAATTCCCGTTGCACTCTTAATGTTACCACCGTTGCTTTTAATGTCACCAAAGGTTGTTTTGACTTTCCTGTATGCTGAGTCTGTCCTTCCGACAATCATATCTTTTTCGATGTCTTCACATTTTTCCTGCAGCCATTTCGCCTTAGCTTCCCTGCACTTCCTATTTATTTCATTCCTCAGCGACTTGTATTTCTGTATTCCTGATTTTCCCGGAAGAGGTTTGTAGTTTCTCCTTTCATCAATCAAATGAAGTATTTATTCTGTTACCCATGGTTTCTTCGCAACTACTTTCTTTGTACCTATGTTTCCCTTCCCAACTTCTGTGATGGCCCTTTTTAGAGATGTCCATTCCTCTTCAGCTGTACTGCCTACTGCGCTATTCCTTATAGCTGTATCTATAGCGTTAGAGAACTTCAAACGTATCTCGTCATACCTTAGTACTTCCGTATCCCACTTCTTTGCATATTGCTTCTTCCTGACTAATGTCTTGAACTTCAGCCTACTCTTCATCACTACTATATTGTGATCTGAGTCTATATCTGCTCATGGGTACGCCGTACAATCCAGTATCTGATTTCGGAATCTCTGTCTGACCATGATGTAATCTAATTGAAGTCTTCCCGTATCTCCCGGCCTTTTCCAAGTATACCTCCTCCTCTTGTGATTCTTGAACAGGGTATTCGCTATTACTAGCTGAAACTTGTTACAGAACTCAGTTAGTCTTTCTCCTCTTTCATTCCTTGTCCCAAGCCCATATTCTCCTTTAACCTTTTCTTCTACTCCTTCCCCGACAACTGCATTCCAGTCGCCCATGACTATTAGATTTTCGTTCCCCTTTACATACTGCATCACCCTTTCAATATCCTCATACACTTTCTCTATCTGTTCATCTTCAGCTTGCGACGTCGGCATGTGTACCTGAACCATTATCCCAAGGACAAACACACACACCCTCACCTCCGCCGGCACCAGCCGCACAGTCCATGGCTGCAGCGCCTCAGACCGCTCGGCTAACCCCGCGCGGCTCGTCCTGGACAGACTCATTGTGCCATCACACCGGAAATTGTTGCGGAAGTGAATGCATTAGTCTTGGACAAGCGCAGAGTCACCGCGGATGAGATCCATCGTTTACTGCGTATTGGCGTGGGAACAGCCCACACCATAATGCATGAACACTTGCACTTCTGACGCCGGCCGGAGTGGCCGAGCGGTTCTAGGCGCTACAGTCTGGAACCGCGCGACTGCTACGGTCGCAGGTTAGAATCCTGCCTCGGGCATGGACGTATGTGATGTCCTTAGGTTGGTTAGGTTTAAGTAGATCTAAGTTCTAGGGGACTGATGACCTCAGAAAATAAGTCCCTTAGTGCTCAGAGCCATTTGAACCAACTTGCACTTTTGGGACATCTGTGCACAATGGGTTCCCCACCAAATGACCGCCGAACAGCGCAATACTCGAATGGCACTGTCTGAGTCATCTAAAAACGTTATCATCAGGACGAATAAGGCATTCTATAACGTATTGTCACAGGTGACGAAAAATGGTGTTACCACTTTGAACCGGAAAGCAAACGTCAGAGCAAGCAGTGGAAACATGCGACTTCACGACCTGCAAAGAAATCGAAGACTGTGCACACCATTTCAGGTAAGGTCATGATGTCCTTCTTGTTTGACCACAAGGGCCCTCTGTTTGTCGAGTTGCTGGAACGGGGAACCTCCATCAATGCCCAGCGTTATCAAGCCTCTTTACAGAACCGTAGACGAGCCATCAAGTCGAAACGCCGAGGCATGTTTTCCAATGGCATTATCCTCCTGCATGATAATGCCGGCCCACACACGGTCAATGCGGTGAAGACGACAATGCAGCAGTTTCGATGGGAAACGCTGGAACATCCACCGGACGGTCCCGACCTCTCACTGTGTGACTTTCATGTGTTTGGACCTTTGAAACAAGCTATTCGCGGACTTCGATTCGCAACGCACGACGAAGTGTGTGACTGGGTCCAGGTCTGGATCCGACAGCAGCCTACTAGCTTCTTCAAGGATGATATCGACCGCAATGGGATAAATGTGTCAACAGTTTTGGCGACTATTTTTGAGTATATGTACTGTGCGTAACTACATTTTTGAGTTTATAAAATCGTTACCGTTGCTTTACACTAGAGACCGGGTTTCATTTTAATGCCCCTTATATGCGATTTCTGTCGGAGCCAAGTGAATTCGAAGTAGACATATCTTTGGTCCTCTTATAGTGGGTGCATCGGTAACCAAGGCAGACGAGGTGTTTGGTGTTTCAAGAGGCAGCGTATCGAAAATTTATACAGCGTATAGCAAAAGCGACAAACATCGTCCGCTAAGTCAAAACTCGGACGATAAAATGTGTTGAGTGATCGTGGCGGACGGTCGTTGAAGAGGATTATGAGGAAAGAGGACGACAGCTGCAGAAGCCAACGCAGAACTGAATGTCGTACTTGCGTCAGCATCAAAGCAATACGAAGGAAGCTCCATAACAAGAGGACTGCAGGGCGAGCTGGATCTGCAAAATTACACATCAGTGATGCATATACCCGTAGCAGGAAAACTTGTTCCCGAACCCGTAAAACCTGGATTATGGGGCAATGGGAGAAAGTGACGTGGTCAGATGATTCTTGTTTCCCACTGTTTCCAATTCATGGCCGAGTGTTCATCCCAAGAGGAAAACGTTGCGGCACTTCGGCGATGATTTCTGCAGCTGTCTCGTGGAATTGCATGAGTCTTCAGGGTACTCTGCGTGGTCACGTTACTGCCAACGATTATTTAACCTTTCTGGCTGATCATATCCATCCTCTAGCACAGGCCCATCCAGGAATTGCGCCCGGCGGGTGCGCCCGCGCCCCGCGGGCGCCAGGCAGTGGAGTTCAGCGCCCCGTCCGCGACCGTGTGTCGCTAGTGTCGGCATCTCAACAGGAAAGGGAAGGGGAAACTGGTTGGGGTAATAGCAGGGAATTTAAGGGGGGGAGGCACTGCCATGAATGGTGAAATACCAGTGGTTACAGGTGTTGGAGCAGCACCTTTTTTAGGATAGGTAAGACAGAAAGATGTCAAGTTCTACGAGAGGTCAGGATTGAAACAAATCTTCAGTTTAGGAAAGAAATTAAGCAGCACAATTCTAGCTCATTGGATCACCAATCACAGCTATCAATTATAAATTTTCACCAATCACCAGAAATTTTATCTCCACCAAGTTGTATCTCAGTCCTAGGTAATTCCATTGATGAATTAAAGTTACCCAACCCAGTTGACATAATCTGCCTCTCTGAACACCATGTGACCACTGGTATAGGAACTAGGCCTAAGCACAATGAGAAACTCAGACAGGAGAGTACTGCAAATGTTGGAATAAGGAAAGGTTCTCATAAAATTATAATTAAAAATAATGTAAGTATATTTCATCAAAATATTGGGAGTTTAAAGAACAAAGTAGATGAGCTTCTGGTTTGTTTAGAAGATTTAGAAGCTGAGAATGAAATAGATATACTATGCCTGTCTGAGCATCACATTGTTACTGATATGGATAAGGTAAATTTAAGTGGTTATAAGCTCTCTGCACATGTAATGAGAGAAAATATGGAGAAAGGAGGAGTTGCCATATATGTCAAAAGTTATCATTATGCAAAAAGTATAGAAACAAAAAAGTTTTGTGTGGAGAAACATATAGAAGCATGTGCCTGTGAGCTTAAATTAAATAAAGGCACATTTATAATTGTAACTGTATATAGGTCCCCATCAGGATATTTTCATCTATTTCTGAAAAATTTGGACTTCTTGTTGTGCTATCTGTCAGACAAGGGGAAGCAAATTATTATTTGTGGGGACTTCAATGTAGATTCTCTGAAAGAGGGTAATAGGAAAAATGACCTTGAATTATTACTCGGTTTTTTCAATTTGACACCTGTTATTGATTTTCCTACTCGGGTGGTAAAGGATAGCAGCTCACTGATAGATAACTTCTTTATAGACCAAGATAAGTTTAACCAGATAAATGCTCAGCCTGTTGAGAATGGTCTTTCTGATCATGGTGCACAGCTAGTTACAATATGACATAGCTCCATTCAGCAATACTAAACAGTCCTCCAAAGTAGTACGTTCAGTCAACGATTTAACAATTGCAAATTTCAGGGAAAGCCTACAGCAGTTAGACTGGGATGAGGTGTACCGTGAACCTGATGCCAATTTAAAATATAATTTATTTCATGACATTTTTGTAAATGCATTTGAAAACTGCTTCCCCAAGAAAATAGTTAAATATAGTCGTAAGAAACCTTGTAACAAACCATGGCTTACTAAGGGTATAAAAATATCTTGTAACCGGAAAAGGGAAATGTGTCTGACAGCAAGAAAGAGTAGTGACCCAGAAACGATCAAAAATTATAAAAACTACTGTGTTATATTAAGAAAAGTTATTAAAAAATCCAGGAGTATGTGTATCATGTCTGAAATCAGCAACTCTGATAATAAAATTAAAACAATTTGGAATATTATTAAAAGAGAAACAGGTCAACCAAGAGCAGAGGAAGACAGTATTACCATCAAATTGAATGAAAACTTTACGAACAAAGAGTCAGAAGTTGAAAATATATTTAATAATCATTTTCTAAATGTTGTGGATATAGTAGGATCCAGGTGTTCATTAGAAGATGCTAGGCTGTTAATGGAAGAGGCCATATCTATGCAATTTGATACAATTGAAATCTCACCCACTTCTCCCTCTGAAATTAGGAAAATAATAAACTTGCTTAAAAGCAAAAACTCACATGGAATTGATGGCATTTCCAGCAAAATACTAAAAGCTTGTTCTCAACGGATAAGTAAGATTCTCAGCCACCTGTGTAATAGCTCTCTGGAACAGGGCATTTTCCCTGATAGACTGAAATATGCTATTGTTATACCTTTGCATAAAAAGGGGGATAGATCTGATGTCAACAATTACCGTCCAATCTCCCTTCCAACAGCTTTATCCAAAAATTTTGAGAAAGTAATGTATTCAAGAGTAGCTTCACATATCTGTAAAAATGAAGTTATAACAAAATGTCAGTTTGGTTTCCAGAAAGGTTTTCAACAGAAAATGCCATATATGCTTTCACCAGTCAAATTTTGAATGATCTGAATAACCGAACACCTCCCATTGGGATTTTTTGTGATCTCTCAAAGGATTTTGATTGTGTAAATCATGAAATTCTGCTAGACAAGCTTAAGTATTGTGGCATGAGTGGAACAGTGCACAAATGGTTTAATTCGTACCTAACTGGAAGAGTGCAGAAAGTTGAAATAAGTAGTTCTCGTAACATGCAAAGATCAGCACATTCCTCAAACTGGGGAACTATCAAGAATGGGGTTCCACAAGGGTCAGTCTTGGGTCCTTTGTTGTTCTTATTATATATTCATGACTTGCCATTCTATATTCATGAAGAGGCAAAGTTAGTTCTCTTTGCTGATGACACAAGTATAGTAATCACACCTGAGAAACAAGAATTAACTGATGAAATTGTCAATACTGTCCTTCAGAAAATTACTAAGTGGTTCCTTGTAAACGGACTCTCACTGAATTTTGATAAGACACAGTACATACAGTTCCGTACAGTGAATGGTATGACGCCATTAATAAATATAGACCTTAATCAGAAGCATATAGCTAAGGTAGAATATTCCAAATTTTTAGGTATGTCCATTGATAAGAGATTAAATTGGAAGAAACACATTGATGATCTGCTGAAACGTTTGAGTTCAGCTACTTATGCAATACGGGTCATTGCAAATTTTGGTGATAAACATCTTAGTAAATGAGCTTACTACGCCTATTTTCACTCATTGCTTTCATATGGCATCTTATTTTGGGGTAATTCATCACTGAGGAATAAAGTATTTATTGCACAGAAGCGTGTAATCAGAATAATAGCTGGAGTCCACCCAAGATCATCCTGCAGACATTTGTTTAAGGATCTAGGGATATTCACAGTAGCTTCTCAGTATATATACTCTCTTATGAAATTTGTTATTAACAACCAAACCCAATTCAAAAGTAATAGCAGTGTGTATAACTACAATACTAGGAGAAAGGACGATCTTCACTATTCAAGATTAAATCTAACTTTGGCACAGAAAGGGGTGAATTATACTGGCACTAAAGTCTTTGGTCACTTACCAAATAGTATCAAAAGTCTGACAGATAACCAACAAGTATTTAAGAAGAAATTAAAAGAATTTCTGAATGACAACTCCTTCTACTCCATAGAGGAATTTTTAGATATAAATTAAGAAAAAAAATATTAAAAAAATATAAAAAAATAAAAAAACACAAAAAAATAAAGTTGTTATATTAACTTAAGTATGTTGTTAAATTAACCTAATTATGTCACTATTGGAAAATTCGACTCGTTCCACATCATTACGAAATATCGTATTCATGATCCATGGAACTAGTATTAATCTAATCTAATCTAATCTAATCTAATAGGAGCGAGAGAGAGCTTCGGAGCGAGTGAGACCGCCCACCACTGCTCTGCGGTGGACTGTCCCGCGGTCAGATCCAACTTAAACAAAATAACAGAGGAAGCGCACCTCTGTAAAAGAGGCCGATGAGCGGTAAAACAAGCACACCATTTACCGTTTAGGTAACAACTAGTGTTCGTGTGGCAGAATTACTACGTAAAGCTTTAGACAACAATATCCAAAACAAGAATCGAAGAACATCTTAGCTGTTTTCTGACCCACAGGTTCATTCTACTAGTACTGCACATCCACACTCGTCATATGTACAATCCAGTGCGTATCCCTCGTAGCGCAGGGGCTCCATCCCTTGTTACACTGATCAGGCGTTCCCATTTTAAACCCATTGATTCTAACACGTTTCCCACGGCTAGAAAAATATCCAAACCCGTGGTTGTGTCTTTTAATGGTATAAGATCGAGAAATACTTCGGTGACACGCAGGTTGTCGTCGACACCTCGAATGAATATGACGAGTTATGTCCGCAACGTCAACGGACTCGTCAAGAGCGATAGAAAGAGGAATGAAGTTTGCCGCTCTCTCCATTAATTGCTGCTCCATATCTGAGAGCATATCTTGGACTCTGTGAGCAACAGTTTGAGGTGAAAGACGTATTTTTTCAAATTTTTCCGTGAGCTCTGGTGGACAAATACAAGCCGCCGAGTCGACCAGGCAATCCTAGATGAGATTCCCAGCAGCAAAGGGTTTCCCTGCTTTCCCAATTCTCAACGATCATTTGTAACTTGCGCAAAAACTTTGCCCACCTGTTCCCTGCTCGTACCACGCCAAAGAGGAACATACAATTAATTTTGTACAATCCTGTTTTTAAAACACTTTTATCACTTTAACAATTAATTGTTTCATTCATTGAAACTCAAATAAAAAAACTATCAAAAAAGATTGGTTTTATATGCGTTTTCCCCCAGTTCCTCTGAAAAGGACAGCGATGTGTGGTCGCAAATTTTTGTCTGTTGTAATATTTGCGTACAGCGGCATGGCGAGGCTCCGCGGGCGGTCTGCACGGCCAGCTGAGCGACACGGCTCGGCCACTGCGATAACATACGAATTCGCCCGGGGCGCTGGCCGCGGACGACCGCGGGCGCTAGCGCCCCAGGGCCACAGTTTGGACGAGTCTGCTCTAGTCCAACGTTTATTCGTTAAAGATGATTAAAAAAATGTAAATCTCGTGTGACTAGGGCCTCCCGACGGGTAAACCGTTCGCAGGGTGCAAGTCTTTCAATTTGACGCCACTTCGGCGACTTGCGCGTCGATTGAGATGAAATGATGACAGTTTAGACAACACAACACCCAGTCCCTGAGAGGAGAAAATCTCCGACCCAGTCGTGAATCGAACCCGGGCCCTTAGGATTGACATTCTGTAACGCTGACCACTCAGCTACCGGGGGCGGACATTAATGATGATGATGTATTCCAAGCCGACAGGGCATCTGTTCATACCGCTCACATCGTAAAGGACGTAAAGGACTGGATGAATTTTCGTTTCTCCTATGGTCACCACAGCCATCAGATCTGATCCTAATAGTATTGAGCCGTTGTGGTCTGCTTTGGAGAGGAAGGTTGATGATCGCTATACACATCTCTCATCGTTAGGTGAACGTACCACTATTTTGCAGGAAGAATGGTATAAGATTTCTTTAAAACAATACTGGAACCATACAGGACCTGTATTTATCCAATCCGAGACGACTGGAATCTGATTTGACTGTCAACCAGTTTGCTACACTGTGCCCTGCATGGTAATCTGTTTGTGGTGCTTCCATATTTTCGTTCACACCCCGTAAGTATCTCTGATGTTTAATAAGACGACTGCACGAAAACAAAAAACATACGGGAATACGAGGCATTTCGGTGGACACAGCATCTCTCCAAGCTTCGATTCATAATACACATTCACAAAGGTGTGAGCTGTAGGAGATGTAATGCCTTTGCTCGACGACAATCACAGCGTTCAGTTCTAATCTAACTACACCTGTTGAAACGGAAAGCGTAGAACGTATTATCTTGCTGTATTTTTGCCATCTCATGTCGAGACTCAACTAATCAACGAGGGAGCGAGGTAATGGTACCAAGGATATCTCTACCAGTAACCACATGAAACGATATGTTGCAACTGGCGCCAAGATAAGATTTTGTTTGGAATTTAAATAGTGGTCACTATTTATTCACAACCTATACTAGAGAGTTAAATGTTTGCACCTATTACTGTCCTTCAAAGTAGTCACCAGCGATGTGTAGAATCCGTTGCGAGCGATGTGGAAGGCGTAGTATACCGTTAGCAGAGCCTGTTGTGTTGATGGTGCGAATGGAGCGGTCTATTGCCTGTCGAATCACTGGAACAGTTCTGAAGCGAATGCGACGAAGTGGTTCCTTCATCTTCAGAATTAAATCAAAGTCACAAGGAGGAAAGGTGGATGGTGCAGTACTTCCCAGTCCCATCGACCGAACAGAGCAGCCACAGCTTGCGCTGTATGCTCCCGCGCAGTGTGCAAAATGATGGGTGCGTTGCGCAGAAAGTGTCGCAGAGTTATTCGCAGGTAATGCTCCAAAACCGAATAGTAATAAGGTGCATTGCCGGTCTGCCGTGTAGGACCATAATGCGTTAGGACAAATAACGAAAAGTGTGCTAAAAGGAACTCGGTTACACGATAAATCAGTCTAATCTAAAAGCCGTAAATTTAACTAAATACCTAGGTATTACAATTACAAACAACTGAAATTGGAAGGAACACATAGAAAATGTTGTGGGGAAGGCTAACCAAAGTCTGCGTTTTATTGGCAGGACACTTAGAAAATGTGACAGAACTACTAAGGACACTGCCTACACTACGCTTGTCCGTCCTCTTTTAGAATACTGCTGCGTGGTGTGGGATCCTTACCAGATAGGACTGACGGAGTACATCGAAAAAGTTCAAAGAAAGGCAGCACTTTTGTATTATCGCGAAGTATGGGGGAGAGTGTCACAGAAATGATACAGGTTTTGGGCTGAAAATCATTAAAAGAAAGGAGATTTGGTTGCGACGTTTCTCCTCTGAATGCGAAAATATGTTGTTGTCACCGACCTACATAGGAACGACGATCACCACGATAAAATAAGGGAAATCAGAACTTGTACGGAAAGATATAGGTGTTCATTCTTACCACGCGCTATACGAGATTGGAATAATAGAGAATTGTGAAGGTGGTTCGCTGAACCCTCTGCCAGGCACTTAAATGTGATTTGCAGAGTATCCATGTAGATACAGATGTAGGTAACACCATCACAGTCGTACACGACAGTCAGCATAACATTTGAAGGACAGTAACAGGTGCAAACATGTAACATTTTTGCACCGGTTGTAAATAAACAGTTGCCACTATTTAAGTTCCACTCCTCATTCATTGTTTTCTATTCAATGAAATCTTTCTTTCGCTAACCATATGCCTCCTAGTAGTTAGAATCTGTAATAGAATCTTTTTATTTAGCAGGCCGTAGTTGCCATTTGCTGTACTTGCTGTAGTTCGTTTTATGAAGAGTTTCTGTGAGGTAAGTGACTTATGAAAAAGAATGGGATTTGCACTGTTGGGATTCGTGATTGAAATGAGTTTACGCAATTAACAAGAGTTGGAGGTAGTTTTATATTTCTTTATTTTAATATTTTTTGGATTTGTATTATTGTTAGGATTTCTTGCAACTCAGAGCTATTCTTTTGTGTTAATTATTGGAAGTCATGTTTTCAATGTATAGCAGTCAGATTGCGTTGGGCTTGTATCTTGTGGGTAATAAATGAATAGGTTAAGTTTGAGTTGCCTCATCAGCAAAAATTCTGTAGGTCAGTGTTTGATAAAAATTATTAAAGAGGTAGTTGCAACTTTTAATGCTCCATCGGAAACATGGGCATTGACGAGTACGGCGTGAAACGTATGAAAGGAAAAAAAGGAGTGAATGTTATGGAGTGGGGAATATTTTCGTGGCATTTACTGGGTGATCTCGTCATTCCGGAACGCACAATGGATCATCAAAACATGCATCTGTGATTGGGCACCACCCCCACCCCTATATGCAGTTTGTTTTTCCTCGGCACAGTGGCATCTACCTTCAGGACACATAGCTCTCAGAGGACGTGTTTGGTTCGAAGGTCACCAGGATGAGTTTACCGTATTCCCCTGGCCACCAAACTTCCAAACTTCCGAGATTTAAACCGAATCCAAAACCTGTGCGACCACCTGGCTCGGGCTCTTTACGCTATGAATCTTATCCGAGAAAAGTAGCGCGACTCGACAAGGCACTGGAGTTGCCGCGGCTAGAGAACCTTCCGCTGCTTTTCAGAACCTGATTGCCCCTCTTCCTCTACGTCTCGCTCTGCAAAACGTGGTTGTTCAAGCTTTTGAAAGATGGTCACATTAATTTGACTGGACCGTGTATGTACAAGGATGCATTTCTCACCGTGTTCCACATGTTAGTCCAACACCTATAATTACGTCCCAGTGGTAATGAAAGGGTTACAGAAATATTCTCCCTTCCTCACTAACTTCTCACAGTATGCAGCAATAGTAGAAGCCATCATCTTTTCACGACAGCGTCACGTACTTTTTCCAGTCAGCTGTAGTAGCGAATTCTTTACAGACGAATGGAAAAACTGGTAGACGCCGACCTCTGGGAAGATCAGTTTGGATTCCGTAGAAATGTTGGAACATGTGAGGCAATACTGACCCCACGACTTATCTTAGAAGAAAGATTAAGGAAAAGCAAACCTACGTTTCTAGCATTTGTAGACTTAGAGAAAGCTTTTGACAATGTTGACTGGAATACTCTCTTTCAAATTCTGACGGTGGCAGGGGTAAAATACAGGGAGCGAAAGGCTATTTACAGAAAGCAGATGGCAGTTGTAAGAGTCGAGGGACACGAAAGGGAAGCAGTGGTTGGGAAGGGAGTGAGACAGGGTTGTAGCCTCTCCCCGATGCTATTCAATTTGTATATTGAGCAAGGTTAAAGGAAACGAAACAAAAGTTCGTAGTAGGTATTAAAATCCATGGAGAAGAAATAAAAACTTTGAGGTTCGCCGATGACATTGTAATTCTGTCAGAGACAGCAAAGGATTTAGAAGAGCAGATGAACGGAATGGAAAGCGTCTTGAAAGGAGGGTATAAGATGAACATCAACAAAAGCAAAGCGAGGATAATGGAATGCAGTCGAATTAAGTCGGGTGATGCTGAGGAAATTAGATGAGGAAATGAGACACTTAAAGTGGTAAAGGAGTTTTGCTATTTGGGGAGCAAAATAACTGACGATGGTTGAAGTAGAGAGGATATAAAATGTAGACTGGCAATGGCAAGGAAAGCGTTTCTGAAGAAGAGAAATTTGTTAACGTCGAGTATTGATTTAAGTGTCAGGTAGTCGTTTGTGAAAGTGTTTGTATGGAGTGTAGCCATGTATGGAAGTGAAACATGGACGATAAATAGTTTCGACAAGAAGAGAAAAGAAGCTTTCGAAGTGTGGTGCTACAGAAGAATGCTGAAGATTAGATGGGTAGATCACACAACTAATGAGGAGGTATGGAACAGAATTGGTGAGGAGTTTGTGGCACAACTTGACTAGAAGAAGGGATCGGTTGGTAGGACATGTTCTGAGACATCAAGGGATCACCAATTTAGTACTGGAGGGCGGCATGGAGTGTAAAAATCGTAGAGGGAGATGAATACACTAAGCAGATTCAGAAGGATGTAGGCTGCAGTAGGTACTGGGAGATGAAGAGGCTTGCACAGGATAGAGTAGCATGGAGAGCTGCATAAAACCAGTCTCAGGGCTGAACACCACAACAACAACTATAGTAGCGAGGACTCTGGTAGCTTACACGGTTCTCGGAAGTTGGTTTGATCTGCGGCAGTCAGTTGCACACAGCACTCACACCAGTAGATATTTCCTAGAGGTATTTCAAGCCACGTGCTTTGATATGTGGCGGTATTACAATCCAGACAGGATGCCGCATCCCTTCAGAGCCAGACGGCATTCCTCGTGGCGCAGCAGATTAAGCTGGCGGCCGGAGTCTTTAACACCAGTTGCGACATGGCGCAGCTGCCACGCCTCCATCAGCTGCAGTGGTCGCCGTCGCCGCAACCGCAGACGGTCCCAGCTGACTTCCCGAACAAATGAGCGACGTTGGGGGTCCCAGTTACCGGGACGGCCACGCCCTGGCTGCCGCCTAACGCGCTTTTAATTACGGGCCCTCTCCGAGACCGACCCCACCTTGCCGCAATAAATACCGATAGCGCGCCGAATTGACTAAGAGCCCTCAGGAGTTTCCATTTCCCTCCCCCTTCACTTTCGTTATGCTATCTCGCAGCACAACCCTGGCCTCCCTCCTCATTTTCGTCTCTCTCATTCGCGGTGTCCTCCTCCTCGTTCAACACTTTCCTGCTCTCTCTCTCTCTCTCTCGTTCTTCCTGCACCAGCGCAGCTACACCGGTAATTAATTTAAGGGCTGGGGTGGGATTTAGGTCAACAGGATCGCTGATGTAATCTCTTCAGAGATTCCCACTCCCACCCCACCCCCCTCCCGGCTACCGTTTCCGGCGATTAAGTGCAGAAGCGGGCCAATCTGCGCCCTGAGACTCAGACAAGATGTCGCCGCCTCATTCGTTACCGCAGTATTATAAAACGCTGTGTTTCCTCCAGGCTGGCAGTCAGTTCGAACTAAATGAAAGAGCTACTGAAATAAAACGAGGTTCTTCACTACTGGCGACATCTAACTCCTCACTTGGCGACATCTAACTTCTCACTCAGTGTACGTTAATTTCCAAACCGATTGAGACATCATTTCCAGAAACCTCTGTGCCTCGATGACAGAAAACGTGGAGAAATTTGAAGTTACTTTAAATGTAAACTTACTTTCACGCAGACCACAACGTTTTCTACTTTTTTTATACTGTTTCTAGTGACTCTTGCAGCATTTGAATTCTATAACTGAGACGACACTGAATTCGGTGAAAGGTTGCGGTTTGAACGAAATCAGAAGCTTGTCGTGATAGTAGGCTGAACAGGCAGTTACAGTGTGAAAAGAAGAGATGTAACAGAGACTGGATAAGGGGTTTAATTATTGGCAAACCACATCAAAAATAGACTGATGTTATTGGCCCAAATGCTAATATATCCAGAAAATTGTGGTTTACGGCTTCTAGAAAACGTAAAATCAGGCTAAAATTGAAATACAGAATGGTTATAATTAAACTTTTGCTGCTTGAGCCAGTATAGACGGTACTGATACCCAACTTTCTAGGAATCATAGTCAGACGGTACGCTGCAGGATTTGCTTTCTTTGTTAGCAATGTTAGTATCATGACTGGACGTTAGCCACAGTTACTGGTATGGTGGTGTAGTTGGAACTCAAACATCAGGGTGCGTTACGTTTGCGCACAGTCAACATGGATCTCTATGAGGTGAGCAGGGCTTTACTCGTAAAGCTGTTAAATCATAACAGCAATAGTACTGCTGATCTTTGCTAGTACTGACCTGTGAAAAGAATACGTAGAGGCCCTCCTCCCACACCGGGGTTGAACAACGTGGGTCGGAAATTCGAATTAACTGGTGATTTGGGGACTGATGCTTTGTGAGACCGACTGCCAAATGGGCCTCAAATTGTTTTGAAGAAGTTGCTGCTGCCATGGCTGAGAATGCTGGACCCAGTGTACCATCTTCAAACAGTTTACGACCAGTGTCACGAAATCTAAACATTCCATGATCCACCGTTCCGTAAGTGCCGCCAACAGTTGTGAAATAGTATCTGTAGAGTGGTTTCACTGACTGCATATGGTCCTCACATTAAGCAACGGAAATTAAAACGTGTTTCTTTCAATGGCTCATTCATTATTTCCATTCCGCATTTTCTTATACAGAGTGTTCACGAAGATATGCAAATATTTTAATATGTTATTCTACAGGTAAAACTAAAGAAAAAAGTTAATACAAACAAAAGTCCGCAGATGTTTAGTTACGAAGTTACGGCTAGTAAAAGATTCTGCCTGAAATTCACAAACTTCGCTAATATGAGGCCATCACAAAACTGTACGAGGCTAAAGTAAAGCACAATTTCCGTTTATTTTGTTGTTATTGATATGGTGAATCTAATAAAACATGTCCCAGAGGTATATCTACAATAGTTTTCAAAAACATGCAGAGAAGCAAAGACATAATTTCGTAAAATGTTTTATTTATTATTTACTTGGCCCACTTTGTTTTTTAATTCCAGACAATTGTACAAAGTTTTCAGCAGAAGGTGTAGAGAGTTTAATTTTGGAAAAATGATGGTAATAACGTTAACTGAAACTGTATGAATGTGTCCGATAATCTGCTTTTATTAATTCCATGGCACACGTGAATTCATGTTAAACAGGAAAAACAAAGCTCATGTTAAAGATGTTGTACAGTGAACATACAATTTCACAATAAATTCACAATAAATATTCAGAAATGTCTCCACCGAGTTCAATGCATGTAGTTGCACGTGTACGAACAGATTTTGTTGCTCGTTTCAGTTTCACAGGGTTGTTCTTAATGGTACGTAATTTTATAGTACGTGGTATATGTTAACTGCAGCCGTAGCATTACCATCACATTTGCCATTAATAAACACCAT
This sequence comes from Schistocerca americana, assembly GCF_021461395.2. NCBI lineage: Eukaryota > Metazoa > Arthropoda > Insecta > Orthoptera > Acrididae > Schistocerca > Schistocerca americana. The sequence continues at coordinate 117,366,319 of NC_060122.1, read as the reverse complement.
ATCGGCGTATTCCTCTGTCGTAAATTTGAATGGCATCCCTATTTCATAAATAATCTACGAACTACAACTTACTATGTGGTTTCACTTAAATACACTTTTGTTATTTTATTTCACTGAGCAATGCAGAGAACTAATTCGTTTCAATGTTAGGAAACGACAGAACTAACTCACTAACGATTGCCAACAATGACATAAATATTTCTACATTCTTAATGAAAAGTAAACAGATTTATTTGTAAAATAATCTTTGCTCCTCTGGATGACCTGGAAAATTACTGCAGATACACATCTGGGACATGTTTTATTAGATTCACCAGATCAATAACAACAAATTAAATGGAAATCGTGCTTTACTTTAACCTCGTACCGTTTTACGATGGCTTCATAATAGTTGGCAAATTTCAGATAAAATATTTTACTAGCCATAACTCAGTAACAAAGCATTTGCGGACCTATGTTTATATCAACCTTTTTCTTTAGTTTTACTTGTAGAATAACATTTTGAAATATTTGCATATCTTCTTGAATCACCCTTTATATGTTCCCTCAAAGTTTCATTGCCTTACGATCAATTGTTTACCATGGGGGCCCCTAACCATTTGTCACAGAACCTAAATGCGACCTTTTAAAATGAGTAATCGCTGTATAGGTACCCAGAAGAAACGATAGCAAGAAGGCGATTCTTTCCTGAAGTCCACTTAGTATCAAATTGAGAAGGTGTTTGTAGTGATCTTTTCTCTGGTGATTTATCCTGTAGTCTCAAAACTGAAAACTTTGATGACCTCAAAGTCTGTTCCGGCAATGATATAGCTCTCCAGTAACGAAAGGTTGATCTGATTTAGAGTAATAGATTCCGAGGTAGCTGCTGTATTGGAGAAAAAGCGTAGGGGGTGAAAAGATTAGCTCGTTGAGTTATGTGGCTGAGAGTTTATTCGACTTTCATCTGTCTGTGAACATGGTGATCGAGTACACGATATGAAAAAAAATCGCAGTATGTTGTTACAATAGCTCCATATTTAGCAATTATACATAACCGCTCGCTCACAGAAAGATCCGTAACTAAGACTGGAAAACTGCTCGAGTCATACCAAAGTGGGAGTAATCCACTGAACTACAGGCCCATATCACTAACGTCGACTTGCAATAGGGTTTTGGAACGTATACTGTGTTAGAACATTATGAAGTACCTCGAAGAAAACGATTTATTGACACATAGCACGGATTCTGTAAATATTCTTCTTGTGAAACGCAACTAGCTCTTTATACACACGAAGTAATGGGGGGATGTCAAACTGATTTCATATTTTTAGATTTCCAGAAGGCTTTCGACACCGTTCCTTACAAGCGTATTCTAACGAAACTGCTTGCCTATGGAATATCGAGTCAGTTGTGCGACTGGGTTCATTATTTCCTGTCATAAAGGTCACAGTCCGCAGTAATAGACGAAAACCTCAAGGAAGTGTTAAAGGCCTTCTATTGTTCCTGATCTACATTAACGACATAGGAGACAGTCTGAGTAGCCGTCTTAGATTGTTTGCAGATGATGCTGTCATTTACCATCTTGTAAAGTCTTCAGATGACCAAAGAGAATTGCAAAATGATTTAGACAAGATATTTGTATGGTGTGAAAAGTGGCAACTGACCCTGAATGAAGAAAAGTGTGAAGTTATTCACATGAATACTAAGAAAAATCCGCTAAATTTCCATTACACGATAAGTCACACAAATCCGAAGCCTGTAGTTCAACTAAATAGTTAGGGATTACAATTACAAATAACCTAAATTGGAATGATCACATAGACAATGTTGTGGGTTGAGCAAACCAAAGGCTGCGATTGATTGGCAGAACACATAGAAAGTGCAACAGGTCTACTGAAGAGACTGCTTACACCACGCTTGTCCACCCTTTCGTGGAATATTGCTGTGCGGTGTAGGATCCGCGTCAGGTGGGATTGATGGATGACATCGAAAAAGTTCAACGAAGGGCAGCTCGTTTTGTACTATCGCGAAATTGGGGAGATAGTGCCACAGACATGACACGTGATTTGGAGTGGCAATCATTAAAACAAGGGCATTTTTCGTTGCGACGGGATCTTGTCATGAAATTTCAATCGCCAGTTTTTCTCCTCCGATTGCGAAAACATTCTGTTAGCACCCACCTACATAATTAGAAATGATCATCAAAATAAGAAAAATCAGGCTCGCACAGTGCTCGATTTTCCTGCGCGCCGTTCGAGAGTGGAACGGTAGTCAGCTTGAAGGTGGGTCGTTGAACCCTCTGCCAGGACTTTATTGTGAATAGCAGAGTAATCACGTAGATGTAGCCACGTAATGGGTGCTCTAAGCACAGAAAATTCCAAGGTCGCTCACGCATTGCGTTTTACCGTTATCATTGTGAAAGTGCGCTGTGACTATCTCACCTTACGGAATACCAACGACAAGACGTTCAATTTCAAACGGAAACATTGCAAATAACCCTTCTCGGCGTAAAATTGTAACTGTGCTTAATGTGTTCTGTATTTGGTGCGCAGTAATTTTGTATCAATATAGCGTGTGAGAATGCGAAAGGCAGAACGACACTAGGCGTCAGATAGAAGTCTGCCTTTGTAGCGAGATGTCGGCTCTCGATAAAGTAAGATTTGCATGCATTGCGAGGGCGGTCTCTTAAATGCTGCAGAAAGGAAAGAAAGAGGAAGTGACGATGGCCGCAAAAGCGACATGGAAGGCGTTCTATATAAGACCATACTAATGTGCTAAGAACTTTCAGCAGAGCCAAATGACTTGGAATTCTTCAATCGTCTTTCAACGAAATGGATAAATGTGTTACACCCTGTGTTCACAGAAGATACACTGCTCATATACGCGTCGGATTTCGCTTCCAAGAATGCTGAAAACCGTCTATAAACTTAAAGATAGTAAGATAACTTGTAGACAGTCGTAGGTGGTACTGTTTTGTATTTTTGCAATGCATAATTCAAGCTTGCGAAACGAAAAAATAAGAAGTTGCTGTGTTACTTCCCCGCACTTAAACACCACTATCGAATGTTTGTGCAACTAAATACTAGGTACGTATCAAATATGTAATCAGACTATTCCCCTGAATGAACTTCAGCTGTTGATTCCTTTCATGTGTCTGTCCCTACGTATTCGTATTCATACGGCATCAGCTTATCAGTTGTTTGTGTGTCCGCAAACCACGAAGTTTTGGCAGGAAATTGCGTGTATTGAGCAACATCACCCTTGCAGACAAGGGCAATACATAGACCCAGTGCTAGTATTTTTAAAACTCTGAAGTTTCGTTCAGTATATTGCGCAGTCCGTCAGTACCGCTCTCTGATCATTCATTGTGTTGTGCAGTAAAATGCTGAGTGTTTGAGGGGCCCATAAACTGGATAAACAGGCACATGTTCTGCAAATCATTCATCGGTTCATTTCTAGACAGCGAAGATTTCACAGCCGTAATATGCCAAACCACCTCTTCCCTATTGCACCCAGAAGCCACTGCCCATCATGTGCTTCTTGATGTTGGGAAACTGAAAAATAGTTGCCTGCATTGGTGAGTTGCGAAACGCGTTGTTTCGCGCCGACTGCAAGTAATGAATAAATCGAAAGCCAAATGCAGTAGTGCATACTACTTCCCAAAGCGGTTGTGATAGGCTGTCTTTGTATTGGGGCAATTTAAAGGAGATTGAATGTGGTATTGCTATGCCTGCTGGCGTACCTCAGCTCCGAACGATACAGTATACCAAACGTTGGCTCTGCGGTTTGATGCTGGGACCAGTTTAACGTTTCAAAACCAGGTCCCAACCAACCCAACGGCCGTGGAGTTCTTGTCTCACTATCACGATGCGTGCGTGGTGTATGCAGATGGGTCCAAGTCCAGTGACGGCACTGGATGTGCTTACCGAGTACCCCGAAGCAAACGACAAGGCATACACAAGTTGGATTCACACTCCACCATTATAACAGCCGCGTTGATCTCCGATGGTATGTCGAGCCAACAATTGATCATAACAGCTGTAACAACCCCACAGTTGTAGCAACTATAGGCGTTGCGTTTCGGGTGCAAAGAAATTATCGTTACATCGTGATGGTATGTATGAAAGGCCACTTTGAGCACTTTGAGATACCTGGAAAGGAACAAGATGTCCTAGCTTAATAGTGGAGGACACCTACCATCAAAGGCATTCACTATGCACTAACCCATCCCTCAAGTCCAATAGCACCACGGTATAATAAGGCGCAAACACCAAGGAGCTTCCTGACAGTTACAGAATAGGTGAAATTTCATCATTTAAAGTTCAACAAACTCCTCTATCAGTTCAACTTACATGGGGAGGCCGCCAATTGTGAAATTCAGATTCGATTCATACTGCGCATAATAAAAGCTCATGGCCAGAGGTGTAATGTGACAAAGAACCAAGATGCACTTCTCAGCCGTTGTCGAGAAAATCGACAGTTAAAAGAAACGGTTGCGGTGAAATACACTCTACGATTAATAATTTTCTACAGCGTCGTGGCGCAGCGGTAAGCGCTCGGGTTCGTAATCCGAAGGTCGCCGGATCGAATCTCACGCCATGCAACCCTTCTCTTTAGTATTTGTTTTTTGTAATTCAAATATATATATATATATATATATATATATATATATATATATATATAAATTCCCGGCAATCAGTTGCAAAAATTATGGATATAGTAAGTTGTTGAAAGTCGTTTGTCGTGGAAAAACTGGCGACTTCGAACATCATTATGTTGTCCGCAAACAAAGTTGTATTTCACAAATGTTATTAATTGTCTTCATAATGTTAACCACGTATGGTTAACGGATGACGTAGAAACGGTATTCCGAAACGAATACGTATAGCGTAAGTCAAACGTTCGAATTAGAATAGAGACCCCACTAACACAAATTTGCTGCGGCAGGGATGAAATATAAACTCCGTTACTCGCTCGTTACACTTGAAGGACAGATGTTGAATGGGCCGAAACGAGCCGCCGCATAACAGCGTAGTTGCCTGCTAACTTCGAAAGAAGGTATATGCGGTCCCTAGCGCAACTTATAACATCGTCGAAAATCAGTGTGGACAGTTCAAATGGCTCTGAGCACTATGCGACTTAACTTCTGAGGTCATCAGTCGCCTAGAACTTAGAACTAATTAAACCTAACTAACCTACGGACATCACATACATCCATGCCTGAGACAGGATTCGAACCTGCGACCGTAGCGGTCACTCGCTTCCAGACTGCAGCGCCTAGAACCGCTCGTCGACTCCGGCCGGCTGTGCGGACGGGTGAGCTAAGGTACACCCTGTTAAAAAAACGGAAAAATGGAGGCGGTACAATTGGAGAGCGATCCGCCTTCACTAACATGCATAAGCAATTCATTAATAGTATATATACATATATATATATATATATATATATATATATATATATATATATATATATATATATTACAAAAACTAATAAAAAATATTGCATGGCGCGAGATTCGACCCGGTGACCTTCGGATTACGAACCTGAGCGCTTACCGCTGCGCCACGACGCTGTAGAAAAATTTTTAATTGTAGAGAGTATTTCACCGCAACGGTTTCTTTTAACTGTCGATTTTCTCCACAACGGCTGAGAAGTGCATCTTGGTGCTTTGCCACATTACACCTCTAGCCATGAGCTTTTATTAATCGCAGTATGAATCGAATCTGAATTTCACAATTGCCGGCCTCCCCTTGTTAGTGCCGTCCTCCCCCGGTAGCTGAGTGGCCAGCGCGACAGAACGTCAAATCCTAAAGACCCGGGTTCTATTCCCGGCTGGATCGGAGATTTTCTGCGCTCAGGGACTGGGTGTTGTCCTATCCATCATCATTTCATCCTCATTGACGCGCAGGTCACCGAAGTGGCGTCAAATCAAAAGACTTGCACCCGACGAACGGTCTACCCGACGGGAAGCCCTAGTCACACGACATTGCAAACTTAGTGCCCCTCCTCTATGTGTTTGCGGCTAGGGAAAAAAATCCAAACCACGTATTTCCTCAGTGTCCTCGGAACGATTCAAAATGGCTCAAATGGCTCTGAGCACTATGGGACTTAACAGCTGAGGTCATCAGTACCCTAGAACTACTTAAACCTAACTAACCTAAGGACATCACACACATCCACGGCCGAGGCAGGATTCGAAACTGCGACCGTAGCGGTCGCGCGGTTCCAGACTGAAGCGCCTAGAAACGCTCGGCCACACCGGCCGGCTCGGAACGATTATCACATAAACTTGCTAACATCTCCACGCCCTTGGTCATCAGTTCCCAAGTAGCTTTCGAACCTTGTTGACATCCAGCAATACAGTAACGTATAAAATACTGTACGAGTTCGTCAAAATTGCCAACATCCCGATATAGCTCCTTGCGCTGCTAATCTAATGCTCTTGGTAATCAGAATGCAAGGGGAAGACCAAAGCACAATTGGTTGACTATTCCCACGTGCTCAAGGATGTGGAACGGTCAATCTGTCAATGTATGTCACTGTGTACCTCCTATGTGTATGTGTCTGAATACAGGCCTATCTGCATGTATGGCTGTGATGCCCAAATCCAGTTCTTGTTTACTGCTCTCATGGTCTGTGTAGATGGTAGTTATAGATCTGCACAAATATTCAATTAGCTATCCGCAGCTTTTGAAAAAATTCTGACGGGACATATAAAAGCATGTTTAATTGTTAATTTAGATGTTGTTGTTCTGGTCTTCAGTCCAGAGACTGGTTTGATGCGGCTCTCCATTCTACTCCATTCTGTGCAAGCTTCTTCATCTCTCAGTACCTACTGCAACCTACATATTACTGAATATGTTTAGTGTATTCATCTCTTGCTCTCCCTCTACGATTTTTACCCTCCACGCTGCCCTCCAATACTAAACTGGTGATCCCTTGATGCCTCAGAATATGTCCTTCCAACCGATCCCTACTTCTAGTCTAGTTGTGCCACAAATGTCTCTTCTCACCAATTCTATTCAATACCTCCTCATTAGTTATGTGATCTACCCATCTAATCTTCAGCGTTCTTCTGTAGCACCACGTCTGGAAAGCTTCTATTCTCTTCTTGTCCAAACTATTTATCGTCCACGTTTCACTTCCATACATGGCCACACTCCATACAAATACTTGCAGAAACGACTTCCTGACACTTAAATCTATAATCGATGTTAACCAGTTTCTCTTCTTCAGAAACGATTTCCTTGCCATTGCATTTTATATCCTCTCTATTTCGACCTTCATCTGTTATTTTGCTCCCCCAATAGCAAAACTCATTTACTACTTTAGGTGTCTCATTTCCTAATCTAATTCCCGCAGCATCACCCGATTTAATTCGACTACATTCCATTATCCTCGTTTTGCTTTTGTTGATTTTCATCTTATATCCTCCTTTCAAGACACTGTCCATTCCGTTCAGCTGCTCTTCCAGGTCCTTTGCTGCCTCTAACAGAATTACAATGTCATCAGCGAACCTCAAAATTTTTATCTCTTCTCCATGGATTTTAATTCCTACTCCGAATTTTTGTTTTGTTTCCTTTACTGCTTGCTCAGTATACAGATTAAATAACGTCGTGGATAGGCTACAACCCTGTCTGACTCCCTTCTAAACCACTGCTTCCCTTTCATGCCCTCAACTCCTGTAACTTATTACATATGCAGTCATTAACATAGGCTGAATTCGGAGTATCCCAAATGTGTACTAACGGCGAATTATCATTTCGTATTGTGTTACCTGTGGGATTTTTATAGCATACTACCTCTGTGTATCCTGTGTTACACTTCCGTCTTGTTTACTCATGCAACTACTCTGTGGATGTGAAAATTTGTTTTATGTCAAAATCTGTCTTTTGTTGAGCCTCTGTAACTTTGTAGCAGGATATGACTTAAAGTAATGCATACTCTGAATTGGCAAAACAGACTCTAGTATAATATTTCCACTGTTGAGATGGCTCTACGGGCACATTCCGAAAGTCAATGAAAAACCACAAAACAATCTATTATTATGCTATGAGATCAAAACGATGCTGTTTTGTATAATATTGTTTATTGCAATAGATCTATTTCTGTGTGATTGCCACCTCCAGATTATCTGTGGAAAGTACATAGTCTGATACAATATTCCAGATTCTGAACATGATAATTTTAAGTATTGTAGAATTATGAATTTCGATATCGATAATTATGGCCTCGAAATCCATATTTTTTCCTTCTGCTGGACGTTGTTCTTGTCAGTAGCTGAGATCTATGAGCTGTTAAACTGATCGTGTGATTTCACATTTATCTACCCTTGCATTATTCGGGATTTTGTGGATGTCATTTTACCTAAGTCAAATGGTATTTCTCCTATCTCACAGATTCTGCACGTCAACTTCAACAGTCAATAAGTTGCCACTCCTCCAAATCGTTTTAGAAATTTCGGAAGAGGGTTATTTTTACTTCATAACGTATTTGATGGCGCGTCTTCCCAAGATCTGTTAAAATCTTACTATTACTGGGTCCTCTACATACACCAATTCGACTCTCATTTCTTCCCCTGTCACGTCAACAGGCACTTATTTCCCTCTCGTAGAGACCTTCAGTCCACTTTTCCACCTATTTGTTCTCTCCTCTGCCTTAAATTGTGGAATTCAGTTTGCACTATTAATATTGACACTTTTCCTTTTTACTTCTCTCTGAATCAATCCTTCCTTTTCGACCTTCCTCACATTTTTCCTGTAGCCGCTTCGCTTTTACGTCCTGCGCTTAGATTTTATTGCAAAAAAATTACATATGCCTTTTTCTCGTCTTTGCCTGAATATTTTTGTGCCGGTTTAATTGATCTTTTAATAGAATCATTTCATCTGTTATCGGTGATTTATTCGTAGTGAGCTTCCTGGTACCTGTATTTGTCTGTACAACTTCTGTTATTGCGCTTTCTAGATGCGTTTCTCCATTCTTCAACTGACGTGCATGCACTCAGCCCTTGTGAGGCAAACTGAGGAGCTATTGAGAAATAGTGGTTCTGGTCTCGTAAACTGACAGACTGCCGGGAGAGTGGTGAGCTCACCACATGCTTCTCCGTATCCGCATCCAGGGACACCTGTGAGTTGAAGATCACACAGTGGCCGGTCGGTACCGTTGGCCCTTCATATCCTGTTCCGATGAAGTTTAATTTATCCACACAATTATTTTAACCACTACTTTTACGACCTATTCGAGGCGTATTATTGTAACCCCTAACACCTGACTAGAGAAGCCAAAGTTTCATGAAATTGATGGTGTACCGAACACATGGTTCCCAGTATAATTAACGAAAAGTATTAAAGAAAATTTTCGCGATAATTTAATGAATGTGTACGAAGTAGATAATTTTATATGGGAAAAAGAGTCAATTTGATTAAACATTTTGAAATTATTGGACTTCAATAATGATGGCTAAAACATACATTAAGTAAAATTCACCGCTACATCTACATCTACATCTACATCCATACTCCGAAAGCCACCTGACGATGTGTGACGGAGGGTACCTTGAGTATCTCTATCGGTTCTCCCTTCTATTCCAGTCTCGTATTGTTCGTGGAAAGAAGGATTGTCCGTATGCCTCTGTGTGGGCTTTAATCTCTCCGATTTTATCCTCATGGTCTTTTCGCGAGATATACGTTGGAGAGAGCAATATACTGCTTGACTCCTCGGTGAAGGTGTGTTCTCGAAACTTCAACAAAAGCCCGTACCGAGCTACTGAGCGTCTCTCCTGCAGAGTCTTCCACATGAGTTTATCTATCATCTCCGTAAAGCTTTCGCGATTACTAAATGATCCTGTAACGAAGCGCGCTGCTCTCCATTGGATCTTCTCTATCTCTTTTATCAACCCTATCTGGTACGGATCCCACACCGCTGAGCAGTATTCAAGTAGTGGGCGAACAAGCGTACTGTAACCTACTTCATATGTTTTCGGATTGCATTTCCTTAGGATTCTTCCAATGAATCTCAGTCTGCATCTGCTTTACCGACGATCAACTTTATATGATCATTCCATTTTAAATCACTCCCAATGCGTACTCCCAGATAATTTATGGAATTAACTGCTTCCAGTTGCTGACCGACTATATTGTAGCTAAATGATAAGGGATCTTCCTTTCTATGTATTCGCAGCACATTAAACTTGTCTATATTGAGATTCAATTGCCATTCGCTGCACCATGCGTCAATTCGCTACAGATCCTTCTGCATTTCAATACAATTTTCCATTGTTACAACCTCTCGATATACCACAGCATCATCCGCAAAAAGCCTCAGTGAACTTCCGATGTCATCCACAAGGTAATTTATGTATATTGTGAATAGCAACGGTCCTACGACACTCCCCTGCGGCACACCTGAAATCACTCTTACTTCGGAAGACTTCTCTCCATCGAGAATGACATGCTGCGTTCTGTTTTCTAGGAACTCTTCAATCACACAATTGGTCTGATAGTCCATATGCTCTTACTTTGTTCATCAAACGACTGTGGGGAACTGTATCGAACGCCTTGCGGAAGTCAAGAAACACGGCATCTACCTGGGAACCCGTGTCTATGGCCCTCAGAGTCTCGTGGACGAATAGCGCGAGCTGTGTTTCACACGATCGTCTATTTCGAAACCCATGCTGATTCCTACATAGTAGATTTCTAGTCTCCATAAAAGTCATTATACTCGAACACAATACGTGTTACAAAATTCTACAACTGATAGACGTGAGAGATATAGGTTTATAGTTGCTGCTGCAAAAAGTGGAAAATTGATAAAATCCCACGTTCAGCAGTATCGGCACACAGTTTATTGACATTTAATTTAACAATGATTCGTCGTATCCAGGGACTAAACCTTCCTCGCTACTGTAATGAGCAGCTTCACGGTTTATGATTGCCTGATATGAGTATTTGTGTTATTATGATTGTATCGCTTTATTATTCTGGTATGTGACCTCGTTTGCTTTCACAGTATCGTGAGCACAGTTTAATACCTCATGTACAATCAGTACCGAAGCCTCTACCAAATGCAGAGCAAGCGCCATGTACAAATGAGAAATTATAGTTTCAGTGAACCGCTTTGATTTTGGCAGGAACTTCCTAATCTGGCGGAAAATTGCTCGGCATAGCGCCAAATACGAAATCGTAAACGCAACAACGGAAATTAAAATATACTGTAACTGCTAGCGATGTGCTGGTAAATCATGACATCCGTTCGCTAACTCTTGCATGAATGAATTTTCTGCGCTTTTCATAACTGTATCTGCCCTATAAGAAAGTACACTCATTGTCTTACACCCGTAATGTAAATCTCTACTTCTACGTGATTACTCTGCTACCCACAATAAAGTGTCCGTCAGAGGGTTAATCGAACCTCCTTCAAGTTGCTTGTCCACCGTTCCACTCACGAACTGCCCGCAGGAAAAACGAGCACTTATATTTTTCTGTGCGAGCCCTGATTTCTCTTATTTTATCGTGATGATCATCTCTCCCTATATTGTTTGGTGCCAACAGAATGTTTTCGCAGTCGGCGGATAAAGCTGGTGATTGAAACTTCATGAGAAGATCCCGTCGCAACGAAAAAACGCCTTTGTTTTAATAATTGCCACTCCAAATCATGTATCATGTCTGTGGTACTATCTACCCGGTTTCGCGACAATACAAAAGGAGCTGCCCTTCTTTCAACTTTTGCAATGTCATCCGTCTGTCCCACCTGATGCGGATCCCACACCGCACAGCAATACTCAAGAACACGGCGGGCAAGCGTGGTGTAAACAGTCTCTTTAGTAGATCTATTGCACCTTCTAAGTGTTCTGCCAATGAATCGCAGTCTTAGGTTTCCTCTACCCACAACATTATCTATGTGATCGTTCCAATTTAGTTTATTTGTAATTGTAATCTCTAAGTATTTAGTTGAATTTACAGCCTTCAGATCTGTGTGACTCATCGCGTAATCGAAATTTAGAGGATTTCTTTTAGTACTCATGTGAATAACTTCGCACTTTTCTTTACTCAGGGTCAATTGCCACCATTCACATCAAACAGATATTTTATCTAAATCATTTTGCAATTCGTTTTGGTCATCTGATGAGTTTACAAGACGGTAAATGACAGCATCATCTGCAAATTATCTAAGATTTTCTCCTATGTCGTTAACATAGATTAGGAACAATAGAGGGCCTGTAACACTTCCTTGGGTACGCCGGATATTAGTTCTGTTTTACTAGATCACTTTTCGTCTATTACTACGTACTGAGACCTTTCTGACAGGAAATCACGAATCTAGTTGCACGACTCAGGAGATATTGCATAGGCATGCGGTTTAGTTAGAAGACGCTTGTGAGGAACGGTGTCAAAAGCCTTCTGGAAATCTAAAAATATGCAATCAATTTGACATCACCTGTCGATAGCACTCATTACTTCATGAGTATAAAGAGCTAGTTGTGTTTCACAAGAACGATATTTACTGAATCCGTGCTGAGTATGTGTCAATAAATCGTTTTCTTCGAGGTGTGTGTGTGAATTCCTAAGGGACCAAACTGCTGAGGTCATAGGTCCCTAGACTTACTCACTACTTAAACTAACTTATGCTAAGAACAACAGACACACCCATGCCCGAGGGAGGACTCCAACCTCCGGCGGGAGGGGCCGCATAATCCGTGACATGGCGCCTCAAACCACGCGGTCAGTTTGCGCGGCTTTACTCGAGGTAATTCATAATGTTCGCACACAGTATATGTTTCAAAATCCTACTGTAAATCGGCGTTAGTGATATGGGCCCGTAATTCAGCGGATTACTCCTATTTCCCTTTTTGGCTACTGGTGTGACATGAGCGGTTCTCCAGTCTTTAGGTAAGGTTCTTTCTATGAACGAGCGGTTGTATATAATTGCTAAATATGAAGCTATTGTATCAGCATACTGTGAAAGCAACCTGACTGGTATACATTCTGGTCCGGAGTCCTTGCCTTTATTAAGTGATTTAAGCTGCTTTTCTACACCGAGGATGTTTACTTCTATGTTTCTCATTTTGTCAGTTGTTCTTGACTGGATTTCAGAAAGTGTTTCTAGTGTTTTTGTAGGCTTTGTTTATGAATGCTTCGGCAATAAACAGTGTCCAGACTGATCCAAGCCGGAAAAATTTAATAATGCCCTAAAGTTTATTTAGTAGCTAATTACAAATATATAGCCTTAAAGTATTTAATTAAACGCACTGTCACACGGAGCTTGTGTTCTTATATACGTGTTACTGATACTGCCCATAAATCCATTTTAAACGTATTGAACTTATATGTTACATTCTTCTGTTAACCACTAATGGAGGCACAGCATGCGTAAGACGAGAACAATTCATGTGGTTTACCTACAAAAAGGCAGCAATTCGTATAGTGGTCTTTCAGCTAGTAGTACCTAAGAATCGTAAGATTACAGGACAATTGATATGAAGCTCACAGAGGTATTTTTTTCTAATAGCAGTGTCTTTCTTAATATTTATGTCTTCCTTTCTGCCCGTCTTCCAGTGCTAATGCTTCCGGGGCATTTAATATTTATTGACACAGTAACATAAAGCATTATTTCTTGTTTTTCATTATAATAAACGTCATAGGACACTTTAAAAGTGAATATTGTATCAGATGTACAGTTTTCACTACCTCCTGACAAATATTACGCACGTTATAAAACGCAGAACGTATTTGTCACCATCTGCAACATTTCGCTGCGTACATCATAAAAACAGGTGCTTTCTTAGCAAGAATTGGCGCGCACTTTCGATATTATTTGTATCTGCTCAAAATAACTATTATTAGCATAATCAAACATTCCTATACAATACGAAGTTTATATCAAAATCTTCAAACGAAAAGTTGATAGTTACTTTAGGAAGGAGGTAGTGCTTAGCTAATGAAGGATTACTCTTACAACATTAATTACAGTAATTGTTTACTTAAGTAGCGTAGAATTCGCTTGCCATTTTATAACTTATTTTCAATGTACAAGGAAGGGGGATCTGCCGTACCTGACTTTCTTACAGAAAAACAAGCACTTATTACTGAAAATGACATCCATGGACGCCAGGTAAATCAATAAAATTAGACATATCTGACCTCGATCTCGAAATAACGAGACAGCAATAAAAAGCTTGTCAGTTCTTTTATTGCCGATTATGTTTTAACAACGAACTTCCGATTTTTATATGACGAGGCCTACTGGGAACTCTAACAATTGTGTGATTTAAAAATTAACCACTGACACAAAAATTGTCTCCTGTTTTTGTTTACTTGAGCCGTACGGCCAGATAAGTAAACCAATTTAAGCAAAATGCGTTGACAGAAGTGGAGAATATCAACAAATACTGTATTTCCGCTGAATTTCTAAAGATATTACATCAAATGCACTTAGTGAAGTGCGCATCTGTAGATCTTTTCCAACGACCGATATTTGTATTTTCTGTAACAACTTTGTTGTGCCAGTAGTCTTTTGTATGAAGAGTACAAAGTAAATTTAATTTCCCAAGGGAAGTCACTTTACTACTTAGAGTATACCTTTATTTTGAAATAATAACTTTATTTAATTATTTAACAATTAGCTAATTTCACCTACTTGGGCACTATCAAACCACATCACAATATTCTCTGTTACGTTTACAGCTTTTGACGACACAGTAATGTGGGGAAAGTCTTTGATAAGAATTTCGCACGATCATTATAAGTACAGGCCCAAATACCACAGATGTGTAGTCTGTATGTAAAATGGATAAAGTGCAATCCTTATGTGAGCTTTGCACTGTGCTAGCATACATAACGTAACGTAAACTCTGTCCACAGGCTCTGGTGGACCCTGCGGTACCGACCGGCCGCCGTGTCAGCCTCAGGCCATAGGCGTCAACGGATACGGATATGGAGGGGCCATTGGTCAGCACACCGCTCTCGCAGCCGTGTGTCAGTTTACGAGACCGGAGCCGCTACTTCTCAGTCAAGTAGCTCCTCAGTTGGCCTCACAAGGGCTGAGTGCATCCCGCTTGCCAACAGCACTCGTCACACCGGATGGTCACCCCTCCAAGTGCTAGCCCAGCCCGACAATGCTTAACTTCGTTGATCTGACAGGAACCGGCGTTACCACTGCGGCAAGGCCGTATCATACAT
Organism: Schistocerca americana; assembly: GCF_021461395.2. Taxonomy (NCBI): domain Eukaryota; kingdom Metazoa; phylum Arthropoda; class Insecta; order Orthoptera; family Acrididae; genus Schistocerca; species Schistocerca americana. Next base: position 117,351,163 of record NC_060122.1, on the reverse strand, counting down.
GGAAATCTTTGACAATGAGGTTTCGTTGATGTGCACCCTTTTAAGAAGTTAACCACGATATGTGAGTTTTTATTTCAGTAGTTATGGCAACGTATTGTAAAGCCAGAACCTACTGTGCTTGTGCAGAACTCATGTTAGAAAAGCCGTCAGCTGTTGGTTTTTGCTTCAGTGCCGTGTGGACCGTAGCATGCTGCAACCAAAATAATTGTTTACTGTGGTGTTGCTTCGTAGCGTCCAAAGGTTATAAGTAGCTAACTGCTAAAGAACGTACTAGAGAGTAAAAGCCATTTGTGAGAAAACGCATTTCGTGTATTTACCTTAATACAAGTTCTAAATGTCTGGAGAGATACAGAGAGTCTAAATATCTATGGAGTATGCACTCGGATGTGCAGAACGAAAATTCTGTCCGCAACATCTCTTGCAGCTCAAGTCAGGTGATTTTGGGACTACAGCTTTCAGGCCGTATAGCGCTTAGCTTGAGTGTTCGCTACTATAGATATACCTCCTTCAGAATTACCGTAAGACTTTGTATACGGGTTTTACAGACGTCTTAACAATTTTGTACCAGTAACTGAAGCTGGCTTAAAGACGTGAAGAGCTATGTTACTGTGCTTCCCCGCCACAGTATCATAGCTCAGATCTATATCCACACCTACATAGATACTCCGGAAGCCGCCGTACGACGCAATTTTCTTTCCTGTTCCAGTTACATATAGAGCGAGGGGAAAACGACTATCTATATGTCGTATATGCCTCCATATGAGCCCTAATTACTCTCTCGGTCCTTAAGCGCAATGTACGTTGGCGGCAGTATAGTCGTTCGGCAGTCAGCTTCAAATGACGGTTCTCTGAATTTTCTCAATAGCGTTCCTCAAAAAAACGTTCCCTACCCTCCGGTGGTCCCATCTGAGTTCCCGAACTTATTGCTCGGACCTACCGGTAATAAATCTACCTGAATGCCCGCCTCTGAATTACTTCAATGTCTTCTTTCAATCCGATCTGCTACGGATCCCAAACACTTGAGCTGTACTGAAGAACAGGTAGCCCCAGCATCCTATACGCTGTCTCCTTTCGTAGCATTCTCCCAATAAACCGAACTCGACCATTCGCCTTCCCTACCACAGTCCTCACATGACCGTTCCGTTAAGTGTCGCTTCGAAATATTTTGGAACTTGTGGTACGGTCTCATGGAGCCAAATTGCTGAGGTCATCGGTCCCTAAGCTTAAGCAATACTTAATCTAACTTAAACTAACTTACGCTGAGGACAACACACACACTAATTCCCGAGGGAGGACTCGAACCGCCGACGGAGGGAGCCACGCAGACTGTGACAAAACGCCTAAGACCGCTCGGTTACCCCGCGCGCCTATGCAATATTACATGCAGATATTTAAACGACTCGACTGTGTCAAGCAGGACACTACTAATGCTATATTCATTATAGGTTTGTTTTTCCTACTCATCCACATTAACTTACATTTATCTACATTCAGAGGTAGCTGCCATTTACCTCGCCAGCTAGACATTTTATGTAAGTCGTCTTGTATCCTCCTACAGTCACTCAATTTCCAAATCTTACTGTACAGCACATTATCATCACCAGACAGCGACAGATTGCTGCCCACCCTGTCCGCCAAATCATTTATGTATCTAGAGAACAAAAGCGGTCTTATCATACTTTCCTGGGCCATTCCTGGCGATACTCTTGCCTCTGATGAACACTGGCCGTCGAGGATAACAGACTGGGTTCTACGACTTATTCAGAATTTTTTCGGTAGCGGCATAAGAAATGACAGCCAACAATAGTTTCACAGGCTATCTATTGCAATGGTTCATTGTATCGAATATTTTCTAATTAATTTCGTTACAGTGACACTACATAGGAAAATGTCTCGTGCGGAAATAATTAAATACACACAGGGGTATGAGAATGTACGTAAATTGGAGTAAATTAATCAGACTGTCAAGTATCTGCATGGGAACATAGCAGCAGTACGCGTGCATTGAATAGCAGTTTCTTCGAGCTCACTTGAAAATTTATCTAGCACTTGTCGTTCGGCCATAAAATCGCAGAAATTATCTCTACAATACAAGACTCTATAAATGTCTCGACATTTTGCAACGTATGAAGTGCCTCATATCAGTATGACATCTATAATTATACATTTACTGAAATGAAATGTCGTGTGGCGAGCGCCTCCCGTCGGTTATACCGGTCGCCTAGAGCAACTCTTTTTAGTTGACGCCACATTGGGTGACGTGCGTGCTGATGAGGGTGATATGATGATGAACACAACACAACACCGAGTCCTCGAGCGGAGAAAATCTCCGACCCAGCCAGGAATCGAACCTTTGCCCATCTCATGACATTCTGCCGCGATGATCGCTCATCTATGGAGACGGACTTACATTTGTTGTACATAACTAGGAAAAGTACCTAATCTCTCTTTCACACAGTTTCCTTTACCTACGTAGAAACGACAATAGTGAATCATAGCTATTACTAAAACTCAAACATGCAGAAATGCATACAAAAACAAGGTGAATGACTGTAAAATTAAAGTTTCGTTGTTATCGCAAATTGTAGACAAGCATAGTAGTCCAAAAAGTCACATGACAAGCGCGGATTGGCATTGCTGAGAGTATACGCAGTAGATTATGCTCGCTCTATAGATATACGTAATCTGAAGCGAGATGCGAGGCCTTTCTATGCACTGTTTTCGTCTGCTAGGGAAGTCACTTCAATGGCTGCCTAGCGAGAATATGTCAGCAGACTACATCCTGCTGAAAAATACGGTAGCAGGGCGGTTACGTTTTGGGTTACGTTTGCCATGTAGACGGAGATAAAGCTTGCTGTTCCAATGTCGATCCTCTTTCACTGACCCCAGGGGCCATCCTGTCGACGCTGGCTGCAGCTTTAATGGTTCTGTTTCTTATGATCGGTCGCTTTTGCCTCGGACTGTATACTGACAGCCTTTTCTCAGATGCAGCACACAATAATTTGCCTGCTAGTGTGCTTTGATGTAATATTCTGTTTACGTGATTCTCAGCGCTACAGATGTGATTTCTTTGTGACCGCGGTTAAATCTACTGTTCCGATAGAGAGACATTGTTCCACGTTCAAGGATGAACTCACGTTTCTATCCCACTTTTCAATATTACTACCGGAGCTGAGCTCCTTTTGGTCTGATTTTTGATGATTTGCGCTACTGCGTTTCGTAAGGTCCCTTGGAGGACATATGTGATCTTCTTACTAAATTCTGGTGTATACTTAACGAACAGTAACCAAAGGCATCTTCAAATTGTCTTAATTATATTCCATTCCGAAACAAGTTTTCCTAGACAGTTCCCATCTGCCCACTTATTCTTTGTCTCGATTTGTAGTTGATGCGAGCGCAAATCACCAAGCACATTCTCGTTATTCAGACAGACTGCTCCGGCAGATAATTTTTATATATATATATATATATATATATATATATATATATATATATATATATATATATATATCACTGCATGCAAATTACAGCAAGTACAGAAAGTATAAGGCAGGTCTCAACATTTCAGAACTCTTAGACACACATTGACCCTGAATATACTGAGAATGTCTATTGTGATTAATGCTTTCTACGAAAAGAGTACGACATATCTACCGTTATCTGCCTGTCAAATGCGGACGCGTATGAGCAACGGAATTTATATGTGTACCTATATTACTGAGTTTCACTGCACTTAGAAGAGAATGTGAGTGCAAAATAAGTTACGCAGAAATCTTGCGAAGTCAGAACCATATTGACAGTCCCATGTCTAGAAAAGTTGTCTTCTTCGTCTGACGAACTACGCTGTAAGTCCTGAAATAATAAAGCAGTTCTTTCTTGCCTTAATACGAGAAGCAAATTTATAGGCAAATGACATACCTGTGCTCATTCCTTTTAGACTATCGCTTATTAATCCCACTGTTATAGTATGACTCCAACTGTTACTATACATTGTTATTACCTGTTGCACCACAAGTTTGATCTTTATTGCACTTTGCTAAAAATAAACTTTTTCGAGTACTTCTATATTTAGTATTCAGCTCTATCCTATGTTCTTAGTATTTTGTCTCAAAACCGATAATAATCTATAATAATCTCATCATTTATATACGTAATTCGACCTCACCGGCCAATGTTCACCCACTATATCCAGCAATAATCTCTCCACTACTCGTGTCTATGTGTGGAAGTGAAATATGGGTGACAAACAAAAAAATGGTACAAATGGCTGTGAGCACTATGGGACTTAACATCTGAGGTCATCAGTCCCCTAGAACTTAGAACCACTTAAATGTAATTAACCTAAGTACATCACACATCCATGCCCAAGTCAGGCTTCGAACCTGCGACCGTAGCGGTCGCGCAGTTCCAGACTGAAGCGCCTAGAACCGCTCGGCCACAACGGCCGGCGGTGATAAACAGTTTGCACAAGAAAAGAGAAGAAGCTTTTCAAACGTGATGCTAGAGTAGAATGCTGAAGATTGGTTGGATAGATAACGTAACTAATGACGAGGTACAGAGTAGAACTGGGAGAAAGGAGATTTGTGGTACAACCTGACTAGAAGAAGGGAGCGTTTGAGAGTACACATTCTGAGACGCCAAGGACTCAACAATTTAGTACTGGAGGAGAGTATGGGGTAAAGAAATTTTATAGTGACCTAAAGATGAATACAGTAAGCAGATTTAGAAGGACGTAGGTTGCAGTAGTTACTCAAGAGATGAAGAGGCTTGCACAGGATAGAATTGCATGGAAAGCTGCATCAAACCAGTCTTCGGAGTGAAGACAACCACCAAAACAGGAACAACAACACGCATCCCGCCCCAACTCTCCACCTGACGTCACTCTTCAGGAGCACATCTCCTCTGCCGACGTCAGTGGGTAGCGTCCTGCTCACGTGCGATTATTTCCAGTTATTGCGGCCTTCGGCGTTGCACGATTTAACGATCACTTCAATATTTCAATAATTTCTTTTTCTGCGTTATGCGTTCTTCTGATCAAACTGCTACATACTCTTCAATTTCGAACTCGGGATTCATTTACATACCGCTTTACGTATACAAAGTGTAGTTGTTTGTCACTTAATGAAGTGGACGGTGCCATCAGACATTACCAGAGCAACGGTCCACTCACAGGCTGTTAAGACATCCTCAGAGGGGGAGTGTTTCTCATCGGGAAGCACGCCAGATGTGGTGTCCGTCGTGGTTACTGCACGCTGTGTAACGAGGTGTAGGCACCTCACAGAACGTACTCCTCAACTTGATCGCCGACCTCAGCACTCTCCAGCAGTGATCTGCGACATCTGGTTCGTAAATCACAAAGTTTCTTTACAAAAATGGACGCAAGCAAAACAGGTGCGTTATCTCTGTTAGCGATTGTCGAACAAAAGTGGAGGAAATCGCGAAGAAATTTTTGGACTCAACGACGGTTTGATCAAAGATTTAAGTTGTGCAACTATCTGACACACATTCTAGAAGAATTGATCACTCAACTGAATCATCATCCTATTTTCGGTTTTAAATTAAATATAGTTAAAATATAATGTCTAATGTCAGTCTTCGCATCCATAATAACCACATTTTCTAAGTTGCATTCATTACTGAAGTAATGTACTTCATCACACAGATTTCAAGGTTGAAATTTGTTTCGTCATTTTTGAGTGGAAGACGAGATTTTTTTTTTCAAAACCATCATTGAAAACGATATTTATCAACAAGATACAAACATGAGGCAATTCATAAAACCAAGAGATAGGTAATATACAGGTATGTTTCAGACAAAGTTTCCTAATAGGAAAATTCCCCAGTGTGTAACTTGTGTTTACTTTCTGACATAGACTGAGACTCATGCTAAGATATCTAGCAAATAGGGAACCATTCCAGTCATTGGCCTTTGCAATAAGAATTAAAGCAAATATATTATTTATAATAAACAACCTCGACTATGCTGGAAATACTGCTATTAAATTAACAAAAGTCTTTTTAAATTAATAAAATCTTTTTAAAATCATTTTAAATTAATAAAAATCTTTTAGAAAACAGAAAATAAAAATAAAAATTGCAGATAGATGGACGTGAACTTACTACCATTTTTATTTATGGTCATAATGGCTACGTTTGTGAACCGTGACTGTGTGGGATAGTTATTTATTTGTAATATCTGCAACCAGTCACTTTTTTTCTTTTGTTTTACGGTTAGCCTTTGTTTTACGGTTAGCCTTTGTTTTAAACTAAATTAACCTCAAACTTTTTGTCCATTGTTCGTTACTGTAGTGGCTGGGGGACGGGGCCAGTGGATGGCCAGAAATCTATGTCAGTGATGTCTTCTGTTCGTTTGTCTTATTGTTGGTTATTCTCAGTAGGTTCATTCTTATTATCTCGCAGAAGGCATCATTGACATGCATTTCTGGCCATCCATTGCCCCCCTCCCCCCCCCCCCCCCCCCCAAATGCCACACCAGCCACTGCAGTAACGAACAATGGACAAAAAGTTTTATGTTGATTTACTTTAAGACCACATCTTTAAGTAACATTTCTCAGTATGTATGTATGTATAAATGCCTGATGATGAACAGAACATGTTTGAAACGCGTTGTATTTTGTTAGATTAAACATAGAACAAAAAGAAGTGACTGGTAGGAGAAATTACAAATAAATAATTGTTACAATTTGCTTCACAGCTCAGACAGTATAAAGTGAGCTACAGCTTCAACATGGCAGGCAGCCCTCTGTGTATGGTATAGACTGTATAAACACTATATAACTGTCCTTATTTGATATTTAACCACGACAGGTTGAATCAAAACGACGCGATTTTGTTAGATTATCGTTGTGCAGTAGTACTGACACGGTAACACTAAAAATATCAAATGCAGGAAGGTTGTGTCTGTCGGCGTGTAATTGTAGCGCTCACCGTTGGAAGTTGACTAGTATCTCCGTACAACTCTCGTGCGATTCCACATGAAACCACGAAGAAGTAAGCCACTCTTTAGTACCTTCTCCACTTGCTGTAGTCTGGTAGTGATCCCAATCGAGAAATACTCTGCAATCGATCGAACTAGGTTTATGTAATCTACCCCTTTCGTGGGTTGATTAAATTTCTTTAAGATTTTTCTTGGAGATTTGGTGATCGTTATTGTTCGAAATTCCGAGAAAATTAGAAGTAATCCACAGGGAAAAAATGTGTGGTATACAATATGTACAAGAATCATAAGGGAAAAATTAGAATGAAGAGCTCGGATTAAAGAGTGTGGAAGGCAGTCTTTTGAGCCTATTCATGGTGAAAGGATAACAACGATAAGATTCGATGATGACATTTCTTAACGCGGTCAGGGCGAAAACCAATTACAGCAGACCCTTAATCCAATGAACAGTCTAAAGGGTACGGAATACAGTTTGCAAGTAAAACGAAAAAAAAAAAACATGCGCAGGAGTAGCAGAACTGAGATTAGTGAGAAACTTGGAGACCACGAAATAGATTAAGTGAGGGGCTTCATCTAACTTGGAATCGAAATAACGTAAGACGGAGGAAGCAATGACGAAATAAAAAGCAGCATGGCACGGGTAAAAGAAGTTACCGACTCAGTGTAATGAGGCAGCTGCTGTGCATCGAACTGTAAATTCCAGAGTTTCTGATGATGCTCTTGTTAAATTGAAAAGCCAAACGCATCTATAAAACATAATGGGTGCGACACGGGGCGATCGTGAAAAACTTAATTTCAGCAATCACTATTTACCCAGCCGGCAACGCCTGCCTTCGCTACAATACCACTGAAAGAGTATTTGTACATGTTACGTTATCCACTAACTGAATTTCACTCTGTTCGGTTGGGCTGGCTCAGCGTTATGCGTCTTTAGCTAGAGTTTTCTTAATGATGTCAGCGAGATGTACCAAATTATGAAAGCAACAAAAGCGACTTTTGCCAAAAATTCTATTTTGCCAGTTTCTTTCAACGGTACTAATTTTTTCCTATGCTCTTACTAGAAATTTTCGAGTTGAGTTCGTTTTCTCCACTTTTCAGCAGGTTATAGGTAGTGTAAGGTTTACCATTATGTTCATCATTGTCAATCTGGGCAAAACGCACTTCACCACATCAAGAGCTGTCGGATCTTTGCCGAGATAGTTCCATTGTGTGTGCTATTCTGTAGAACAATGGCTGCCCCTGACATCGCCATGGATCGTCCCATGTTATCCACGGTCTAATATGTTTAATTGTAACAGAAATACTGCACTTCCATAGGGAAGACCTAAAGTTTCTTCCACACATACCAGTTGAGAACACCGCACGGAATTTTGTTTAGCTGGAGATGTTCAACTGAGTAGCAAAGCTGATATTATATTCTGAGATGATCTTATATGTTGACTAGGTGGCAGTTCCAAACGCTTCCAGAAGTCAAGACACACATTATATATGCTGGGGCTATTCTACATGATATGATTAATGTTGTGGTGAAAAGTTATAGTGTCCTATTGCCCCAGTCCACTTTTTGTTGTAATTGTTTTTAGCCTGAAGTGACCTCTGAGGTCGCCTTCTGGATGTTGTACTAATATCCGTCAGCATCTGCCACGTTTGGAATTTAAATTATTGTATTCTTCCTGAAGTCTGAGGCTGTTTCACCTGTATCAAGTATCTTGCACACCAGTGGAATAGTTTTGGGAGGACACGTCTCCAAGGAATCTCAATAATTATGAGGAGCTATCGTATACAACGGTGAACTTGTTTCTTCTTAGGTCGTTCGGTGTTCTGTGAAATTCGTCTCCCCGTGTTATCCCTGCCATCAGACCTTCAGCTACCTCTTCTTGTGTTTCTATAGCATTGTCTTCATTTCCCATGTACAGCCCTCCTATATATTGCTTCCAACTTTCAGATTTCCAGGCTGTGCTTTGTACTGACTTGCCTTCTGAACTCTTCGTATTCATACGAAAAGAAAAAAAATGGTTCAAATGGCTCTGAGCAGTATGGGACTTAACTTCTAAGGTCATCAGTCCCCTAGAACATAGAACTACTTAAACCTAACTAACCTAAGGACATCACACACATCCATGCCCGAGGCAGGATTCGAACCGGCGAGCGTAGAAGTCGCGCGGATCCAGACTGTAGCGCCTAGAACCGCTCGGCCACCACGGCTGGCCGTATTCATACAGCTGCATCAATTTTTCTGTAGGGTGCATGTATCTTTCTGCTAGTCACGCATGCTTGTACATGTTTGTATTTTCCATCCAGCAAATTCTTCCTCAGCCATTTTGCTCTTCGTGTGAATTTCATATTTGGAATTCTTTTAAACGTCTGGACTCCCTCTCGCCTACTTCATTTACTACTCTTTTATTCTTTCTGCATTAATCGTTTATATTCAATAACTTCTCTATTATCCAGTCATTTTTACTAGGCCTGGTTGTTTATCTGCCGGATCCCCTAGGGCTTTAGCTACACACATCAAAAAATGTTTTGCATCACCCCCGGTTTCCAGAACTCCTGAAGATAGACGTTGACTGTGGATATGGTCTCACAGACACAGTCTCTTTGACTGTTTAGAGATGTCACTAAACCCGCCCAAAGATGTAAACAACCACGCGTAGGCAGCCCCTATTAGACGGAGGGGGTCCAACATCCGATCAGTTTCAGTCATTCCACCAGAAAGGAGGTACACGGCTCGTGTTTTCTGTATTTCAAGCATGCCTAAACGGTCATTACCGCGCTTAGATCGTGTCCGCATTGTTACTTTGTGCCAGGAAGGGATCCCAAAAAGGGAAGTGTCCAGGCGTCTCGGAGTAAACCAAAGCGATGTTGTTCGGACATGCAGGAGTGACACAGAGACAGGAACTGTCGATTACATGCCTCACTAAGGCCGCCCAAGAAATACTACTGCAGTGGATGACCGCTACCTAAGGACTATGGCTCGGAGGAACAGCAACGCCACCACGCTTTACAATGCTTTTAGTGCAGCCACAGGGCGTCGTGTTACGACTCAAAGTGCGCAACAGCTTGCATGATGCGCAGCTTCACTCCCGACGTCCATAGCGAGGTCCATCTTTGCAACAACGATAATATGCAGCGCGGTACAGATGGGCCCAACAACATGCCGAATGGACCGTTCAGGATTGACATCACGTACTCTTCACCGATGAGTGTCGTATAAGCCTTCAACCAGACAATCGTCGGAGACGTGTCTGGGGGTAGCCCGGTCAGGCTGAACGTCTTAGAGACAGTGCTCAGCGAGTACAGCAAGTTTTGGGGTTGCATTATGTGGGGCCCACGTACGCCGCTGGTGGTCATGGAAGGCGCCGTAATGGGTGTATGATACGTGAATCCCATCCTCCCGCCGATAGTGGAACCATATCGGCAGCATTTGGCGAGGCATTCGTCTTCATGGACGACAATTCGATCCCTCATCGTGCACATCTTGTTAATGACGTCCTTCAGGATAACGACATCGCTCGACTAGAGTGTCCAGCATATTCTCCAGACATGAACCCTATCGAACATGCCAGGGATAGATTGAAAAGGGCTGTTTATGGACGACGTGACACATCAATCACTCTGAGGGATGTACGCCGAATCTCCGTTGAGGAGTGGGACAATCTGGATCCACAGTGGCTTGATGAACTTGTGGATCATATGCCTCGACGAATACAGGTATGCATCAATGCAAGAGGACGTGCTACTGGGTATTATATGTACCGGTGTGTACAGCAATCTGGACTCCACCTCTGAAGGTCTCGCTGTATGGTTATACAACATGCAATGTGTGGTTTTCATGAGCAATATAAAGGGCGGAAATGATGTTTATGTTGATCTATATTCCAATTTTCTGTACAGGTTCCGGAACTCTCGGAACCGAGGTGATGCAAAACCATTTTTGATGTGTGTATTTCATCTCTCGAAGCTTCGAATGGTTCAAATGGCTCTGAGCACTATGGGACTTCTGAGGTCATCAGTCCCCTAGAACTTGGAACTACTTAAACCTAACTAATCTAAGGACATCACACACATCCATGCCCGAGGCAGGATACGAACCTGCGACCGTAGCGGTCGCGCGGTTCCTGACTGTAGCGCCTAGAACCGCTCGCCTACCCCGGTCGGCTCTCGAAGCTTCAATTGAATTCGTTTCCCCTATTCCAGTTCATCTTCCCGTACCGCTTCCTACGAAATTCTTAACAGTATCTGCGTCCTTCGAATTATTGAGGTCACATCTCCTTAATTTCTCCCATTTTTGCAATTTATCCAGTATTAATCTGCAGTTTTTAATCAATAAATTACGGTCAGAGTCCACATCTTCCTCTGTAGATGGCTTACAATTTAAAATCCGGTATCGAATTTTTCGTCATACCACTACACTATCACACATCCTCCATGTATGCAACCCTCTTTCATGACTCCGAAAAAATGTGTTAGCGATGATTAAATTATTCTCAGTACAAAATTCTGCGAGGTGGGTCTCTTTCCCGCAGTTCGTCTTCTCCTTATATTTTTCATTCTCTGACTTTTTCTACTGCCGAATTACAGTCACTCATCACAATTAAACTTTCATCTCCCTTAACTTTGTGAATAATCTGATTTCTTTCACCATGTATTATTTCAGTATCTTCATCATCTGCGGAACCAGTTGGCATATAAACTTGTATTACTGTGGTAGGTGTTTGCTACGTGTTTGCCCAGCCTGTGGCAAAGCGCTCTCTGTGCTGTTCACAGTAGCTTACATGCATTCCTATTTCGTCATTCATTATTAGGCCTGCTCCATTTTTCTTATTTTTATTCTGTTGATAACCTGTACTGACCCGAGCAGAAGTAAAGTTCTCTCTGCCATCGCACATCACTATTTCCAACTATAACTAATTTCAGCCTATTATTTTCCATTTTTAAATTCACTGACATACCTACCTGCCCTCCGACCTGTACAGTGCAGTCTCGTTTTTCCTGAAAACTACATACCTGTGAGTAGCCCCACCTAGAGTTACCAAAGGGGATTCTGTTTTACCTCAGGAATGTTTTAACCAATAGTATGCCATCATCATTAACTCAAATAGCAGAACTACATGCCATCGGGAGAAAAAAAAAGACTACTTTCAGTCCCTTGTAGCACGAGTAGTGCAAGCCCATGTAGGTTAATTTTACGAGGCCAGATCAGTCCTCTCCGCAGATAGCCCTGTGCTATGTTTATCCTTGCAGCGTGCCTGTCTGTGTCACTGACGCACGCAAGCTACTCAATCTCGGCAAGATCCAAGGTTCTTGGAGGTGGGCCCCTATTCTACTGAAAATAATACAGCTGTGGAGGTAGATTACACTCTAGATATTCTAAGGCCAATTGCATGTGCCGATTGCATTACTGCATATGACCCTGAGGCATAACATACAACGTCCAATCACATTAATATGACCGCATGTTAATAGCCTGAATAACCACCCTTTGCTGTGTAGACCACTGTGAGACATGCGGGACGAGAGACAACGATGTTCTCGCAGGTACAGAGTGAGCCGTGGTAAAAATTGCTGTTTTGAAAAGCGCGCCGCAGCGCATAGTGTGAAGCAGTCGCCCTCCGTTTCTGGCGGTGGCGCCGCTGTGGCAATCGCAGCTTTCGCGTCTTCCTCTGCTGTGAAAGGGGAAAAGTTGCGTGTTCACGTGCAGTTAAGGGGCGCTATGAGCTCCGCAGGGGGCCAGTCTGTCAGTCTGAGTCTAGTCAGTTCGTCAGCCAGCTCAGTGTCGGGCAGTCACTGAGTGTCCGTCTGTCGGTCTGCCGTACGTTAAGGTGGTCAGTCGGAGGGAGGCTAGGTCAGTCTCGCGTCACCAGTTACTGGTCTGTCTCTCGTTTGCATTTGTGCGGCAGTTAGTGTCTGTCTGTCGTCGGAGTGCTAGTATGTCTGTCCTTTGGATCAACTTTAAAGCCAGAAAATGAGAGTCTTGCCACTCCGCCAGTAACAGAACTCAGCTGCTAGTGGTCGCCTGGTCGGGGCGAGGAGTGACAGAAGCGAAACCACGACACTGGTCTGGCCGGGGCGAGCTGCGGCGCCGTGAGACGGGAGATCGGCGCGCCTTCCTGCGTCCTTCGAAGCGGCTGGCAGCAAACGGTTCGGGAGAGCGTTGGGGGTGCTGCGCCAGGTCCTCGCCAGAGATCGCAGTTTATTTGAAGTTTAGTGGTTGGAAATATGTTGTTTCATTCATTTGTTAAATTCTACATGTTTTCTTGATGAGGTCACCAGCCGCTTTGTTTTGGGGTTGTCCCACCATTCTTCTCCGTTTGCCGACCCGCGGGAAGGTGGTTATTTGTGAATTGGGTGGTCCGTTTTTCCCTTGTGAAATTGAGGAGGTTTAGAGCAATGTGCAGTTCAGGTTGTTTAGTAAACCCCCCGTCAATCTGCCGTACGTTAATAGCTGCCCTCTGTCATGTTTGTCGGATTCGGTGCTAACGAATTTATAGAATTAAGGTAAAGGCCGAATTCCTGAAATACGTTTTTATCTTAGCTATCATCTTGCGAGGCGGTATATGTGTAATGTAGAGCATGTTGTACATTTTATGTAAGACTGAATTTCATGGGTTTTATTTAAATAGCCATTTTTATGAAGTTGCCTCCCTTCCACCGTAAGAGCCCTTTTAAAAACCAACTGCACTTTCGGCGGCAAATAATTTCTTAGTGTGACTGTTTGTACCATTTCCATTCCTCTTCCGGGGTGCATAGATAATGTGTTTGTGTGAGCTGTTAAAAATTTTAGTTTAAAGTAGTCTGGTGTGTTGCAGATTTGCACCAATGTAGTCTTTCAGAGGTCGTTGTGAGCGGTCGTGACTATGGCCGTGTTGAAAGGGGGCGGAAGCTTCTCAGCCCGAAGGCTCCTACTGTAACAAAAAAAAAAAAAAAAAAAAAAAAAAAAAAAAAAAAATATCGCTAGTAAGTAAAGTAAATTGTGTAAGAAAAGATTCTGAAAGTAAAATTTACGGTTCACAGAGAGAGGTGTGGAGCCATGCGGACTCCAGTGCCCTGGCCAACTGCGCTACGTTTCTCTCATGAGGATCCATGGCACTAACGGCCTGATCAGGGTGGGCTTTTATTTGGGGAGTTTGATGCCCAAGGGAGTGGCGTAAACTTATCTTGACGGTCTTCAGACCAAGTACGTACACTATCAGTCTTGAAACACATTGCAGTGTCCTGTTGTATATGTCATCGTGTGGAAGAAAAACAAACTACATGTAGGGTTGGACATAGTCCTCAAGGATACAGGGATACTTATGTTGATCCACTGTGCCTTCCAGACTGACGATATCACCCATGGAATACCCTCCAGTCCATACTCTTCTGACGATTGTTGCAGTTTTTTTGCTTTCAGACGTTTAATGCTGAAGGAGCGTAAAACGTGATTCTTTTGAAAATGCCACCTATTGCCAGACAGTGTACGTCCAATTGCGGTACCGACCTGCAAATTACAGCCTTCGTCGCCGATGATGAGCAGTGTGCAGGGGTGCGTGGATCAGGTGTCTGTGGTGGAGGCTACACGTAGCGACGTTTGCTGAGTACTTGGTGAGGAGATACTGTTGGTAGCTTCTTGGTTCATCTGGGTGGTCAGTTGTTCAAAGGTTTCACGTCGTTCATCCCAGTTATCAATGGCCCATGGTGCACCACAGTCGATTCGTTGCCAGTTCGGTATAGCACCATTTTACCATGCATGGTATACTTTTGACCATGGTGGCATGTGGCAAGTTTAATTACATTGCCGTTTCGGAAATGGTTCCACCCTTGGTCTGAAAGCCTATGATCATGCAATTTTGGACGTCAGATAGATTTCTCAGCTGCTTCTGCATTACTACAACAATTGCTCTGTTTTCTGAGTGCTCCCCCCCCCCCCCCCCCTTGGCCCTAAACGCGTTCTTTACCCTTCATTGCTAGTGCTACCCCCTGCCGTTACATCTTGACACCGAAGTGGGGCGGTGGTCATGTTAGTGTGAGTGGACTGTGTAGTAGCCGTTGAGCTTCATAGATGTAAATACTCAGTACGTGATGAGTATGCTTGCAAATGCTGCATGGAGTGACATCCCAGGTGCTGTGTGATAGGAGGCTCACACAACTGATGCAAATCAGGTACTCGGTGTGACATGGGTGCCCCCTGTCTGTGCTACTGTGCACCAGCACCCTGGAACAATTGTTATGTGGCCTATGACAATGACTGAGGGGGATGTCGCTCAGTGGACAATCACTTTGCTGCATCTCCTATGTGGACGATTTGGTTCTTTGCCTACAAAGTGCTGACGATACCCTCCCAGCGCTTGTGTGGGTGGCGAGCTATGGAACGTTTCCTGGCACCTCCCTTAATGTATGTAAATGACGAGCTAAGCACACAGGTAGAGGCCTGCCTCAGGCAGCGTTGATCCACTCAACGTGACTCATACCATGCATTGCATTGGCATCAAGTTTACGGCTGACTTGTGGCGCACTATGACCCTCAACTGTAAACGACTGCTGCAATGGATCATGTTTGGACTCGTTGAACATCGCCTCCGCTCCCTTGACCTCCTTTAATGTTCGCATTTTTCCAGCACTCACGTAGCCCGCACCCCAAATGTGATAGAACGGAAATATCCGCACTACAGGCGGTACAATAGATGGAGGGGGTTAAAATGCCCTGCCCCCTTTCTTGGTGCTACCATTTACTCTGCATGGTATTGACCATTAGTGAAAAAAAACAGTCATTCTCGTCTCCACCAAGTTTACCATACTGACTCCCCACTTTGCATCGCTTGCTGTGTGCTGGAAATGGATGGTCATCGCTTCTTTTGGGGCCCAGTAGTAGATGTCTGGCATTAGGTCCAGCGCTTTTTGCAGTTGATGAGAAGAGTGTTCTTGATTTTTGGACTTAGGCGAAAGAACGATATTGTGCTATTGTCTGTAACCCAAAATGTTGTAGCCGGCCTACTCGTCTAATTTGGGGTACCGAGGAAACCTGTTTTCTCGGATCGCTAGATAACAATTCAAGCAAATCGTATTAATACATTTTCTTACAAAAGGAAATGATTACAATACTTAACGTTGTGTTAAACAGATGTGTCGCAGACAAAGGGCGACAGACAAAATAAACAATGTTCTTCGGTGTACACAATTCCTAAGTCGTTGTTGAAGTGAGCCGAGACCAATCGGCGTGGCTTTTATGTCATTTTCGCATAGCGGTCGCTCTGTCGCGATGTCGTCATGGAGAGGGGTCGGTCAGCGTGCAATTGGCTGACGTCTTCTTCACAGCCCTCTATGCTCTCTCGTCTCCGACTGGCTTGCCGGCGCTTGACATTACGCCGTAGCACAAAATATAGGCAATACTTTTGCAGCATCCTGTGGAGTGCTTTCTACAACCTGCTACATAGTTGGAATGTTCCCGCAATGAAATGCTGATCTGACTATGATCGATAACGGTATTTTCGAGATGATGTAGATGGATTTCTCAATGGCTACGAGCGGATTCAAGGAATTCACTCCACGTTAAAAAAATAATTAAGTAAAACAATAAATAAATAAATAAAATATTTTTTTCTCTGTTACATGCATTTGAATCCCACTCCACGACTTTCCTTTCCTCTTTCTTATATTAGCTAGAGCTGTTCGGATAGGCATAGTTAGGGGTCAACGCCTGATGTTGCACAGACATTTCCCTTTTTTGTAGGGTGAAAGTGCCAGTGGCAAATAGACCTTTTTGTGTAGGTTTCTTTATAGTCAGGAAAGTCAGTTGGAGGAGAATACGTACACACATCAAAAAAACGTTTTGCATCGTACCGCTTCCCAGGACTCCTGAAAGCAGACGTTGACTGTGTATATCGTATCACAGCCACGGTCCCTTTGACTGTTCAGAGATGTCACTAAATCAGCCCAAAGATGTAAACAACCATGCATGAGCAGCGCCTATTAGATAGAGCGGGTCCGACAGCCGATCAGTCCCAGTCATTCCACCAGGAAGGAGGTGCACGGCTCGTGTTGTCTGTAGTTCAACCATGCCTAGACGGTCAATACCGCGGTTCGATAGCGTCCACATTGTTACTTTGGGCCAGGAACGGCTCTCAACAAGAGAAGTGTCCAGACGTCTCGGAGCGAACCAAGGCGATGTCGTTGGGACTTGGAGGAATACAGAGAGACAGGAATTTCGATGACATGCCTCGTTCAGGCCACCCAAATGCTATTACTGCAGTGGATGACCGCTACCTACGGACTATGGCTCGGATGGACCCTAAACGCCACCATGTTGAATAATGCTTTTCGTGCAGCCACAGGACGTCGTTTTACGACTCAAACTGTGTGGAGTAGGCACCATGATGCGACACCATGCAGCGAGATACAGATGGGCCCAACAACAAGCCAAGTGGACCGCTCAGGATTAGCATAACTTTCTCTTCACCGATGAGTGTCGCATATGCCTTCAACCAGACAATCGTCGAAGACGTGTTTGGAGGTAGCCCGGTCAGGCTGAACGTCTTAGAGACAGTGCTCAGCGAGTACAGCAAGTTTTAGGTTCCCTGCTGTTTTGGGGTTGCATTATGTGGGGCCCACGTGCGCCGCTAGTGGTCATGGAAGGCGCCGTAATGGGTGTATGATACGTGAATCCCATCCTCCCGCCGATAGTGCAACCATATCGGCAGCATTTGGCGAGGCATTCGTCTTCATGGACGACAATTCGGTCCCCCATCGTGCACATCTTGTGAATCACGTCCTTCAAGATAACGACATCGCTCGACTGGAGTGGCCAGCATGTTCTCCAGACATGTATCCTATCTAACATGCCTGGGATTAATTGAAAAGCGCTGTTTATGGACGACGTGACCCATGAATCACTGTGAGGAATCTACGCCGAATCTCCGTTGCGGGTCCAGATTGTCCCACTCCTCAACGGAGTGGGACAATTGGCGCATACCATACTGTCCACAAGTTGAATAAGGCACTGTTGGTCCAGATTGTCCAACAGAGCCTTATTCAACTTGTGGACAGTATGGTATGCGCCAATGCAAGAGGACGTACCTCTGGGTATTAGAGGTACCGGTGTGTACAGCAATCTGGACTTCCACCCCTGAAGGTCTCGCTGAATGGTGGTTCAAAAAAAAAAAATAAAAATAAAAATAAAAATAGAAGCTCTTAAAGTGATCGCTTGCGTAAAGCTGGAAATTCAGGTTCGCATCCCGGTCCGGCACAGATTTCCTTTGTCATCATTCCATTATACAGCTGGTTGTTGGTGTTCAGACTGCAAATGCATTTCGTGTATTACCCGTGAAAACTCCACACAAATTCGTTCAGTAGAGTTTTCAAATAGAAACAGACTGAGACGACAGCTTTACAGGTTTATTATTAGTATCGATTATGGTCCTCAGTTGTAGCACATCCTTGAATCATGGTATTAAAATATGAGATTATGAATTTAGCTGGTTACAACATTAGAAATTTGGATCTCTTACAGGAATCGCCAAATGCAATTTCAGAAGGAATCGGCAAGCAATCATCGATAACGAAATTTACGTCATATAAGCAGGGTGTTACAAAAAGGTACGGCCAAACTTTCAGGAAATATACCTCACACACAAGAAAGAAAATATGTTATGTGGACATGTGTCCGGAAACGCTTACTTTCCATGTTAGAGCTCATTTTATTACTTCACATTAATCATGGAATGGAAACACACAGCAACAGAACGTACCAGCGTGACTTCAAACACTTTGTTACAGGAAATGTTCAAAATGTCATCCGTTAACGAGGATACTTGCATCCACCCTCCGTCGCATGGAATCCCTGATGCGCTGATGCAGCCCTGGAGAATGGCGTATTGTATCACAGCCGTCCACAATACGAGCACGAAGAGTCTCTACATTTTGTACCGGGGTTGCGTAGACAAGAGCTTTCAAATGCCCCCATAAATGAAAGTCAAGAGGGTTGAGGTCAGGAGAGCGTAGAGGCCATGGAATTGGTCCGCCTCTATCAATCCATCGGTCACCGAATCTGTTGTTGAGAAGCGTACGAACACTTCGACTGAAATGTGCAGGAGCTCCATCGCGCATTAACCACATGTTGTGTCGTACTTGTAAAGGCACATGTTCTAGCAGCACAGGTAGGGTATCCCGTATGAAATCATGATAACGTGCTCCATTGAGCGTAGGTGGACGAAACTAAAATGAGCTGTAACATGGAAATTAAGCGCTTCCGGACACTTGTCCACATAACATCTTTTCTTTATTTGTATGTGAGGAATGTTTCCTGAAAGTTTGGCCGTACCTTTTTGTAACACCATATATATATATATATATATATATATATATATATATATATATATATATATATATATAATATGAGGAATATTTTGCTTCGACGGTCAGTTATGGAATTATGTCACATTTTCCAACGTTTTTCAAGCTTCGTCAACCACATTTATCAAGGCAGTTTTACAAACTTTAATAACTTCCGGGATAGCGAGATGAACAAAATTTATCTCATATTAGTACTATTTGCATACCTTGACCCAAAGATTTCAGATATTAACTACTCACTCTTCCAAAAAATACCGGAGCTTATAAATTCTTCGTTGAGCGGCCTAAATCCAAAGAACAACAGCTGTCAGGTAAAGATGCTGCTTACTACTGACAATAAGGTAGTTGACATTCCTGTTTACGTACTTATGGATTTTGAAATACAGACGTAAAACACTGTGCGACCGAAGTGCCTGCTGCAGAGGAGGAAGGGGAAATGTCTGTCGCGTGAGCCGGAGCACCATCACCGCCCCCCTCCAGCCTCCCGTTCCCTCGCCCTCCGCCACACACCCTCACACTCCTGCTGCAGCCTTCCTGCCCGCCTTCAGTCGTCCCATCACACGACGCACAGTGGCTGCCGACGGGGAGGGGGGCAGGCGGCCCGTGACGTCTGCGCCGAGTCTACGGCCCCGCGGGGACTTCCCCGGCGCGCTGTGTGCTTTATTTATGGGGCGATAAATGGCGACGTGTAAATACCCTTCACGGCGAAGGAGGAGCGTGAATACGCACCGGCGGAATAAAGTTGTTTATGACCGGCTGCTAATGTACCCTGCAGGGAAAGGCGGTCTCCCGCCGCAGCGGCAGCTGGCGACGGCGTGGGGCGTTCGCCGTGGGCCTCAGGTCTCGCCGACACGCGGTGCGGGGCCGCTGCGTGCGTCTTACTGTCGGCCGGCAGCCGTGGCTACGTTCACAACACCTTACACGGATCAGGAACTGAGGAGTCTGGAAACAGGACATGAAATGAACGTTAAGAGTTACCTGTCTAAGGATCAAGAAAATCCCTCTATCTCACGTTACAGTTAACAATTTTCGAATTGAACCTGAATTAGACATTGAAAATCCCAGTTTCGCTGTAGATACTGTTTGCTTTTAACTCTTTAACGGTTTCCCAGCTATGAGAGTGTATACACGTCCCGCTACGGCGTTCAGTAAGTGTTGTGGACATGTAGAGGCGCGTCGCTTGGATATTTCTACGCTGCTATGGGCGTCTCAGTGCGTCCTGAGCCGCAGACCAGACATTTCTGCAGGCGAGTTACTCCTATATCTCAATGAATAAAATGTATCGAGTACTTATCATACAACATATTTTAAATAAAATATACACTTTATTCAGTGCAATGTATGAGATAAATTCAATCATACACAAAATTTACGCAATCAGATTTTAATTCTGAAAAATCTTTAAATTTCGCGCTATGTATTACTTAATTTGATGCAGCACAGTAACTATGGCATGTAGCGAAATGAAATTCCGTACTTTATCAAACGAAGATGTCACACTTGTAATATTATTGGATTTCAGATACTTTGCATATGAGATATTTGCCATAAAAGAAAAGGACAGCCAACGAGCTATAGTTCGTAAAGCTGCTAAACATCGCAGCGCGACAGTAAAGAGAGGAAATATTTTTTTTTAATGTACGCCTATACCAAGACGCGCGTCCAGCGTTTAAATACTCTAAATAAACACTATGACCAGCTGGGCGCAGATATTTAAAATCATTGCCGCAGCGCTTGATAGCAAGAAGCTGCGAAACAGGACAATCTATATTTTATTAACAAATATTCTAGAGACTTCATTATCCCTTGTACTTTTGGTCGCCGACATGTTAAGACGTACTAATTGACATTGCTACAAGTTATATTTTTATTTGATCCACCACAGTAACTATGGCATGTAACGAAATGAAATTCCGTCCTTTATCAAACTTGTGTAGAACCCATGTGAAATGACGAACAAACATTTCGGTAACTCGGGTGTGGATACAATGTACTTAGGCACACGCAAGGACATTAAATTTTAAGAAGGAACGGACTGAAAGAGCAGCGATTATTGGACTGCGCCATGTAGAAAAGAAATATCAGACGTAAGTCATGCATTTATTGTGTGTTTGTCAATGTCTAGAAGTTTAAAGCCAATGTGTTCAAAATATATTAATATTTTACGATGGAGTAATTTTCTTCTTATTATTTTCTTTCACTAACCAAAAATGATGTTCAAATTGTGTATGAGCTTTGTTGCAGGTTCGCTCTTCATCACGGTGTCTCGATTGTATTTGGGCGACCACTAAAGTGTTCAACTTCCGATCTGTTAATCTTTCTCTTACGAAATTCCACTAATTTGCCTTCATTTCCATTTTTACATTCAAATAGGTCCCTTAGTTATTTTCATCGAAGATTTTGATTGCGTGAAGGCAATTCGGGTCAAAAGGTCAATTACGAAAACCCCTTCGCGTAATCAATCCGTACATCTCCTGATCACAATCGAGAACCCACGCATCGGTGATCAATTAATAATCTCTCTCTTTTTAAGTCGTACTAAAAAACAACACAGGAAAGCCGAAAGTATGCAATCTACCGTTACGTTTCATTTTGTCAGTAAATATTACCAGCCAACAGTTACAGCATCACTATTATTACTTACTACTATTTATTATGCAGAATAAGCAAGATCTCTGTAAGACGAGCAAAAAGCAAATTTTTTCACCTAACGGTTTTCTTAACCCCTCAAGTACCGTGAACATTGCCGTTAGTGGGGAGGCTTGCGCGCCTCAGATATGCAGACAGCAGTACCGTAGGTGCAACGCAACGGAGGGGTATCTGTTGAGAAGCCACTCAAACGTGTGATTCCCGAAAAGTGGCAACAACCTTTTCAGTAGTTGCAGGGGCAACAATCTGGATGACTGACTAATTTGCCGCTGTAGCATCAACCAAAATCGCCTCGCTGTGCTGGTACTGCGAATGGCTGAAAGCAAGGGGAATGTTAGATCCGTTAATATGGCATGTCGATAAGAAAATTTATAAAAGGAAATATATTTAAGTTAGATACAGTGGGAATTAGAGAAGTTCAGTGGCAGAAAGAACAGGATTTCTGGTCAGGTGAGTGCAGGGTTAAGAATACAAAGGCGCATAGGAGTAATGCTGGAGTTGGTATAATTATGAATAAGGAAGTTATCTTGTTTAGTCACTAATCAAAACGTCTAGAACTCCTCCACCACCTAAATTTTGAATAAAAATGAACAGCTCTACGGACGAGACTTACGGCACAAAAATAACCCTCGTTCTGCCAACGGCCTTGGCAAAGAGGGCGGAGGAGCAGAGAGAGTTTCAGGGTACTCTCTTGCCTTTGGGGTGGGAAACTGCCCCTAAAGGTGAAGAATCAGCAATGATCAACGGCATGAAGATGCAGAAGGCAACGGGAGCCACTACATTAAAGACAACTAACATGTATCCACACGACATGTGGCCTGTAGTTGAGAAAGTGTCATGATCTCTCCAACGGGAAAAGGCTCCGGAATAGTCTCCCATTCGGATCTCCGATAGGAGACTGCCAAGGGAATAAAGACTGAATAACCAACAAAAGTATAACATTCTACGAGTCGGCGCGTGGAACGTCTGAAGTTTTAATTCTTCCTCTGCAAACTCCTCCTCCAGTTTCCTCTTGTTCCTCCTCCTGTTTACTCTTGCTTGTATTTCTAGACTCTTTACAGCCCTGTCTGCAGCCCGAAGGCGTTCCTTGTCTAAAGCAAGCATCGCTCGTACCATGTTAGAACCTATCTTCATTCCCATATTTCTAAATACCTTGCACCTTACTGTTCCAAAAGGTGGTCATGTATGAACACTTATCACATTTCAGTTGTATTTCGCTAGCATGTCCTACGTGCTTTATTATGGAGAGTTCCAGACCAACTTCACTACAATGAATAAATCTTACACAGTTTGAAAAAATTCGTTTGAGAACCGACATATCAAATATTTCATTCACATCCGATTCGCCCACAAAACATCCATAGTTTTCACTCATTGAACCAAGCTTCTTCTGTGAAGTATTTTCTTTCCCACTTTGACTGCTATGGGCAGGTGTACTTGAGAGGTTAGGTTCACTCACTTGGTTATCGTCTTTATTGTTTACAGTAATAACACATACCTTTGGCTTTCCAACATTTCTCCTTTTCTTAAAAGCCTTCAGAGGATTTCTAATAACTTTACTTTCACTCATTATTATACTTCAACAAAACAGAGACTCAAGAAACAGAATTAATTACGAATATTTTCGAGATAACGACAGAGTAAATAAACGTGAAACAATCGACAATCACACCAGCGATATATATTGAACCATCACAGGTTAGCCACAACACATACTTTATCTCACATCACTAAAATGTACCTGATGAACACGGACGTTAATAATAACACCATTTGACAGCAGTTTAACAGCGCCACAGTGGGTCACGCCCATGTAGAACACATTTCAAAAAGAATTTAAAAATAGTTGTAGTCTTCGGAATTGAATAAATTATATATCTATTAATAGGTAATTGTCTGCAGATTCAGAAAACGCAAAAAAGTAAAAATTGAACTTTGCATGATTTTGAGCCTTTCTGGAGCCCCTTAAACACCCAATATTCTCATTCCTCGAGATTATATTACTTTCTACTTTGACGACCTCAAAGCGACTGGGGAATGGAGTTAGTGAGATGCTGGGTGTAACTATCCATAGGAATGTCTGTTTATCACGAAACTGATTTATTAACTAATATTTTCGAGGAAAGCCATTATAGTGGCATACAATCACATGAAACACTGTACTAGCAAACTCTCGCAAGGATCAGTGAAATTAAATAGGTGCAACTTAAGCGCGCGTAGCGTACATTATGAGGACCTGAGGGACAGTATAAATACTAAACAGGGTGCTTCTATGAATTTTTCTCACAAAATGCGTGGACAAGAACATTTATTCCAGGGTATCTATGGGAACGCTTGATAGATTCTAGAGAGCACTGGATAGTACCAGTGAGGTTTGCCTTCTTAGGTTGTCAGAATCAACCACCGACACATACAAAAGCACAAAAATGTAAAAATCTTTACCTGGCAGAATCTTTCGACAAACGTATACGATGAGTTTATTTAGATATGAATAAGCTCGAGTAAGTGTTTGGACAACATTCCGACAGCATATATTTTCAGAATGCGACACTGATGAGTAGCGGAAAAAATTGTTTTCTCCATAAATTCAGATGTGTGGAGTAATGTAGAAGCCCCATGCCTTTGAGTATTCACCGAAACTCAGGAAGAGAGATCTGTTTATCAAGCAAGACCACGAATGGTGGCACTAAACTGATCAACATGTAGAGAGCAACTGCCAATAAAAATTAGTGAATCTATATAAATGCGGATGACATGAAATAATTCAAGAAATATGTGAACGCTGAATGAACCCACGTGAAACGGATGTATTCATTAAACATGTTTGCAAAGTTATAGCATTAGAATAAGACACTTGTAGTATGCTGATGGCCAAAAACCAACCATTTACGAAAATTCAGGAGCTTCAAAATAATTTACAAAAATATGGGCATGCTGGTATTCACTGAGTTTGATCTATTCGTTAAACATGATCACAAAGAGACAACTTTCAACTGAGACACATATAATGGGCTCATGTAAAAAAATGAAACATTTGTGAATATTCAGGAACCAAGAAATAATCCACAAAAAAGTAGGCATGCTGATATTCACTGAGCTCAGAATTAAAAATCATCACAAAGATACAACTTTGAACTAAGATACAACTGGTTGGCTGTAGGCTGAAAATCAATTATTTTACACACTAAACTTCAGAGAAAATAAAATAGGCATAATGCATGAGTAGGTAATGAGAACATGGGAGCTCTGTGCAGGTTATCCTACTCACCTTCACACTACGAAGATTACCACAAGACACCAGATTTAACTGTCATTCTCCTATAAATCTCCGTAAAATGCGTAAATTTGCCCCAAAACGTTTACGATAACTATAATTCAAAAGCAGCATTCACTATCACACTGAGAAACTGTTCTAAGTTAGCTGCAAACACATCCCTCACATAAAGACAGAAATTGGTTCTTGATTATCCTCCTGTAGCATTTTTCCCCCTAGATGTGTTCATCTTCCAGGTGACTCTTCAGTAAGATCCTGCACTGTATAAGGCAAACCGCAACACTCTCACCAGTCAACTTTCTTGGAATGTCTATAACGAGGCGGAGCTAAGCCACCTCATCTAATTCCAAAATAACATGACATCGTGAAACCTATCACGCGCCATGCTTCTACCCCAACCCAAAGTATTATCCCATATCAAGCTGACAAAAGTTTTCTTAACCCCCAGAAACTATCGTTTGTTATCAATAAATACTTCCCTACCACAACAGTGGCTGTCTTATTCCATGACAATGTTTGAGGAATGGAGAAGGATAACAGTTTGAGATAAAGGACCCTGGTCAGTAAACTACTGAGAAGGTTATAATCGAGAACTCTGCCGATTCCTCTGACAGTGGAATACATATACTAGTAATTGTGTTGATACGATTATAGGATAGGCAACTACCAGAGGGGAAAAAAAGTATCTGGTAAATGTGGGATCGGAAATGCGCACTTTAAGAGACTTGAGCACTTGTTCACCTTCTGTATTGTGAAACACATTTCTTCTCCTGCAAGCTCTTTGGTTTCCATATGTTTGGAGGAGGTAGTATGGACCAAAATAGGAAAAAAAGGTGTCGAGTAAATGTAAGCTCTAAAATGCGTACCTTAAGAGCTATAAGCATTTGCGCAGCTATGCTACTGTGAAACACATGTTTTCTACTGAACAAGTGTCCATGTGTCTTATGGTATATATTTTATAGAACACGTTAACAACATTTTATAGAACACGTTAACTACACATTTTTCTCTTGTTTCAGTCAATACTGCCACCTCTGAAAGTTACCTACCCTACAATCAACCAACAAACAGTGTCCCCTACGTCAAATTTTCACTTTTCCGCTTCACTGTTCCTGAAAGTTTGTAACATCATCACGTAATCATCCTTTGCAGCACATAATGATTTCGCAATCGTCCCCAGTCTCCGAAACTCACGGTAGTGAGCACATTTGCCACCACCGTGTTCTTCGTGCATCCTATCTGCTTGATGGTCCTTCATGGAACTCCAATCCCCACCTCACCAGCCGACTCCCTGCGAGGTAATGGAGAAGGCCAACGCTTTCACAGTTGAAGAGATTGTGTAGCAACCTGAGAATGTCACTAATACGAGGTAGAAAATAACTCCGTGTCGACAACAACGATGGATCGTGTTCTTTAGATTCTTAGACAGAGATTACTTCTGTAGCCACAGCCTCCTCGTTTATCACACATCTTGACCCAGTCCTGAGCAAAGCGTGGGTAAAATACATTCACGGACCAACAAACCTAGATCTGATTCTTACCATGTGAGGATAGCTATGATAAGCTGATTAACCTGTAACCAGGATGGCTGCTCAAGTTTCTCTCTGGCCATCCAGATTTAGCTTTTACTGCTGCTTCCCCAAACCGCTAAAGGAAAACTCGGGGATGGATCCACTGAAAAAGACTATGTTCGATATCCTTCCCAATCCCTCCCCTGTATTATCTTACACTTCACTTCTAAATACTATGTCGTCGATGATACTTTGAGTTCTACATTTACTTGATCTTAGATGTGATCATTCTTTCAAATAGTTTACAGGACAGGAGTGCAATAACAAAATTTGTTTCCCTGGGTGAAGCCACCTAAAGTTACCACTGCAGTATGCACCTCACTGAGTGTCCACATATCCTTCTACGACACTGGCTTTGTGCCCATATTTCATGTGAAACCACCTGACACTTACTACCAGAATAATTGGAATACCACTTGTTTCATTTAGATACCTTTGACTGATTTCACATTTCAAAATGGGAATTAATTACATGTGGTGTTCCTCAAGGTTCATTCTTTGGTCTGTTGCTTTTTCTTGTCTACCTTACCGACCTCCCATATGTTATACTACCAGATGATAAGTTTGTTTTGTTTCCAGATGATACGAACATTGCAATAAGTAGCAAGTCAAGTACAGAAACTTCCTGGCAGATTAAAACTGTGTGTCGGACCGACACTCGAACTCGGGACCTTTGCCTTGGATAGCTTAGTTGGTAGAGCACTTGCCCGCGAAAGGCAAAGGTCCCGAGTTCGAGTCTCGGTCCGGCACACAGTTTTAATCTGCCAGGAAGTTTCATATCAGCGCACACTCCGCTGCAGAGTGAAAATCTCATTCTGGAAACATCCCCCAGGCTGTGGCTAAGCCATGTCTCCGCAACATCCTTTCTTTCAGGAGTGCTAGTTCTGCAAGGTTCGCAGGAGAGCTTCTGTAAAGTTTTGAAGGTAGGAGACGAGGTACTGGCAGAACTAAAGCTGTGAGGACGGGGTATGAGTCGTGCTTGGGTAGCTCAGTTGGTAGAGCACTTGCCCGCGAAAGGCAAAGGTCCCGAGTTCGAGTCTCGGTCCGGCACACAGTTTTAATCTGCCAGGAAGTTTCATATCAGCGCACACTCCGCTGCAGATTGAAAAATCTCATTCTGGAAGTCAAGTACAGATTTAGAAGTGACTGCTAATCAATTTTTCACTGACATCAATGATGGCTTAAATTTAATTCACGATCATTAAAACACCCATTATATGCAGTTCAAAACCTGATAGAGATTTCCTTCTAGCATGAGTATAACATATAAAGACATGCAGATCGAAGAGGATGACTGTGTTAAATTCCTAGGATTACAACTTGATAATAAATTCAGTTGGGAAGGGCATACCACAGAATTGCTGAAGCACCTAAACAAGTATGTATTTGTGGTGAGAATGATGTCCGATGTAAGAGATATAAAAATAAATAAAAAACTTGTATACTTTCCTTACGTCCATTCTGTTATATGGTACGGAATCATATGCTGGGGTAACTCGTCAACTCGAGCAGAAGTTTTTAGTGCGCAAAAGCATGTAATAAAAATCATTTGTAGTGTAAATTCAAGAACATCATATAGAAACCTGTTCAAGGAACTCTGTATTCTAACCACTGCTTCTCAGTATATATAGTCCTTAATGAAATATGTTGAAAGTAATATGTCTCTGTTTCCAACCAACAGTTCAATGCACAGTATTAATAATAGGAATAAGAACAATCTACATAAAGACCCAAAATCTTTCAATATTCAGGAACATACATTTTCAATAAATTGCCAGCAACCATGAAAAACTTAGTTTGAGATAAAGCACAGTTTAAACAGAGTTTGAAAGACTTTTTGATTGGCAACTCCTTCTACTCTATACATGAATATCTTAACAAGGACTGTTAGGCCAGGTTAAGTAAAAATGTCTGTTAGATTTCAGTTATGACAGTACTTGGTCGTAAGTCAAGGTTGCGCATTTTGTGTATGATGAGTTTATTGAAAGTGCGTAACTATGTTTCATTCTGAGAGTGATTTAATTCTGTGAATATTAGCCGTTTCCGTTCACTGCAATGCATTCACCTATTTTACAATCACCTGACAAATGATCAGGTAGTGAGTACCTGTATTATATTCAAATGTTTTGTGTTTTTATATTACACATATCGGAATATGGTGGTCTAGGGGTAGCATCTTTGAATCATAATCAAAACGTCTTCGGTCCCGGTTTCGTTCCCCGCCACTGCCTAAATTTGGGTAGATAATCAGCATTGGTGGCCGAAGACTTCCGGCATAACTAGTCAGCCTCATTTTGCCAACGGCCTTGTCAAACAGGGCGGAGGAGCGGGTAGAGGTTCAGGGCACTCTCTTGTCCTAGGGGTGGGAAATTGCCCCTAAAGGCGGAAGAATCAGCAATGAACAACTACATGAGGATGCAGAAGGCAATGGAAACCACTGCATTAAAGACACGTAACGTGTATCCACAGGACATGTGGCCTGTAATTGAAGAAGTGTCATGATGATCTCTCCATTGGCAAAAGATTCGGGAATAGTCCCCCATTCGGATCTCTGGGAGGGGACTCCCAAGGGGGAGGTTACCATGAGAAAAAAATTGAATAATCAACGAAAGGATAACGCTCTACGAGTCGGGGCGTGGAATGTCAGAAGCTTGAACGTGGTAGGGAAACTAGAAAATCTGAAAAGGGAAATGCAAAGGCTCTATCTAGATATAGTAGGGGTCATTGAAGTGAAGTTGAAGGAAGACAAGGATTTCTGGTCAGATGAGTATCGGGTAATATCAACAGCAGCAGAAAATGGTATAACAGGTGTAGGATTCGTTATGAATAGGAAGGTAGGGCAGAGGGTGTGTTACTGTGAACAGTTCAGTGACCGGGTTGTTCTAAGCAGAATCGACAGCAGACCAACACCGACAACGATAGTTCAGGTATACATGCCGACGTCGCAAGCTGAAGATGAACAAAGTGTATGAGGATAGTGAAAGAGTAATGGAGTATGTAAAGGGGGACGAAAATCTAATAGTCATGGGTGACTGCAATGCAGTAGTAGGGGAAGGAGTAGCAAAAAAAGTTACAGGAGGATATGGGCTTGGGACAAGGAATGAAAGAGGAGAAATACTAATTGAGTTCTGTAACAAGTTTCAGCTAGTAATAGCGAATACCCAGTTCAAGAATCACAAGAGGAGGAGGTAGAGTTGGAAAAGGCCGGGACATACGGGAGGATTTCAATTAGATTACATCATGGTCAGACAGAGATTCCGAAATCAGATACTGGATTATAAGGCGTACCCCGGAGCAGATATAGACTCAGATCACAATATAGTAGTGATGAAGAGTAGGCTGAAGTTCAAGACATTAGTCAGGAAGAATCAATACACAAAGAAGTGGGATACGGAAGTACTAAGGAATGACGAGATTCGTTTGAAGTTCTCTACCGCTATAGATACAGCAATAAGGAATAGCGCAGTAGGTAGTACAGTTAAAGAGGAATGGACATCTCTAAAAAGGGCCATCACAGAAGTTGGGAAGGAAAACATAGGTACAAAGAAGGTAGCTGCGAAGAAACCATGGGTAACAGAAGAAATACTTCAGTTGATTGATGAAAGGAGGAAGTACAAACATGCTCCGGGAAAATCAGGGCTACAGAAATACAAGTCGCTGACGAATGAAATAAATAGGAAGAGCAGGGAAGCTAAGACGAAATGGCTGCAGGAAAAATGTGAAGACATCGAAAAAGATATGATTGTCGGAAGGACAGACTCAGCATACAGGAAAGTCAAAACAACCTTTGGTGAGATTAAAAGCAACGGTGGTAACATTAAGAGTGCAACGGGAATTCCACTGCTAAATGCAGAGGAGAGAGCAGATAGGTGGAAAAAATACATTGAAAGCCTCTATGAGGGTGAAGATTTGTCTGATGTGATAGAAAGAGAAACAGGAGTCGATTTACAAGAGATAGGGGATCCAGTATTAGAATCGGAATTTAAAAGAGCTTCGGAGGACTTACGGTCAAATAAGGCAGAAGGGATGGATAACATTCCATCAGAATTTCTAAAATCATTGGGGAAAGTGGCAGCAAAACGACTATTCACGTTGGTGAGTAGAATATATGAGTCTGGCGACATACCATCTGACTTTCGGAAAAGCATGATCCACACAATTCCGAAGACGGCAAGAGCTGACAAGTGCGAAAATTATCGCACAATCAGCTTAACAGCTCATGCATCGAAGCTGCTTACAAGAATAATATGCAGAAGAATGGAAAAGAAAATTGAGAACGCGCTAGGTGACGATCAGTTTGGCTTTAGGAAAAGTAAAGGGACGAGAGAGGCAATTCTGACGTTACGGGTAATAATGGAAGCAAGGCTAAAGAAAAATCCAGACACTTTCATAGGATTTGTCGACCTGGAAAAAGCGTTCGACAATATAAAATGGTGCAAGCTGTTCGAGATTCTGAAAAAAAGTAGGGGTAAGCTATAGGGAGAGACGGGTCTTATACAATATGTACAACAACCAAGAGGCAATAATAAGAGTGGACGATCAAGAACGAAGTGCTCCTATTAAGAAGGGTGTAAGCTGTAGCCTTTCGCCCCTACTCTTCAATCTGTACATCGAGGAAGCAATGACGGAAATAAAAGAAAGGTTCAGGAGTGGAATTAAAATACAAGGTGAAAGGATATCGATGATACGATTCGCTGATGACATTGCTATCCCGAGTGAAAGTGAAGGAGAATGAAATGATCTGCTGAACGGAATGATCAGTCTAATGAGTACACAGTACGGTTTGAGAGTAAATCGGAGAAAGACGAAGGTAATGAGAAGTAGTAGAAATGTGAACAGCGAGAAACTTAACATCAGGATTGATGGTCACGAAGTCATTGAAGTTAAGGAATTCTGCTACCTAGGCAGTAAAATAACGAATGACGGACGGAACAAGGAGGACATCAAAAGCAGACTCGCTATGGCAAAAAAGGCATTTCTGGCCAAGAGAAGTCTACTAATATCAAACACCGGCCTTAATTTGAGGAAGAAATTTCTGAGGATGTACGTATGGAGTACAGCATTGTATGGTAGTGAAACATGGACTGTGGGAAAACCGGAACAGAAGAGAACCGAAGCATTTGAGATGTGGTGCTATAGACGAATGTTGAAAATTAGGTGGACCGATAAGGTAAGGAATGAGGAGGTTCTACGCAGAATCGGAGAGGAAAGGAATATGTGGAAAACACTGCTAAGGAGAAGGGACAGGATGATAGGACATCTGCTAAGACATGATGGAATGACTTGCATGGTACTACAGGGAGCTATAGAGGGCAAAAACTGTAGAGGAAGTCAGGGATTGGAATACGTCAAGCAAATAATTGAGGACGTAGGTTGCAAGTGCTACTCTGAGATGAAGAGGTTAGCACAGGAAAGGAATTTGGCCGCATCAAACCAGTCAGTAGACTGATGACCAAAAAAAAAAAAAAAAAAAAAAAAAAAAAAAAAAAAAAAAAAAGTCATACTTTCTGATGTGTTCCACCCCCATGAGAATCATTTTCTTTTTGGGTCTATGGAACGACAACTGAATCTAGTCTAATTTAATCTAGTTCACTCGACCTCATTTAATAAAGACATATCCTTTCTCTTTGGCTCAACTCTTGAAATAAATCACGAAAATTTCGAAAAATTCAGTTCTCCTGCTCTCATCATGCTATGCTGTTATGCAACTTGACAAACCGCTAGTTAAAACAGTTTCTTTTTGTATAGGTACTTCTCCATTATGATGGGAAAAGCATTTTTTAAAAATCCCGCAATATATACATAAAAAGCATGTCACAGACTTATAATGGCACGACAGTAACTTGACGCATATACGTAGACCAACAGAAAGTCGTTAACTTCTATCTTGAGATTTACTGATAGGGTAATTTTATTGAACTTGTTTTCATCTTGTAGGGAGAGTGCAGTACCTGGAGAATAGTGTACCCAGAAACACTCGTTGTTTCCTGGTGGATGTTTCTGCCTAGTGACTCAGTTTAGAACCACATGACAGAATGCGCACTACAAACCGCCATAAGCAGTTTGCGGCAGTTTTTGTTGTTTTCCTTCATATTGGACATGAGGCTGTGTTTCGTGCAGCGTTTGAAAATATTAGGAGTTCTATGTTATGTTAGTCCGCAGCTCGTGGTCTTGCGGTAGCGTTCTCGCGGGGTCAGGGATTTTTCCTGTCTCGAGATGACTGGATGTTGTTGTGTCGTCTTCATAGTCATCATTCAACCCCGTTACTGTCGGAAGAAAGCAATGGCAAACCACCTCTGCTAGGACCTTGCCTTGTACAGCGGTGCGGGTCTCCAGCATCGTCCCCTACACTCCTGGGAGTATGGGGCCTCATCATCATCATGATGTTATTTTATCCATGTTGGATCTTGTGAACTCCGCAGCCGTTAATGATAGTTTTGGTGGCTGGCTGCGTCATTCACTAACTATTACGAGTGCTATATATTTAAGTGCTGTATAACATACTAACTCTATTTGGAAGATAGTGTTAATTGTTCGGTTGCAGAGTCCTATGGTGAGTAGAAATCTGTATATTTTTAAAACAAGTTAGCCAGTTTGTGGACAGTTCAGTGATATTTCGTCAGTCGTCCAGCATCTTGTACCTCGAAATGGAAGGTCTTCTACAGTAGAACAAGTGGAATTGGCAAATGAACTTAGTTTTATTAATGTCTTAACAATTTCCCGTATCTTGAGAATGGGAATTTGTGTTGGTGGACAATAGTTTCTGTTTCAGATCATCTTTTACTTCTAACTGGTTTCTGATAATACTTATTTTAATTTGGTTACTCTTGCTGGTTATTGTTTTGTAGTAGAGTAATAATGTAAAACACTGACAGTTACATATGGCACTGATATTGTGTTGTAGATTAAACAATTTTAAATAGAAATAGAATTTATTTTTGCAGGTACATAATGATATTGTACCCTGGAGGTGTTTTTCCAAATTTGGAAAAGCTTTACTTTTCCACGGTAAATTTTGTAGTTTCGGGAAAAGGTTGCAGCACACATAAACTGAATGATTTCAAAGTGGAATAAGGAAAGCTGCTTCAGTTATATCAGAGTTTCCTGGATGCGAAAGTCTGAGAAGTGTTTCATCCTGCAACAGCCTGCCATAGCAAATTTGTTACTTCAAGCTGGTTCTATTTCGCAAACTGTTCTAAATAATGCAATGCTGTGTTTTTACGATCTGTTTTGTGATATTGTTACTTCTGTTACACAAACTCTCCCTCTTCTTCGTAATTCCGTATATTCTAGCATTCTGCTGATTGTACTAGCATGAAGTTTTATTGATAAGCTTTATTGACCCTTACTGAAAGGGTTTTGACCATTTGTTTGTTCCATAAATGAATAATTGTACACTTCTCGTAAACTTGATGTGCAGTAGTGAATCCTTGCACGTCGTGCTATAGACTTGTTAGTCGTTCGTTTCACGGCCATCTCGAATGGCGTTGTATAGTATCAACTTGTCCGTTACAATAGTGTTCGTGGTATTGTGTACTTGGTTATAGATCAAAACGACGAGACTTGTTTGAACAATTACATTGACTGTATCATATTTACATCTGTCGTCGTGCTGTGATTGAAAAATTGTTGCCGGCCGAAGTGGCCGTGCGGTTAAAGGCGCTGCAGTCTGGAACCGCAAGACCGCTACGGTCGCAGGTTCGAATCCTGATTCGGGAATGGATGTTTGTGATGTCCTCAGGTTAGTTAGGTTTAACTAGTTCGAAGTTCTAGGGGACTAATGACCTCAGCAGTTGAGTCCCATAGTGCTCAGAGCCATTTTGAAAAATTGTTTATGCTCAGGTATGTGAGTGTGTTACTGGCTCAGAAATTGATTTCTGATTCCCTTACTTCGTACGAGTAAATCTGGTGCACTTTGCACGGTATGATGCCATTCTGGTATTTCTTTTGAGTCTCAAGGATGCACATCACAAACCGAAATGAATTACCTGATGTAAAATATTGTGGTTCTTAACTGTAATGAATATAAAAAAGCCTTTCGTGTATCAGTGTGGATCTTTGCTGCGACTATGTCATTATTTGTTAAAAATGGCCGCACACTGCCTCTCCAGAGGGTAGTGCAGAATTTTTATTTAGCAGTTCGTTGTGTATTCGCAGTTCAGAAAGAGTAAATGAAGATTAACACCCGTAGCCACGTGTTGCGTTACATCACCCAACGGTCTTCTACATCTCTTGAGGCATAAATGAAAAAGAGTTTACGGACGCGGTATACTCACATTAACAGTTCTCAGGGTTTCTAAATTGATCCTTTATCTGATTGCGCAAGAAGTCGTCAACATTCTTGCTTTCAGGGGTCCCTGATTTGTCTCGATACTGGGAACGATAGGGGGATACCACAATAAAAACAAGAAATAAATTAAGGAGTAATAAAAAACACAAGTGTATTCTGATATCAGAACACAGCGTTAAGGTGAGGGAGTACTTAACTGATATTGCACAATGAGAGACGGCTCACAGAACACTTGATAGACAAAACCAGAATTAAGTCGGAGAGTGAATGCCGAATCACGGGAATCATTTCAGGACGAGGAAGGGTGAGGTTTCCTTGAATTTTACCACATGGCTATGTGCAGTTGGTTTGTAGTCATAGTGCGAGAAAATCGCGCCCATGATATGAAGGAAACGACGTACGTATTCGAACGATACTGCAGTGTACTGTTCAAAGCAATGCGTGGCTAAACTGCTACTACCTGTAGCACGGCTACATCGCATATGGTAATGTGGCTGCAGCTGCTGGCCCGTGTCCAAGATCGAACTGAACAGTCGGACGTACGGCCTCCAACCTTCTATGGCCATTCTCACGCAATAGTTCGCTAGTCTTCCAACTTCAAAAAACTGAGTCGTTGGCAACCACGTGGGAGGATATATTAGGAAATGGGGCTTGCCTCTTTGGACACACCAGTTCATATAAGATCACCTTGAGTCAAGTGACATTAGACGTGGATAGTACCTGGATGTGTAGCTGTGCTGTTGGCAGCTTCCCATATGCCTTTACGTCAAAATGTACGAGTGTTTGAGGTGCAGAGTTCCTGCTTACCTGACTTGTCCTGGATTACATTCCAAACCTCTCCGCAATGTCTCAGGAAGTGTGTGAATGTCAAGGCGTTGATGGCGATCCATCCTTCGGATGGGGTCATTAAAATCGACGACCCATTTGTGCTGCTCGAAAGGAATCGGCCGCATGGCAGCACTGGGTGTCATCATCTCCCTTCTGTCATTGTCATCAGACGCTGCTCCACAAACACACAGCCGCGCGGGTGGGCGCGTGGTCTCAGGCGCCTTGACACCTTCGCGCATCTTCCCGAGTCGGAGGTTCGACTCCTCCCTCAGGTATGTGTGTGTGTTGCTCTTACAAGGGGAGGCCGCCAATTGTGAAATTCAGATTCGATTCATATT
The DNA here is from genome assembly GCF_021461395.2 of Schistocerca americana. Classification (NCBI taxonomy): domain Eukaryota; kingdom Metazoa; phylum Arthropoda; class Insecta; order Orthoptera; family Acrididae; genus Schistocerca; species Schistocerca americana. The sequence continues at coordinate 117,314,928 of NC_060122.1, read as the reverse complement.
GCGCATAATAAAAGCTCATGGCGAGAGTTGTAACGTGGCAAAGCATCAAGATGCACTTCTCAGCCGTTGTCAGTTAAAATAAACCGTTGCGGTGAAACACTCTCTACGATTAATAATTTTCTACAGCGTCGTGGCGCTGCGGTAAGCGTTCGGTTTCGTAATCCGAAGGTCGGCGGAACGAATCTCGCGCCATGCAACCATTTTTTTTTTAATATTTGTTTTTTGTAATTCAAATGTGTGTATAAACACACACACACACACACACACACACACACATATATATATATATATATATATATATATATATATATATATATTCCCGGCATTAAGTTGCAACAACTATGCATATAATAAGTTGTTGAAAGTCGTTTGTCCTGGAAAAACTGGCGACTTCGAACATCATTATGTTTTCCGCAAACAAAGTTGTATTTCACAAATGTTATTAATTGTCTTCATAATGTTAACCACCTATAGTTAACGGAAGACGTAGAAAAGATATTCCGAAACGAATACGTATAGCTTAAGTCAAACGTTCGAATTAGAATAGAGACCCCACGAACACAAATTTGCTGTGGCAGGTATAAAATATAAACTCCGTTACTCGCTCGTTACACTTGAAGGACAGATGTTGAATGGGCCGAAACGAGCCGCCACACAACAGCGTAGTTGCCTGCTAACTTCGAAAGAAGGTAGATGCGGTCACTGGCGCAACTTGTAACATCGTCGAAAATCAGTGCGGACTTGAGAGCTTTGGTACACCCTGTTAAACAAACGGAAAAATGGAGGCGGTACAATTGGAGTGCGATCTGCCTTCACCAACATGCATAAGCAATTCATTATATATATATATATATATATATATATATATATATATATATGAATTACAAAAAACTGATAATAAAAAAATGTTCATGGTGCGAGATTCGATCCGGCGACCTTCGGATAACGAACCCAAGCGCTTCCCGCTGCGCCACGACGCTGTAGATCACTATTAATCGTAGAGAGTATTTCACCGCAACGGTTTATTTTAACTGTCGATTTTCTCGACAACGGCTGAGAAGTGCATCTTGATGCTTTGCCACGCTACACCTCTGGCCATGAGCTTTTATTATGCGCAGTATGAATCGAAGCTGAATTTCACAATTGGCGGCCTCCACTTGTTAGTGTTAGTTCTTGATTAAGTAGTGCGTAAGCCTAGGGACCGATGACTTCAGCAGTTTGATCCCATAGGAACTTACCACAAAAAATTACACACACACACACACACACACACATATATATATATATATATATATATATATATATATATATATATATATATACGCATTGCAGTCACCTACACTGAAGATACACTTGACGACACAGCTCTCACACTTCTCGGAGTTACGATGCAGGTTTGTGCAAAGGAAACGAAAACTCTTTCCAATTAGGTGTCCGAACCTGCCCTTCGGCTGTCAGAATACCGAACCACTTTTCTGAAAACAACATTTATTTTAACAGCAGCTCAGTTCAGCGCCTGTACAGAACATAAGATATGAAGGACTCACACATGGTGGACCTGAACATAAAAAAGAGAAACAGGCCAAGTGTGGGTACAACTCGCTCTCTGAGAGTTCATTCCAAACATAACTACTTATATAGGTAGTTCAGCTACAGATTTTGAACAAGTGAGTTTCCGAGTGACTAATTGCTGTTGTTGCACCCATGGCCTAGTGGTAGCGTCTGTAGTTAGTAAACGTTCTCATTCCGGGTTCGAAACCCACGATCGCTTAAATTTTAATTAATAATCAGCACCGGCAGCCAATGACTTCCGGCATAAGAAGTCACCCTCATTCTCCCAACGGCCTTGTCAATGAGGGCGGAGGAGCGGACAGAATGTTCAGGGCACTCTTGTCCTTGGGGTGGGAAACTGCCCCTATAGGCAGAGGAATCAGCAATGATCAATGGCATGAGGAAGCAGAAGGCTGTGGAAACCACAACATTAAATGGCTCTAAGAACTATGGCTCTAAGCACTATGGGACTTAACATCTTAGGTCATCAGTCCCACAACATTAAAGACACATAACATGTGTCGATAAAGGATCATGATGATCTGTCCATTGGCAAAAGTTTCCGGAATAGTCTCCCAATCGGATTTCCGGGAGGGCTTTGACAAGAGGGAGGTGACCATGAGATAAAGACTGAATAGTCAAAGAAAAGATAACGTTCTACGAATTGGGATGTGGTATGTCAAAACCTTGAATATGGTAGGGAAGGTAGAATATCTTAAAAGGCCCAATCTAGATACAGTAGGGATCAGCGAAGTGAAATCGAAAGAAGACAAGGATTTATAACCAGATGAGTACAGGGTAACATCAACTGCAGCTGAAGAAAAAATGAATAGGAACGTAGGGCAAAAAATATTTTACAGTGAACAGTTAGTGATAGGGTTGTTCGTGTCAGAATCGACAGCAAACCAGCACCGAAACGCGGTAGTTCAAGTATACATCTCGACGTCGCAAGCTGATGATTAAGAGATAGAGAAAGTATATGAGGATATTGAAAGGGTAATGCAGCACATAAAGGGAGACGAAAGTCTAATAGTCATGTGGGGCTGGAATGCAGTTGTAGGTGAAGGAGTAGAAGAAAATGTTACAGGAGAATATGGGCTTGGGACAAAGAATGAGATATGAGAAACACTAATTGAGTTCTGTAGTAAATTTCAGCTGGTAATAGCAAATATTATGTTCAAGAATCACAAGAGGAGGAGTTATACTTGAAAAAGACCCGGTGAACCGGGACTTTATCAGTTACATTAGATCATGGTCAGACAGAGATTCCAAAATCAGATACTGGGTTGTAAGGCGTACCCAGGAGCAGATATGGACTCGGACCACAATGTAGTAGTAATGAAGAGTAGGCTGAAATACAAGAGATAAGTCAGGAAGAATCAATACACAAAAAATGGGATACAGGAGGAAAGGAACAAAGGAACAAAGGAAAGATCAGACTCGCTTGTAGTTCTCTAACGCTATAGATACAACAATAAGGAATACCCAGTAGGCAGTACAGTTGAAGAGAAGCGGACACCTTTGCAAAGAGCAATCACAGAAATTGGAAAGAAAAACATAGGTACAAAGAAGGTAATGGGGAAGAAATCATGGTTAGTAGAAGGAATATTTCAGTTGATCGATGAAAGACGCAAGTACAAAAATGTTCAGGAAAATTCAGGAATACAGAAATACGAGTCGCTGAGGAATGAAATAAATAGGAAGTGCATGGAAGCAAAGGCGTAATGGCTGAATGAAAGAAGTGAAGCAATAGAAAAAGAAATGATTGTCGGAAGAACTGACTCATTATACAGGAAAGTCAAAACAACGTTTGGTGACATTAAAAACAAGGGTAGTAACATTAAGAGAGCAACGGGAATTCCAGTGTTTTTATTTAATCAAGTCAGAAACACACACTATAGCTTACAAGTTACACAAAATGTTCCAAAACATGGTACTATAAGCGTTACAGCTACAATTAAATGCGGCGTGACCAGTATGCAGCAACTTCGCATGCTTCCTTGGTGGCATCGATGACATTCTGTGCCGAGCATGACGTTGGGAATAGGCTGCCGACAAGAAGATGGCTCACTGTCTGTTCTTCACCACATTCACATGCTGTGGAGTCGCATGCAAATCCCAACTTTTTAAAGTTGCTCTTCGTTCTTCCAACTCCAGAACGCAGCCTGTTGATGGTCTTCCGTACTGACTAGCTTTCTTCGTGACCTGGTGGGAGGCTATAGGTCGGGATTATCCACCCTGCAAGGTGGTTGGATCTGGAACGCCATGAATTGACTCTGAAGTTCGAAGGTGGTTTAGTGAGGCTTTCAGTTGAGTGGAGAAAGCTTTTCTTTGACTCGAGCCTTGGTACTGCAGGCTGATACCCGTGTAATGCGTGGGTCTTGAGATATAATGCCTCAGACATTTCCAGTCTGGACGCACATTCACGACAGATATCTGGAGGTGGGATGCTCGCTAGACAATACACGTTATCAGGTGGTGTAGATCTCAAACATCCCGTAACGAGTCGGCAGGTTTCATTCAAGACGATATCCACTCGTTTAGCATGAACAGATCTGCACCAGACAGGGCAAGCATATTGTGCAGCTGAATAATAAATGTTTAATGCAGAGGAGAGAGTGGATAGGAGGAAAGAGTACATTGAAGGTCTCTATGAGGAGGAAGATTTGTCTGATGTGATAGAAGAAGAAACAGGAGTCCATGCAGAAGAGACAGGGGATCCAATACTAGAGTAAGAATCTAAGAAAGATTTGGAGAACTTGAGAGAAGGGATGTAAGGCAGAAGGGATAGTTGACATTCCATCAGAATTTCTAAAATCATTGGGGCAACGAGAATCCTAGTTGATGGGTAGAATGAGTCTACATACGGTCTGACTTTCGGAAAAGTAACATCCACACAATTCTGAAGACTGGTAGACCTGACAAGTGCGAGAATTGTCACACAATCATCTTAACAGTGCTTTCATCAAGTTGATGACAAGAATAATATACTGAAGAATGAAAAAACTGAGGATGTGCTAGTTGACCATCAGTTAGGCTTCAGGAAAGGTAGTCACCACAGAGGCAATTCTGACGTTGCGGTTGATAATGGAAGCAAGACGAAAGAAAAATCAAGAGACGTTCAAATGATTTGTTGACCCGGAAAAATCGGCCGACAATGTAAAATGGTGCAATTCTGAAAAAAAGGGGTAACCACAGGTAGAGACGGGTAATATACAATATGTACAAGAACCAGCAGGAACTAATACGAGTGGACGACCAAGAACGAAGCGCTCACATTAAAAAGTGTGTAAGACAAGGAGGTAGTCTTCCCACACTTGTATTCAATCTGTACATGGAGGAAACAATGATGGAAATAAAAGAAAAGTTCAGGAGTGGGATTAAAAATCAAGGAGATCAATGATACGATTCACTGATGACTTTGCTATCCTGAGTGAAAGTGAAGAAGAATTACATGATTTGCTGAATGGAATGAACAATCTAATGCGCACAGAATATGGACTGAGAGTAGATCGAAGAAGGACGAAAGCAATGAGAAGTAGCAGAAATGAGAGCAGCAAGAAACTTAACATAGGGATTGATGGTCACGAAGTAGATGAAGTTAAGGAATTCTGCTGCCTACGCAGCGAAATAACCAGTGACGGACGGAGCAACATCAAAAGAAGGATAACACTGGCTGGCAAAAAACGACATTCCGGGCCAAGAGAAGCCTACTAATATCAAACATAAGCCCTAATATGAGGAAGAAATTTCTCAGAATATACGTCTGGAGCACAGATTTGCATGGTAGTGAAACATGGACTGTGGGAAAACCGGAACAGGACAGAATGGAAGCGTTTGAGATGTGGTGCTACAGAGAATGTTGAATATTAGGAGGACCGATAATGTAAGGAATGAGGATAGGAGAGGAATATATGGAAAACACTGATAAGGAGAAGGGACTGGATGATAGGACATCTGTTAACAGATGAGGTTATGACTTGCATGGTATTAGAGGGAGCTTCAGAGGGTGAAAGTTGTGGAGGAAGACAGATATTGAAATGCGTCCAGCAAATAACTGAAGAAGTAGGTTGTAAGTGCTACTCTGAGATGAAGAGATTGCCACACGAGAGGATTTTGTGGCGGAGCGCATCAAATCAGTTAGAAGACTGACGACCTAAAAAAATTAAAATGGCTCTCTCTTCTGGAAGCATTCACACAGAAGACAGAAGTTTAAATCCTTTTACACAACGAAGGGACCGTAGTCAATAGTATTTGACATCAATTTCAACTTGATGCCTCTGCCTGTTCGAAAAAAGTGGTCTTAACAGACGGCCGTATCACTGAATTGAATAGATTTAGCTGTTGAAATTATTTACACGCACTAGGGACCGTACACAACATGACTTTAACGTAGTACCTCCTCCAGTTCCTTAGAAAAAGGGCTCTTAACAGACAGACGGACAACGAAGTGATCCTATAGCGGTACAGTATTTAGCGACTGACATACGGAATCTTAAAAAATCACTGTTGTCAATTTTTGTGATCTTATCAAGACCTCTGATTGTGCGCATCGTAAAATTCTATCAGGGAATCTAAACTGGTACAGATTTCGAACATTCGCTTTGCATGGATGGAGAGCTATGTTACCGACTTTAGCATCTGATACGACAAGAATAAAGCTAAAATCAGAGTGAAGAAGTGTTCAATATCTTTGGCAAGATCATGTTCTTTGCCCGCTTGTGTTCATGATCAACATTAATAATTTACCCGCAACGTTAACGGACTCTTCAAAATCTGTTATGTTAGCATGGTTTTGGATGAATGTTCCAAATACACTCATGCAGACAACGCCAGACGATTAATTGAACACACTAGTGGTTCATAGCTAATGGTTACACCTTCAGCATTTCAGAAACACATAATATACGATGTGAAACTGTTGTGTTGGCAGAAGAGCCAACATCGTGTTACTAGTGAAGGCCGAAATGCACGCGTTTTAGCTCACGCAGGCTGGCGTGAGGAGGGAAGGACTATACTGAAGTGAGGTATGGAATATGACAAGGAATTAGAATTCAGAAAACGGATGTAATTAGTTTAATAATTACTTTAATCCATTAATGATGAACGTCGCTCTTGACGGTACATGATTCACAATATTATCTGTTCAGAATACATTCTGGAAGAAGTAACTGAATATGGCGCCTTGCTAGGTTGTAGCAAATGTCGTCTCTGCAAATGAGAGCGTCTGTAGACAGTGAACCATCGCTAGCAAAGTCGGCTGTACAACTGAGGCGAGTGCTAGGGAGTCTCTCTAGACTAGACCTGCCGTGTGGCGGCGCTCGGTCTGCAATCACTGATAGTGGCGACACGCGGGTCCGACGTATACTATCGGACCGCGTCCGATTTAAAGGCTACCACCTAGCAAGTGTGGTGTCTGGCGGTGACACCACAGAAACAAAAGTAGCTTAGAGGAGCCCGAATTCAGACCAGTGACCACACACCGGCTGAGGTTCCTAAGCGTCCAGATTCACAGTATACTGTGGTGGCAATAGTACGTGGATAACTAAAGCAGAGAGCTTAGTCATGCCTAGTTTGCACTGACAAATCTTTCTCACTTTGTTGCTTCCTTTAACCCATTGTCCTGTGACATGATATTCTTTAATCAATGAATCCAAGATGAAAGAAGTATTACTTCCACAGACGTGTGCTGTCAGCATTTTGTATGAAGTTGGCAGAAGCCTCTTGAAGGACCTCTGGATACTTACACATTACTCAAAAGATATAGGGGAACATGAATTCTAGCGTATGCCGTACGCCATGAGCAATAATTATGGGTATGTTATCAAATAATATCTTCGTCTTTCACAGATTAAGTACAGAACAGAATATCATAAATCCTCGTTCACTTCCATAACAAGAATTGAAATATTCGACAGGTGTCGAAACCAAAGTGGGAGCCAACCATCATACCGTCATCGTTGGTGCTTTTCATTGGACATTGAAAGCTTCGTTAACGTGTATGCCCTTCATGAGCCTGTTACCTACGTGACATGTTCCATATAAAACTGTGTGCTGACCGAGACTCGAACTCGGGACCTTTGCCTTTCGCTGGCAAGTGCTCTACCATCTCAGCTACCCAAGCAAGACTCACGTCCCCTCCTCACAGTTTCAATTCTGCCAGTACCTCATCTCCTACCTTCCAAACCTCACAGAAGCTCTTCTGCAAACCTGGCAGAACTAGCGCTCCTGGAAGTTTCATATCATCGCACACTCCGCTGCAGAGTGAAAACCTCATTATGTTCCATATAAGTTTACTTATTTTTATTTAGCGTATGGCTCATAACATCACAGTAAAAATTACAGGAACAGCACGATTTAAAAAGAAATCACATACGTATAAACAGAACAATAAATAACAGTTTTGTGTATAAGAACACCACCAATTGTAAATTTACACTCACAGAAGAGCAATCACAAACAAACGTCCAGCTTAGATAATATATAGTCGATTGCCTCTTGGTTCGCCATCAGGAAATCCTGTGGGTCACCCTCATATGCCCTTAGTAGGCATTCCTGCAAGATGTGTTTGACCGTCTGTCTCTCAGCGCCACAGTCGCAGGTGGCCGAAGGAAGTTTACCCCATCTGTGTAAGGAGTTGGCGCATCTCCCACAGTTGGTTCTGATGCGGTTAAGAGTTGACCAAACTTTGCGAGGGCAATCAAATCCTTTTGATTTACTAAAGATGCATGGCATACTGTGGCAGTTTACTGCCGTTCTGCTCTCCCATTCATCTTTCCATCGGTCATTTATTTTAAAATTGGTTTGGTGCAGCGCCTCTGCGGTCTTTAGTGGAGGATGCCTAAACCGGAATCAGTTTCCTTGGATGTCGTGAGCATCTTCATGGATTTTTAATTGAGGGTTGGTCATGATTTTCTGAAATTCTCCAAGCAGAGCGTGTTTTCGGCGCAGGTTAGGAGGGGCTATGTTACTGAGAACGGGCAGCCACACTGTAGGAGTTGGCCTGATTGTGCCTGATATAATACGCATTGTTGCATTAAGTTGGCTATCTGCCATGTGTGTGTGTTTGCTGTTGAGCCACACAGGGTACAGTATTCTGCCACTGGACAGACCAAGTGGTATCCGCTCCCAGTCTTCAAAGAGAGCCCTTGAGAGAGCTTGAAGAGCCTGTGGTGAAACAGACAACGACGAACACGTCTATCGAACATGTCTCTCACATGCTCGACGGGGTTCATGTCGGAACTCATCACTGGCCATTCCGTTGCTTCAGTGTCCAGATTTTGCAAAACATCTCAACTGACGCCAGACACATAGGCCCTACCACTATACTGTGTGATAAGGAATTCAGGGAGACCAACGTTTGCAGGAGTAACCACGAAGTCCAACACGATCTGTCCGATGTCCTGTATGGCGTTAAGACGACCATGGACAACGACACAAGATCCGTACGGTTGTCAACATTGGTGCCTGCTCACACCACCACAGAACCTTGAGTGAATCTGTTTCGTCTCTACACAAAAACATTGTCATAATCTCCTGTCACAGAAAATGTGGACTCGTCCGTGAATAACACGTTTCACTAATGACGATGTTGCCAGTTAACATGCAAAAGACTGAACTGAAGGCGAGCTGCGAGATGTTGTCGGATCAAGCGGGTTACTCTAACGGGACGTCTGCGTTGTAAGGTCCTTTCTCGTGAACTGTTCATTGCAGTCTGATAGTACACAGTGCCTGAACTGGCCCTTTTGAGTTCGTCTAGCAGTGCTGTGGTGGTACCCGTACGACGCTGCGACGCAGAGATGGTCAGATATCGGTCTTCACGTGGGGTTGTAATGATGCTTCGGTGACCTTTTCCAACTCTCATTTTGTACTGACCTGTCTCTCTGTAGCGTGCCCACAACCTTTGGATGACACATGGAGATGCATCGACATCTTCAGCAACATGACGGAAAGTCTATCCTTCTTGGATCAAACAGACTGCCCTTGCCAATTTCACTGCATAGAGATACCTCACTGCATGTGACTAGTTGAAAAAATGTCCATAATAGGCAACTGCCATCTGGAACACCGGTACTCACTTCCTTCTTTTGCGTCACCTGGTAATGTAATGCCTAACACAGCCGATAGATGGTGAATGACTTTAGTTGCTGCATACACTGAAATCAAAGATCTCAGGTTGTGTAATAAAACCACAGGTACCGCCTGTATCAGAACAGATTTACCATAGCTGGTATTGATATAGGTGTTCCTCTGAGTATTTTGACAAGTGTACTTATTTCCCAAAACAATTACTCTCTAATGGCATTCACGGTTAACAACAAGTGTAAATTGGGGAGAAAACATGTGCAGTTCCAAAGCGCAATACTAGATGTACTAATAATTTCCATATAAACCTTTTACCCGTAGGTAGCGTAGGGAACGGAGTTTTACACGTTGTGTCAAAAATATACCGAGAACCATCGGGAAGGAAACAGAGAATTCCTAGTGGGAAAATTCTTCGTTAACCATTGTCACAGTTTACCAGAATGTTGGTTCAGGGCTGTAAATTCTGCATATTAGTAAAGTTTTTACTCCAAAGATCTTGGCTTTGTCAGATTATATACAAACTATGCGGGTCTGTGTAGAGTTACGTAAAGGCTTTGTTTTCACTACAATATGAAAATATCAACTAAATAGTGTTAAGTGGAAGACCTGCGCCCATTTTCCGGAGTAGCTGTCTTTCACTTAATAGAAATAAACATACGTAACGTAATTTAGCAGGAAGTCTCAGAGATGTAAGTATGCACTAATCATAATTAGTTAATAGCATACATTACGAAGCGGCCTACAGTAGCTGCTGTTGCCTATTAGTTTCAGCTTCCTGAGACACTTCTTCATGCTGTGGTTTTTCTGACAAAATGTGTGAAAGAACGAATCAGTACTTTCTCAGAAATATTCGAAAGCTAAAACAAATTACTCGCTGTCTGCTGATTTGACATTAAATAAATAAACAATACTCTTTTCTTTGATTGCTTAGGAACTGCGTATACAATAAAGTTACATAAATTGCCACTCTGTGTCTCATGTTCTCACATGTGTTGGTAAGGAAATAATTGAAAACGAACTGAAGTAATTTTGCATGTGCGGCTTACAAATACATCTAATATGAATGAAAAATCATCAAGCAGTCTCATGGTAGGTACGAAACAGTTTATTAAAATCGTATTTTAAATTATAAGCGTCATATGTGAATTATGAACGATGTTTTTTGTGCGAAAACTGGCCCAGTAATTTTGATACATCATAGAATTATTCACTCTGTAGAGTCGTTAAAATTGCTGTGTTTCATAGGGATTACTGAGATTTTATTCACTTTCATAATCCTCTTAGTAGTAATGGAACACTGCACGATACGCAGAAGTATACAAAAAACATGCCTAATTCTGTTGACGTTAACGACGTCGCGCATTCAAAACAGTGGCGTGATATTCCCCCATATTCGCACAGTACGGCGATGTTTACTTCCGAACTGTCATGGCTCCCTGCCGCTCATTCATAATACACTAGCTACACAATCTACAACGTAACAGAATTAAGCCTTTATCACAAGACCGCTTATTAATGACATGGCATACAAACTGTAGCACTATTATTGTAACTGGGCTGACATGTTCACATGCAATACCTGCGCTATTTTGTTTCTGATGGAATACGTGTCGGCAAACTTGTGGAATTTGTCGATCTCGTGGAAGCATAAAACATACAGGTAAGTGGAAGTTCAGGAAATAAAGCTCTGTACAAAGATTAGTCCTTTAACTTGATTCTTCTGTTTGTCGGACTATTGCGATTCTGAAAATATTATTACTACATCACCATCGCACGATACAGGTTCTCTAAATTTATTTTTGTACATGTCGCTGTGGAAGTTAGTAAATGATACAGTTGTAGAGAGTATGATCACCCTACTATGAACTACGTGTTTTGGCTTACGATGAGCAGCAAATATAAACGGTTGTGACTCTTCAAGCTTTCCCGGCGGATTTACAAATGTTACAAATATAAACGGGTTAGTAGGTTGCTGATTTCAGATGATGTACGGAACATCAAGATATTTTGTTTTTCAGCACTTTGCTGATTTACCAGTATCGTTCACTAATACTGTTATTGAATTTTGCAGATTTTTCATTTAGTTTTCCAGTTTATCAAATAAAGAATTTTTTTGATCAAAAATTTGTATAAACTACAATATATCATCACGTTAAAAATAACAGCCAAATAGTTGCAGGATAAAGATTTATCAAAATTCTTGACCACTGTTTCGGTATATCTAAATATACCTTCATCAGAAGTGAAATATACTAAAATCACATCCAGCACTGCAGATACATAAAACAATTGTGCCAAAGGCGTCGTCAGTAGTTAAAACATCATCTCCATTTATACAACATAATTATGAACAGAGGGTTGATGCGAACAGAGCATAGCATCATTAATTCGCCTGTGTTAATGATGCTTTACTGTGTTCGCATCAACCCTCTGTCCATAATTATATTGTATAAGTGGAGATGATGTTTTAACTACTGACGACGCCTTTGGCACAATTGTTTTATGTATCTCCAGTGCAGGATGTGATTTTAGTGTATTTTATTTCTGATGAAGGTATATTTAGATATACCGAAATCGCGGTCAAGAATTTTAATAAATCTTTATCCTGCAACTGTTTGGGTGTTATCATTCACCATGAAGAATTTCAACAGTTGCTGTTTCAGCCAAGTTTAAAATCTTACAATATAGCACCCGTCAGGAGCAAGGCTAAAACATCTTTAAATTTATTTTGTAGATTTAGCGGTAACGAGCCCTTTGTTGAAGAAATCAAGTGTGAGTGATGTATTTCCAATACTCACACAAACATTTATCAGAGATTTTTGTTGTGTCCGTTTTCCGACGGGAAGATACAAATATTCCTCTCGTAAATTAAAAGCCTTTATCTTGTTGTAGTAATACACAGTTTTGTTGTCACGTAAGATTCTTGTATATCTCGAACATTGCTCGCTGTAATATCCAAGTGCATTAAATATTTAATTTTTGCGTAAACTGTAGCTTGAAACGATGGAAATATATGAGTGTCGTACGTAGGATCAAATTTGTATGTTGTTCCAGAAAAGTCCATTGAAGATGTGTTTTGTTGTCAGTTAAGACTCTTGTTTATCTGAAACACTGCTCGCCGTAATTTTCAAGTGCATTAAATATTTAAATTTTGCTTAAATTGTAGCCTGAAATGTTTCAAATATATGAGCGTCGTACGTAGAATCAAAATTGTATGTTGTTCCAGAAAAGTCCATTGAAGATGAGTTTTGTTGTCAGTTAAGACTCTTGTTTATCTGAAACACTGCTCGCCGTAATTTTCGACTGCATTAAATATTAAAATTTTGCTTAAATTGTAGCTTGAAATGTTTCAAATATGTGAGCGTCGTACGTAGAATCAAAATTGTATGTTGTTCCAGAAAAGTCCACTGAAGATGCCTTTCTTCTGAAAGGAGAAACGCGTCTAGAAATTAAATATTAGGTCTGCAGCAAGGAAAATGAGGTTACAAATCTAATACTTTTGGTAGTAATGAATTGTGTACCTTATCTCTGTAGCAACGGAGTTGATGCGCTTGAGACGTATTTTAAACAGAAATCAGCTGCTCATAACATTGATAGAAATCGTAGAAAGATGCAGGATGTATACATATATCACACGTAAAGTGATTTGCAGATTTCAATATAAGGCGTGTTTACTTCTACGGAGAAGTGTTGTGCCGTGTCAGGAGCGTTCAGGTACTCACGGTGTTCTGCGCGCAGGACGCCAGCCGGCGCAGGCTGAGCACAGTGGATGTATGACGTAGGCTGGGCCCGCTGCAGCCGCTGCAGAGTGCCGCTCCGCTGGGCCACCGCCAGCCGACTGGCGGGCGACAACCGCGCGCCGCAGATCCACCCCCGAGGCGGCGCGCGACCTTCGGCGCATGTGCAGACGGGGCCACGCTGCCACGCCGTGGCGTCCCTGCCTTTCGTACCTACGCTTCTCCGCCTTCGTGGACACACTGGAAAGCACTGCGCAGCGCGCGGAAGACGGTACTTCCCAAAGTACCACGTAACTCAGTCGTTCCCAACCTGCGGGTATTACCCCCTGAGGGACAGAATGAAATTTTCTGAGGGATAAAAACTAAACGATTCGATTCAGCTCCAGTAACGAAACTAAATTATTTACAAAATATTAGTACTATTACCACAATTTTTTAAGACTCTAATACTGATTATATAAGTTATCAATAATTACTTTTCCTCAATTAGTAGCATTGATGTGGTGGAGGTTATAGGTTCCTCACATAGTCCACCCACTAAACACATATGTTGTGCTATGTTCCATACATCGCTGATGATACATGTGAGACATATACGTAAAAAATGCTGAATATCTCAAGAAAATGTCTTCTGTAAGTTGTAGATACTACACTACTGGCTATTAAAATTGCTACACCAAGAAGAAATGCAGATGATAAACGGGTATTCATTGGACAAATATGTTATACTAGAACTGACATGTGATTACATTTTCACGCAATTTGGCTGCATTGTTGTTGTTGTGGTCTTCAGTCCTGAGACTGGTTTGATGCAGCTCTCCATGCTACTCTATCCTGTGCAAGCTTTTTCATCTCCCAGTACCTACTTCAACCTACATCCTTCTGAATCTGCTTAGTGTATTCATCTCTTGGTCTCCCTCTACTATTTTTACCCTCTACGCTGCCCTCCAATACTAAATTGGTGATCCCTTGATGCCTCAGAACATGTCCTACCAACCGATCCCTTATTCTAGTCAAGCTGTGCAACAAACTTCTCTTCTCCCCAATCCTATTCAATACTTCCTCATTCGTTATGTGATCTACCCATCTAATCTTCAGCATTATTCTGTAGCACCACATTCCAAAAGCTGCATAGATCCTGAGAAATCAGTACCCAGAACAACCAGCTCTGGCCATAATAACGGCCTTGATACGCCTGGGCATTGACTCAAACAGAGCTTGGATGGCGTGCACAGGTACAGGTGCCCATGCAGCTTCAACACGATGCCACAGTTCATCAAGAGTAGTGACTGGCGTATTGTGACGAGCCAGTTGCTCGGCCACCATTGACCAGACATTTTCAATTGGTGAGAGATCTGGAGAATGTGCTGGCCAGGGCAGCAGTCGAACACTTTCTGTATCCAGAAAGGCCCATACAAGACCTGCAACATGCGGTCGTACATTATCCTGCTGAAATGTAGTGTTTCGCAGAGATCGAATGAAGCGTAGACCCACGGGTTGTAACACATCTGAAATGTAATGTCCACTGTTCTAAGTGCCGTCAATGCGAACAAGAGGTGACCGACACGTGTAACCAATGGGACCCCATACCATCACGCCGGGTGATGCGCCACTAAGGCGATGACGAATACACGCTTCCAATGTGCGTTGACCGCGATGTCGCCAAACACGGATGCGACCATCATGATGCTGTAAACAGAACATGGATTCATCCGAAAAAATGACGTTTTGCCATTCGTGCACCCAGGTTCGCCATCGAGTACACCATGGCAGGCGCTCCTGTCTGTGATACAGCGTCAGGGGTAACCGCAGCCATGGTCTCCGAGCTGATAGTCCATGCTGCTGCAAACGTCGTCGAACTGTCCGTGCAGATGGCTGTTGTCTTGCAAACGTCCCCATTTGTTGAACCAGGGATCGAGACGTGGCTGCACGATCCGTCACAGCCATGCGGATAAGATGCCTGTCATCTCGACTGCTAGTGATACGAGGCCGTTGGGATCCAGCACGGCGTTCCGTATTACCCTCCTGTACCCACTGATTCCATATATTGCCAAAAACCTTCTCTGTATCATAGTAGTTCTAATATATTTCTAAAAATATTCCAAGTACGAAAAATTATCACTCAAATGCGTGGCATGTAGCGGTAAACTGTGCGCCTTGCTGTGTGATAACTTCTGTCATTGGCTTACGGTAAAAATGTACGAAGTGTCATGCTTATCGTCTTTCATAAGCAAGGTTCTCCAGAAGTCAATGTACTTACCTTGTCATAAACAAAAGTATAAATGCTTTGCGTATAGATATCGTAGTATTTATGTACATTACTATGACCAAGAAAATACTGTATTGTAATGTACTGTTGTGTATTTGGAAAAATACCTATCTCATTGTAGCTATTTCACAATAGTCATTACCAAAATATGTTTTACTTTTCAGAAGAACGCAGAAAAATAGTGCAGACTTAAAATAAATACAGTGCAAAAATAATAATGAAATCTGTGCCACTCACCAGTAGAGTTGTAGAATAATCATGTAGCCATCAAACAAACCAAAAACTATGTCGACTGTAACCTCTCCGAAACTACTTTAAATGCGAAATGTCTTTTCAAGTAAGCCAAAATGTTGCAATAGAACCTCATTATCAGTGTATGTTCCAAGAATGTGGACTTCATAGTCGTGACGTAATCGTCCAACTAACACGCAAAATGTGCACACACTGAGACTGTGTTGTCTGTTCCCTATAAAAATACACTCGTAAAGTTAATATCTTAATAAGTTCCATAGATTTTTGACTGGATAGTTGACTTCAAAACATTGTTGCATAATAAGAGTTTCTAAGTGTGACAAAGCGTAAGAGTAACATGAAGTAAAAAAAAATTATAGCAAAAATTAAGTTAGAAAGGAAATTATCTCTCAATAAACGGTTTTACATGAGAAGTGTGGTGTAGTCCTTTACTTTTCTTAGCACGCAGAGTTTCAACTTCAACACAATTATCATGCAGTATACATCGGATCCTATAAGGTCCATTGTAAATCAGAAAGAATTTGTGACTCAAATGTTTCTTCTTATGTGACAATGAATGGGCTTTAATAATTCTCTGACCAATATGTAGTTTCTTTGCATTTGTCTTACCATGTAATTTTCTCCTTTTGTCTGCAGCAGAATTTACATTTTTAATAGCCAAATCAATTATATCTTTTTGTCGAAGTTTACGTGTATTTGAAAAAGGTACAAGCTCTCTAATTCTCTTTGGTAGTTCCTCATTCTTCAGTACAAGAATAGGTGGTAAGGCAGTGGAGTCATGAGGCATTTCATTCAGCACATTTTGAAATAAACGTAAGTATCTGTCCCAATACTGATGCTTCCTGTGACAATGCAAAGCTTATTGATTTATTTCATAATCCGTTCAGATGGGTTACAATGTGGTAAGTACAATGAAATAAAAACAGGTTTGATTTTATGATTACGAAGCATACGTGACCAAACAGCAGATCTGAATTGTGGTCCGTTATCTGAAATAACTTTAGCAACGTGTACCACTTCAGGTAAGAAATTTTTAACAAAGGCGTTGGATACAGACCGTCCAGTGGCTTTGCATAACAGTGTGAAAGAAAAAAATTTTGAAGTAAGTACAACAGCGATTAGAACGTACGAAAATCCATTCGATGTTTTGAAAAGAGGTCCCAGAAGATCAACAGTATCAAATTCTTTTAACCTAGTAGGAATGATAGGAAACGATGGAGCACGATGTGAGATGGTAGATGGTTTTGACAAAGTCTACAAATAGACAAGACTCTCCGAATTCTCTTTTCCATTGTGTTAAAATAACAAGTCGTTCGAAGACTATGATAGCACTTTCGTGGACCAAGGTGTGCGTAGCTGAAATGAATGTACCAGATGAGCTTAATAAAAAAATCGTCAGTATGCAAAGTACCTATAACCTATCATCAACAGTGCAACGTTTGAAGATTATGTTGTTTCTAAGCAGATAATAATGACTGCATGTGAGTGATTTCATGCCATTTACTTTCGATATCTTTCCAAATCGGGTCTTTGTCTTGCTCGTAACCAATGTCCTTTAAAGATACAGTGATGAAGTTTGCAAAGGCTACTTTTTGAACGTAAACAATACTGAAATTTTTGTCAATGTTAGCTTCCCTGTTGCTTTTCTCAAGCCCAGCCGGTGCAAGTGACAGTGCGTCCGTAACAATGTTTTCCTTGCTGGGAATGTATTGTGAAGCGGAATTCTTGCAGAAACAATGACCAACGATACAGCCTATCATCATTTATTTTTGATCACATAAGAAATTGTAATGCATGATGATCACTATAAACTTTTACGTGTTTCCCAGAAAGAAAGAAAGAAAAATTTGTCAAATTTCCAAACGATAGCTAAAGCTTCTAATTCAGTAACAGTATAATTTTTTCAGATTTTGTTAGCATGCGGGTAGCAAAAGCTATGCTGTTCTGAACAATAGTGTGATTTTCTGTGGCTTCTTTAAATAAATGGGCACCAAGACAAACTTTGGAGGAATCCGTGCTAAGGCAGAAATCTTGTGACAGATCTGGCGCGTTAAGTAGCGCTTCTTTCAAATAATTGAGTTCCAACTGTGCCTTTTTGTCCCAGTTCCAAATTGTACTTTTCTCAGTGAGAGAACAAAGTTTTGGTGTTACTAGAATTTACATATTCAGAAAACGGCGGTAAAAATTCACAAGACCTAGTGTGGTGTCACCGCCAGACACCACACTTGCTAGGTGGTAGCATTTAAATCGGCCGCGGTCCGTTAGTATACGTCGGACCCGCGTGTCGCCACAATCAGTGATTCCAGACCAAGCGCCGCCACACGGCAGGTCTAGAGAGACTTCCTAGCACTCGCCCCAGTTGTACAGCCGACTTTGCTAGCGATGGTTCACTGACAAATTGCGCTCTCATTTGCCGAGACGATATTTAGCATAGCCTTCAGCTACGTCATTTGCTACGACCTAGCAAGGCGCCATTATCATTTGCTATTTATCTTGTGATGCATGTACCGTCAGACCGATGTTCACCAATTATGGATTAAAGTTAAGTATTCCAGAAGCTACGTACTTTTTTTACTAGACTCAACTCCTTTAACTGTTCCAGACCCCACGCCAGCCTGCGTGAGCTTAAAAGCGTGCCTTTCGGCTACCTCATAGTGGCTTGGCTGTCTTGCCAAGTCACAACACCTAGAAGCCTGCGGACGTGTTTTTTTTTATGTAGATGGAACTGGAATGGCTGTAATTGCTCCTAACTTTTCAAAATGCAAAATGCAAAATTTAGTGTGCTCATGAACACGAAATTGGTATTGAAATCATTTAATAGTTTCTGTTTTATGAGTAAAAACTGTGAAATGTGCTTGTAAAATGTCACAAAGGTCCTGCCTATCACAATCATCACAGTTCTCAATTGTTTGAATTTCATTCTGAATTAAATCGTTAGTATCTAATACGTCATCAATATCATCCCTGTGAATACTTGGAAAGTAATTATTAGTGTCAAGTTCCGTTGAAAGTTCCAAACTATGGTCCAACAAGAGGTAAAGTTGACTAATTTCTTCGTTATGGTTTGAAAGCCAATCTTCAAATTTCAAAGCTAATGACTTATCTTCTTTCTCTAAACTTATTTCAGCATCATGAAAAATTAAAACTGCTTTATACACGTTCAAAAAGTCTACACCCAATATAATTTCCGTCGACAATAATGGAACAATAAGAAAATTCACAGTAAATCTGTGGCTTTGACAAAAGAATTCTAAGTTGGTCTGTTGGCATATATCGATACTTTTTCCAAAAACTGCACCTTGTAATTTAATCTTACGTAAAGGAAGTATGGGGCAATTGTGCAATTTGTTTCACTAATTACTGAAATAGGACTGCCAAAGTACAGCCATAAATTTTATATTTGCTGTGATGGGAATTATAGGATATGCAATATTGTTCTGATTTACATCATGTTCCTAGAGTAAGATGTCCCTCATGTCCTCCATTTTCACTTAATTAAAAGTCACAGCAGCTACGTCGTCAGCTTCATAAGTACGTTTTGTGGCTGCCACTGGTGCGAGTCATTGTGTATTATCTCTTTGTTGTCACGTGTCGTTACTGCGAGTTGGAGATCTAACTTCTAAAATTTCAGCTTCTCGAGAGAGCCCTACCCTCTTTGAACCCTGCCAGTTCTGATTAAATTCAGGTCTGTCGTATGATTATATTGTCTGTTATCTTGTCGGTAGTTTCTGTAGTTTCTTTCTCATCGGTTAAGTGGTGGAGAATTTCTCCTGGAATCGTAACTGCAAGGTGAACCGCTGCGTCTGAAGTTATTCTGTCTCCCTTGATAATAATTATTCTGGTTCCCATATTATCTGTTTCTACGATTGTCTCTGTCAATATCATTACCAAGAAGAGGTGATCTTTCCCTGTAACTACTGTTATTCTGCCAACGGTTATCGTACGGGTGGTGTCTATTTTGGTCACGAGTTGCATTATAAAAGTAGTTTTGTAGTGTCCAATTATTATTTCTGTCGTCACGGAATTGCGACGGATGTGACCTGTAATTGGTGTTTTCCTGTTTTCGCATCCCGCGGCAGTCTGTGTCGATTTCCAATTCTTGTAAAAGTCCCTGAAAAGCTTCAGTGTCAGTGTCATATACCACACGATGATTCCGTTGAAGCTGGAGCTCTGCATAGTCGTAAGAGTAAAGGTTTACACCACCTTTCACATGTAAAACCGTTTATTGAAAGATAATTTGCTTTTTAACTTTGTCTTTGCCATATAACTTTTCACTTTGCATTACTAGTGTGCTTTGTCAGGCTTAAAATCTGTTAACATGCAACAATGTTTGAAGTTAAATATCCAGTCAAGAACCAAGAGAACTTATTTAAACAGAAATTACGAATGCATTGTTATTGTGAACAGATGACACAGTGTTATTGTGTGTGTACATTCTTGCTTGTTAGTTGCACGATTACGTTATGACTATAAGGCTCACATACTTAGAACATTTTCCAGTACTGCTTATGAGATTTTAATGCAACATTTTGGTTTACTTGAAAATACATTCTGGATATAAAGTACTTTCTGTGAGATACCAGATGACACAGTGGTTAGTTTATGTGACAGCTACACGATTGTATCACGACGCTACTAATGAGTGACAACTTACAATGTTGCGTTTGCGGTGTTTCTGTTTTATATCTGCACAGTTTTTCTGTATTATTCTGGAAAGTAAAACATGTTTTAGTAGTAACTTTGTGGTATCGCTACAATGAGACTGCCTTTTCTGTAGCACAACAATACGTTACAGCACAGTACTTTCTTCATCACGGCAATAAGCGTAATAACTACGATATCTATACGCAAGGCATTTCACTTTTGTTATCATGAGGTAAGTACATTGGCTTTTGCAGAACTTAGCTTTCGGAGGACAATAACTACGACACTTCCACAGAGATTATCTTACAACAAGACGCACAGTTTAGCACTACAGTACACGTATTTGAATGATTAATTTTGTACTTAAAACATTTATTTTTAACGATGTTTGAAGTACAGTGATACAAAGGTTTTGCGTGATACATTTCATTCCATTGCTGTAATCTGTAACACCTGAGCGTATAATTAAATTAATCCTCAGAGGGGTACACGCTTACTTTGTGTACCATGTGTTTGGCAAGCTCAAGGAGCCCTAGCTGATATGGTATTTGCTTATACAACTTTACACATCGGTACCATATTTCTCTAACACACAAATTACACAGCTATCTGATCATTTAACTGAGAGATAAACATTTTCTTTACTACATCAGTGACAGATGTTTACGTAATTACACAGTTGGATAACTTCACACTTATGAAATTCTATTTTGTCTGTACTTTGTGAACTGTTCATATTTTTTTGGAACCATTGTGATACTATGAGAGCTTTGAATGATGTATTTGGTAAGGGAGCATGATTTTAAAGTACGTTTAAGGTAGATGACACTATTGAAATGAGCAGAGAAATTTTTTTTAGGTTTTGACATTATTGCAGAAAGCTACGACGTTTTTGAGATTTGACTGAGGTGTTATGATGTTATTCTCATGACGACGATGTGTATTACACTGTTGAGGTATGTTTATGATCAATAAGCTGGTGATATATGAGGGATTTGATTATGCTATGTATTTATTATGATGAAATATTGAAGAAGTGTCGACGAATATGTATATGTGTAATACGGTAAGGAATAATGAGTAGTGATTAGGGACTCTGGTTTGTGAAAAAGGATATTGGAAACCAGGAATCGTACTTTAAGAGTTATGAAATGTGTGTAAATGCGTGAATGTACCACAATGCTGACGAAAATTTTTTGGACACTGTTATATTTACAAGATTTTTTGTTTCTACAGATTTGTAACGCAAATACTTCGACCTGTGAAATTTTATTTGTATCCAACTGTCACTGTAGCGGAAACCGACGTCGTAAATATTTCGGTAGGTTACTGTAAGCACCCAGCTGCGCGACAGTCGCCTGGAAAAAAGCCATTAGTGTGTGCCTTTCAGATGCACAGGTGGAGAAAAAAAAAGAGGCCATTATCCTCGCTATTGACATTTCTTTGTAGAAAGCGTCGCAAATACGACATGCCCAAACTTGAAAACATGTGATTACACTGTGGAGCTCTTAATTTATGATATTTACTAAAATGCCTAATGAAACGATGAGAAACATTTCACGGCTATTGTCTTGCTAGTTGAGAGAAGTGCCAAATGGCTTGCTTTATGTATTTGTTTACTCATTTTGTTTAATATCTAGTTTCTAGCTGCACTGCAGCATTGGTTAAAATAAAATTTAATAGATGTACTAATATAGTTATTTTATGCCTACAGATCCAGTCAATAAGAAATTTATGATCTACTTCCAAGAAAACGAAGGCACATAAATAGACATTTCCCTTCAGAGGAATTGCATGAATAATTTTTTTACGATTTGGTAACTTATCTGCTAGTGTAAGTTCTCATGATGCATCACTCTAGTGTTAAGATGTGACATAGGTATTAAACATGGCCATTTTTACTGTAATATTTTTTCTGCTTGAGCTTTGTCATGTTTAGATGTAAGTTATTGCATTTGCTGCTGCTTGCGTTGCCAATTTCCATTTTTTTTTTTGGTCATTGCTGTTTGTGTTAATTGTTCTGTGCTGCTGCATTGCCTCGTCCCTTAGTTTAGCATCTGAGCTCAGTAGATTTAAGTTAGATTAAGAGGGGTAGACTATATAAGAGAATGAGTTGCAATGAATTGGAAGAAATGCATTGAGAAGTCATACGAAAAAAGTACAGAAAGCAGGTATAGATAGGACTTTTTGGAAATAATGAAGAAGGAAGGGAGATCTCCGAGAAGTAAAGAAAGTTTTGTTTGCAAAATACTGCAGTAAAAGAAACCCTGTCCTTCCTTGTGTTAGCCCACTATGTGTTTGTGTTCCCTTGTGTATTTGTGTTTTTCCTGTCTTTATGTGTTTAGCTGATGTTGTTATCTTGTAGAA
The DNA here is from genome assembly GCF_021461395.2 of Schistocerca americana. NCBI lineage: Eukaryota > Metazoa > Arthropoda > Insecta > Orthoptera > Acrididae > Schistocerca > Schistocerca americana. Next base: position 117,292,023 of record NC_060122.1, on the reverse strand, counting down.
TTTTTCTAATACTATGTTATTTACTTTGTAAAGGTGTTTAAACGTTATTTGTTCTGTTTTGTTTTAATGCTCATGTGTGAAGTTGATGTTTCGAAAGTTATTCTGATCTTTTATGTATGTACTCATGTCATAATTCCTGTAACACTGATGTATATGTTATTTCGATTCTTTTGTAAAGCCTGTTTTACTACAAATATTATCTGTATTATTATGTTTTTAATGATGTGTTTTGTACCTTTGTTATTGTATTCTTATGTTATTAAATTGTAATTGACACCAGTTCATCAAATTAAGTAACTTGTAAGTTACATTTCGCTGCACACGTTTCTGTTGGTCATAGTATATGGACAATATGTGAGAAATAGGAACTGACAGTGTTTGCACGTGTGTTAATAATTCAGCAAGGGACTGGTTAACAGCATTGCTGGTTCCAAGGACAATTCCAAACACTTTGTGAGTGCACAAGTGGTGGTTATGGACTTGCTATATTATCCGCAAGACTCTTCAATGGTGATGCACAGTCACAACAGATGGCTACACCTTTGCTGACTCACCAGTACCATTATTTCTACAAGGACTGCACCTCTGGTGGCCCACCAATACCGTAATCTCTACGAGGACTACAGTGGGTCTACTCTGTGATGACCTGCCTACCAATATTCTTCAAAACTTCGACTGACTCTGCTGTGGGTTTGCTCTGTTGTGACCCATTATGTGTCTGTATGTCGAGAGTCAGCACTGTCTTTCCGTTGGAAGGACAACACTACTTCTTCAAGATTGCATGGAAATCCGTGTGCATCTTCTTTTACTGCTCAGACTTTGAGAAAAACACTGCAATGTTACTGTGATGAATGATCAGGACTGTCTTTATGGACTGTGAGAAAATTTTAGCTTTTGACCAACATTGTATCAATAAGTTGGTGCATTTGATATCTTTGTTATTGTAATTATGAAAAATTTTATCAAATCATTATTGGCCACTGCCCAAAACAATTTGTAAGATTTTTTGTGGGGAGCATAGGGGCTATGTAAGTAGGCTGTTTATGTTTTCTTATTGGCAACGTTACGTAGCGCTCTGTATGAAAATCTCTGGCTGTGCTGTGTGCAGTCTGTGGCTAGTTTGCATTGTTGTCTGCCAATGTAGTCTTGGGCAGCTGGATGTGAACAGCGCGTAGCGTTGCGCAGTTGGAGGTGAGCCGCCAGCAGTGGTGGATGTGGGGAGAGAGATGGCGGAGATTTGAAATTTGTAATACTGGATATCATGAACTGCTATATATGTTATGATTTTTCAACACTATTAAGATAATACATTGTTTGTTCTCTATCAAAATCTTTCATTTGCTAACTATGCCTATCAGTAGTTAGTGCCTTCCGTAGTTTGAATCTTTTATTTAGCTGGCAGTAGTGGCGCTTGCTGTATTGCAGTAGTTCGAGTAACTAAGATTTTTGTGAGGTAAGCGATTTGTGAAACGCATAGGTTAATGTTAGTCAGGGCCATTTTTTTGTAAGGATTTTTGAAAGTCAGAATTTGTTGCGCTAAGAACATTGTGTGTCAGTTTAAGCACAGTCACGTATAATTGTTCAAAAAGGGGACGTTTCACTATTTCTGACCGACCGACCGACAATACTTCCCTGTTCACCAACTGTTACACTATCTACACCGCTATTTTCTGCGTGGTCCATTTCCGTATGCACAATTACCAAGTTATTTTGGACATTTGTCACTTCATTACTAGGCGTTGCTAACACGCTACTCTCGGTCTTCACTGTCATCTCTCAATTTACTTTAGAGCCTAGTGTTGCACTTTTCACACTTTTCACAGAATTTCAGTCGATAACACACAACAGCACAATCTGAAGAGCAAAAATAAGAAAACACATTAAAAATAGCATTGAAAATAATATCTAATTCTCGAACAGTCCACGGGTGTTCTGCCAGTCCATAGTGTACAACCGGCACGGTGCGCTGACGAACTGACGAACTGAGCTTCTGAGGGTGGGCGGCCGTCTTAAACCCCCCCCCCCCCCCCCCCCCCCCCCCCGCCGAGGCGTTAATCCCTCTACGGGGAGGAGTTGTATTGCAGCATGAATAAATTCTACAAGCTGCGCCACCGAAGGAGCCGTTTGCTGAGTGCTCTTGCTTTTCTAAAGAGGTGTCGTGCCGGTCATGTTGTGCCAAACTTCGCTAAGGTCACCTGTCACATCGATTCTGCAGCAGCTAAGAGAATTGTGAAGCGTGCTGACCTCTCCTTCGTTCATGAGAGGGTACACTTTACCAAACGCAGTATTAAGTACAACTCCCAGGAACTACTTAAACTACAACTCTTCTTCTTTTGGTCGTCAGTCTACTGACTGGTTTGATGCGGCCCGCCACGAATTCCTTTCCTGTGCTAACCTCTTCATCTCAGAGTAGCACTTGCAACCTACGTCCTCAATTATTTGCTTGACGTATTCCAATCTCTGTCTTCCTCTACAGTTTTTGCCCTCTACAGCTCCCTCTAGTACCATGCAAGTCATTCCCTCATGTCTTAGCAGATGTCCTATCATCCTGTCCCTTCTCCTTATCAGTGTTTTCCACATATTCCTTTCCTCTCCGATTCTGCGTAGAACCTCCTCATTCCTTACCTTATCAGTCCACCTAATTTTGAACATTCGTCTATAGCACCACATCTCAAATGCTTCGATTCTCTTCTGTTCCGGTTTTCCCACAGTCCATGTTTCACTACCATACGATGCTGTACTCCAGCCGTACATCCTCAGAAATTTCTTCCTCAAATTAAGGCCGGTATTTGATGTTAGTAGACTTCTCTTGGCCAGAAATGACTTTTTGCCATAGCGAGTCTGCTTTTGATGTCCTCCTTGCTCCGTCCGTCATTGGTTATTTTACTGCCTAGCTAGCAGAATTCCTTACCTTCATTGACTTCGTGACCATCAATCCTGATGTTAAGTTTCTCGCTGTTCTCATTTCTGCTACTTCTCATTACCTTCGTCTTTCTCCGATTTACTCTCAAACCATACTGTGCACTCATTAGACTGTTCATTCCATTCAGCAGATCATTTAATTCTTCTTCACTTTCACTAAGGATTGCAATGTCATCAGCGAATCGTATCATTGATATCCTTTCACCTTGTATTTTAATTCCACTCCTGAACCTTTCTTTTACTTCCATCATTGCTTCCTCGATGTACAGATTGAAGAGTAGGGGCGAAAGACTACAGCTTACACCCTTCTTAATAGGAGCACTTCGTTCTTGATCGTCCACTCTTATTATTCCCTCTTGGTTGTTGTACATATTGTATATGACCTGTCCTTCCCTATAGCTTACCCCTACTTTTTTCAGAATCTCGAACAGCTTGCACCATTTTATATTGTCGAACGCTTTTTCCAGATCGACAAGTCCTATGAACGTGTCTTGATTTTTCTTTCGCCTTGCTTCCATTATTAGCCGTAACGTCAGAATTGCCTCTCTCGTCCCTTTACTTTTCCTAAAGCCAAACTGATCGTCACCTAGCGCATTCTCAATTTTCTTTTCGATTCTTCTGTATATTATTCTTGTAAGCAGCTTCGATGCATGAACTGTTAAGCTGATTGTGCGATCATTCTCGAACTTGTCAGCTCTTGCCGTCTTCGGAATTGTGTGGATGATGCTTTTTCGAAAGTCAGATGGTATGTCGCCAGACTAATATATTCTACTCATCAACGCGAATAGTCGTTTTGCTGCCACTTTCCCCAATGATTTTAGAAATTCTGATGGAATGTTATCTATCCCTTCTGCCTTATTTGAGCGTAAGTCCTCCAAAGCCCTTTTAAATTCCGATTCTAATACTGGATCCTATCTCTAATATATAGACTCCTGTTTCTCCTTCTATCACATCAGACAAATCTTCACCCTCATAGAGGCTTTCAATGTATTCTTTCCAGCTATCTGCTCTCTCCTCTGCATTTAACAGTGGTATTCCCGTTGCACTCTTAATGTTACCACCGTTGCTTTTAATGTCACCAAAGGTTGTTTTGACTTTCCTGTATGCTGAGTCTGTCCTTCCGACAATCATAACTTTTTCGATGTCTTCAGATTTTTCCTGCAGCCATTTCGTCTTAGCTTCCCTGCACTTCCTATTTATTTCATTCCTCAGCGACTTGTATTTCTGTATTCCTGATTTTACAGGAACATGTTTGTACTTCCTCCTTTCATCAATCAACTGAAGTATTTCTTCTGTTACCCATGGTTTCTTCGCAGTTACCTTCTTTGTACCTATATTTTCCTTCCCAACTTCTGTGATGGCCCTTTTTAGAGATGTCCATTCCTCTTCAACTGTACTGCCTTCTGCGCTATTCCTTATTGCTATATCTATAGCGTTAGAGAACTTCAAACGAATCTCGTCATTCCTTAGTACTTCCGTATCCCACTTCTTTGCGTATTGATTCTTCCTGACTAATGTCTTGAACTTCAGCCTACTCTTCATCACTATTATATTGTGATCTGAGTCTATATCCTCTCCTGGGTACGCCTTACAATCCAGTATCTGATTTCGGAATCTCTGTCTGACCATGATGTAATCTAATTGAAATCTTCCCGTACCTTCCGGCCTTTTCCAAGTATACCTCCTCCTCTTGTGATTCTTGAACAGGGTATTCGCTATTACTAGCTGAAACTTGTTACAGAACTCAATTAGTCTTTCTCCTCTTTCACTCCTTGTTCCAAGCCCATATTCTCCTGTAACCTTTTCTTCTACTCCTTCCCCTACAACTGCATTTCAGTCGCCCATGACTATTAGATCTTCGTCCCCCTTTACATACTGTATTACCCTTTCAATATCCTCATACGTTCTCTATCTGTTCATCTTCAGCTTGCGACGTTGGCATGTATACCTGTACTATCGTTGTCGGTGTTGGTCTGCTGTCGATTGTGATTAGAACAACCCGGTCACTGAACTGTTCACAGTAACACAGCTTCTGCCCTACCTTCCTATTCATCACGAATCCTACACCTGTTATACCATTTTCTGCTGCTGTTGATATTACCCGATACTCATCTGACAAGAAATCCTTGTCTTCCTTCCACTTCACTTCACTGACCCATACTATATCTAGATTGTGCTTTGCATTTCCCTTTTCAGATTTTCTAGTTTCCCTACCACGTTCAAGCTTCTGACATTCCACGCCCCGACTCGTAGAACATTATCCTTTCGTTCATTATTCAATCTTTTTCTCATGGTAACCTCCCCCTAGGCAGTCCCCTCCCGGATATCCGAATGGGGGACTCTTCCGGAATCTTTTGCCAATGGAGAGACCATCATGACACTTCTTCAATTACAGGCCACATGTCCTGTGGATACAAGTTACGTGTCTTTAATGCAGTGGTTTCCATTGGGTTCTGCATCCTCATGTCGTTGATCATTGCTGATTCTTCCGCCTTTAGGGGCAATTTCCCACCCCTAGGACAAGAGAGTGCCCTGAACCTCTATCCGCTCCTCCGCCCTCTTTGACAAGGCCGTTGGCAGAATGAGGCTGACTTCTTATGCCGGAAGTCTTCGGCCGCCAATGCTGATTATTTATCAAAGTTTAGGCAGCGGCGGGGATCGAACCCGGGACCAAAGACGTTTTGATTATGAACCAAAGACGCTACCCCTTTTTTCTTATTTCATTTTGTTCACTTGTGTTCGTTGCATCTGCTCGGGGCGGACGTCGTAAGACATCCGTTTAAGGTCGTTGTTGATCAATTAACTCAGTTTTCTATTACAGAGGGCTGTTAAACCCTCTGACCGAACATGCTGAGCTACCGTGCCGGCTATCCCTAGACCACTACAACTAGCCAATCATTTTAATTCTGGGGCTGGACTGAGCGTGCTACATGGCTGATCGCCGCGACTGCGAAATACTTGGTGCAACTCCACAGACATGCCACATATGCTTCGCTCATTACAATATTGTAAAACAATGAAAAACTATAACTACAAAGGAAATTCTCTATACAATTACGCTATAGCAATAACAATAATTTGTAATCATGCACTAATTATTCAAACTACCAGAAAAATCAGACGATTCCAGTGAGGTATCCTCGGCTAAGGGTCGACAGATGAAACTTCTTTATTTAAATGAGTGTCTCTGTACTTAAATTGCAGAATGATTGAGAAGATGAAACTTCTACGTTATTTGATTCTGAAACAGCTGAGTAAAACTGAGCCTACTTTCTGTTTACTTTTTCTTATCACGTCAACACTGACCCACAATATTCTGGCGCAATGCAATCTGACTGCTCAAAAAAATTACAACCTGACTTCAGGTGATTAATTCAAAAGAATGGGCCTGACCAAAAATAAATCTTAACAATAACCTATACATTTCATTATGCACTCAGCTCACAAAAATCTGCATTACGCGAACTACTGCAGTACAGCAACTAAATAAAAGATTGTAACTACTAAACCCACTAACTACTAATAGGTCTGTCGTTAGCAAAGGGAAGATTTTGTTGAAAACCGAATAATGTATTTCTTACCTTAATAATGTGACGTCCAGTTCAAACACGAATATAAATCGTCATTGATATCCAGTACAAAGACATATAATCACGAATAAGATTCAATGTTTAAGTCGAACATGTACAGATCGTTAGCCTGCGCTAACACTTCAGACCTCTACCCTCCACCAACACTAACTTCTGATATCTAACATCCATCACTGCTGGCTGTTCACCTCCAACTGCCCAACAGTACTTAATCACTACTGGCGACTACCTTCCAACTGCCCAACACTATTGGCGATTAACTTCCAACAACGAGTCCAACCAGCCACAGAGTCTCTTACAAAGAAAGCGCAGTCAGAGATCCAATGCGAAGCGCTACACTGCGCTGCCAACACAGAAGCAACCCACTTACAGTTTTATATTACTGATATTATGTTGCCCTCATGACTTTTTCGTATGTGAAGTTTCTAATCCACAGCAACTCGGACCTGGCTTTGTTGGAAAGATGATGAACATATACTAATACTTTTTGACCAATTATAAATTCTCGGGGATGACTTACCTGTTTCTGTTCTTTCTTTCTTCATTCAGCTGCACACTTAACATTTTTGATTGCAATGTTGATGACTTCATGGTGACACTGTCGTCGTGAAGCTGGAAATGCTACTAATTCCTTAATTTTGTTCGGCGGTTCAACATTCTTTAGTATCATGTATGGAGACAAAAATGTAAAACCAGTGGAAATGGAGTTAGTAATTTCTTGAATTCTGTAAATATATCTGTCCCAATGAGCGTGTTTCGTATGATAGTACAGACGACAAAGCTTACCAGTTTCCTTCATAATGCGTTCAGATGCGTTTCATGAAGCATGGTAACTGGATATACGAGGGCTATTAGGAAAGTAAGGTCCGATCGGGCTCGAAATGGAACCTCTTGGTTCACCTGGCCAGTCAGCTGCTCAACAGTTCCACGTTTGTTCGCCCGTACGCATCTCTGCAGTCGTCGTTTACCCCCTGTTGTCTACGACCTGTGGTGCACTACAATTGCCTCGGCACCGGTTTTGGATAGCACCATTCTTGCCATGCACGCCATACTTTAAGCACAGCGGCACGAGAACAGATTACAAACTTAACCCATTAGAAAATGCTTCCAATGATCATGCCCTTTTGGTCGTTGGATAGATCACTCCGTTTGCGCATTACGACAACGACTGTACTATTTTACTATTTCCCTGCGACACGCTTTATATATTCTCCATTGCTGGTACTGTCACCTGCCGTCTACAGGTTATTTCAGGCTGATATCGAATATAGGAGACGGTCACAACAACTCTCTCTTAGCTCCAAGCCCGTATATTTTACGGGCTGCACTCACTTCCTAAAACGCCAAGGCCGTATGTTCTACGGAACAGTAAATTTTGTTGATTAAAAAGCGCTGCGCGTTGTTTCCGCACCTCTTACTGTCGGTATACGATTTTTCTATTGTGGTGGCTAGGAAACCTGCGTACTCGGTTCGCTAGACAAGAAATTCAAACAAGTCGCATAAATGAGTTTTATTACAAAAAGAAATTTAGAATACGTAACTTTTGCAACTATGCAGATGTGTCGCAAGCAAAGGGCGACACACAAAATAATTAATCTTCTTCAGTATAAACAATTCCAAGTCTGGGCTACAGAGAGAGTACAAGTGAAGTAACGAGCACTGACGCCTCTATCGAAGCTACTAGTGTTGAAGCTACTGAACTGGGCTGTCATCAGTCGGTCGTGGCGCATGTGTCTTGTTGCTTAGGAGCCGCTGCTGTCGCATTGTCCTCCTGGAGAGGAGTCGGTCAGCGTGTGATTGGCTGACGTCTTCTTCACAGCTGTCTCTTCGTTCCCGGTTGGTGTGCCTGCGGTTGACTTTACGCCGTAGTACGAGGGTAAGTCAAATGAAAACCTTAAATTTGTAATAACAAATCGAAATTTCGCGCCGTTATCCTGTAAGTTGGTAAGCGTGCTACAAACAGCGTGCACAATGGCCAGTAGGTGGCAGCATAGTGCAGATGCACACATACCGTCGCAGTATCAGTATAAAGATGGCCGTCCAACTTGCGACTTGCACCAGGGAAGAACAGCGTTCTGTTATTCGGTTTCTGCGCAAAGAAGGTGTGAAACCTATTGAAATTCATCGACGAATGAAGGTTCAGTACGGTGATGCATGTTTGTCATAGCAGAAAGTCTACGAATGGAGCAGGAAGTTCGTAAATGGTGTAACTTCAGTGGAAGATGCTCCTCGTCCAGGTCAGGCACAACGAGTTTTGACTCCACAGAACATTGCAGCAGTTGAAGCCATAGTGAAGGGAAACCGCTGAGTGACACTGAATGACATTGCAGCATGTTTACAGATTAGTCATGGGTCAGCTTACCACATTGTGCATGATGTGCTCCAGTTTCACAAAGTGTCTGCAAGGTGGGTGTCACGGCAGCTGACTCCTGAAATGAGAGAACGACGTGTTGATGCTTGTGAAGAACTTCGGCACTTTGAACGAGAAGGTGATGGCTTCCTTGCAAGAATCGTTACTGGGGACGAAACCTAGGTACACTTCCACCAACCGGAAACGAAGAGAGCGAGCAAGGAATGGCAAAACCAAAGAAGTTTCGAACAGAACCATCAGCAGGGAAGGTTATGCTGACCTCCTTTTGGGACGAAAAAGGCGTCATTTTGGAGCATTACATGCCTAGAGGGACCACTGTCACAGTGCATCATACACAGATCTCCTAAAAAATCATCTGCAGCCTGCAATCAAATCAAAGCGACGTGGATTGTTGTCAGCAGGTGTCCTTTTGCAACATGACAATGCAAGGCCCGACACTGCCCGTACAACAGTTGCAACAATCACAGACCTGCATTTTGAGTGTCTTCGTCATCCACCATACTCACCATACCTTGCCCCAAGTGATTTCCATATGTTTGGACTACTTAAAGACGCAATGGGAGGAAAGATGTTCCGTTCTGATGAAGAGGTACGCCACGCGGTACATGAGTGGTTGCACAGACTGCCAAAAGAATTTTTTTGTAATGGAATTTATGCACTATGTAAGCGCTAGAGGACTTGCATTGAGCATGGGGGAGATTATGTTGAAAATTGATAAAGCTTTGTACCACTTCTACACAATAAATAATATTTAAAAAAATATTTGAAGTTTTCATTTGATTCACACTCGTACATACTTTACTTACTAGTTGCACGGATAGATGGTGCGAATGTGCGTCTTGTTTTCGCGGTATTTCGCTCGTTATGAGTCATTTCTTTCGCCTGCGGATAGAGCACATTATTGGAATTCTATGTACGAAAAATAGCGCGCCGTGGTTTATATGATGAAGAAATTGTCGACCTTCTGAATTTTTGAGACACTGTCGATTTGCAGATAGTGAAGGTGATTTGGCCGAAACAGATATCTTTGAATCCGACTGCAGCACAATGTGTACAGGCATAGAACTGTAAAATGGTGGCAGAAATTCTTTTTTCATTTGCTCTTGCTAGGAGTGTCGAATGCATTTCGGTTACATGGTTCATTTCAGACCAAGAAAATTAAAATAACTGATTTAGTTAACAAATAATAATAATATCGTGTGGCTAGGGGTAGACCAATGACCTGGCGCAAGTCGTTTGATTTGACCCCACTCCGGCGATGATGTGATACCCAGGGATGATATCAAGACAAAGACAACACAACACCCAGTCCCTGAGCGGAGAAAATCTCCGGCCCAGCCGGCAAACGATCCCGGGCCCTACGCACAGCACTCGGCCGCGCTGACAACTCAGATACCGAGGTGGACATTTATTTCCAGTCCTGCCAACAGCTGCAAATAACCAAAACGGGCCTGTTGGTTGACAGACATTTCCCGCAACATTGACCACCCACAAAAAAAAAGCTTCTCGTGTATGTTCTTCAAAATAAAAGAAATAAATTGGGAAAGCATCCCCCAAGGAGACACATTATCACTGCGAACAACGCTGCGAGGCGTTTTGGATGGAATCTTGTTTTAAAATATTTCATACGAAAAATGCAGTATAAATTCATTTAGAAAGTGTTATTATATTTAAATACTATATTCAGCACTCATCCTTTTTTATTTATGAACTCATTTAAACTACCTTTATGAACGTACGACTTTTTTAATTTTACGAAAACAATGTCATGTATAATAATATAATTTGTCCATGTTATACCAGACAGGATTTTCTTCATAGTTGCATATTAAAGAAGACAAAATGGGCTTAAAATAACGTTAATCTTGTCTTTATATGTTCGATATTTCCCAAGACACAAATTTTTGAATGCAGCTAAAATTGCCGGGATTCTGCGGACATGGACAAGTATTGGGCAGGTACTGAGAGTGTTAATGTGACTGGACCGTGCATAAATGTCTTTCACAAATCTAAATAATCTACTTCTAGATGGAGAATACAGAAGAAACGCGACTATGCGAGTTTATTTGTAGCCATAATGGCATCTGGACAGAGTTCCCAAGAAGGGTTACATTTCAGCGGATGTGCTGTAACATGTTACAGGAGGTGCACGAGAATACTGCGTAGTGGGTGAAGAACAAGCTCGCAGCTAACAAGGCGAACGAAGTACATGTTCTGGCAGCTGTTGCTCACTATCCACGTGGTAGCTGCAGAGAAACTGCGGCTGTCTCTGTTATAAGCCAGCCAAACTTTAGAATTTTGCGCTCAAACAGCACCCATCACGTGCACAATAATTGTAGGGATACAGAAGATACATAGAGTTGTGTCGCTCGGTTCTAATATCACATCAGGTCTGTGGTTCCCCCTACAAACAATTATCGTTACAGAATTCAAATTACTCGGCAGGTCAACATGAAAATTTCTTCTCCAGTAATGATAATGTTAAGAATGAATGGAAAAGGATCATATGCATCGTACGTACAAAGCGCCTGAGACAGGTATGGTATATACCAAGAAAAATTGTGAGGGACGGAAAAGACGACCGTGTGAGGAAGCTGCTACGGAAGCAGTTTCAGTGCAAATTTAAATGTACCAAAAGTCTCGGAGACAAACAAGAACTTGAAAGTTGTTTAGTTCAGGTATTTGTAATTTTTATTGTTCTGGTGAAACACGTACGGAAATGTGTAAGGCTCCACCTCTGACAGCATTCTGATTGAAAGCAATAAGAAACATATTTATTACTCTTAATATAGATCATGAAAAATCGCAGTCAATTGTATCCGACGCGATTATCAAAAACATTTTGTAACATCATCCAACAGTTAATACAACAACGTGAAATGTTGCTTTTTTGAATAATTAATAGAATATGCTCCAATCTTTTAGTTAAGCTTAAAGTACATTTAGAATAAATTTTCTCCCTGTAAATAAATCGACAAAGTAAGGGGGAAAGGTCACGATTTAATGTAAGGAATGATTTTTTTTTTTTTTTTTTTTTTTTTTTTTTGCTGTTCCGGTACAGAAGATCTAAAGAAATTTTTATCTATCGAAACTGTAAAGCAAGCTGAAGGCAGTTGCTGCAATTTGTTTTTGGATTATACAAAAGCAGGATCTGTGAGCTCTCGCTCTCTTTCATTTGTTTTCGATGACTGTTTCAGAAAATGGAAGTGTCGCTCTGTAACGTTTGGCAAACAATTACGCTAATTTAATTTCAAAAGCCGAGATTTAATTAAGACTGTACTTTCCTTTTTCATTAATTCCACATATCAAAGGAGAGTTGCCGACGAATTGTTTGGTGACCACAGGCGAACGCTACTAGTGTTCAGTCGGCTATTACTCTTTTACTGGTCTTTTCTATCAGTATCCGGGCAATGTAATTACGTAAACTACGTAATTTTTAGATCGGTCACTGGCGTCTAAACAATGCCGTCGGTCAACGTTCTCGTCGGTCTGATGGAAATCTGATGCTGGTTGACGGAATATATAATTTCATCGTCAACAAGTAACAATTTTCTATGCACCATTTTACCATTTCGGAAGCACTGTCACCAACAAAGCAATAAATTTAGTATTGCAATATTTTTTAAATAACAGTAATATTGCTCGAACAAAAAAAAACTGTATGATGTTAACTGATGCTTGTTTGTTCTGTTTTATAGGAATCGACTGTGTTGTTGGAAACAAGAAAAAACTGATGACGTCTACACGAAACATAAATGAAATTAACTGATGTATCGAAATTAAAGCAGACTCCAAGCAGCAACACGGAAAAAGTTATGATTATCAACATGTTACCAGTTGCCTCTGCTTTCGTAAACTGTAGTTCGTAGCTCATTTAATACATGGTCAATTTTGGATCTTCTGAATTGGGCGTAGTTTGTAATTGCAGTAGGCATTGTTGCTAAGCGCTACACAAGCAATAAGATGGCTACTTTTCCGCTGCGCGCAAGCGAAATGAAAACGATTGATAGTGAATTGTTTTAGTTTGAAGGACCCATATTGTTATTTTAGTAATACAATTAATTTCTGATCAATTTACGCTGATTATTCAGTGTGTTGTCAAGAGATTCTGTTTCAAAGAGTATTTTCAATTTGTGTTACGATAAGAATAGGTAAACTTGAAAATACGGATTCCGCAAATGATAGTGTTTCTTAAAATAACGTCGATGGCGGTAAAAGTAGTACCGATCCGACGGTGGCAGAATCCGATGGTCAAAATGAGGAGGCAGAAGCTAATACGCAGGCTCAAGCAATTGAAAGTGCCGAGCAAATACCTCCTCCCGCCGTAGATCCTTTTTCTCTGTTATTAAATAAAATTGCTGTGGAGACTGATGCACGCGATGAAGCGCTTGCTTCACGCAAAAATACTACTTTAAATGAACGCGATGAAGCACTTGCTTCACGATTAAATACTACTCTTGCCGAGAGAAATTCCAGCGCTGACACCTCAAATCACTCAGGTAAATGAGGAATTAGTAAAAAAAGAAAACACTAGTTTAGGAACAATAGCTTCCGAAATTACGAGCCTAAAAGAGGCACATAAGAATTTACCAGAAACTGTTTCCAATCTGTCAAAAGATGTGGAAACAATACAGTCAGCACAGAAGACGATGGAAGATGCGATGTGTGAATTAACACAACGTGTCGACAGCCTGACAGAAGAAGAATTGTTAAAAAACCAGATTCAAATGGCTCTGAGCACTATGGGGCTTACTTCTGAGGTCATCAGTCCCCTAGAACTTAGCACTACTTACACCTAACTAACCTAAGGACATTACACACATCCATGCCCGAGGCAGGATTCGAACCTGCGACCGTAGCGGTCGCGTGGTTCCAGACTGTAGCGCCTAGAACCGCTCGGCCTCTCCGGCCGGCCAAAAACTAGGTTACATGAGCAGAGTGAAAAGTTAAATACCGAATTCGCCAAGTGGATTGAGTAGAAAGACAAAACGCTCATTGATAAAATAAATTTAGAGTGGAAAGGCGCAATACAACGCGCTGGGAGCAAAGCGATGTCAGAACTCGGCACGGCAAAACAAACGCTCCATTCTGAAATAGACCACATAAAGCACATGAATACATCACTACCTTCCATAGTGACTAGATGGTTGGTTGGTTGTTTTGCGGAAGGAGACCAGACAGCGTGGTCATCGGTCTCATCGGATTAGGGAAGGATGGGGAAGGAAGTCGGCCGTGTCCTTTCAGAGGAACCATCCCGGCATTTGCCTGGAGTGATTCAGGGAAATCACGGAAAACCTAAATTAGGATGGCCGGACGCGGGATTGAACCGTCGTCCTCCCGAATGCGAGTCCAGTGTCTAACCACTGCGCCACCTCGCTCGGTCATAGTGACTAGACCTAGATTCGTCACAGGTAAGAGAAATACGACGCGCAATGGAAACAATACGACAGCCGTCACGAGAAGCACCGACTATCGATACGCAAATGCAGTACGCGTACATTGCAGGTCCACAAAGCTCAGGGACATACTATGAACCATATCAATCTGTAAACCCCACTGTACAACAATCAGGTAATGAGATGGGGGCAGGTGCAACCTTAACAGAGATCTTTCAGGAAGAAAGCCTGTTAAAACAGACATTTTCAAGTGTTTATATCAAACAAAACACAGTCCATCCCGTAGTTTTTATACGATCATTCAGCAACGTATTTCCCAGGTCATGGAATGAGAAGCAAAGAATACTATTCGTTGCCTCACATATACAAGGAGACGGTGCTTCATGGGCTACTGAAGCCGCAGAGAACTGTACACATACGAACAATTTGAAAAGGCTCCTCTGGCTAAGTACTGGTCAGTGGGCATACAAGAACCCCTCAGAAAACAGGTCTTCAGCCCAGAAATTTGCAACCCAGAGCAGGGTGGACTTAGGAAGTATTTTGAAAAAATACATTAAATGAACGATATACTGTGACGAGCCGGTCCCGTACAAAGACGTATTATGCACCTTAAAGGCAAAATTGTCTCTGCACATAAGGGAAATGTTAATAACAGTCCCTGATTTTGAACTTTAACATTTTTCGTCAGTGCTTGATACTATGGACCTAATACAAGAATATGCGATAAGTAGCACTGGCAGCAATGGCTCGCAGTCCGCGAATAAGAATGGACGGTGTGCGGACATTCGCCACACCGGACATTTGCCACGATTTTACCTGCTGCGCATGGTTGGGTCGCTTGTCTCCCCCTCCTCGTCATCGCTGTCTCGCAGTAAAGGTACTTACTGAGCCTTTTCGCTGGTTTACGTAACATAGGACCAGAATCTGTTTGGATTTTCTGCCACATTTCTAGAGAGACTTTCGATGTGGAAACTATTAAATGCATCTCTCATTGAAATTCGCACCAAATTTCGAGCCTCAGTAAAACTTCGCCAATCTTGGAGATTTTGCGTTCGTTTAAATTATACGTGCCTTTTTCGGTGCTCCCGCAGTAGCTTTCTGTCGTGTTTTGTGTACCACGGGGGATCAGTTCTGTCTCTTATTAATTTATTTGGTGTGAATCTCTCGAGTGCTGTTGATACTATTTCTTTGAATTTAAGCCACATATGGTCTTCACTTACATAGTCTTGTGCTGCTTTTATAAATAGATATATTTCGCGTTTAGTTTTGGTGAATTTCTTTGTTACGGAATTGAGCCTCGCTCGACTGTGTGTTCACTAATCCCTGTATCCGTAGTGACGCTCAGGATTATTTGTGGCTAAGAGGTCAAGTGTGTTTTCGTAACCATTTACAATCTGAATGGCCTCGTGAACTAATTGCTCAAAATAATTTTTAAAAAAGCATTTAGAACAATTAAGGAAGTTATCTTCTATCTACAGTAGGGTCTGAAAATGTATTTTTGTCAACATAGGGAAGGTAGATTGAAGTCACTGCCAACTATAATTGTATGAGTAGCGTACCTATGTGCGATGACACTCTAGTTTTCTTTGAAGTGTTCAGCAACTGTTTCATCTGAGACGGGGGGGGATCGGTAAAATGAGCTAGTTACTAATTTATTCCGGTTGTCGAATATAACCTCTGCCCATACTAAGTCACAGGAACTATCTGCTTCAATGTCGCTTGTGAGCTGAAACACACATTACATTATTTTTCCTTAAGTTGTGCTTCTTGTTTCTCTTTGCAGTGCAAATCATTACAATTACGGCTTTTCCCTCCAAAACCTAGGATGCTTTCTCTGTGATCGTGTAAATACCAGAGCTAAACAATGTAGAACAACAACATACGTTTTAAGCATAGCATTCTGTATTACTTCATTTCCTTATTTCTATCATTTTATAAAATTGTACGTCGAATTTAGATGGCATGTCAATCATAAATGTTCTTATCTCCATTTAGTGAACGTATTTTCAGTCATGTTTTGAACATTGTCCCGCTACACTTTATTAACTAATGTTTCGCCGCAAGGGTGATCGGATTTTAGAGAGTAAATTAATATGGAGTATGTCGTTCTTCTTTTCAAACATTCCCATTCCCATTCCCATTTCTTATTTCTCTACTGTCTGTTGGGCATGCGGTTGTAGTAATTAAAGTAGTCACAAATACAGTGATCAAAAAGAAACGATTAGCGTACATTCGCATTCTCTTTACATCGTTCCTTTCTTGTCACCCCCCTGCCGATGGACTGTTTCTATCGCAATCAGTAAGCATGAAAGGAAGCTACCGCACAGACAGAGGGATATATATATATATATATATATATATATATATATATATATATATATATATATATATATATATACTTGGCAGAATCAATTACATACTGACATAATCATCGGTATTGCTTTAGTTTCCCAAAAGTTGTAATATTTCGATTTCGGAAAAGAAGCTCTGTATTTGACCAAGATGTCGAAGAAGAAGGTCCCTTAGGTACTGGTTGTATCGAGTAAGATTTGGAGACGGCGGATTGAAAGCGGACAGAAGAAATACGAGGAAGGGCGTCCCTTACCGGAGGGATCGCTACTCAAGCTACCTGGCGAAAGGGAAAGTGTGGCAAATGTCCTGGGTGGCTAATGTCCGGCATTCGAACGGACACGGCCACAATAATAGCCGTAACGGCGGGTCGCGAAGTAACGGCGGCGTGTCGCAAACCGGACACGCACACCAGAACGGCAACAATAATGGTCTACTAAGCGGACAGGCATTCTTTCAAAGGCAGAGACGAAATAATAATCGGTACCACCCCGGTTATCAAAAGAACCGAAACGGGAACCGACAAAACAACAGTAGGAGTCAACACCACAATAATCAGTAGCCGCAAAATAATCAAGAGCAAGGTACGCCTGGAAACCGAAATAGAAATAATTACAATCAGGACGTCCGGATAGTCGAGGTGGTTCAAGCGCCACCGACGACAACGTCCGGGGCGTCAAACTAAGCGCGGCTGTATCGAGCTCCCTGATACCAGTCGCGGGACGGAATGGCGGCAATAGTTTGAATGAACAGATAAACATGCTGCGCTATTGCGATGAGACTGACATGCGTCAAGAATTATTTAATGAGGTAGACAACAATACTGAAGGTCCCTCGGAGTACGTACAAGCCGCTGTTCAAGTATTTGTGGGAGGTATTCCCACACCTTTGATTTTAGATAGCGGTGCAAGCGTAAACGGAATAGATGCTAATTTCTATAATAAATAGCGCAGACTGTAAAGATTCCGACTTTGCCAGTTCAAAACTGCGTGGTATCTGGTGCTATTGGTGCCAGAGGCCAGACTGTTACGTTGCTGGCACAGCTAGGTATAGAATTCGAGAACGGAGAGGATCAATACACGTTTCTCGTCGTGAAAAATTTAACCGTATCTTGTCTTGTAGGAATGGAATTCATGCGAGAACGGGACGTAAAGATCGATCTCCCGCATGGGAAATGCCATATCAGGTTAAGAGGTGAGGAGTTTGTTTTGAATCTGGTAAAGACAAAAGCGAAACACATCAGACTGTGACAAGGAATGCAAAAAAAATTATCAAGATTAGAGTTCTGTGGGTGGAAGACCATTCACAGTATACGAAGCCTGCGTCTGAACTAGAGGGTAGTGGTCAAAACGAAATAGATTCTTCGCTAATACGATGCAAATCCAATGAATCAAAAACTTTATCGGATGAACAGAAAGTGGAATTATGTATGTTACTCGAGAAATACGACGAGGTATTTTCATTAAAACCTGGCGTGATTACGGATTATGTTTATCAGATGGAAGTCATACCACATAAAACTTACTGTCAAGCAACCTATTCCGTCCCATGGTCCAAAAGAGAGGCTGTCAAACAGGAGCTTCAGAAGATGATACAGTAACGTGTTATGTAGCCTTCCCTGTCGCCATACAGCAGCCCGTTATTAGCTGTGGGCCAGACAGGCGGAGGGGATGCACCTTGTTCTTGATGCACGATCTATCGTCAAAATAATTGTTCCCAGTAATAACTAGACCACAAGCTTTACTATCACCGAAAGGATCTGAAGAAATATGTTCAGTAAGGATATTTCTACAGATGCCAAAGTATTTTGTCTTTCATATTTTATCTACCACTCTGTATGGTTAATATGCAGGGTGGGTCACCTAACATTACCGCTGGAGGACGCATAAATTGGCCAGCCTGTTCTCCTGATCTTACACATCTGGACTTCTTTCTGTGGGGTACGTTAAAGGAGAATGTGTACCGTGATGTGCCTACAACCCCAGAGGATATGAAACAACGTATTGTGGCAGCCTGCGGCGACATTACACCAGATGTACGGCGGCGTGTACGACATTCATTACGCCAGAGATTGCAATTGTGTGCAGCAAATGATGGCCACCACATTGAACGTCAATTGGCCTGACATGTCGGGACACACTCTATTCCACTCCGTAACTGAAAACTGATACCACGTGTGTACGTGCACCTCACCCCTCATGGTAATGTACATGTGCGTCAATGAAAAAGACCAATAAAAGGGTGTTAGCATGTGGACGTAATGTGCTGTTCCAGTCTCTTCTGTACCTAAGGTCCATCACCGTTCACTTTGGATCCCTACGTAATTCGGTGCTCTCCGATACACACGATCGAACAGCGGAGGAGTGGTACTCAAGCGTCAACTTTAGGTTACAATATCTCCGGATGTAATTAACATTTTACAATGCAACAAACGGCACTGATTACGTATTTGTTTATATGTTCAGATGTGCTGACAAAACTAACTAACATTTAAAAAATCGTGGGTTTGTGTTAAAAAACATACTTCCGTGCATTTTTGTATGGTTTGTATTAAACAATTACACTAGCCCCTCTCCTCACGTTCGGTCTGTGGAATCGGTTCGTCAGTATTTGATGTGGTTTACGAAATATATCCAGCGGTAATGTTAAGTGGCTCACCCTGCATACACTCCTTGAAGTTTTATGCTGAACCTGTCATACTGTGGAAGTCTATTGCACCATGAAGAACGTGTGGTAGTGTACCAAAACTACTGGACATAAATATTATCTATGATATATAGGTAGCATTAGGAGGTGATAAAACTACTGACGTCTGTTTTACATCAGAAGCAGTGATGATCTTTTAGTTTTAAGTATTTGCTGAGTACAGGTAATATTTAGGACGTTTTTTCTCTCGTCAAAAGGGACTACGTAACGAGAAAGTATCACTATGGCACTAAAACTGTGAAATGTAAAAATGAGGACAGAGTATATTGTCAGTGAAAAAATTATTTTCAGCCTTAATTACATGAAGTCTAGAAGTTTGACAAGTTCATTACGGAAGATATAATAAATATTATCTATGATATATAGGTAGCATTAGGAGGTGATAAAACTACTGACGTCTGTTTTACATCAGAAGCAGTGATGATCTTTTAGTTTTAAGTATTTGCTGAGTACAGGTAATAGTTAGGACGTTTTTTCTCTCGTCAAAAGGGACTACGTAACGAGAAAGTATCACTATGGCACTAAAACTGTGAAATGTAAAAATGAGGACAGAGTATATTGTCAGTGAAAAAATTATTTTCAGCCTTAA
The DNA here is from genome assembly GCF_021461395.2 of Schistocerca americana. Lineage (NCBI taxonomy): Eukaryota > Metazoa > Arthropoda > Insecta > Orthoptera > Acrididae > Schistocerca > Schistocerca americana. The sequence goes on along the minus strand of NC_060122.1, from coordinate 117,272,100 downwards.
TTACATGAAGTCTAGAAGTTTGACAAGTTCATTACGGAAGATATTTCTGTATAGATCATTTAAATTATAGGATAAGGGAAAGTAATAAAAAACAAATGAGAACTAAAGTTGTGTTTTCATAACTTGTTGCATGGTACAAACATAAGCAGATGAACTGTTACCTGCAACTAAGTGTATACAGAGCAAGAGACAGTAATATTCAGCGTAACTAGTTATCTTGTGGTAAACATCGTTTTTTCTAGTTTACTTCCTATGGAATGCACATTTGATGCACTTATACGTTGAATACTACCAAGTAACGGACAATTAGTTAAACCTGATAGTGAACTACATGTAAAGAGAGTGCGTTCTCTAGTCACACGTGTGCTACATAGTGTGACAATAAATTGAGCTCTAATTTATAGAAAGAAAATGTACAGGCCATGTAATAACTTTACTCAAACTGTTATTATTAGTATGCAAGCAGCATGAAAGATAGTATTCCTAGTATATAAGTCAATCAGAAGCTAGTACAAGGTGCTCTTGTACTGATATTTTATTTTGTATTTGAATATTAATGTGTATGCTAATCTCTTGCTTATCTATTTCATGTGAGTCGATACGAATTCTATTTTGAATTAGAGATTTGCTATGCAAAAGTGTACTGCCACAATTGCATCAGCATGATCCATAATATGTTAAATGATGTGAGACCATGAGTTATGTGAGTTTATGCGGAGCAGAAGGTTAGAGTTTTGCCACATACGATTTCGGAGGCATGTGTGCGGTCTCTGTTGTTTGGATTTTGTTTGTGCTTTGCTCGTTGCCGATCCGTATTTAGAACGGAATTATTTGATGGGTACATGGCAACATGACGATAACCTAGGTAATGGTACTCAGTCTATATAATATAAAAACAGGGAAGTAAAGAATTTTGTGAACATCAGACCACGGGCAATGCATTGCAACAAACACGGCTTAAAATACCAAAAACACACGAGAGACACATTGTTATGTAAAGCACGCCACTTGTAAGAAAGCGGAATGTAAAAACTATGTTAGTTAATTTGTACAAGAAGTAAATGTGATCCAGGGAACGAACAGACTAGTGTGGATAAAAGAAAGGGACTCATTTATTTGTTAGTGTTTTTTATAAATGAAGATTGCGACGTGAACTGGTGGACAACGGTTGCAGTAGGGCACTAAAGCGAGTGAAGTTGGGAATCCAAAATATATAAAGTAAATAAGTGTTACATAAAGTGAACAGTTCATATGTCAAACTCACTGTTGTGAACTTCACGCCAGGTCCGGTGCACATGACTTGTCTTCTGTGTGCACTTTGACACATGTATCCGCACACAAGAGTGACTTAATGAACTTATAGAAGATATTATTGTACTGGTGACGTAATGGACAAGTAAAAACAGCCTTCGTCAATAAACAAGCACAATGTGAAATCGTGCCTAATTGTCGCCACACACAAACTTCGCAGTTAAACACTGAATGAAATTTTTTTATGTGACAATTCTAAGCAGTGACTGCTGAGACGTTCTGGAAATGCCTGTGGTGAACACTAAAAAGCATAAACAAGTACTGGATGTTAAGTCAGCAGTCAAGAACTCGACTCACTTGAAAATACGCCATGAACTATAGACAGTGGTGCCAACTACAAACTAGTGATAAACTTCCCTAAAGATAGACTTGGATCGCAAGAACCGTATACATGCAAGACATAAATGAAAGTGAAATCCACTGTACCAATCAAATTTTTCTCTAGGGCAGCTCTGCGAAATTGAACTAATTTTTGTAGAGATGATACTGCTTTGCTTTGATTTTCGTGTAACAACGGCCGCATCCGGTCGTGACGTGTACGGAGTTAGCAGGAGTGTGGGCGTGTACTGACGCCAGAGCCGTTCGCACGCGTTCCAGCTACCTGGGCAGCGGGTTTCCTGGAATCGTAGCCAGAGGTCACCGCACTAGCCGACGGTCCCACCTCCTCAACATACTCTTATAAAAAAAACAAGTCAGTAAAAAAAGGACAACGATAAACTCGGAAAGAACTTATTTCTGTAATACTGCATTTATGTATATTTACTAAACGTTTGTGAACGTTTTCAAAAAGACAAATGTATTTGGACAAACTTTAAAAAACAGGTACACAAAGACAGTAAAGTTTACGTACCAAACATTTTCTAAAAGAGAGCTCCAAAATGGACAGTGTATTTTGTCAATGATTCTGTGGAATATGATATTTACTTACTCCTCTGTAATACATTGCATACTAATCTTAACACAGTTGAACCCTTGTTTTGTATTTCTAGAGACAAAATAAGAAACAAGTGTTGAAGGTGCAATGAAATGTTGCTTTTTTGAATAATAAATGGACTATTCCCCAATCTTTTAGTTAAGTCTAAAACACATTAAGAATAAATTTTCTTGGTGTAAGTAAATCTGCAAAGTAAGGAGAAAAGGTCATGATTTAATCTAAGGAATGTATTTATTTGCTGTTCCAGTACAGAAAGATCGAGAGAAATGTTTATTGTATCGAAACTGTAAGGCAAGTTGAAGGCAGTGGCCGCAATTTGTTTTCGGATTATATAAAAGCAGGAGCTGTGAGCTCTCGCTCTCTCTCGTTGGTTTTCGATGGCTGTTTCACAAAATGTAAATGTCGGTCTGTAGCGTTTGGCAAATAATTACGCTAATTTAATTTCAAAAGCCGTGTTTTAATTAATATTGTACTTTCATATTTCATTAATTCCACATATCAAATTATTATGCTACTTTATAGAACTTTTCCAGGCTGCAGCGATGGAGAGTTGCCGACGAATTGTTTGGTGGCCACAGCCGAACGCTACTAGTGTTCAATCGGCATTTACTTTACCAAACTTTTATTTCGGGGTCCCTGAGATCTCTTTTACCGGTCCTTTCTATCAGTATCTGGGCAATTTAATTACGCAAACTGCGTAATGCTTAGATCGGTCACTGGCGTCTAAACAATGCCGTCGGTCAACGTTCTCGTCAGTCTGCTGATTGGCGGAATATATAGTTTCATCATCAACAAGTAAAAATTTTCTATCCACCATTTTACTATTTCGGAAGCATTGCCACCAACAAAAGCAATAAATTTTATATTACATTTTTTTTTTAAATATCAGTATTATTAAAAACGCTCCTGCACGCAACAGACAACTTACCTCGTCTTACCGCTGCAGCTACGTGAATAATCTGCATCCGCCAACATACTAAATTAATTCAAAAGACGTACTGTGATCCATGCAGAGTGCAATGCACGTTCACAACTATTGATACAACTAGTGCAATTTTTTATGTGCTAGTTGGACGATCAGGAGGAGTTTGGTCAACAATCCGTAAGTGATGTAAAAAAGTGAAAGAAACCAATAAAAACTTTTAATTTACTATATACAGAAAATTGACAATTTAAACACTGACAAACTTTACTCGGACCTTACCTTAGCGACAACTTTATTTAACCCACAATGTCTGTAATCAATAATCACGTATCGGGTCACAACAAAGACAAGAATAATACTGTCAATGTATGCATACATAAATTCCACAAAATCTCACCAGTGCGCAAGCAAGCAACAGCTATGTCCAGTAAAAAGACAAATGACCAAAAATCCTCAATTAATATCTAAGTTTAAAGATTAAAAACAGTCTTGATCGCAACTTTTTATTTTTGTTGTAGTGATTGGCTTCGATTCTATTTAAGAACCATCTTCCGACTCCAGAACGGCGGGTGGACTCCGTGGTGCAAGTTGCGCCGATTCTCGACGCTGGAATAACTGCTAGTCTGAAGATGGTTCGTAAATAGAATCGAAACCGGTCACTCCAATAAAAATAAAAAGATGCGATCAAGACTGGTTTTAATCTTTAAATTTTAATTTTGAGGATCGCTGATAATGTTTTCAAAAATTTTAATACCGAAGTCTACTCCGGTGCTACTAGCACGGCCACGGCAGTCTGCGATCTCATCTGTCGCGCGGCACCTCTACGCCGCAAGCGGCGTTCGACTATTCTCAACAAATGTTGGCTCACTAACTCTCGTTAATAATATCTCAGACTCAGAGTTTGTGTATCCACAGCACAGCAGAATCAGTGACCAACTTCCCAAAGGACTATTAACGTTCAACTTTCAAACTAAAACAATCAAAATCAGCGTGATCGATGTTTTTAGATTAACTGCCATCTGATCTATAGTATGTCACTGTCGTGGTGACAGTTATAATGAAGTGCTGCGTATGGTTGTTCGGAATCTGGTGTTAGGGAAACAGGCTACTAGCACCAAAGTTTCTAACACTTGTGCTGTACCTTTCTCCCAGCTTGTATATTCTCTTCACACATTTAATTTTCATGTAAGCACAGATTCCTAACTAGAAAATTCTTTACTGTCTATAGTGGACCACTCAGAGTGAGGCGGATTGTCCATGAAAATGCTGTACCGATTGAGACGATCAAGGGAAAACAATTGCGTGGGCTTCATCACATTTCTAACATCAAAGTATGGAAAAGTTAAGGATACATCGAAAGTAGGCAAGTTATGGTAGATAGTCAGTGTATTTATTTGTGGTGTGTAACGTTGTGCAGGGTCAAATCGAATTTTCAGGCGGGATGTCAGGAAGTATGACGGAATAGACTGGTCGAATGAGTCATGAACAGGAATCGACAGAGTGGTGTATGTACGTATTTTTTGTCATATAATTAAGGATCAAGCAGAAACTACGTGATGATTAATGAGTGGATAAAGATGGTAGATAGAGAGAGAAGCGACGTGATAAATAGTAGTGAATAAAGGTGATATTTAAGGAGAGAAGCGACGTGAAGCAGTGTGATTAATAAAGAGAGATTCGACGTGATGAAACAGTGGTGAATAAAGGTGAGAAGAATTGAATAATGTGGAGATGTCTTAGATGTATGTTACAGAGAGGCCTGTGTATGCTGCAATCGAGATTGATGCGAATGGCGAAGGAAGACCAGGAAATGATGGAGTAATGGACGGACGGAGAGCCGAAATACGAATGAAGAGATGAGGACAACAGCACAACGTGAAAGGACATAAAGGGAGTATGAGATCCAGATGTGAACGTTGTGGAATACTGACGTAAGATGTAATATAAGTCTAAATCAAATTCTTACCATAACATTTGCAATATGGCAATATTAATATTTTTTGTTGTTGTTGAAGCCTGGTACCAGTATAACTAATCAAAACGGTACCAAGAATGTGTACAGTTATTTTGCAGGATGAATAATTTGTGTATTTTTTGTTCTTAGATGAAATGTCGCAATTGTGAGTTGATATTTAGCAGGATGAATAATGGGTAAAGTGAATGCAGAGGTAAGCCGATGGAGAGAGGTGCCGGAGTGAAAGGACGAAATTGGAGACTGGAATGCTATCCCCAAAACAAATCCATGTGTTATGTGGTTGAGTATAAGGGAGCAAAGGTATGGTATGTTGACGTGAGTGTGGTGGTGTTAAGGTTAGCCAACTTCTAGACCTATTCTGTTGGTGTATTAATGGATTGAATGAGAAGGAAAATGTGGTGTCAGTTGAGTGAGAGTCATAGAGTAGTGTGATCAATGTACACACTCCTGTAAAGGGGATGCTACCGATCCATAAGTAAAACATTATTGTACTTTATTGTTTGGTTTGGATGAACCTCGATGGTAGGTCAGGGTATGACGTCATGTGGATGGTACATACATGTCCTAGAAATGTTGTTATATATAATAAAAGGTAAAATATGTAAAGAGATACTAATTTCTGTCTGTTACAAGCACAAAGGTGCATTGTACGTTGTAGATTTAGAATCATCAGTTTCTAAAATGTTTGTTGTGTTAGGATGTTAAAATAGTTTACTATTTAATATTATGTGGTAGGTAATTGTTAGCTGTATAGATTGTTTCTTATTTTTTTGTTAGAACACTTTCTAGGGGTATTAATTTCAGTCTGTCACGAGCACAAAGGTTCATTGTATATTGTAGTTTTAGAATCAACAGTTCCTAATATGTTCACTGTGATAGGATGTTAAAGTAGTCTACTATTTGATATTGTGCGATGGGTAATTATGAACTGTGTAGATTGTTTCTTATTCCTTTTTCTGAACACTTTCATGTTTTGTATGAGGTATGACAGGTACAATCAATAGCAGAAATGTGGGCTGTATGCAGAAAAGGGATAAATGTTGATGTTGTATGTGTAGAAAACTAGGGTGTATGATTTTATGTTTTTTAGAACAAAGATTCTTTTATTACCAATGTATCTAATAGATCACACATGTAATCAATGAGTATTTAAATACTGTAAGAATATCCTTTTGTCTGTAATGTTGCGAGATGCACGGAAGGGTCTGACTGATTGGGTGTCATAGCGCTGAGGTGCTCGCGCAGAGCGCACCCATACCTACATAAGAAAAGCGGGAGATCAAGCTGACGTCGGCGTGGGAGAGTCGACTGAGCCGCTGTGCTCCCCACTCCACTGTTGGTCGAGGTAGACCCCACACGCCCACTACAACAAAAAATGGCTCTGAGCACTATGGGACTCAACATCTGTGGTCATAAGTCCCCTAGAACTGAGAACTACTTAAACCCAACTAACCTAAGGACATCGCACACATCCATGCCCGAGGCAGGATTCGAACCTGCGACTGTAGCAGTCGCGCGGTTCCTGAGTGAGCGCCTAGAACCGCTAGACCACCGCGGCCGGCCCCACTACAACAGGGCAACGGCCTGGGGTGACACGCACCTACACTGGCCATTCATAAGTTGCGCCACCCTTACTACTGGGGACCATCCTGCGGAGGCAACAGCTGGTGGTTTTTCTGTTCAACGGCTCGCGCGGCGGCGGCGCCACGGTAGAATGAACGATGCGCGGCAGAGTCCAGCGGGGATTTTTTAACAGCAACTATTAACTAGTACTGGGCTGTGGAGCAGTGAAACAAGATGAATGCTCATATGTCTCAATAAGTTGGAAAGTGAAGGACTGGTGTTTCCACGTTGTGAGTGGTGGAAAAGATTTTGTCTTTAGCAGACAGGATGATTGTTTTGTTTTGTCTTGATCACTGAACGGTGGGATCCATAAACTTTTGGGAGTGACTTGTTAAGTGTGCTTTGTTAAATGCATGTGGGACGCTTGGTATAGTTAAAGAGGACAGTTGTTGTTTGATGACTAATTATTGTTTGAACGCAAGAAACTAAAGTGGGACGTTGACATTTGCATTTGTAGTAGGAGACATTTCTTTATTTGGTGGAGGAATAAGTGCTGTTTGTTGGAACTTAAGACTTTTAATTACACCAGGAACTGAAAGGACAGGACCATGGGTAGTAGTAGTTGTGGGGCCATGTCTGGACGACCAGATTCGTGTGGATGGTAATCTGAGAGTGACTATTACATTAGTGTTTAATGTGAGATACAGTTTACTGTTCAGTGCGTGTTCAAAATGCCGATTTGAGTGACCTAAAGAGTTTCGTCCGGGTAACCATGAGAGAGCTTTGAAAGCGAGACAGTGTTTCTGGGAAAACTGTCAGCAACTTCTTGATTCCAAGAAAATCACAGAATGAAATGATTGCGTGTGAGTCGGAAGATAGGGAATAATGTACTTGTAATTGTGTACATTTTTTTATATGTTTTATTCCTGAAGGGACAGCGAGTGTAATCGTATTTCATTAACATATGTGCTTAGAATAGTTAGTGTGTTTTTTTTTTGTTCTGGGTTATCAAGTTCACGTAGCACGTTTATTAGAATATTTGGTACAAGGATGTTTTAATTATTAGCCAGTGTCGTAATACTAACGAAGCAGCTCTTGTTGCATTGGTCAGTAAGGTTGTCACAGGGGACAAGAGTTTGCATTGCGCAACAAATATCGGAATTAACTGATGCATTTTGATGTCGTGGACAGTAATAATCTTGTTGGTGTGTTGACTGAAGCCACTTATGTGCATTATCACAGTAGTGATATTTCACATTGAAGAGTAACAGTGGCTAGCCGAAATGCCACTTCTTGTCGTCTAAATATGTAACAACAGAGAAATGAGCAGTAGAGTAAAATATGAGAGTTACTGGTGGATTCAAGCACTTATTCCTAACTGTTTACTGCGTGTATTGATCAAAGTTTATGGACTGACAAGCTCAGCAGCAGGTATTTGTACTGCTGGACAAGGATAAGGTTAAACTCACAGTCGAGTAGTGGTGGCAATTGCTTAAGTGAATATAGTTAATGAGGTATGACATGATGTCTTAGATGGACTATATTACGTAACCAGTATGTAACTTATGGTATATTTCATTGTTTTTTTTTTCTCAGTTTAATTTCTCTGTAGGTTTGACGTACATTTTAGAGCAATGGTATGGAGCCTGACATTCTACATGTAGCTAGTGTACGCAATTTTTTTTTCTTTTGTCGTTTTGTTTTGTATTTAGACATTGCTGTGTAAAGATAATTACCCTGCAATTTATGAATGTCAGATTACATGCTCAGTGTTTGGACGGTGAGCTATTTAAAATTTCATGAGTACAATTAGTATTTCTCTATTTATTTGTTATAGAATTAGCGAAGTTTGGATTCCTCCTAAAAAAAAACGGAGATCCCGGTAAATAAGCAAATTTTTATCTCACTATTATTTTTATTTGTATGATGTATTGTTTTATTTGTCATTTGGATTCATGCAAGTTGGTATTTGTATGTTACTCCGGATTGTGGAGAGTACAATAATGCAATAACTGTCAGTAATTTGGTAAAGTAACAGCATTTGGTCGTCGATTTGAGGTCACAAGGGGCTAAGGTCTCCTCCTGGTTATTATGATGACTTGCTACGTTTGTTCGAATGTAGTTTTTTTAAAAAAAAATTCGGAACTACCCTTGCATTGCAAGGATAGTACCGTGTCATTTTGTTTCTGCATGGGTAGCTGGTGATAAAAGGGTACAGTACCGCCCGACATTGAAATTGGTACAACATTCTTCGTTATTCTTGTCAGAACCACATATTTTTTGTAATAATAACTCAATTTCACTTAATACACAGAAGCTGAATACCAATGTAGAAAAGAAGGACAATTTATTTATTTAATTGATGACATGTGCATTCCCACAAAATAAATCCCTACATCCAATTTGGTGAGATCTGTGAAATGAATTACTGTATGGTCGTCTGCTAACAGCAGATAGTGAATGTGCAATATATGAAAATCTTTGAGACGGTCCTTTGGTCACCTTTGGTGGAACCAAAGAGATGAAATTTACCTGAGCTTTGAGCGCCTGAAATGTGGCTGACCAATAAGGTAGCATGGTGCTCCCCCACCTCGGCGGAGGTGCGAGATGACCTGAAGAACTCTGGCGCTGGATCTTGTGTTGGTAAGACCTGTCTTAGGTGTGCTCTGTAAAGACAAAAGAGTGGAGAGAATGGTATGCATGTGGAATACTTAAGAGTAGTTTGGAATAATTATTTCTCTATTTCAGGAACTTTTGAGGCGAGAATTAAATGACAGGCAGGCAATATTAAGGGGATCATAGTAATCTTCGGAAGTGACCAACGGTCACAATGAAACCACGTGTAGCAATAAGTTGAAATACTTGCGAGTGCTAGTACTAAGTTGAAATACTTCCAAGTGCTAAAGTTAAGCTGAGTTACTGGCGTGTATACTGCAAGTGGGAAATATTTAAGAAATGGCGTGTGAGGACTTGAAATTAGAGACGAGCACTTCTATGTGGTGAGTACTGTGTGAGTCTCAATCTGTGTATGAGACAAAGGATAAAGAGAAGTACTCGTCCAAGGTATCAGTTGAGGACACACGTGTGTGACGAATATGATCTTAACATTACTTTGCGTGTTACGTTTCCGTGTGACGCTAGATTCAAACTCTAATATTCTGAGAGAGAAACAAGGTGAGTCAGCCGTCTATCCACCAACACCACTTGGCTTGCATTGCACAGGAAGACGTACATATATCCTCCAGGGTTCGCAGTAGGAAAGAAAAGTTATGAAGTGGGCCAGTGTCGTGTGAAACTGGGATGAACACTAATTGAAGTGGGGAAGCTGAAAGTGAAGTGATTCTAACATTGTGACTATTCGTTATGATTGTATTCTATGCTGCCAGTGTGATGTATTTCACGTAATTTAATTATGTGTGGTTTGCATGGGAGAGTAGCAAGATAGGTTCAGAGGCAGTGGGTTATGCATGTTCCTTTTTGTACTGCTCAGTCTGGAGGAAATTTTCGTGATGATGGGTGTGAGAGTCGAATTGTGAGATATAGCAAAAGATCCACCATCCTATCCAGAAACTGCACTGTAGCGTTAGATAGTTACGAGATCATAAGATAGAGAATCGCCAATGTAAAGCCATGCCCACTGGGCGGAGTTTCTCATGTGTAATTGTTGTATAAAATGTAATGGTGTGTTTAGGTTATCTTTGAATCATAATAGAATTTATCGGAATAAAAAAGATAGTGAAAAGAAAAAGATTGGTGGCCTTGTTCTTCGAATAGTGTGTAGTCATGATATCCAGAATTTATAATGTGTGCGCCATTCATAATCAGTGCGATGGCCACGTGTTGATCAAAGCCGTTGGGTAAGGAAGAAAATGTGGTATTGCCAGTGCGTAGTGAACAATCAGAGTTGTGTAAATTACTAATAGTCAGATATGCGTTATTCGTTTCCGTTGCGTAATATCCAAACAGGAGAATAATTTGTAGCTTAATTGTGAGTACTAGAGCTCATAATCAGTCATTGATGACTGCTTGATGCCACAGTATGAGCAAGCATGTGGGTGCCTCTCAATATTCGAAACTTCCGTATCTACCGCGATATTCAAAAGACTGCAAATTTTTTCAGTCGAATAACGTTGTTATTGAGGGCCATCGATAGTTGGTGAAACGAGAACTGCTGTGGTTTTTGTGACAATATAACTGATGAAGTTACACGTTTATTTTTATACTGAGAATGGACTGTTTCGTAGGATTTTGACCCTACTTGCACTCAGTTGTTGGTTTAATAATTGATTATTTCAGGATTCTGTTGCAGTTTCAATTGTATTACAATGTTAGGGGACTGAATATTTCTAAACTCGGCTGTGTTCTGATGTAAAAAACAGATTTTAACGTAACAGCAAGGGAAGTGACGTATTCCTCAGAAGTCGTGACGGTCCTTCATGAATGGCTCCTCAACTACCTTCCTGGTAAGGCTGACAAGTCCAGTCCTGTCGTGTAACATTTGTAGTGGCTTCTTTTGTCATCATTTCAACCTCAATGAGCGTGAAATTCTTGCTGTTTCTCGCCACATTACTTTTCACTTAGGCACATATACTGTCAGGCGGATTTAAATGAACGTGATACGGATGAGCCTGATTAAACTATGCCCTTTACCGTAACCCAGTTCGTCGACCTTGTAGCGTGGAGCTTTGGCTTGTACAACATTACAAGTTCCATTAACTTCGCCTTATACGCGCTACGTTAAACTTTAACTCCTGAAACATTCCTTTGTACACAGAACAAAATATCATGTTTCATCTACTGCACTGTTGGAGCTTTATGTATTAAAATAGCGTGGTACGGCGTTTTGTCCATTACTATTGTCGAATTCAAAGGGATGTTTTGCATCACAATGTTGTCTTCTCAGCCGGTGAACATGTTCTTGAACATTTTTATTGCAAATCTCATAGTCAGATGTACTGAACTGTTGTTATTAATGCAAAGCCAACGCAATACGACTTTTCAACGACAACTGACAAAGTATGATGCATTTAATGCGCGTCGCCACATGGTACTGCTTAGTCATGTTGTGGCAACAGAGGCGCTTTACCAGGCGAACTGCTGGCGGCGTGGTAGGGAAAGCACGGTCGCCTTTGATGATACCCGGGAAACGGCGTTACATCCCCCTCCGGTCAGCCAAACTTCAAAAGCCGCAAGTAATTTTAAAGGCACTCTAGTACAAATCTGTTTTTGTCCCAGTCGGGACGCTGACGCTGAAAAGACGAGCTTATCATTGGCTCGAGGTGGTACAGTTTGGACAAAAACTGTCATCCCTGTGGTTCCTGCTTACAGGATAGAAAGAGAGGAGAGAAAGATATATTACCACCCTTGTTGATTGGTCCTAGCTGGTGTAACCTGAAAAAGATAAAGACACACTCTGGTGGGGGATTAGTAAAACTTAATCCCTCAGCAGGTCAGGCCAACGCGTGGTAATACATTTATACCAACTGCAGCTGATGACATGATTCAGCATCCATCGTATAATTTGGAATATCATTTCATACAACTGCTGATCATCACATCAGGTGTAACCAGTACATAACGTCGAGAGATCCACGAGGCTTTTCGAGGATGATGCTGTTGTATACAGAGAAGTCGGAATGCTAGAAAATTGCAGCGAAATTCACGAAGACCTGTAGAGGATCGTCGCTTGGTTCAGATAGCGGCAGTTGACCTTGTCAGAAAGAAATGTGACGTATAGTAAGTACGTCGGCTGAATGACCTTTCATTGTACGACTACACTAGTGCAGAACAGTCGCTATAAGCAGTTAAGTAACTAACTCTGTCCGAACAGGCCTCGGAAGGCACATGGTACCGACAGACCGCCGTGTCATCCTCGGCCGATACGTGTCACAGGATGCGGATATGGAGGGACATGTCGTCTGCACACCATTCTCTGGCTTGTTCTCAGTTTTTGTGACTGGAGCCGCTACTTCCCAGTCACGTAGCCCCTCAATTGGTGTCACAAGGGCTGAGAGTACCCCAAGTGCGCAAGACTCGGACGGTCACCGGTACAAGTGCTAGCCAAGTCCGACAGTGCTTAACTTCTGTGATCTGAGGAATCGGTGTTACCACTCAGGTAAGGTCGTTGGCCAACCACCATCAGTTATTTCCATAAAATACAGACATCAAAAAAAGTTTTTTATCACCCCAGTTCCCAGAACTCCTGAAGATACACCTTGACTGTGGGTATTGTATCACAGACTCTGTCCCTTTGACTGTTCAGAGATGTCACTAAACCCGCCCAAAGATGTAAACAACCGTGCATGAGCAGCGCCTTTTAAACGGAGGGGTCCGACGGGCGTTCAGTTCCAGTCGTTCCATCAGGAAGGAGGTAGTTCAACCATGCCTAAACGGTCAATACCGCTGTTCGTTCGCGTCCGCATTGTTACTTGCGAGCAAGGGCTCTCAACAAAAAAGTGTCCCGGCGTCTCGGAGTGAACCAAAGAGGTGTCGTTCGGACATGGAGGAGATACAGAGAAAGAGTCGATGACATGCCTCGCTCAGGTCGCCAAAGGGCTAATACTGCAGTGGATGACCGCTACCTGCGGATTATGGCTCTGAGGAACCCCGACCACAACGCCGCCAAGTTCAATAATTCTTTTTGTGCAGCCACAGGACGTCGTGTTACGACTCAAACTGTGCGGAATAGGCTGCGTGATGAGCAACATCACTCCCGACGTCGATGGCGAGATCCATCTTTTCAACCATGACACCATGCAGCGCGGTAGAGATGGGTCCAAAAAAATGCCCGATGGACCGACCAGGAATGGCATCACGTTCTCTTCACCGGTGAGTCTCGCTTATGCCTTCAACCAGACAATCGTCGGAGACGTGTTTGGAGGCAACCCAGTCAAGCTTAATGCCTTAGGTACAATGTCCAGCGAGTGCAGCAAGGTGGTTCCCGGATATTTTGGGGCGGCATTATGTGGGGCCGACGTACGCTGCTGGTGATAACGGAAGGCGCTGTAACGGCTGTACGATACGTGAATGCCATCCTCCGACCGACAGAACAACCATACCGTCAACACATTGGCGAGGCATTCGTCTTCATGGACGAAAATTCGCGCCCCTATCGTACACATCTTGTGAATGACTACCTTCAGGATAACGACATCGCTCGACTAGAGTGTCGAGCATATTCTTCAAACATTATATGATGTGTGTATCTAGGAGTATGTGTACTGAGTGATTTGAAGTCGAAAGACGACATAAAGTTATTTGAGGGTAAGATTGACAGGAGACTGAGATTCATTCTAAGAATACTCAGGAAATGAAGTCCACTAACATAGAGAGTAAACACAAAGCAGTCATCCAACCAATACGTCAATACTGCTCATCAGTCTGGGGTCCATACTAGACTGGACTGATAGATTAAATAGAGAAGATCCAAGGATGAGCAGTACGTTACGTTACAGGTTTATTCAGTGAGCGCGAATGCGCCACAGAGACTTTCGTGTGACTAAAGTGTCAGTCGCTGCAAAATAGGCGTTCTGCGACATGGTATGGTCTTAAACTTCGAGAGTGAACGTTCTTAAAAGACTCAGCCAATATATCGCTTCCTTCTACGTACATATCGCGAAAAGTCCTTGAAGATAAAATTAGAGAGATTCGAGTCCACGTGGCGGCTTACCAGCAATCGCCGTTCCTGTGAACCATACGTGACTGCAACAGGAGAAGGGGGAAAAGACACTTGTACACAAATTACCCTCCGCTGCACACCGTAACGTGGCTTACGAAAAGTAGACGTTTTTACCTACGGAATGAAATGAGAGTGTGGCATTACTTGTCGTGAGTTCGGCCTGTGGTAGTTTGGGCACCTGGTACCAGTTTTCTATTTGACGCGCCAGGCGGTTTGTATTTCATTAAGTACATTTTGTGATCAAAAGTATCCCGACACCTGGCTGAAAATTATTTAAAAGTTTTTGGCGCCCTCCATCGGTAGCTCAGTGTGATGTTGTCCCATCTTAGCCTTGATGACAGCTTCCACTCTCGCAGGCATACGTTCAGTCAGGTGCTAGAAGGTTTCTTGGGGAATGGTAGTCCATTCTTCACGGAGTGATGCACTGAGGAGAGGTATCGATGTCGCTCGGTGAGGGTTGACACGAAGTCGGCGTTCCAAAACATCCCAAAGGTGTTCTATAGGGTCCAGATCAGGACTCTGTGCAGGCCAGTCCATTACAGGGATGTTATTCTCGTGTAACCAATCCGCCATAGGCCGCGCACTATGAACAGGTGCTCGATCGTGCAGAAAGATGCAGTCGCCATCCCGGAGTTGCTCTTCAACAGTGGGAAACAAGAAGGAGCTTAAAACATCATTGCAGGTCTGTGGTGTGAAAGTGCCAAGCAAAACAACAAGGGGCGCAAGCCCCTTCCACGAAAAACACGAACACACCATAACGCCACCCTCTCCGAATTTTACTGCTGGCACTACATGCGCTGACAGATGATGTTCACCGGGCATTCGTCATACCCACACCTTGCCGTCGGATCGCCACATGGTGTACCGTAATTCGTCACTCCATACAAGGTTTCTCCACTGTTCAATCGTCTAATGTTTACGCTCCTTGCACCAAGCGAGGCGTCGTTTGGCATTTACCGGCGTGATGTGTGGCTTATGAGCAGCCGCTCGACCATGAAGTCCAAGTTTTCTCACCTCCCGCCTAACTGTCATAGTACTTGCAGTTGCTCTTGATGCAATTTGGAATTCATGTGTGATGGCCTGGATAGACGTCTGCCTATTACACATTACGACCCTCTTCAACTGTCAGCGGTCTCTGTCAGTCAACAGACGAAGTCTGCCTGTACGCTTTTGTGCTGTACGTGTCCCTTCGTGTTTCCACTTCACTATCACATCGGAAATAGTGGGCCTAGGGATGTTTAGGAGTGTGGAAATCTCGCGTACAGACGAATGACACAAGTAACACCCATATCACCTGACCAGTTTCGAAATCCGTGAGTTCCGCGGAGCGCCCCATTCCACTCTCTCACGATGTCTAATGACTACTGAGGTCGCTGATATGGAGTACGTGGCAATAGTGGCAGCACAATGCATTGGGGACTCAGGAGGAGCCATGTCCGCACAGTGCTAGAACACGCCGGGACCACTGGCGGCACACATGGACTGCCGAATGGAACGTCTGTGGCCACGAGGGTGCACGACCTCGTCGTAAACCAGATCCAGCAAGATTTAAGATGAGTGAATTTCAATCCTCGTAGAGAAACCTCCACCATTGTGATATCTCGCGATTCTCCAGTGACTTGGGTTCGCTGGACTTCCACGCTGGTGGTACAGGCTAATTTCTCGTTCCGGCCGTTCTAACACAGTATTCTGGGGATGTAGTGCAGACCACCGATTCCGGCTTTGGCGTATTGTCCCATGGTTGCATTTGGTTTATCGGACGTCAGGTAGCTTCAGCAAGATTATCATTAGCCATTCGTTAGACTGCTACTAGCTCATTTACCATCCTGTGAAGTGATACAACTCTTGGCTGTCTATCTCATCTCTCGCGCATGTGTTTGTTGCCAGACCTTCTCAGAGGTCGATTCCAGGAGCACCGTCTGTATCAATTGCTTGTTTTTATAATTAACTTTTTTATTGTATTTGCTGTTTTACAACAGGTTTCAATTTTTTTGTATTATTGCTGTTCCTGACGTATAAAGCCTTCAGCCGTGATAGTGGTCATTTACCTTAAAATTCTAATTTGGTATTTGTATTTTAGCAGTTTTATTACTACCATTCCTGGCGTCTGATGCCTTCTGCTGTGTTTGCGGCAACTTACCTTAATATTTCAATACCTGTAAGCTGTAAATTGCAGCGATTTCTTAAACAATTCTTAATTTATTGCCATTCGTGGTGTGTAAGGCCTTCTGGCCAGATCACAGTGGCTTGCTTTTAAACATTATCTGTTGTATTTGTATTTAATGGTGATTTTCTAAATTGTAACTCGCTGAAAACACTATTATTTACACAGTTGTTTATTCCTTCACTAATAACGTGTATTATTTTATTATTTATTGTTGAGTCTGGAATTATTGGTTTAAAATAAATTGCGTGTAACTGTAAAAGGTAACCAATAGTAAACGATTACGGCCCCGTCCACAATCCTAACCGAATCCTGCCTTCCCTTGCCCTTGACTACCAGGTTTCATACTGACTGATAGGAAGACGATGTTTAGCCTGCACTCTGCGAGTAGTAATAGTGTGTAAAAGTAATTGCATGTAGGTGGCACAAGAAGCACATCAAGCCGCATCATAAAGAGAAGCTACGTTGTGTTCCTTTCCTTCTTAGAAATAAAATATTCTATTATTTTGAAAGTGTTTTGTATAGGTCGTTTTGGATTTCTTCCACTGGTCTTTGCAACTTCTCTCCTTCCTTGTTTGTGTCGGTGCTGATTCCAACAGTAGCAGACCAACAGTATCAACACAATGGGTGTCTGCCTTATTATTCGCTTGTGGTAACGAATATACTGACATAGTTATTCCTCTGGTAGCTTGGATACGGTGTGGAGAGGTTATCAGTTGCCCGTCACGCTTGCCTCATTTGACGCCGCTGAACCTTCTTTTCTGGGGTGAACTCAAAGTTGAACTCTATGTGGAAGTTGTGATTTCACACTTCGCAGTTCTGCAACGATGTCGAACGAGGTGCTTCAGTGTGTCCACAAGATCTTGCATCAGCGACTGAGAATGCGTATTGCAGTACGCTTTGGTCATTTCGAACACTTTATAAAACAAATGCTTTTTATCTAATTCTGATATGTAAGTGTGTATTTGACATTAAACTCATGAATAGAATATATTGCTTAACTAATTTTACACCTAAAATTCACGTCAGAGAAATTCATTCAATTTTTCGTGCGGCACTCTGTTTCAGGACGCTGGCAGAAAAAATGGTTCAAATGGCTCTGAGCACTATGGGACTTAACATCTATGGTCACGAGGTTCCAGACTGAAGCGCCTTTAACCGCACGGCCACACCGGCCGGCGCTGGCAGAAATAAAAGCAGA
Organism: Schistocerca americana; assembly: GCF_021461395.2. NCBI lineage: Eukaryota > Metazoa > Arthropoda > Insecta > Orthoptera > Acrididae > Schistocerca > Schistocerca americana. Next base: position 117,254,349 of record NC_060122.1, on the reverse strand, counting down.
ATTGTTACCAAAATTAACTGGTGAATCACGCTTAGTTGCCAAACCTTTGCGTTCCAGTTGGTGCGTCGGTCCATCCACACGTTGTCAAGCGTCATTAGTATCAGTTTTAACTTAAAATTTCCCCCACCATAGAGTTTTTGTAAACAGAGTTTCTACAGGGTGATGGCGACTACTCGCGCTCACCGATTTCATCGAAATTTCTTCTACATATGGGGCTTCGCCAGAGAGGAAAGAAGTGGGAGGAGAAGTGTTTGGAAAGGAAACAGCATTTCTGACTTGGATCGCGTGAGGCATGTGCCACGTATGTTAACCTTGTCTCCAGGCAGCTTTTGGCACGGCGGAAAGCGTACAAAATGATAGCCCGAAAGTCGTGGAGCCGACTCCCACTGGAGGAAAAAATTGTTTCTTCAAATTTTACGTTGTTTACACTGCAAACAAAGCGAAATAATACTCAGTACATTGTATTTTTTAATATTATCATAAAAGTCATGAGAATGAAAGGAAATTTTGGGAATTGCAAATAAGTTTAGAAAGGAACTGTAAAGCGTACGCGAGAACTTTGTATGTAAAATTGGATACTTTTAGTATTTTACAGTTGACGATTTACATGTGCTTGGGTGATATTCATCGTAAGAACAGGGTATGCGCTAATTTTCTCAGCATCTTACACTCTTACAAACGCAGCATTTTTACAGCTACATGATATACTGCGAACTATGGATGAGGGGCCACGGGCGGATTGCATGTTTCTAGATTGCCCCACTGCAAACTGTTAACGAAGGTACGAGCATATGGAATAAGTTCTCATATATGTGAGTGGCTCGAAGACTTCTTAAATAACAGAACCCAGTATGTGGTCCTCGACAGCGAGTGTTCATCAGAGACAAGGGTATAGTCAGCAGGGAAATGTGACAGGACCGCTATTGATTTGGCGGACAGGGTGGGCATCGATCTGTAGTTGTTTGCTGGTGATTCCGTGGTGTACGGTAAGGTATTGTAGTTGATTGTAGGAAGATACAAGACAGACAAAATTTCTGGTTGGTGTGAAGAACAGCAGATAGGCCTAAATGTGGAAAAATGTAAATTAATGGGGATGAATAGAAAGACGAAACCTATGATGTTAGACTACAGTATTACTAGTATCCTGTACAGTCAAGTAGTTTAAATATCTGGGCATAACGTTGCAATGCGATATGAGGTCGAACGAGCATTTGATAACTGTGGTAGGGAAGGCGAATGGCCGACTTCGGTTTACTGGATGAATTTCGTTAACGTTCAACTATAAACGAGATCGCATACAGGACGCCGTTGCGACCTATTCTTGAGAACTCTTCGAGTGTTTGGGATCTGTACCAAGTCGGATTGGAGGAAGACATCGAAGCAATTCACAGACGGGCTGCTGGATTTGTTAGAAGTAGGTTCGAACAACACGTAAGTGTTACGGAGCTGCTTCGCGTACTCAATTGGAAATCCCTGGAGGGAAGGCGTTATAGGTACGGAAAGCTGGCTGAAGCCAGAGATAAATTTTGCCGAAATTTTTACAAAGGCACAGTCTGTGTTTAGAAAGGATAGATTGCATGCAACCGGTGGTGGCATGATTGTCGTTGTTAGTAGTAGTTTATCCTGCAGTGAAATAGAAGTGGATAGTTCCTGGGAATTATTATGGTTGGAGATTATACTCAACAACCGAGCTAGGTTAATAATTGGCTCCTTTTACCGACCTCCCGACTCAGCAGCATTAGTGGCAGAACAACTGAGAGAAAATTTGGAATACATTTCACATAAATTTCCTCAGCATGTTATAGTCTTAGGTGGTAGGGACAGAGCATCGAGTGACATTATGCTGAGTGCACAACCCGAAAATTACCTTGAGCAATTAAACAGAGAACCGACTCGTGGAGATAACATCTTGGACCTACTGATAACAAACAGACCCGAACTTTTCGACTCTGTAAGGGCAGATCAGGGAATCAGTGACCATAAGGCCGTTGTAGAATCCCTGAATATGGAAGTAAATAGGAATATAACAAAAGGGAGGAAGGTTTATCTGTTTAGCAAGAGTAATAGGAAGCAGATTTCAGACAACCTAACAGATCAAAAAGAAAATTTCTGTTCCGACACTTAAAATGTTGAGTGTTTATGGAAAAAGTACGAGGCAATCGTAAGACGGGTTTTAGACAGATACGAGCCTAGTAAAACTGTGAGGGACGGGAAAAACCCACCGTGGTTCAACAACAAAGTTAGGAAACTACTGCGAAAGCAAAGACAAATGGTTTAAAATGGTTCTGAGCACTATGGGACTTAACATCTATGGTCATCAGTCCCCTAGAACTTAGAACTACTTAAACCTAACTAACCTAAGGACAGCACACAACACCCAGCCATCACGGAAAGCAAAGACAGCTTCACTGCAAATTTAAACGCAGCCAAAACCTCACAGACAAACCGAAGCTAAACGATGTCAAAGTTAGCGTAAGGAGGGCTATGCGTGAAGCGTTCAGTGAATTCGAAAGTAAAATTCTACGTACCGACTAGACAGAAAATCCTGGGAAGTTCTGGTCTTACGTTAAATGAGTAAGTGGATCGAGACAGCATATCCAGACACTCTGTGATGATAATGGCATTGAAACAGAGGATGACACGCGTAAATCTGAAATACTAAACACCTTTTTCCAAAGCTATTTCACAGAGGAAGACCGCACTGCAGTTCCTTCTCTAAATCCTCGCACGAACGAAAAACTGGCTGACATCGAAATAAGTGTCCAAGGAATAGAAAAGCAACTGAAATCACTCAACAGAGGAAAGTCCACTGGGCCAATTCGATTCTACAAAGAGTATGCGGAAGAACTTGCCCCCCCCTTCCAACAGCCGTGTACCGCAGGTCTTTAGAGGAACGGAAGGTTCCAAAAGATTGGAAAAGCGCACAAGTAGTTCCAGTTTTCAAGAAGGGTCGTCGACCGCATGCGCCAAACTATAGACCTATATCTCTGACATCGATCTGTTGTAGAATTTTAGAACATGTTTTTTCCTCGCGTATCATATAATTTCTGGAAACCCAGAATCTACTCTGTAGAAATCGACATGGATTCCGGAAACAGCGATCGTGTGAGACCCAACCCGCTTTATTTCTTCATGAGATCTAGAAAATATTAGATACAGGCTCCCAGGTAGATGCCATTTTCCTTGACTTCCGGAAGGCGTTCGATACAGTTCCGCACTGTCACCTGATAAACAAGGTAAGAGCCTACGGAGTATCAGACCAGCTGTGTGGCTGGATTGAAGAATTTTTAGCAAACAGAACACAGCATGTTGTTCTCAATGGAGAGACGTCTACAGGCGTTAAAGTAACCTCTGGCGTGCCACAGGGGAGTCTTCTGGGACAATTACTTTTCACGATATATATAAATGACCTAGTAGATAGTGTCGGAAGTTCCATGCGGCTTTTCGAGGATGATGCTGTAGTATACAGAGAAGTTGCAACATCAGAAAACTGCAGCGAAGTGCAGGAAGATATGCAGCGGATAGGCACTTGGTGCATGGAGTGGCAACTGACCCTTAACATAGACAAATGTAATGTATTGTGAATATATAGAAAGAAGGATCCTTTATTGTATGATTATATGATAGCAGAACAAACACTGGTAGCTGTTACTTCTGTAAAATATCTGGGAGTATGCGTGCAGAACGATTTGAAGTGGAATGATCATATAAAATTAATTGTTGGTATGACGGGTGCCAGGTTGAGATTCATTGGGAGAGTCCTTAGAAAATGTAGTCCATCAACAAAGGAGGTGGTTTACAAGACACTCGTTCGACCTATACTTGAGTATTGCTCAGCAGTGTGGCATCTGTACCAGGTCGGGTTGTCAGAGGAGATAGAGAAGATCCAAAGAAGAGCGGCGAGTTTCGTCACAGGGTTATTTGGTAAGCGTGATAGCGTTACGGAAATGTTTAGCAAACTCAAGTGGCAGACTCTGCAAGAGAGGCGCTCTGCATCGCGGTGTAGTTTGTTCACCAGGTTTCGAGAGGGTGCGTTTCTGGATAAGGTATGGAATATATTGCTTCCCCCTACTTACACCTCCCGAGGAGATCACGAATGTAAAATTAGAGAGATTCGAGCGCGCACGGAGGCTTTCCGGCAGTCGTTCTTCCCGCGAACCATACGCGACTGGAACAGGAAAGGGAGGTAATGACAGTGGCACGTAAATTGCCCTCCGCCACACACCGTTGGGTTGCTTGCGGAGTATATATGTAGATGTAGACGTTCTTTTCGAGAACCACTACTGAGAAAATTTTGAGAACCGGCACTTGATGGTGACTGCCGAACGATTACATTGCCACCAACTTACAATATGTGTAAGTACCACGAAGAAGGTACGAGAAATTAGGGCTCGTACGGAGGCATACCGATAGTCGTTTTTCCTCGCTCTAGTTGTGAGTGAAACAGGAAAGGATGTGATATGTAGTGTACAGGGTACCCTCAGCCACGCACTGTACGGTGGCTTACGGAGTATCTGCGTGAGTGTAGATGTACGTGTCTGTCTTTAAAATTTTTGAAGGAAAATAAACTTGGTGTGAACTGTACGCGTAGGCTTCAGCGGCCATTGTCATAGTCAATAAAATTCTTCTGGGTCTTTGACGGCATTGTTAGTGTGTAAAACGTCCGATGTTTCGGCCCTTATCTGTCTTCTTCCGGAACTCGTTTCGGTGCGATTGTGAAACTCTTCCCCTTACCCAGAAATTGTTTGGCGGTAGCGCTTAAGAGGTGGTTGGCGATGATAACTACTGGATGACGATACTATCACTCCACCTTGTCACTTTTTGAATAGTTATTCAGTCGACATTCTCCCAGTCATCCATATCCAGATTTACAGTCACGAAGAGGTGCATTTCACAAAGTTCCCTGTTGTTTATGACGAGAGTGACACTATGTGGTATATCCTTCCCCTCAACAAAGCTCTGCTGGTTTATATACAGATATTCTCCGTATTGTTCTATTTTACGTGGGACGTGTGCCGTAAAATGCCTGCGCTTACATTTAACTAACCTGTATGGGCAGTAAGTCTAAGGGACCATCAGGCAGCTTGAAATGCTGCAACTAAGAGAAGGTCAACTGCTGAACGATGTTGCCTTCTTGAAGAGATGCAGGGACACCAGCGTAGTGCCGAAAATTTTGTTGTCTGTCGTCGCTTTCAGCCACATCTTAAACTATGGAGCCACACAGATTCTGGCTAAAGGGATGAATTTCGCAGTCGCACCGCAAAGAGTTCCGAAAGAAGACAGAGGATGTCCACTTGCAATAGTGGCCGAAACGTCAGAAGTCTTACAAGGTGGCAACGCGGTCACACAGAAGGATTTAAGTGATTGGTTTACTTTCATGTAACGTTCTCTCTCATCGCACTATCTTCCAGCAAACCACTTGTAATGCAATCACTTTGGCAAAAATTTACTTGCACTGTGAACCTATATTCAACGTTATTTTGGTAAAAGTTGAAAATAAGCGTCAACTATTGCCATGTACTTTGCCCGACCCGTCCAAAAATGCTATGTTTTCCAAACGCTTGACCACCTGGAGCTTCCTCTTCTGCCGTTTCGATTTCTGCATCTGTTGATCCATCGTGGACAGGGGACTTCAGCTGGTCAAGTAATTATCAATGAAATTCGCCAACAGCCGTGAAATTGAGATGTTGTTTTAGGTTATTTTGACTACCAGTTTAGGCATTCCGTTATGCCATCTTCAGGCCCCGTATGCATCTCTCAAAAGTAAACAATATTCTCGTAAATGCCATGTATTTCTGGACGTCTGGCAATCAAGTCTTCGAATGGAGCACTTGGAATACGGTTTTGAATTCACGACATCCTGGAATACAGGCCACTGTATGACAATATCGTTTATTTTTGAGAGACGCGTATGGGACCTGAAGATAGTATTGTGGAATGCCGAAACTGATAGTAAAAATAAACTGAAATAACATCTCAATTACACGGCTGTTGGCAAATTTCATTGATGTTTTCGATCTCTGGTGACGCCCCGCGTTTATCAAATTCTGTACGAAATGTGTGCTCAGCCTCATGAGACGGTAACAGATTTCATGCTCAAAGCATATAAATCTTAAGTAATGTAATTTCCCTGAAATAACTAACCGGATTTTGAAAAGTGAAACGCCACTGAGTTAGTCTGTTTCAGTATTACGATATTACAAGCAGAAATTGCGTTGTTCCATTTGAAAAAAGCTAATTTGAAATCGGTATGTCTCTGATTAACATAGCTGTGCGAAATGACTATACGTATACGTCATTTAGTAGGAAGTTTTCCGCAGTGGAGTCGTCTCAACAGTTATGATATCGTAAACGATTAAGGAAAAATCTAAGGTGAACAGCTTAGCTGAAACAACACGTAGAGTCTGTTTAGTAAGTTCATGGTAGGTATTATGGTACGTACAGAGGGTAAAAGATATCGACTTACAAGCTGCGACACTGTCGCGTGTAAAACATTGACCTGAATATCGAATAAATTTCCTTTACTTTACGTCTATGGTCACAAACGTTTAGTCAACACATGACCGGTTTCGGTCTCTAATGACTATCTTCAGACTTGTTTTATAAAAGCTGGTGCTGATTTTGCGTTTAATATTTGACGATGCCACTACGGTGCAGTGCATTAGGACATTGATTTTATAAAACAGATCTGAAGATGGTAATTATAGACGTAAAACAAAGGAAATTTATTCGGTATCGACTCAGTTTTTCCTCAGCCCAACGGAAGGAACCTTTGTACTTTGTGCGATGCCCATAAAGTATTCGTTTATTGTGAATTCTTGACTGAGATGCACAATTAGAGACATGAGTGCAGCTTAAGCGTTGCGTTTATCAAAGATTTCTGAAGGCGTCTGCCAAACGTTGGTTCATCGAGAAAAATGAAGACTGGATACTGCAGGGGGACAATGATCGAAGCACCGCTGAAGGCTATGCAGCGACTGGAAAAAATAGAAAGACGTGTGCAGCTCCTGGATTGACCCTCACTCGCGTGATTCTGATCGTTCTGAAAATGTATGGTCTTACACCAAATCTTCAATTTGAAACAGCTGACAAGGTAGATTCGCCTAACAAACATTAATATACGCTCAATAGTACACGCCTGATGGCCTAAAGTTATCGAACAGTTGTAGAGTAAAAGAAGTGAACCATCGCATAGCAGCGACAGAATCTGTTATTCTTTATCTTTGCCGCTCTTGCGCGGTGTCTGTAAATCTCTATGTACATGTATCGATTAATGATATAAAAAACAATTCTGTTGTTTCAATACAAATGAGACATTGAGCGCCTCACCGTTTACTGTTTGTGTTCCATGAAAGGCGGACGCGGACTTGCTGCGTTCCGCATCGGTATTTTATATTTTATGTGAAAATATTGAGTGAATATGCTAATTGTTATTTTTCCATTCAGAAAACATGTCGTTTTTTGTAATTGATTACGAACAGGCAGCCTCAAGAGGACATTTTGACTGTTATGTATAAAGTATCTAACCACAATGGTCATCTATTGTAATTTAATATAAAAAGGTACGTAGTGTTAAAAAAACGTGTGTTAAGGATAAGTGTGCTTATTTTAGTAAATTAACCTTGATGATTTCCATCTTCTCATTTACATGAATGATAACTATTTTGTGTCAGTTCATCACCAGAAATTACGATCACGCTGATGGGCCGAACGCAGCATGAGGCAGAAGGAACATTACCGTTTCTGAACCAACTTTTTTTTAAAAATTGTGTAGTGTTGCATTTCTTTTAAAGTCTATAAATCTTCTGGTCCCTTAGGGTTGTTCCGGATACGACTACATCGCGACTAAAAAAATTCACGGAAATGATACTGTTTCTTCCGAACGATGTCAAATAAATCAATATGCTGCTCTCATTCAGGTATTTAACGCTCAACGTATGTTATTATAATAGTGTAATCAATCTCTGATCCTGTTGCCAAATGGCGCACCAAAATATTCACTTTTTCGACATTTTTCATACAACAATTCTTTTTCTTCTCGTCCCCCAAGAGCAACGCTACAGCACTTAGAGATCTCTTCCACGTAAATACAGGGAAAATTCAGTGTCAGGCATACCTCGGAGAGCCAAGCAATTATCGACACTACGGATGACTGGACGTATTGTTAACTGTAGTTGCAATTTTCTTTTGTACAAATACGACGTATGTATATGCTTTAATTTGTTGTCAAATACATTTTTTCTACTGAGTAACCCCACCACGACCTTACTTAACGACTATGTGGATGCATGGCAACAGTTTTCCTTTTCGTTTTGTCTGTGAGTGGGATAAAAGTAATGAAAACCAAGCTGTACAGAACGTAACATTCTGTGTGCGCAGATCTGTTGCTGTTAAAGTACAGTTCATACGTTTCTTGCATTCTACACAGCGAAAATATATTGCGGCCCATGACTACGCACAATACCTGAACAAACATGTAGTTGTATCTCTGGTTTCTGACACGAATTGAAAAGCACACGAGAGTAAATGCGCGGCTGCTGATTCTTTATAAAGCAGAGCAAAAGTGAGTGACGTGTGGCTTTAATAAGTGGGAGAGAAATGGGAGTCTCCGGCCCACATCGGTTCGGCCATCAGCGATGTTATTAACATCAGCGTTGATACCGTATCGGCCTCCAATTTGGTGGCGCATCAGGTAATACATCACAAGGGCGGAGCGGCCATCAGCAACGCTGTATAGCTATATAAATAAATTACAGGTCGCGACCTGCAATGGGTGGTGAGGGGAGGGGAGCGGAGGGGGAGGGAAGGGCTTACTAATTCCGCCAGCGCTAACGCGATTCCGGCGGCTAAAATGCGCGTCCCCACATGTGATGGCGTAAAAACTGCGACCCGTCACACGAAACCGGCGGGGCTCGCGTTGCTGGTTAACGCCGGAACACGTCCACGGTACTCTACTGTTTCACTGCCCCCATGAATTTTTAACATTTTTCTTCTAGACTAAACTACATGTAATGGGAAGTGATTAAAAATGAAGAGTACTAAGAATTAGTGTATTAGACGACACTAGTAAGCTTATACCTCAACGAAAAAGAGAGAAATATTGAAAACGCCATAGGAAAGGGATATGCGCATATACAGGGTGGACCATTGATAGTGACCGGGCCAAATATCTCACGAAATAACCATCAAACGAAAAAACTACAAAAACCGAAACTCGTCCAGCTTGAAGGGGGAAACCAGATGGCGCTATGGTTGGTCCGCTAGATGGCGCTGCCATAGGTCAAACGGATATCAAATGCGTTTTTTTTTTAATAAGAACCCAAATTTTTTAATTACATATTCGTGTAGTACGTAAAGAAATATGAATGTTTTAGTTGGACCACTTTTCTCACTTTGTGATAGATGGCAATGTGATAGTCACAAACGTATACGTACGTGGTGTCACGTAACATTCCGCCAGTGAGGGCGGTATTTGCTTCGTGATACATTACCCGTGTTAAAATAAACCGTTTCCCAATTGCTGAAAAGGTCAACATCGTGTTGATGTATGGCTCTTGTGATCTAAATGCCCAACGGGCGTGTGCTATGTATGCTGCTCAGTATCCTGGACGACATCATCCAAGTGTCCGGACCGTTCGCCGGTTAGTTACGCTACTTAACGAAACAGGAACTGTTCAGCCACGTGTGAAACGTCAACTACGACCTGCAACAAATGATGATGACCAAATAGGTGTTTTAGCTGCTGTCGTTGCTAATACGCACATCAGTAGCAGACAAATTGCGCGACAGTCGGGAATCTCAAAAATGTCGGTGTTGAGAATGCTACATCAACATCGATTGCAGCCGTACCATATTTCTATGCACCAGGAATTGCATGGCAGCGACTTTGAACGTCGTGTACAGTTCTGCCACTGGGCACAAGAGATATTACGGGACGATGGCAGGTTTTTTGCACGCGTTCTATTTAGCGACGAAGCGTCATTCACCAACAGCGGTAACGTAAACCGGCATAATATGCACTACTGGGCAACGGAAAATCCACGGTGGCAGCGACAAGCGGAACATCAGCGACCTTGGCAGGTTAATGTATGGTGCGGCATTATGGGAGGAAGGATAAATGGCTCAAATGGCTCTGAGCACTATGGGACTCAACTTCTGAGGTCATTAGTCCCCTAGAACTTAGAACTAGTTAAACCTAAGGACATCACAAACATCCATGCCCGAGGCAGGATTCGAACCTGCGACCGTAGCGGTCCTGCGGTTCCAGACTGCAGCGCCTTTAACCGCACGGCCACTTCGGCCGGCAAGGATAATTGGTCACCATTTTATCGATGGCAATCTAAATGGTGCAATGTATGCTGATTTCCTACGGAATGTTCTACCGATGTTACTACAAGATGTCTCACTGAATGACAGAATGGCGATGTACTTCCACCATGATGGATGTCCGGCACATAGCTCGCGTGCGGTTGAAGCGGTATTGAATAGCAAATTTCATGACAGGTGGATTGGTCGTCGAAGCACCAATACCATGGCCCGCACGTTCACCGGATCTGCCGTCCCCGGATCTCTTTCTGTGGGCAAAGTTGAAGGATATTTGCTATCGTGATCCACCGACAACACCTGACAACATGCGGCAGCGCATTGTCAATGCGAACTACTCGCTGTTGAGAGGAATGTTGTTACACATATTGCCAAATTCATTTTGGTTGACTGACATCACTTTGAGGAATTATTGCATTAATGTGGTATTTACAGGTAATCAGACTGTAACGGCATGCGTTCTCAGAAATGATAAGGTACATGTATCACATTGCAATAACCGAAATAAAATGTTCAAACGTACCTACGTTCTGCATTTTAATTTTAAAAGCCTACCTTTTAACAACTGTTCGTCTAAAATTGTGATCCATATATTTATTACAGCGCCATCTATCACAAAGCGAAAAAAGTGGTCCAACTAAAATATTCATATTTCTTTACGTACTATACGACTATGTAATAAAAAATGGGGGTTTCTATTTGAAAAAACGCTGTTGATATCCATTTGACCTATGGCAGCGCCATCTAGCGGTCCAACCATAGCGCCATCTGATTTCCCCCTTCAAGCTAGACAAGTTTCGTTCTTTGCAGTTTTTTCGTTTGACGCTTATTTCGTGAGATATTTGGTCCGGTCACGATCAATGGACCACCCTGTATAGACGGCAGTAGTATCGCGTACACAAAGTATAAAAGGGCAGAGCATTGACGGAGCTGTCATTTGCACTCAGGTCATTCACGTGAAAATATTTTCGACGTGTTTTCCGATGTGATTACTGCAGCAAGACAGGAATCCAGACATTGAACGCGGAATAATAGTTGGAACTAGATGCTTGACGAAGTCTATTTCGTAAATCGTTAGCGAATTCAATTTTCCGAGATCCGTAATATCAAGGGTGTGTCGGGAATACCAAATCCCAGGCATTGTATCTCACCTCGGACAACGCAGTGGCCGATGGACTTCACTTAACGACTGAGAGCGGCGACGTTTGCATACAGTTCTCAGTGCTAATAATCACTGAAATCAATGTGGGACGTACAATGAACGCGTCCGCTATGAGAGTGCAGCAAAATTTCGCCTTAATAGGCTATGACAGCAGACGACCGAAGCGAGTGCCTGCACTAACAGCATGACATAACCTGCAGCTCCTCCCCTGTACTCGGGACCATTTCCGTTGGACCCTAGAAGACCGGAAAACAGTGGCCTGGTCAAATGAGTCCAGATTTTAGTTGGTAAGAGGTGATGATAGCATCCAAATGTGGCGTAGACCGTGCGAAGCCTCGTTATCAACAAGCCACAGTGCAAGCTAACAGTGGCTCCATAATGGTGTGTGCTGTGTTTACATGGAATGGACTGCAGCGATAGTCGATTGGAAAGGGTTACTTGGAGACCATTTCATCCATTCATGGATGTTATGTTCCCAAAGAATGATGGAATTCTTGTTGGTGACAGTGCGCCATGTCACCGGGTCACAGTTGTTCGCAAGTGGTAAAAAGAACATTCTCGACAGTTCGCGCGAACAATCTGGCCACTCAGATCGCCCGACATGAATCCCATGTACCATGTATGGGACGTAATCCAGAAGTCGTGCGCAAAATCCTGCATGGCAACACTTTTGCAATTGTGGGCGACTATGTATTTCTTGACGGGGACTTCCATCGTCTTTTTGAGGCTTTGTCCCGTCGAGTTGCCGCACTGCACTGGTCAAAAGGCGGTCCGATACGTTATTACGAGGTATCCCATAACTTTGGCCACCTCAATGTCAGTACAGACAGTAATGTTTTAACAACGGGCCCTCAAGGACGTTTGAAAAAAAAAACGTCAATAAATGTTGACGCACTGAATTCTTCTGAATCAGTTGAACTGTTAATGGGAAAATTTGTGATGGAAGATCGCAATACAACTGCGTTTGTTAAGTTGCTACTTTTCTACACCGGTGGCAGACAAAGGAGTGCGAACTGCATCACATCTGCACCAGTTACAATTTAACACAGTGTGTCGCGTGCCTAAACCAGTCTTGACTGTGTAATTCATATGAACGGATTATCTGCTGAACAAGGTTTCAAAGACAGGCTGGCGTGATGGGAAATAACACGCAGTAATGAAGCTAGCTGAGATACAATGTCAAAAGCGTACAGTTTAATTTTACATTAGAATGAAACAGGAAGAAACGCACTTCCAGAAGAAGTATGGATGCAACGCCGCCAAGTTGAATAATTGTTTTCGTGCAGCCTCAAGGCCGGCCGGTGTGGCCGATCGGTTCTAGGCGCTTTATTCCGGAACCGCGCGAACGCTACGGTCGCAGGTTAGAATCTTGCCTCGGACGTGGATGTGTGTGATATCCTTAGGTTAGTTAGGTTTAAGTGGTTCTAAATTTTATGGGACTGATGACCTCGGATGTTAAGTCCCATAGTGCTCAGAGCCATTTGAACCACTTGTTTTATTTAAATCACTCTGCTGGGCGATACCAATAAATGAAAGCTATATTGCAATTTCTGAAAAAACAATTTATATTTTACAGCAGATGTTTCGCATCCATTTTTAACACAATATTTCTCATTCTCTAACCATAGGAGAAAGAAAATTTACACAGAAGGTGAAAAAAAGTGGGAGGGGAAAAAAGTGTACCATTCGTTCTGCATTCCAGTGTGTCACGCAGCATCCTAACTGTTTTGGCAACAGCAGGTTGTAATTGTATTAAACGACTGTTTGCGGCTTCTCTTGGAAGGCCTAGAAACTGGTCGCACGTGCCTCGTATTACAATAAAAACCCACTCACATCAAGGTTTTGAAATCAAAGCCACTTCTGAATACCTTACAGACACAGTGTTGAGGCACAAGAGATAACAAAGCCCTCGATGCTCTCATATTTGAAGAGTAAGGTGCCGTAATGGGCAGAGAGCTATTGTGACTAACAGATCGTAGTAAAGATGAAGGGGACAGTATAGTACGTGAAGCTATAGCCTCACATTATTCTACGTCGACCGGCAACTGTCAGCACCCATGTGACCCATTTCTTTACAATGTATACAAAAAGGGCCACGATGACTTGTTGGATGTATGTCCCATTTGTGTGTAATCACATGGCGCGGGTTATAACTGCGCAAGGTCTTTTTTTTTTTTTTTTTTTTAAAAAAAATCACTCATCTTCCTCGCAAATAGTGTAAGCTGAAGTGCCTCATGCAAGTCGAAGGCGATGGCACTTGGAGCTTGCTTCGATCTGTATGTCGAGGCCTCTAAAGAAGACGTGTATCACTCTGTCCTCCGCTTCCTCTCTTAGCTCATTGTTTCTTGCTTGATCTGACCTCAATATATTGCGGGGCACGTAACTCTGTGATACATTTCAAGGTCTTCCTCTTTTTCTGTCTCGGAGTAGACAATTTATCACTGCACTAACTTACGCCTCTCTTGTCTGAACACCTCTCTCTTAATCCCATGGCCATCTCATGAAATTTATCTGCGTTTTTAACGTATTTAACGGTTCTACGTAAGTACGTCCAAAAACTTTAAGTGTGTCACATTCAGTTGGAAGTCATCAGAGAATGAGCAAATTGCAGCAAAGTCAGGAACGTGTTTTGAAACGGTATTAATATTTTCTTGCCCCCCCCCCCCCCCCAAAAAAAAAAACAGGAACAAAAGTTGTAAGAGATCTATTACTAAGGAATTTATTGCTAGCGCACTCGAGCAGATGTAATTTCGATGGATTGCTCACGCGCGGCCTGCGGTATGAAGCTGTAAGAGAATGTCAGACCAGAGAGCAGTGTTGGCTGCAGTAAGAGCTGTGTCAGTAGGAGTAAGTAGTAGCTAGCAGTCTGGTGCATGGAGTTGGCAGGACCGGTCGTGGGGAGCGATGGCGGTACCTGAGCATTGTAGTATAAGGTAAAAGTAACTGCGCGCATATGTTGTTTGTTACAACTAAATTTGTACTATTGTTATATTAAGTCCCACGTAAATGTTTTAAAAATCTTTTAATAATAATCTTTTTTAAAAAGTTAACTTTTTGACATTCATTCATTTGAATTTAAAGAATTTACTAATTTCTGCAATCCAAGGTCATCCTGATAATCGTAAAGAAAAATGAGTTGTTTCTTTTTATACATGACAAATCTAGCGGCCAAAATTGCACTGGGCTGTGCAGAAAATTTTCTAATAGGAGCAGATCTATATGCGTTATCCGGCGACTTCATTGAGGTAAGAATTTTCAATTTATTCAGCATGATCTTTTAGGGCCATGACGCAGCACTGCTGACGTCCAAATTTACCAGTTTAGATTCACAGTCAGTTAATTATTGAAAGATTATATATGAGTCACATTTTTTATTGGGAGGTTGGTCACGTCATTATTGCGAGGTTAGAGAATAATAGACTGTTGGGAGGTTACACTGAATGTGAATGATGTATATATATTTTTACTGTTGGGAGGTTACAATGTAACTGCTGGGAAACCGCGCCCTGTGACTGGCTATGAAATGATGATACTGTTCTCAGCATCCCTAGGCCCCTCAAAGGTAGCCTGAATCTCCATTTGACACAATCAGTTGCCTCAGTGCCTTTTCAAACTTCCCCTCTACGCCCATCTTTTTAAGCGGTAAGTTTATACACCTTCTCTTGCAGAGTTTTACAAGGATCTTCGCTATTACCTATAGCCCCACGCATTACTTGCGAGCATATAACAGCCACTTTGGTATGCTCGATATCTTCGCACAAAAGTGTTAAATCCAGCCTAGTCGTCAAATGCGTGGTGTCTAGGAACCCTGCTTTATGGGATCGCTAGACAACATTCAAACAAATCGTATTAATGAGTAATTAACAATACTTAAGTTTGAGAAATACATACGTGTGTCGCAAGTAAAGGGCGACATGCAAAATAAACAAGCTTCTTCAGTGTACGCAACTCGTAAGTTAAGCGAAGTAATGCAGTTGACGCTCCCATTCAGGTCGCAAGTCTTGAAGCTTCTCTTCCATGGGCCGCGACCAATCGGGCGCGGCGGTTATGTCCTCTTCGTATAAGGGCCGCTGTTGGGCGAGGGGTCGGTCAGCGCGCAATTGGCTGACGTCTCTGCTCTATCGCTCCCGACTGCCGTGCCGGCGCTTGGCGTTACACCGTAAGAAAAAGATGAGATGAAGTAGATTTTCAGTTTTTGATTTTACAGCGTATACATTATACCACTAATTAACCAGTGCTCAAAACTCCCTTGAATATTTATAATTCACAACTACAAAATCGAGTCAAATTAATGTGACCACCGCCAATGTTCGACGGCAACGTCAACTAACCACCCACACACGGCAGATGCCAGCACCAGCACTGGAGCGTATACAGGGTGGTCCATTGATAGTGACCGGACCAAATATCTCACGAAATAAGTGTCAAACGAAAAATCTACAAAGAACGAAACTTGTCTAGCTTGAAGGTAGAAACCAGATGGCGCTTTGGTTGGCATGCTAGGTGGCGCTGCCATAGGGCAAACGGATATCAACTGCGTTTTTATAAATAGGAATCCCCATTTTTATTACATATTCTTGTAGTATGTAAAGAAATATGAATGGTTTAGTTGGAGCACTTTTTTCGCTTTGTGATAGATGGCGCTGTAATAGTCACAAACAAGTGGCTCACAATTTCAGACGAACAAATGGCTCTGAGCACTATGGGACTCAACTGCTGAGGTCATTAGTCACCTAGAACTTAGAACTAGTTAAACCTAACTAACCTAAGGACATCACAAACATCCATGCCCGAGGCAGGATTCGAACCTGCAACCGTAGCGGTCTTGCGGTTCCAGACTGCAGCGCCTTTAACCGCACGGCCACTTCGGCCGGCTCAGACGAACAGTTGGTGGCAACAGGTAGGTTATTTAAATTAAAATACAGAACGTAGGTACCTTGGAACATTTTATTTCGGTTGTTCCAATGTGATTCATGTACCATTGTGATGGTACCATTTCTGAGAACGCCTGCTGTTACATCGTGATTACCTGTAAATACCACATTATTGCAATAAATGCTCAAAATAATGTCTGTCAACCTCAATACATTTGGCAATACGTGTAACGACATTCCCCTCAACAGCGAGTAGTTCGCCTTCCGTAATGTTCGCACTTGCATCGACAATACGCTGACGCGTGTTGTCAGGCGTTGTCGGTGGATCGCGATAGCAAATATCCTTCAACTTTCCCCACAGAAAGAAATCCGGGGACGTCAGATCCGGTGAACGAGCGGGTCATGGTATGGTGCTTCGACGACCAATCCACCTGTTATGAAATATGCTATTCAATACCGCTTCAACCGCAAGCGAGCTATGTGCCGGACATCCATCATATTGGAATTACATCGCCATTCTGTCATGCAGTGAAACATCTTCTAGTAACATCAGTAGAACATTCCGTAGGAAATCAGCATACATGGCACCATTTAGATTGCTATCGATAAAATGGGGGCCAAATGTCCTTCCTCCCACAATGCTGCATCTTCCATTAACCCGCCAAGATCGCTGATGTTCCACTTGTCGTAGGCATCGTGGATTTTCCGTTGCCCAATACTGCATATTATGCCGGTTTACGTTACCACTGCTGGTGAATGACGCTTCGTCGCTAAACAGAACGCGTGCAAAAAATGTCATCGTCCCGTAATTGTGCCCAGTGGCAGAACTGTACACGACGTTCAAATTCGTCGACATGCAATTCCTGGTGCATAGAAATATGGTACGGCTGCAATCGATGTGGATGTAGCATTCTCAGCACCGACGTTTTTGAGATTCCCGTTTCTCGCGCAGTTTGTCTGCTACTGATGTGCGGATTAGCCGCGACAGCAGCTAAAACACCTATTTAGGCATCATCATTTGTTGCAGGTCGTGGTTGCCGTTGCACATGTGGCTGAACAGTTCCTGTTTCGTTAAATAACGTAACTGTCCGGCGAACGGTCCGGACACTTGGATGATGTCGTCCAGGATACCGAGCACCATACATAGCATACGCCCGTTGGGCATTTTGATCACAATAGCCATACATCAACACGATATCGACCTTTTCCGCAATTGGTAAACGGTCCATTTTAACACTGGTAATGTATCACGAAGCAAATACTGTCCGTACTGGCGGAATGTTATGTTATACCACTTGTACGTTCGTGACTATTACAGGAACATCTGTCACAGAGCGGAAAAAATGGTCCAACTAAAACATTCATATTTCTTTACCTAGTACACGAATTTGTAATAAAAATGGGGGTTTCCTATTTTAAAAAAATCGCAGTTGATATCCGTTTGACCTATGGCAGCGCCATCTAGCGGGGCAACCATAGCGCCATCTGGTTTCCACCTTCAAGCTAGATGAGTTTCGTTCTTGGTAGTTTTTTGGTTTTTTGCTTATTTTTTGAGATATTTGGCCCTGTCACTATCAATGGACCACCTTCATAAAGCGTGTCTGGGGAAAGTGAAGAAGAGTGCAGTCAAGGAATAATTTATCTGACGTCCTAGTACGCTGTGATCACTGGTCTTTGGCAAACTGTAGAACAATACCCGAATCGGCAAATTTTGTAAGCTGTTCGCTTGCGCCGTGATTAAAGTAAACCGTGCATGGCAAAATGGTGCTGTCAGACCGGTGCCGAGGTGCAACCCAACCCACAGGTGGCGAACGACGGGCGCAGAGATGTGTACGAGGGAATAAGCGTTCAACTATTGAGCAACTGACTACCCAGATCAATCAAGGAGCTACCAACACTTTCTCGTCAACGTCCGTTCAGCGAACGTAGCTGCGTATGGGCCTTCGCAGCAGTCGCCTAGTGCATTCACCCATGCTGACTGCTGTTCATCAGTCACGAAGGCTGGAGTTTACACGCCAGTACCGCAACAGGATGTTCACTGAGTGCAGACAGGTGGCGATCTCTGACGAATCACGTTTTTCGAAGGGCGTTAGAAAAGTCCGTGCAAAGAAAAAAACTACTCACGTATTTGTGGTAACTTTTTTCATTTTTCGACAGAGACTCCTTTTAGACTTATACACTTTGTCCAACGCTGTTCTAATTTGTTGATCCCTTTCGATTAATACGAATTATCCAAGTCTGCAAAATAGCTCTTAGTTGCTGCCGCCGGCCGAGGTGGCCGAGCGGTTCTAGGCGCTGCAGTCTGGAACCGCGCGAACGCTATGGTCGCAGGTTCGAATACTGCTTCGGGCATGGATGTGTGTGATGTCCTTAGTTTAGGGGTAGCGTCTTTGACTCATAATCAAAACGTCTTCGGTCCCGGGTTCGATCCCCGCCACTGCCTAAATCTCGATAAATAATCAGCATTGGCGGCCGAAGACTTCCGGCATAAGAAGTCAGCCTCATTCTGCCAACGGCCTTGTCAAAGAGGGCGGAGGAGCGGATAGAGGTTCAGGGCACTCTCTTGTCCTAGGGGTGGGAAATTGCCCCTAAAGGCGGAAGAATCAGCAATGATCAACTACATGAGGATGCAGAAGGCAATGGAAACCACTGCATTAAAGACACGTAACGTGTATCCACAGGACATGTGGCCTGTAATTGAGGAAGTGTGATGATGATCTCTCCATTGGTAAAAGATTCCGAATAGTCCCCCATTTGGATCTCCGGGCGGGGACTGCCAAGGGGGAGGTTACCATGAGAAAAAGATTGAATAATCAACTAAAGGATAACGTTCTACGAGTCGGGGCGTGGAATGTCAGAAGCTTGAACGTGATAGGGAAACTAGAATATCTGAAAAGGGAAATGCAAAGGCTCAATCTGGATATAGTAGGGGTCAGTGAAGTGAAGTGGAAGGAAGACAAGGATTTCTGGTCAGATGAGTATCGGGTAATATCAACAGCAGCAGGAAATAGTATAACAGGTGTAGGATTCGTGATGAATAGGAAGGTAGGGCAGAGGGTGTGTTACTATGAACAGTTCAGTAACCGTGTTGTTCTAATCAGAATCGACAGCAGACCAACACCGACAACGATAGTTCAGGTATACATGCCGACGTCGCAAGCTGAAGATGAACAGATAGAGAAAGTGTATGAGGATATTGAAAGGGTAATGCAGTATGTAAAGGGGGACGAAAATCTAATAGTCATGGGCGACTGGAATGCAGTTGTAGGGGAAGGAGTAGAAGAAAAGGTTACAGGAGAATATGGGCTTGGGACAAGGAATGAAAGAGGAGAAAGACTAATTGAGTTCTGTAACAAGTTTCAGCTAGTAATAGTGAATACCCTGTTCAAGAATCACAAGAGGAGGAGGTATACTTGGAAAAGGCCGGGAGATACGGGAAGATTTCAATTAGGTTACATCATGGTCAGACAGAGATTCCGAAATCAGATACTGGATTGTAAGGCGTACCCAGGAGCAGATATAGACTCAGATCACAATATAGTAGTGATGAAGAGTAGGCTGAAGTTCAAGACATTAGTCAGGAAGAATCAATACGCAAAGAAGTGGGATACGGAAGTACTAAGGAATGACGAGATTCGTTTGAAGTTCTCTAACGCTATAGATACAGCAATAAGGAATAGCGCAGTAGGCAGTACAGTTGAAGAGGAATGGACATCTCTAGAAAGGGCCATCACAGAAGTTGGAAAGGAAAACATAGGTACAAAGAAGGTAGCTGCGAAGAAACCATGGGTAACAGAAGAAATACATCAGTTGATCGATGAAAGGAAGAAGTACAAATATGTTCCGGGAAAATCAGGAATACAGAAATAAAAGTCGCTGAGGAATGAAATAAATAGGAAGTGCAGGGAAGCTAAGACGAAATGGCTGCAGGAAAAATGTGAAGACATCGAAAAAGATATGATGGTCAGAAGGACAGACTCAGCATACAGGAAAGTCAAAACAACCTTTGGTGACATTAAAAGCAACGGTGGTAACATTAAGAGTGCAACGGGAATTCCACTGTTAGATGCAGAGGAGAGAGAGCAGATAGGTGGAAAGTTTTGTGGACTGGCAAGACAGCCAATCCACTAGGACGGGAGGCCGAAGGGCACGCGTTTAAGCTCACGCAGGATGGCGTGAGGTCTTGAACAGGACAACGTCTTTATAGTAGCAAAAATAGTACGTAGCTTCTGGAATACTTAACTTTAATCCATAATTGGTGAACATCGGTCTGACGGTACATGCATCACAAAATAAATAGCAATTGATAATGGCGCCTCGCTAGGTCGTAGCAAATGACGTAGCTGAATGCTATGCTAACTATCGTCTCGGCAAATGAGAGCGTAATTTGTCAGTGAACCATCGCTAACAAAGTCGGCTGTACAACTGGGCGAGTGCTAGGAAGTCTCTCTAGACCTGCCGTGTGGCGGCGCTCGGTCTGCAATCACTGATAGTGGCGACACGCGGGTCCGACATATACTACCGGACCGCGGCCGATTTAAAGGCTATCACCTAGCAAGTGTGGTGTCTGGCGGTGACACCATATTCCTCCCCCGCAAATCGGCGTACGGTTGTGTTATAAGGCTTCCGCCCGCCGTGGGGAGGACCCCATGTTGACGTATGCGACGAGGTGGGGAGCCTAACAACAGGCGAGGCTGTGCCACCCGCACGCTGCCATTCGCTCCGAGGGGAGCTAGGAAATGCCTGAAAACCTAGTCCAGGGTGCACGCCAACATGCGGTGCATGCGCCCGGAAAGAGACAGGAGGGGCCGAAGGGTCGACCTCCATCGGGTCGGGGCACTCGACGGCCGAAGACGCCATGTGGTCCGGAGCGGGCAAGAAGTCCATGGCGGAGGACAACGGGTCACGGGAAGCGATCGGCGGCGCGTGACCCAGGGAGGCGCCCGGCGGTTGCAGCGACGCATCCAATTCGGGCGTCGCCGGCGGGAGAACACGCGGCGGCGGCGACGCGTCGCCATGGGGCAAAATGGAAGGCAGCGTCGGTAACACCTGGTACTGAGGCGAGCCAGTAGTTGGGTCCCCAGGACGCTGACCGGATGGCACCGTCGCTGAAAGCAGACGGGGAGCGGCAGAACCCGTGCGACGACAGAGGCGCAGCTGATTAAGATGCCGGCGCACCTCACCAGAGGCCCCCAAAACCAGATACATAGCGCGGCCGAGGCAGCGAAGAATGCGCCATTCGAGCCAACGCCGTGAGCCTCGATAGTTACGATAGTAGACAACGTCGCCTGGAGCAAAAGCAGGTGTCTGCCGCTGCACAGGAACCTGATGCGGCGGATGTAGCAAAGACATCAAGGTTCGGTGAGGACAACCGTGGAGCAACTCAGCCGGCGAGCGACCATCTCGGGGCTGAGAGCGATACGAGGACAAAAAGATCAACAACGTGTCCTCCCGATAATGCGACTCTTTCAACTTCAACATCTGTGACTTGATAGTCCTGACCAATCGTTCAGCAGCACCGTTTGACTGCGGCGAAAACGGCGCGGACGGCAGATGTTGAATACCATTGGCCTTGCAGAATGACTGAAATTCTGCGGACATGAATTGTGGGTCATTGTCGGAAACAATAGTCTGTGGAAGACTTTCAATGCAAAAGATAGCGGATAACACTTGGATGGTGGCTGATGACGTCGTGGAAGACTTCCAGACAACAAAAGGAAAATTACTGAATGAATCTACCACAACCAACCATCGAGCATTCCAGAATGGACCGGCAAAATCGATGTGTAAGCGTTGCCAAGGGGTAGTGGCTTTCGGCCATGCAAAGAATTTCCGCGGTGGTGCTGACTGTTGTTCGGCACACACCATGCAAGAAGAGCACATATTCGTAATCGCAGCATCGATTCCGAACCAAGTACAGTGCTGACGAGCAAGTTGTTTCGTGCGCACTATACCCCAATGTCTTTGGTGGAGAAGCCGTGAGACAGAGGACTGTAACGAACGTGGGACCACGAGCCTGGACTGATCATTATCAGAGCGCAACAGCAAAACACCACGTCGAACAAAAAGTCTCTCCTTGTGAGCAAAAAATCGGCCAACCAACGGATCCTCGATCCGGGACTTTGACAAGGGCCATTGCGTAGCAACAAAACGCAGAACGGAAGCAAGGACAGGGTCGGCAGCTGTGGCCGTAGCTACCCAACGAAAATCAATCGGAAACGATTCGACCACCCCATCGGTTTCCGAATCAATGAATATGCAAGCAAGTTCGGAAGAATCGAATGCTCTATCCTCAGCAACAGGCAAACGGGACAACGCATCGGCGTTTCCGTGCTTAGCAGTGGACCGATACAAGATATCGTAGCGGTACTGCGAGAGGAAAATAGACCAGCGAATAAATTTCTGCGCTGTACGTGGAGGTACAGGCTTGGTCGGATGAGAAAGCGATGTCAAAAGTTTGTGGTCTGTGATGATGGTAAAGTGACGACCATACAAGAAATCATGAAACTTTGTAACACCAAAGACGAGAGCCAAAGCTTCTTTCTCGATCTGTGAATAATTTCTTTGTGCAGACGAGAGCAATTTGGACGCAAAGGCAATAGGGCGATCGTGCGAACCATCTTTGTGCGCAAGCACAGCACTGGTCCCGAAATCCGATGCATCCACCATCAACAAAAGGGGCTTCTGGGGATCGAATGGCGTAAGGCAAGTATTGGAAAGCAACGCCGATTTCAACTGGCAAAAGGTGCGTTCGTATTCCGTCGACCAGACGAACGGAACACCTTTACGGCATAAGCGATGAAGCGGAGCTGAAATGGAAGAGGCGTGACGCACATAGCGATGATAATAATTAATTTTTCCCAGCACACTCTGTAACTGCTTCAAATTCTGCGGCGAGGCAAGTCTTGTATGGCACGGAGGTGCGCTGGACTGGGATGTATGCCTTGGGCATTGAGGACATGTCCCGGATAGGGTAAGTCACGAGCAAAAAACACACATTTGTCCTTCCGCAAGCGAAGACCATTTTGTCGCAAGACCTGAAATAATGTTCGGAGATTGGCTAAATGTTCTCCTTCCGTCTTTCCGGAGATCACAATATCGTCCAGATAGTTTGCTGCAGTAGGGACGGACGCACAAACAGTTTGTAAATATTGCTGAAACAATGCAGGGGCGGATGCACACCCGAATGGCAGTCGTTTGAATCGGTACAAACCAAGATGCGTGTTAACCACCAAAACGCGCTGGGAGTCTTCGTCCACCGGTATTTGCAAGTACGCATCTGCTAGGTCCAACTTCGAAAAATATTTACCCGGGCACAGTTTGTCAAAAAGATCTTCCGGGCGGGGTAAAGGAAAAGTTGCAATCACTAGTTGTGGATTCACTGTTGCCTTGAATGCCACACAAAGTCTCAATTTTCCGGAAGGTTTTGGCAAAGTTACTAAGGGTGATGCCCAGAGAGAAGCCTGCACACGTTCAATCACACCTTGTGATTCCAAATCGTGTAATGTTCTTGCGACCTCATCACGCAATGCGTGGGAAACATTGCGCGCTCTGAAAAATTTCGGTTGCGCGTTTACTTTCAGTTCCAAATGTGCTTTATAGTTGTTAGCGCAACCAAGGCCGGGTGCAAAAATGTCTGCAAACTCTTCACACAGACGAGAAACACTGTCTGAAGGCACAGTCTAGTTCACTGATAGGACCTGATTGACTACAGACAAGTTAAACAACTGAAATAAATCTAAACCAAACAGGTTCACTGCAGAAGAAGAACGAAGGACGTACAATGACACAAGTTTTGTTTGTCCTTTGTATGTTGCAAGAAGGCTGCACTGTCCTAACACAGGGACTGCTTGTCCTGAATAACTACTTAACATTTGCGGCACGCAACGGAGGGGTGCCCAGCTGTTTGTACGTGTCGTGATTGATCAGTGAAACTGCAGCTCCGGTATCAAGCTGGAATGGGATCACTTTGCCGTTAATGTCCAAATCGACAAAAAGTTTATTGTCCTGCTGACGACAAGAGCGACTGTCTCGTGCAGCGTGAACTGACACTGGTACAGAATCACTTGCGACTTGACGGGATTTCCGTCGATGTCGACACACACTATTTGTGGGACGAACACAGTCACTGTTAGAGAGAGTGGCACTGGGCGGAGTGGAATGAACTACATGACTTTCCATGGGCGAAGGTTCACGAGCCCGAGTATTCTTGGTGCGTTTCCGATTCTGGCGCGAAGCAAAGGGCCTGGAATGGTTGTGAGTGTCCGATCTGAGCTTTTTCAGGCAAACACTCTGAACATGTCCTTTTTTATTACAGAAAAAGCAAATAGCCTGGCGTGACGGGCAATTCTCACGCGAATGTCTAGTAGCACACCGCGGGCATGATTTTAGCATTGCATTTGCTTGCCTACGCGGCACACGTGGCTGAGAGCCTGGTGGCAGCTGCGCGGAGGGGCGGGAGGGCTGTTTACTGTTCCGTGCAGCGTGCCTGGCGGGCCGGTTAATGTGACACACGGCTGGTGAAGTTTCAAATGATTCCTGAGCAAAGTCAAGTGTGTCCTGCCGATCCATTATGTCCATCACTTGTTGAAGGGAGGGATTGACTAGTTTCAAAATCTGTTCCCGTATACGAACATCAGAAACGTTCTGTGCAATTGCATCACGTACCATAGTATCTGAATAAGGGAGGCCACATTCACACTCAAAAGCACAATCCCTAGTAAGGCCTTGCAAGGTTGCAACTCACTCCCTATTAGTCTGACCTGCCGTACGTTTTGTATGAAAGGAGGTATACCTTTTCGCAACTACATTGACTGATTCTTTGAAATATGCATTTAATGCAGACAAAATTTCGTCGTAGGACAGAGTTGTTACGTCGCGTCGGGGAAATAATTTCACTATCACACGGTACGTCTGGACGCCTACGGATGCTAACAAAAAAGGCTGCCATTCGTTACCTTGAATTCTGTAGGCCCCGAGATGGAATACAAATTGGCGTGACCACTCAGTCCAGCTTTCCAGTGCCGCATCAAAAGGACGAAAAGGTGGTGCAACTGCGTGTTGTGGCTGCGGTAGCGGTGGAGCGACGGCTGCCGCATCGTTTTCCATTGCACGTTGACCCTGGACGGGCTGTCCAAGGGCATCCAATAAGACCTGCATCTGCTAGTTCCTGCAAGCGATAAAATTCGGACAGTACATCTGGAGATTGTGGCGAAGCCATGACACAAGTAAATCAGGGCAATATCAATACGAACGCAAAATCCCATTCTCGTCGCCAACTTTTGTGGACTGGCAAGACAGCCAATCCACTAGGACGGGAGGCCGAAGGGCACGCGTTTATGTTCACGCAGGATGGCGTGAGGTCTTGAACAGGACAAGGTCTTTATAGTAGCGAAAATAGTACGTATCTTCTGGAATACTTAACTTTAATCCATAATTGGTGAACATCGGTCTGACGGTACATGCATCACAAGATAAATAGCAATTGATAATGGCGCCTTGCTAGGTCGTAGCAAATGACATAGCTGAAGGCTATGCTAACTATCGTCTCGGCAAATGAGAGCGTAATTTGTCAGTGAACCATCGCTAGCAAAGTCGGCTGTACA
Organism: Schistocerca americana; assembly: GCF_021461395.2. Taxonomy (NCBI): domain Eukaryota; kingdom Metazoa; phylum Arthropoda; class Insecta; order Orthoptera; family Acrididae; genus Schistocerca; species Schistocerca americana. The sequence continues at coordinate 117,228,385 of NC_060122.1, read as the reverse complement.
ACTGGGGCGAGTGCTAGGAAGTCTCTTTAGACCTGCCGTGTGGCGGCGCTCGGTCTGCAATCACTGATAGTGGCGACACGCGGGTCCGACGTATACTACCGGACCGCGGCCGATTTAAAGGCTACCACCGAGCAAGTGTGGTGTCTGGCGGTGACACCACAGAAAGAATACACTGAAAGCCTCTATGAGGTTGAAGATTTGTCTGGTGTGATAGAAGAAGAAACAGGAGTCGATTTAGAAGAGATAGGGGATCCAGTATTAGAATCGGAATTTAAAAAAGCTTTGGAGGACTTACGGTCAAATAAGGCAGAAAGGATAGATAACATTCCATCAGAATTTCTAAAATCATTGGGGAAAGTGGCAACAAAACGACTATTCACGTTGGTGTGTAGAATATATGAGTCTGGCGACATACCATCTGACTTTCGCAAAAGCATCATTCACACAATTCCGAAGACGGCAAGAGCTGACAAGTGCGAGAATTATCGCACAATCAGCTTAACAGCTCATTCAACGAAGCAGCTTACAAGAATAATATACAGAAGAATGGAAAAGAAAATTGAGAATGCGCAAGGTGACGATCAGTTTGGCTTTAGGAAAAGTAAAGGGACGAGAGAGGAAATTCTGACGTTACGGCTAATAATGCAAGCAAGGCTAAAGAAAAATCAAGACACTTTCATAGGATTTGTCAACCTGGAAAAAGCGTTCGACAATATAAAATGGTGCATGCTCTTCGAGATTCTGAAAAAAGTAGGGGTAAGCTATAGGGAGAGACGGGTCATATACAATATGTACAACAACCAAGAGGAAATAATAAGAGTGGGCGATCAAGAACGAAGTGCTCGTATTAAGAAGGGTGTAAGAGAAGGCTGTAGCCTTTCACCCCTACTCTTCAATCTGTACATCGAGGAAGCAATGATGGAAATAAAAGAAACGTTCAGGAGTGGAATTAAAAATGCAAGGTGAAAGGATATCAATGATACGATTCGCTGATGGCATTGCTATCCTGAGTGAATGTGAAGAAGAATTAAATGATCTGCTGAACGGAATGAACAGTCTAATGAGTACACAGTATGGTTTGAGAGTAAATCGGAGATAGACGAAGGTAATGAGAAGTAGTAGAAATGAGAACAGTGAGAACCTTAACATCAGGATTCATGGTCACGAAGTCAATGAAGTTAAGGAATTCTGCTCCCTAGGCAGTAAAATAACCAGTGAAGGACGGAGCAAGGAGGACATCAAAAGCAGACTCGCTATGGCAAAAAGGCATTTCTGGCCAAGAGAAGTCTACTAATATCAAATACCGGCCTTAATTTGAGGAAGAAATTTCTGAGGATGTACGTCTGGAGTACAGCATTGTAAGGTAGTGAAACATGGACTGTGGGAAAACCGGAACAGAAGAGAATCGAAGCATTTGAGATTTGGTGCTATAGACGAATGTTGAAACGTTAGGTGGACTGATAAGGTAAGGAATGAGGAGGTTCTACGCAGAATCGGAGAGGAAAGGAATATGTGGAAAACACTGATAAGGAGAAGGGACAGGATGATAGGACATCTGCTAAGACATGAGGGAATGACTTCCATGGTACTAGAGGGAGCTGTAGAGGGCAAAAACTGCAGAGGAAGACAGAGATTGGAATACGTCAAGCGAATAATTGAGGACGTAGGTTGCAAGTGCTACTCTGAGATGAAGAGGTTAGCACAGGAAAGGAATTCGTGGCGGGCCGCATCAAACCAGTCAGAAGACTGATGACCAAAACAAAAAGAAAGAAAGTAGTTCTAAGTTCTAGGGGACTGATGACCTCAGAAGTTAAGTCCCATAGTGCTCAGAGCCATTTGAACCATTTGAGTTGCTGCAGTCACGTCCTCGTTTGAATAAAATATTTGTCCCACCAGCCATTTCTTCAAATTGGGGAACAAATAGTTGTCCGAGAGAGCTAAGGCTGGAAAATAGCGGGACGTCAAACGATCTGGAATCCTATTTTCATTAATTTTGCAACCATAACTGCTGAGGTGCGTGCTGGTGCATTGTCGTGATGGAAAAGGACTTTTTTACGGTCCAATCGCCAGCGTTTCCCTTGGGCTCCGATTTCAAACTGTCCAATAACGATGAATAATATGCACTTGTAATAGTTTTACCCTTTTCCAGATAGTCATAAAGATTACCCTTGCGAATCCCAAAAGACAGTCGTAATAACTTTTCCGGCTGAAGGAATAGTCTTCGCCTTTTTTGGTGCAGATTCTTGCTTGGTAACCCGTTGTTTCGATTTTTATTTGGTCTCATCAGTATAGTAATGTATCCATGTTTCATCATAGTGACGAAATGACACTTAAAGTCCTGCGGATTCTTCCTGAATAGCTGCAAACCATCCTTGCAACACTTCACACGATTCCGTTTTTGGTCAAGCGTGAGCAATCGCGGAACCCATCTTGCGGATGGCTTTCTCATGTCCAAATGTTTATGCAAAATACTATGTACCCGTTCATTCGAGATGCCCACAGCCCCAGAAACCTCACGCACCTTAACTCTTCTGTCATCCATCAGCATATCATGGATTTTATCAATGATTTCTGGACTCGTAACCTCCAGAGGCTGTCCAGAACGTTCAGAATCACTTGTGCTCTTATGGCCACTCCGAAAATTTTGAAACCACTTACAAACTGTTCTAATCGAAGGTGCAGAGTCACCGTAATGTTTATAACACTTAGTCTCCTGAGGCGTTTTGCCTTTCATAAAGTAATGTTTAATCACTACACGAAATTCTTTTTCGTCCATTTTTTGACAATCACTCGACTTCCTTGATTCACATGAATGCCGAACACAAAGAAATAGACCAATATGGCTGAAACCTGGTGTGCGTCCTTTCCAAAGATGCTACTAACTAAACATGACCTCGATAAGCGCCGGTGGTGCCATCTCTCGGACTTTGCACGGACTTTTCAAATGCCCCTCGTATGCACCATTGGACATCTAGCCGCAGACGCGTACGGCGTAAAACGTCTGAAAGCAAACACCTTGCAACAATAGTCGGAAGCGTCCATGCCAGAGGAGTGAGCCTTGTTGTCTGTGTACACCACTATATGCAGTTCTTTTTACTGAGCACGGTGGCATCTACCAGCAAGACAATGCAACGTGTCATGCAATTCCAAATTTACGCTCTTGCTTCGAAGAGCACGACGGTGCGTTTACTGAACTTTTCTGACCACCAGACTGCCTGTATAAATACCCAGCCGAGAAAATGTGACACCTCCCCAATAGGGCTATTCGCGCCACAGATGCTCAACGGAGCAGGTGGGCGTGGCACTAGAGTCTGCATGGCTCCACGTCCTTCACAGTACCTTTCAGAAGCGGTCTTCTTGCTCGTCTTGGAGAGGTTTGCGCAGCAAAAAGTGGTTACTCGGGCTTTCGACAGGTATCACATTAATATTTCCCAAATGAAGAAACAGCAGGAATATACGACAGCCAATCAGTTGCAAGAAACGGTGGTTTTCTAATAACCTTGACCACTGTTTCGACGGATCTAAACCCTCCTTCTGCAGAAGGACAGACACAAATTTCGCATTAGCAATTCACTCAGTGAAATCTGTCTCCACGTGACATTTATCGGCAACATTCTCTGTGTCCATATGCAAAAATTAAGGCCCCTAGAATCAAAGGATTGTGAGAGATTGCAGGGCACTCTCACTTCTGATTCGGTGTCGCCGAACGCATCGTGGTGTGCCGTCCTGACCAGCAAAAGGGTAAAGTATTCGCTATTAAGGCGTAGGGCTCGAATATATGCCTCTCAGCACCCTGTTCTTTGGAACCATATTTTTCTTTTTGGAATAGTAGAGTATAGATGCTTGATTGTGGGGCAGTTTTTGTGCCATACCCTGGATCCACTTGTATGAAGTCAGACAGAACTATTAGTGTTCTAGTTAGTGTCTTATGTCGATCTCCAGATGATCACTTTGTCCACCGTACACTCCACATTAGTGAAAGCGTTTGTCAAATGAAAATGTTTGTGTGACGTTTCTTTAGTCATTTTTTCCCTTGTGATGTTAAAAGTGACTAAATCTATTATCAGTAAACTCTTCCGGGCTAAGTTGCCGTGGTCGATCTGTAGAACTTCTTCTCCCTGACGTTTCGTTCTCAACTGCGGAGAACATCTTCCGAGGTGAGTCGACGACTGGCTGCTAGGAGCTGGGGCCGCCGCTTATATAGAGATCGTAGGGGGCGCCACCACACGTCACATGGCGTCGATGTGCAGCTATCTCTGGCTATCGTCTGTTCTCTCGATTGCAGGCAATCGATTGTCACGTGATTGATGCAACGTCGACCGCCATATCTTATCCAATTTTAATCCTTCTTCTTTACGATTAAAATTGTATTGATGTTTGTGGATTTCAATTGCCTCTCTATACATACGTGTATAATAGTGCGACGTCCTCGCTAGCACGCTTGTTTCACCAAATTTTATGTCGTGATCTCCATCCTTAAAAACATGTTCCGCTACTGCCGATTTGTCGATATGTCCCAAGCGACAGTTTCTTTTGTGCTCCGTCAACCGTGTATTGATGCTTCTTTTGGTACTTCCTATGTAAACCCTGCCGCAACTACACGGAATTTTATATACCCCTGGGGTGGCTAGGGGGTGACGAGCATCTTTTGTTGATCTTAGGCATTCACTAATTTTCTTAGTAGGCCTAAAAATGGTCTCTACCTGAAACTTGGCTAGTACTTTTCCAATGCGATCCGTGATATTATGGATGAACGGAAGAAATACTTTTCCAGCTGATGGTTGTTGCTGTCTCCCATTTTTAGGCATTTTTCTATTTGGGTGAAGTGCTCGATTAATCTCGTTTTTTGTATAACCATTTTTCGCAAAGGCCATTCGTAAATGATTTAGTTCTTCTTGTAAGTAGCCTGGTTCACAAATATTATTGGCCCTATCCACTAGTGTTTTTATGACCCCCCTCTTTTGCCTAGGGTGGTGGTTTGAGTTCTTATGGAGGTAGCGATCGGTATGTGTACCTTTCCTGTAGACCTTATGGCCTAAGGTCCCATCCGCCCGTTTGATAACTGATACATCCAAGAAGTTAAGTTGTCCATTCTTCTCCTTCTCCATAGTAAATTTAATCTTTGGGTTGATGCTATTTAAGTGTACCAGAAAATCATTCAAGTCTTCTTCCTCATGATTCCATATTACAAAGGTATCATCCACATACCGATACCACTTCGAGGGGCTTTTTTTGGCCGACTGCAATGCTTGATGTTCAAAGTATTCCATGAATAAATTCGCAATTGCGGGACTTAGGGGGCTTCCCATGGCTACCCCATCGATCTGTTCATAAAATTCACCATTATACTGAAAATAGGTTGAGGATAGACAGTGTTGGAACAAGGCTACTATATCAGTAGGGAACACTTTGAACATCAAGCATTGCAGTCGGCCAAAAAAAGCCCCTCGAAGTGGTATCGGTATGTGGATGATACCTTTGTAATATGGAATCATGAGGAAGAAGACTTGAATGATTTTCTGGTACACTTAAATAGCATCAACCCAAAGATTAAATTTACTATGGAGAAGGAGAAGAATGGACAACTTAACTTCTTGGATGTATCAGTTATCAAACGGGCGGATGGGACCTTAGGCCATAAGGTCTACAGGAAAGGTACACATACCGATCGCTACCTCCATAAGAACTCAAACCACCACCCTAGGCAAAAGAGGGGGGTCATAAAAACACTAGTGGATAGGGCCAATAATATTTGTGAACCAGGCTACTTACAAGAAGAACTAAATCATTTACGAATGGCCTTTGCGAAAAATGGTTATACAAAAAACGAGATTAATGGAGCACTTCACCCAAATAGAAAAATGCCTAAAAATGGGAGACAGCAACAACCATCAGCTGGAAAAGTATTTCTTCCGTTCATCCATAATATCACGGATCGCATTGGAAAAGTACTAGCCAAGTTTCAGGTAGAGACCATTTTTAGGCCTACTAAGAAAATTAGTGAATGCCTAAGATCAACAAAAGATGCTCGTCACCCCCTAGCCACCCCAGGGGTATATAAAATTCCGTGTAGTTGCGGCAGGGTTTACATAGGAAGTACCAAAAGAAGCATCAATACACGGTTGACGGAGCACAAAAGAAACTGTCGCTTGGGACATATCGACAAATCGGCAGTAGCGGAACATGTTTTTAAGGATGGAGATCACGACATAAAATTTGGTGAAACAAGCGTGCTAGCGAGGACGTCGCACTATTATACACGTATGTATAGAGAGGCAATTGAAATCCACAAACATCAATACAATTTTAATCGTAAAGAAGAAGGATTAAAATTGGATAAGATATGGCGGTCGACGTTGCATCAATCACGTGACAATCGATTGCCTGCAATCGAGAGAACAGACGATAGCCAGAGATAGCTGCACATCGACGCCATGTGACGTGTGGTGGCGCCCCCTACGATCTCTATATAAGCGGCGGCCCCAGCTCCTAGCAGCCAGTCGTCGACTCACCTCGGAAGATGTTCTCCGCAGTTGAGAACGAAACGTCAGGGAGAAGAAGTTCTACAGATCGACCACGGCAACTTAGCCCGGAAGAGTTTACTGATAAAGACGCCGGCCGTGAAAGCCTACATGGAATGAGTGACTAAATCTATTTTCATATAGATCACAACTCCTCCCTGTGTTCTGATTAACATTACCATTTTTATAAAAGTCCAGATTATAGAAGAAAGTAGCAAGCTTGCAATTGTAACATCATTAAAAAATCACTGTAACAGTTGCCGTAGTCCAGCCATGTTCAAAATATCAACTGGACAAACGAAATAGCAGTACAAAACTAGAAAATCTAACAATAACCTGTATAACTGGAACGGCATTGAGTGCCTCGCAGTTCAGTAGGTTCTTCTAATGCAAAATTACGAGAATCGCTGCATCGACTACTTCCTAGTCACTATATCTGCCACCAAACAATACGCTCAGTTGCACTTATTGAGGTGTCACCGCCAGACACCACACTTGCTAGGTGGTAGCCTTTAAATCGGCCGCGGGCCGGTAGTATAAGTCGGACCCGCGTGTCGCCACTGTCAGTGATTGCAGACCGAGCGCCGCCACACGGCAGGTCTAGAGAGACGTCCTAGCACTCGGCCCAGTTGTACAGCCGACTTTGCTAGCGATGGTTCACTGACAAATTACGCTCTCATTTGCCGAGACGATAGTTTGGATAGCCTTCAGCTACGTCATTTGCTACGAGCTAGCAAGGCGCCATTATCAATTGCTATTTATATTGTGATGCATGTACAGTCAGACCGATATTCACCAATTATGGATTAAAGTTAAGTATTCCAGCAGCTACGTACTTTTCTTGATAGTATAATTACTTTACCTGTTCCAGACCTCACGCCAGCCTGCGTGAGCTTAAACGCGTGGCTTTTGGCTTCCTCCAAACCCCGTGAATTGGCTCCTGCCAATTCACAACACTTATCGAGTCGTGGCATGACGTGACTGCAGCAACAAGGCGCATGGTAAGGACTGGCCAGCAGTGAATGCTGGCTGGCTGGAACTGTGGAGAGTAGACTTGGCCACTCTTTCCGTGTTTCAATACAGTGTATCGGTACGTAGAACTGTCTTAGTGATTCGAAACGGCTATGTTTCATTGCTTCGAAACATTGGTGTTTTATACCGCTCTGTCTAAGAAAACGGGACCAGATTCGATCTCGAGCCAGACACAGAAAGTGTATCGCTGTTTCAAAATAACGCTGTTTCAGTCCACTTGTGCTTGGAAGGGACGAATTGCGTCGAAACAGTGACATTTCATTCCGCCCTGTCTCGGACGAGATTCGGGCACGGTACAGATACTGGAACACATTTAACATCTCACTTCATGAAACACTTTCAAATGTGTCGAAGCTTAAGGTTTCCGAAAATAAAGCTTCGTTTCTAATTGACTGCCCTATTCAGAAATGGCGTAATATCTGCTTTATAAACACCAACAAATGATAAGATAACGCACACTATTCGTATTCAAAATAATAAAAGTGTGAAAAACAGTCTTTTAAATTACACACCTCTTACAACATATACGTGCTGCAAGTATAGTCGAGCTTGATAAATATATGAAGATGCCACTGATACACAGATCACAAGATCCATTGCTGTGGTGGAAAGAAAATCATGTGTTGTTTCCTACGCTGTTTGAAACAATGAAACGACGTCTTTGTGTTGTGACCACCTCTGTTCCATGTGAGCGCATATTTTCAAAGCAAGGGCAAACAATAACAGACGATCCCGCCTTTCAAGCTAAAAAGTATCAAAAATGAAATTTCTAAACTACAACTTAGAATAGGTACAGTAGATCTACTCAGAAATGATACAGTAAAATTTCTGATGATTTTGTTCTTCTCTGGCCAATGTGTACTAAATTTGTATTTGACTGTATTTTGTTTAGTCCACTAAATCTTAAATGTAGCTACCTTACATGAACATTTTCCTCAGATTTGTTGCACGCACTCTGTAAGTATGTTGTGTGTTGTAGATGTGCTATGTTCGGTTATTACACAATATAGGCATCTTGTGTATTGATCTTAGATAATTCTCAGAAAAATCAACAACAGTACTTTGTTACTTTTGTTTTTCGTTTTCAGATAATGTTATAAAAATTGCATTTCGACAGAAACTTTATCTCTAATTTCCTGGGGAAGTTTGTAATAAAATTATAATATATCTGCTTGCTTTGAGTACTTGAGGGAACTCCATATACCTGTACATCAAACAAAATTCCTTAACAAGAATTTTAAGTGGTGTAAAGCCAAATCTGCCATGATATCGGTATCACAAAGGCATTACACTGTACGAATTGTTTTAAATTTTAATCTGGATGTTATACTTCAAGGAAACATACCGAAACCAATGGAAAATTTAACCGTGTGTAAGAAAAGTGTGAGTGGCACACTTATAAATGTTAATTCAGTACCTCGCTTCCCAGAATGATATCTCAGTAAATTATATCCCATGATATGCCTTTTCAAGGGCACATACAGATCATCACTCATAAAACCTATCAAAATTAGACACTCGAATACAGGGAAATGAGTTTGGCAAAATCTGTTACGTCAAACATACGAACTCTGACCTCAGTCAATTGGAAAATATGAAAGTCACATGACTCGAAAGCAGCGCATTTGCCGCAGGAAATACGAAACTGCCCAGAAACCTAAGTGAAAGTTTCATACTTTCTCCGATATGATTGGCGCTATCGCATCTCATTTGTGTCTATATGGCAATATTTATACAGAAGACACTCCATATGATATAATGTGTAGGCATATACAGTTAGGAAACACAAACTGTTTCACTGTTTCGAAACAGCGTTTCGAAACATTGTATTGTACTGTCTCATTTGTTTCGAAACAATTATGTGTTTCAGTTTGCCCATGTCTAGTGGAGAGGAAGCGACGCACCGGCCTCGGCTGCAGGCGAGGCCATATGACGCAGGGCGTTGTGAGCAGCACAATTGGGTACTTAGCAGGTTAATAGCGGGGCCTTATGGACCAACAGCTGGGCGGGGAAGCCAGGCTATCGTACTGTGTGCGCCCGCCATGACTGGCAGGCATGCAGCCAGCGGGCAATACGGTGTAAGGTTATTAGAGAAACCTTACACAGTGTCTAGGATAGTGAATTAATAGAACAGCCTTGGGACCCACAGTCGTGCATGGACTTGTCTAAAGCGATTAAGAGAAACGTCAGTACTGATATTCGTTGCGACGGCAAGCACATTATTAATATGCTAACGTACTGTGGGGAAGTTAACAGAAAAATTTATGGAGATGACCAAGCAGATGAAGTAGGTAACGTGAGTAGCACATCTCAACGCATTTCGTTTCGCCTTCGGCGGATACTAGTAGATCGTGCTGGTAAGAGAGTGTGAATAAAAATTTTCTCAGATTACCTCTTTTCCTGAGGCGACATTCCACTAGCTCAGTTTTGTTTATAGCCTTACCTATAAAGATTTAATTGAATATTTCCGCTGACCGGGCTTTCGTCGCGTTATAAAAAATTAAATTTTGCCGAGAAAAATTCTCGTAGAGTTCTTTTCCTCTGTCTGCATGTCAATTAAAACTGTAAGTGTATAGCTGTCACTTCAAGCTGAGTTGATTAACCAGTGACTGATTTCAGCAGGGTTAAAGATTTAAAATAACTTTGTTTACCGGCAGACACGACAACTACAATAAAATTCCTCCTTTATCACTCGCGTATGCGTTACAAAACCGATTAGTTTCTTATAATCCCATTTCTTTTTCTTTTACAAATGTTGTTTTGAACAACGTTATATGACTTAAGCTCAGTCAATCAATAACAACAAACTGCCACTTAGCAGGTACATCTTACCCCAACAACAGCTCACAAGCATCTATGTGCGAGATACAATACGTCTCGTACCAAATAAAATGCATATTTACTGCGGTAAAGTTGTCCATCTCAAATACTGATGAAACATTTGCAATATAGATGCCTTGCCCATTAAAAGGGATCGGGAATGGCAGGGCCTCACCTTTCACCACATAACGTGGGTTTTGTTCACAACTGCCCTATCAGTGTGACTTTCCCTTATCTAGAAGGGAGGACTGGAGTTGAATTTCATACACATAACCACATACAAGAGTCGTCGGCGCATCAGACAGGATTAGGGCCTGGCGCAAGGATCGTCTATCTGACTGCATAAAAAATATCCACCACAATCAATCAAAAACGACTCATTGGATTTAAAATTAATTTTATCATCTTAAGAGGAGCATTTTCAGCAGGGGGCCTTGCAATGCTATCATTTCCTCGATATCCCTATAAATGGGGTTAACACTTTTCATTGAAAGTCGGATTAAAAGCACAACAATTTATTATAAATCGAAATTACACTTGTACAAACGAAGTATAACTATTGAGTATACATATTTTGTTACCTATGGACGTTAATACAAGACTGGGGCGCATAGGGGGATGTGGCCTAAATTCAGCAGTCACCCGAATACTAGCGTTCGAAATGGACAAGGAAAGGTGGGAACTGGCCATTCAGAAATGAATTTACTCTAATAATTAGTGGAACGTAAGAGACGGGATCCAATAGCTAATACGTAAATACATTGAAAAGGCAGACTATGAACTACTTGTGGATGCACGCTATTAAAGTATCACCCCGTCCATAAACTAATAAAATTCGTAAAACTCATTCTGCAGCAACTTGATTTACGAATACGAATAACAAGAAACGCGGGACATGCTACTTCTTGTTCAATTTAGATATCGTGTGTAGAACCACTCGCCACGAGTTCACAGGTGAGCGACAAAGAAAGGAAAACCTAACGCAAAAAGGCCGTTATGAAATTTCACTAATATCACGGAGTTTTAGAGAAGGAAAGACATTCGCTGAAGGCGAAGTAGTTACGAGGTTGGGTTGAATTACACCAAACGTGGTGACTGAGAGCCCCACGTATACTCTGCATACTGCAACCGACCAATCTCTGACGTCCAACAACAAAATTGCCAAATCTGGAAGAAATACCCGGCCGGAGTGGCCGTGCGGTTCTATGCGCTATAGTATGGAACCGCGAGACCGCTACGGTCGCAGGTTCGAATCCTGCCTCGGGCATGGATGTGTGTGTTGTCCTTAGGTTAGTTAGGTTTAAGTAGTTTTAAGTTCTAGGGGACTGATGACCTCAGAAGTTGAGTCCCATAGTGCTCAGAGCCATCTGAACCATCTGAGGAAGAAATAAAAGCAATGAGGCCCAAATCGTCCCGAAATCAAACATCACGTAACACTTTAATATGTATTCGCGACCCAATCCACGTCTGAACCTGGAAAGAGCATGCATGCTTACCAGCTTGCAACCGTCTTCTTCTGGATCTCGCCACCGACACCACACGACTGCTAACCGCCTACCGGCCGTTGCTCCAGTGGAGCCGGGCCTCGTCGGAGTGGATATTGGCGCACTTTCCGCCGGCCAATCAGGGAGCACGGATCTGTCGCCGAACTATCTGCCGTTCAAGCAGACATTCCTGACTTGACGGAATGTCTCGTGACTGGATAGAATTTAGTCAGGGAGTCGTCAGGGAGGCGTCTCTACAGAGCCAAAAATGCAGGAGAAACTGAGTTTTAGGTTGGTACTACTACTTAGAAGGATAAGAAGGACTACTTTGACTTCTCCAGGTCGTTCAAACTACCGGCCCATGCTTTCAAGCTAAAAGGTCAGCGCGGGAAAGGAAAGCCAACATGGCTAACTGGTGGAGACTGCTGAATACGGAAATAAAATAAAAGTACCTTGTTCCAATCCTCTCTCCAGTTTCATTATGCTGTCATACTGAAAAAAATGAGCAGAATAGCATGCACGCAATTGGCATATTAGTAATGATAATAATATGACTACAACATTGTAAATCGTAAATAAGTGAGTGCAAGGTAGATGAACGTCTTTCACCTTTGGTGCTGATATCTCGTTTTGAACTTCGCGTCCGTCGCCTGTGTATATTACACACCTGAAGTTTGGTGTCAGACTAGTGCACCGGTTGGTCCTCGGTGGTGCGGCAAAGATGTGCTGTCATCTGTCCCCCATGTTTGGTTTGTGGGGCGCCCAACTATGCGATCGTCTGCGCCCGTACAAAGTCCCAATTTTTACGCAGTCCAATTTTTACACAATACAATCTAGCCACTGTCACGAATGATGATGATGAAATGATGAGGGCAACACAAACACCCAGTCCCCGGGCAGAGAAAATACCCAACCCGGTAGTGGAAACGAACCTGATACGCCGTGATCCAGAGGCAGCAGCGCTAGGCATTAGACCACGAGCTGCGGTCTGTCCCCATGTAGCCTTATTATATGAAAAAGATAAAAATACGACTGCGTCAGTGTATGCTCTTGAAGACCATCTTATACAGGGTGTTTCCGTAAAAGCGTGCAAAAATGGAACATCACACACAGAACGCTCCACTGAACAATTTGATGCAGGGAACTAGGGGTCGGAGAAACCATCATAAGGAGACACGGAAGTAAACTTGTCTCCCGCTTTGACTAGCATTACTGCTTTCCAGCCGGCCGGAGTGGCCGAGCGGTTCTAGGCGCTTGAGTCTCGAACCGCGCGACCGCTACGGTCGCAGGTTCGAATCCTGCCTCGGGCATGGATGTGTGTAATGTCCTTAGGTTAGTTAGGTGTAAGTAGTGCTAAGTTCTAGGAGACTGATGAACTCAGAAGTTAAGTCCCATAGTGCTCAGAGCCATTTGAACCATTTGAACTGCTTTCCAGCTTATTTACAACTAACATTTATACAAGTTTACACGTGCTGCGTTGATTATTTACACGTACATTCTTGGCCAGCATTGTATGCCACAATCTCATTGGACAATATCTTCTACCTGGCCGTCTCAATGGCCACCTGCACTTGAGGTTCATGCACAGAGCTCTACCTGAGTTGTTGGAGAACGTACCCTTGGCTTGTCGTGAGAGGATGTCGTTATAACATCAGGTGCACCGCCTGACTTCAGTGTGGAAGTCCGCACCCATCTCAATGCTGTATTTCCTGGTCTCTGGATTGGGTGTCCTATTCCACGGCATGCGAGGTCACCTGAACTGAATCAGCTTGATTATTTCCTATGGGAATATCTGAAGTCACTTGTGTTTGAGACCCCAGTGGATATGGAGATGGAGTTAGTTGCCAGAATTCTAACTGTCTGTGATGTGATTCAAAACGAGCCAGAGATATTTGTCAGGGTGTGTCAGAAACATGTTCGCCGATGTAATGCTTGTATTGAGGTTGATGGCCGTCAGTTTCAACACATTTTGTAAGATGCAGTACAAATGATACTTTCATTGTGTCAATGACGGTATTTGCAGTTAACTGTAACTAACGTAAAAAAGTACACAGTAATATGATTTTATTCCTATTATCTCCTTAAGCTGGCATCTCCGACCCAACCCAAGGTTCCCTATCTCGAATCGTTCAGTAGAGCATCCCCTCTAGATGTCCTGTTAAATTTGTCCACGCTCTTGCGGAAACACCCTGTACTTTTTCTTATTCTACCGCCAAAACTAAATCTTTGATGTGCACGTTTGTGACAGACAAACAGCACAGTTATAAGACAGGAGGTGCCGAGTGCGATACCAACTGAGTGGACTGTAACCTTACAAAGGGTCTTCAGCACTCAATTAACGACGGAGCGCCTGTGAGTGGAGCCATGTCCCTGTGATCTCAGACAGCGCACCCACGCATTTGGCTAGGGGACGGGCGCGGTCCCAGCGGATGACCTGCACGATGTGTACATGTGGATAACTTGGCGACGCCAAGTCGCTCGTCATTGACCTGCGACGGGAAGTTTCTGGCCAGTGGCCCTATTCTGCATCGTTCATACCGATCGGTGTAGTAGGTTAGTCTCGGTAGTGACGTCATTTTCGGTTCTTTATCGAAATATCCTATACAGTAAGCTTCTGAGACCTGTTACCGAACGGTCCTCCCACCGATTTTACGGCTGTTGTACCGAGAGGTTTTGGATTTCGGTGTGGCCCTGTCGATCGGTGAGCTGTGGTTTATGTACACCTATAATTTGTTATTTTAAACATATTTAGCGGTTTTAGCTTTGGATTTAGTTATTGTTTTACTAAAGAATCACCAGGGACCCATCTGTTTGGAAAGTGAGTTCATAACAGACTATTTTCCTTTGTTAGAAATATGGTTAGGTTAGGTTGTTATTGTGGATGATTACATAAAAAAAAGTTTTTGGTCGGTATTCTCTCAAAATACGTGTTATTTTTTATGCAAATAAGAGTTATAGATCATTAAATATCAAGACATCGGCTCTGCTTACGTATATTGCATAAGTGTGAATTGACGTTACTAGTGACTTTGTGTACTTTTTCCCACAAATGGTTTAGTTAGTAATTATCGAAATGTGATTACAACTTTCAAGTAACAATGGAAAGCAATTATGTGAAGCCTGACATTGGAAACCTTCCAAACTATCACGCACTTTTGACTTACGCAGCACCGTTTGGCAACGAAGTCAGCCTACGTTCCTCTCCGCAATATTACAAGAATTGAGGTTTGCGTTACTGATGTTTGGCGTGGCTAAGTGGTTAGCGCGCGGGTTCGAGCACGGATGGGGTAGAAATTTTTATTTCCTCTTCATATATGCAACACGTTCTAAGACAATGTTATTCGTGTAAGTGAGGATTTTTCTGCAATATTTGTTATTACTTACATCTAAGAGCGCACTTCCTCAGTAATGATTTCGTGATTTCTGTGTGTTTAAAAATCGAAATATGAAATTGCTGTGAGTGAAACCACTGACAGTGACCTTTATATTTTTTTCTTGTCAGAAATAATTCACCATCCGAATATGTAGCGATTTCTGAGTATGCGGTTAGACAGGACTCTAAGAGCACAACTTAAAATACTGGGAATATAACTAGCATCAGCCATCTTCATAATCTTGCTTGTCACAAGTATTTATCTGCGATCGAATCCTCAACAACAGTCATGGACTTTGCGGCTGGTCCCGGCGGAGGTTCGAGTCCTCCTTCGGGCATGTGTGTGTGTGTGTGTGTGTGTGTGTGTGTGTGTGTGTGTATGTGTGTGTCCTTAGGATAATTTAGGTTAAGTAATGTGACCTTAGCAGCTAAGTCCCAGAAGATTTCACACACATTACATTACATTAGTAGACAGAGATGAGAGATCTCCGCCGCAATATTTTTAGACTGTAGCACCATATACGAAACATTTTCATTCATGAGATGCATGTTATAAACTTCGACGAACTGCAGGAGCTCTCGAAAATGCGTTTTCTGAGTTTTGTTTTTAATACCCAAATTGTTGACGTATCATATAGGGAAATGGGCTACTTAATCATTTGGTACTTTTGGAGCGAGTTATAACCACATTCTGTTTGCCTTCTTATTCGTTGAAACTCTCAGAATCAATTTTTCGAGGGTTTTTGTAGATGTATTAGTACAATGTGGTACTGCACACTGTTCCTAACTCATTTTCCGAAACGTAAAATCCAAAACACGATGTCAGTGTGAATGAGAATAATCTGCAGAATACAGTCAAATTCGCTATCTTTTCGGTACTTCGAAGAGTAGCGCGCCTGTGTCGTCTGCTAGCCTATTTGTGTTAGTTTCGCTGCGCGCGCTGCAGAGCGCATGCGCGGATCTGCGGCCGCTTGCTTTTGATTGGCTTGCGCGACGCAAACCGACAACAGTGCGTCGGTTCTCTAAACCCGAACGGTATCGCTTCCGAAATGCATATGTATAACGCAGGGGCTCTAATTCGAGTATTAGATGTTCGGCACAATAGCGGAAAGATACGGATTAGGCGCCCAGGCCGGTGGCCCTCAACAGTCACGTGATCCCTACGTGGTGCAGAACGCACGTGCACCGTGCGCGCCTGCACTGCACAGCCTGATGATACAACTGTGTCTTTGCTTGGACCGGTGTGGTGGACAGGCTGCGAGACGGACTCTGGCCCGGGTGGAGCGGAACGCACATGCGCTGATGTAGCGCGCCCTGGACGAAACTGCAAAGTGCAGTCGCAGCTCCTGGCCTGTGCAAAGTAACAGTGGCACGACCATTTAGTCTTAAAGGTGAACGAAAAGTATTTGTGGGATGGGAAAGGCAGGCACTGGCGTGTAGGTTTTCGACATTAAAGGCGAATGGAAAAACTGGTAGAAGTCGACCTCGGGGAAGAGCAGTTTGGATTCCCTTGAAATGTTGGAACACGCGAGGCAGTACTGACCCTACGAAGACAGATCAAAGAAAGGCAAACCTACGTTACTAGCATTTGTAGACGTACAGAAAGCTTTTGAAAATGTTGACTGGAATACTCTCTTTCAAATTCTGTAGGTGGCAGGGGTAAAACACGGGAAGCGAAAGGCTATTCACAATTTATACAGAAACCAGATGGCAGTTATAAGAGGGACATGAAAGGGAAGCAGTGGTTGGGATGGGAGTGAGACTGGGTTGTGACCTATCTCCGATGTTATTCAATCTGTATATGGAGCAAGTAGTAAAGGAAACAAAACAGAAACTTGGAGTCGGGATTAAAATCAATGGAGAAGAAATTAAGACTTTGATGTTCGCCGATGACATTGTAATTCCGTCAGAGACGCCAAAGGACCTGCAAGAACAGTTGAAAGGAATGGACAGTGTCTTGAAAGGAGGATGTAAGATGAACTTCAACAAAAGCAAAACGAGGATAATGGAATGTAGTCGAATTAAATCCGATGATGCTGAGGAAATGAGAAAAGGAAATGAGACACTTAAAGTAGTAGATTAGTACTGCTAATTGGGGAGAAAATAACTGACGATGGTCGAAGTAGAGAGGATATAAAATATACGATGGGAATGGCAAGGAAAGCTTTTCTGAAGAAGAGAAATTTGTTTACATCGAGTATAGTCTTTTGAGGGGAAAGAACTATATGGAATGTAGCAATGTATAGAAGTGAAACATGTACGATAAACATTGTAGACAGGAAAAGAATAGAAGCTTTCGAAATGTGGTGCTACAGAATAATGCTGAAGATGAGGTGGGTAGATCATGTAACTAACGAGGAGGTACTGTATAGAGTTGGGGAGAAGAGGAATTTGTGGCACAACTTGACTAGAAGAAGGGGTCGGTTGGTAGGACACTTTCTGAGGCATCGTGGGATCACCGGTTTAGTACTAGAGGGAAGCGTGGTGGGTAAAAATCGTAGAGGGAGACGAAGGGGCGGATACAGCAACCAGATTCAGAAGGATGTAGGCTGGAGTAGTTACACAGAGAGGAAGAAGATTGCATAGGATAGAGTAGCGTGGAGAGCTGCAACAAACCAATCTCTAAAGACTATAACAACAACAACTACAGAGTGAAATTCATTGAACTACGGTATTTCCTTACAAGGGAAATTCCCCATGACACCCAGCTCAAATTTAGTGGTAGGTAGGGGCCAGTGGACAGCCCGTCAAAAACTGGAAACGGATCAAGAGTGAAAATGGGAAGAAGGTGTACTGAACTGTGAGAAAAAAACGGAATCATTGAACGGACAAGAAGGGCGATGTAGAGCAGCCTAACAGAGGAACGGCGTGGTGGTTAGGTGGTTCCGGTGTTGGGCTGCAAAGCTGGCGGACCTTGTGCAAAGCTCCCTCATGCGAAGATTTTTCGCTTTTCGTTGTTAAAATTTGTGTAACGTCCTTTTGCAACACCAAGGTGTAAGGAAGAGACATATAATGAAAGCTGATTCTGGACAACTAATCTACTAGCAGCAGAAAGTAAGTCACTTTAGAATGAGAACCGCAAATGTTTGATGACAAGGTCAAAAGTCAACCGAATCCGCCATTGAAAAACACGTCTGGTGTGTCGTACACGGCATTAGTAAACAGTGTGTCCAGAGTGAGATTTTCACTCTGCAGATTAAAACTGTGGGCCGGACCGAGACTCGAAGTCTGGACCTTTGACTTTCGGGTTTCGCAGGAGAGCATCTGCAAAGTTTGATAGGTAGGAGACGAGGTACTGGCAGAAGTAAAGCTGTGAGGAGAGGGACTGAGTTGTGCTTGGGTAGCTCAGTTGGAACAGCACTTGCCCTCGAAAGGCAAAGGTCCGGAGTTCGAGTCTCGGTCTGGCACACAGTTTTAACATGCCAGGAAGTTTCAGTAAGTGTGTCATATGGCGGAAATCTCTTATCGAAGCACCAAATTTGTACGCCTGGTTAAGTGAGTGAGATATGCTTCCTTTCCCGACTTCGGTGTTCGTATGAATGTGTATGTGACCACGCGTAACGAAACGATGAAAACATAATAGTTTGTCACATAAACTGCAACGAATGATTGCAACAGTTTCACAATCGCACAGATTCTCTGCGTTATATCAAAACGTATGTTTTAACGTCTCTGTAGTTGCGTTCCGTTTTGGAAGTTCCGGCTCTTGAATTCCTTTGTTGTAACATGGTCCACACCTGTTTATTTGTTGTTTTCATTTCTGTGAGACGTCTATGTGGTATCTCGCCTGCTCTCACTGTTCATCATATTCACTTGCGACGGTAAGGTATTCTTACCACATGACTCATGTTCTATAACCAGAGTATAGTAGGCCTATGACAGCTGTCAAAACTGCAGAAACAGAACAAGCATTTCAGTGATCAGACGGGCAGATCATAAAGTTATTAAAAATGATAAAAATAAATAGCATGCAGGAGTTTTGAACATGGCTCGGCGAGTTTAAAGCCGAAGACCGTGACCTCATATCCAGCGTTCACGACAGACGTTTTTCACGTTACCATAAGGAGTCAGTATGTCCTTTACAAAGTTGTTATCAATTTTCGGCGTCCGATTGAAGACTCGAACATACGTATAGTCACTTTCAGCATCTGCGAGTGACACCATAGTAATGGAATTATCGCGATACTCGAACGGGACTTGAGGACCATGTAACGCCAATAATCTTTCAACGTGAAGCGGTTGATTATATTTCACGTAAAACACATACTCCTCTGCATCAAAATAAACGGCGTGGATCTGATCAGAGTTGACATGAAATGTATCGAGAAGCCAGTCGTGGATTTCTAGAGACCCGGACTGCACGTGTCGCGCTGTTTTATCGAAAGTAAAGCTCAAAGTACATTTTAGTGGAATACATGTGGAAACCATGGCAGCCATAGCGGGGCGGCGGACGCTGCTGCAAGTAGACGAACACTAAAGGGACAGTACGACGGAGCAGAGACGCTACGACGCACTCGGCAGACAGAACAACACTGACGAGGAAAACTTCACACTAGCGACGTCGCGTCCAGTGAAACAAACAAGAACCTCTAAGAGCGCTCTAAGCGAAACTATACCCACGACGCCACAGCTGTTCAGATTCTCTGGATATTCCACTTGTTAAACTTGGACCGTTCCCTCTTTCTATTTTCTTTTTTTTTTTTACAGTGCACCTTCTTCTTGAAACTTTCTGGCAAATTAAAACTGTGTGCCGGACCGAGACTCGAACTCGGGGCCTTTGCCTTTCGCGGGCAAGTGCTTTACCAACTGAGCTACCCAAGCACAACTCACGACCCGTCCTCACACCTTTACTTCTGCCAGTACCTCGTCTCCTACCTTCCAACTTTTACAGAAGCTCTCCTGCTAAGCCTCCCCATGAACCATGGACCTTGCCGTTGGTGGGGAGGCTTGCGTGCCTCAGCGATACAGATAGCCGTGCCGTAGGTGCAACCACAACGGAGGGGTATCTGTTGAGAGGCCAGACAAACGTGTGGTTCCTGAAGAGGGGCAGCAGCCTTTTCAGTAGTTGCAAGGACAACAGTCTGGATGATTGACTGATCTGGCTTTGTAACAATAACAAAAACGGCCTTGCAGTGCTGGTACTGCGAACGGCTGAAAGCAAGGGGAAACTACAGCCGTAATTTTTCCCGAGGGCATCCAGCTTTACTGTATGATTAAATGATGATGGCGTCCTCTTGGGTAAAATATTCCGGAGGTAAAATAGTCCCCCATTCGGATCTCCGGGCGGGGACTACTCAAGAGGATGTCGTTATTAGGACAAAGAAGACTGGCGTTCTACGGATCGGAGCGTGGAATGTCAGATCCCTTAATCGGGCAGGTAGGTTAGAAAATTTAAAAAGGGAAATGGATAGGTTGAAGTTAGATATAGTGGGAATTAGTGAAGTTCGGTGGCAGGAGGAACAAGACTTCTGGTCAGGTGACTACAGGGTTATAAACATAAAATCAAATAGGGGTAATGCAGGAGTAGGTTTAATAATGAATAGGAAAATAGGAATGCGGGTAAGCTACTACAAACAGCATAGTGAACGCATTATTATGGCCAAGATAGATACGAAGCCCACACCCACTACAGTAGTACAAGTTTATATGCCAACTAGCTCTGCAGATGACGAAGAAATTGAAGAAATGTATGATGAGATAAAAGAAATTATTCAGATTGTGAAGGGAGACGAAAATTTAATAGTCATGGGTGACTGGAATTCGAGTGTAGGAAAAGGGAGAGAAGGAAACATAGTAGGTGAATATGGATTGGGGCTAAGAAATGAAAGAGGAAGCCGCCTGGTAGAATTTTGCACAGAGCATAACATAATCATAGCTAACACTTGGTTTAAAAATCATGAAAGAAGGTTGTATACATGGAAGAACCGTGGAGATACTAAAAGGTATCAGATACATTATATAATGGTAAGACAGAGATTTAGGAACCAGGTTTTAAATTGTAAGACATTTCCAGGGGCAGATGTGGACTCTGACCACAATCTATTGGTTATGACCTGTAGATTAAAACTGAAGAAACTGCAAAAAGGTGGGAATTTAAGGAGATGGGACCTGGATAAACTGAAAGAACCAGAGGTTGTACAGAGTTTCAGGGAGAGCATAAGGGAGCAATTGACAGGAATGGGGGAAAGAAATGCAGTAGAAGAAGAATGGGTAACTTTGAGGGATGAAGTAGCGGAGGCAGCAGAGGATCAAGTAGGTAAAAAGACGAGGGCTAGTAGAAATCCTTGGGTAACAGAAGAAATATTGAATTTAATTGATGAAAGGAGAAAATATAAAAATGCAGTAAATGAAGCAGGCAAAAAGGAATTCAAACGTCTCAAAAATGAGATCGACAGGAAGTGCAAAATGGCTAAGCAGAGATGGCTAGAGGACAAATGTAAGGATGTAGAGGCCTATCTCACTAGGTGTAAGATAGATACTGCCTACAGGAAAATTAAAGAGACCTTTGGAGATAAGAGAACGACTTGTGTGAGTATGAAGAGCTCAGATGGAAACCTAGTTCTAAGCAAAGAAGGGAAAGCAGAAAGGTGGAAGGAGTATATAGAGTGTCTATACAAGGGCGATGTAATTGAGGACAATATTATGGAAAGGGAAGAGGATGTAGATGAAGATGAAATGGGAGATATGATACTGAGTGAAGAGTTTGACAGAGCACTGAATGACCTGAGTCGAAACAAGGCCCCCGGAGTAGACAACATTCCATTGGAACTACTGACGGCCTTGGGAGAGCCAGTCCTGACAAAACTCTACCATCTGGTGAGCAAGATGTATGAAACAGGCGAAATACCCTCAGACTTCAAGAAGAATATAATAATTCCAATCCCAAAGAAAGCAGGTGTTGACAGATGTGAAAATTACCGAACTATCAGTTTAATAAGTAACAGCTGCAAAATACTAACACGAATTCTTTGCAGACGAATGGAAAAACTAGTAGAAGCCAACCTCGGGGAAGATCAGTTTGGATTCCGTAGAAACACTGGAACACGTGAGGGAATACTGACCTTACGACTTATCTTAGAAGAAAGATTAAGGAAAGGCAAACCTACGTTTCTAGCATTTGTAGACTTAGAGAAAGCTTTCGACAATGTTGACTGGAATACTCTCTTTCAAATTCTAAAGGTGGCAGGGGTAAAATACAGGGAGCGAAAGGCTATTTACAATTTGTACAGAAACCAGATGGCAGTTATAAGAGTCGAGGGACATGAAAGGGAAGCAGTGGTTGGGAAGGAAGTAAGACAGGGTTGTAGCCTCTCCCCGATGTTGTTCAATCTGTATATTGAGCAAGCAGTAAAGGAAACAAAAGAAAAATTCGGAGTAGGTATTAAAATCCATGGAGAAGAAATAAAAACTTTGAGGTTCGCCGATGACATTGTAGTTCCGTCAGAGACAGCAAAGGACTTGGAAGAGCAGTTGAATGGAATGGACAGTGTCTTGAAAGGAGGATATAAGATGAACATCAACAAAAGCAAAACAAGGATAATGGAATGTAGTCAAATTAAATCGGGTGATGCTGAGGGAATTACATTAGGAAATGAGACACTTAAAGTAGTAAAAGAATTTTGCTATTTGGGGAGCAAAATAACTGATGATGGTCGAAGTAGAGAGGATATAAAATGTTGACTAGCAAAGGCAAGGAAAGCGTTTCTGAAGAAGAAAAATTTGTTAACATCGAGTATAGATTTAAGTGTCAGGAAGTCATTTCTGAAAGTATTTGTATGGAGTGTAGCCATGTATGGAAGTGAAACATGGACGATAAATAGTTTGGACAAGAAGAGAATAGAAGCTTTCGAAATGTGGTGCTACAGAAGAATGCTGAAGATTAGATGGGTAGATCACATAACTAATGATGAAGTATTGAATAGGATTGGGGAGAAGAGAAGTTTGTGGCACAGCTTGACCAGAAGAAGGGATCGGTTGGTAGGACATGTTCTGAGGCAACAAGGGATCACCAATTTAGTATTGGAGGGCAGCGTGGAGGGTAAATATCGTAGAGGGAGACCAAGAGATGAATACACTAAGCAGATTCAGAAGAATGTAGGTTGCAGTAGGTACTGGGAGATGAAAAAGCTTGCACAGGATAGAGTAGCATGGAGAGCTGCATCAGACCAGTCTCAGGACTGAAGACCACAACAACAACAACTCCTGCTAAGCCAAGTCTCCGCAATTTCCTTTCTTTCAGGTGTGCTAGTTCTGCAAGGTTCGCAGGAGAGCTTCTGTAAAGTTTGGAAGGTAGGAGACGAGGTACTGGCAGAAGTAAAGCTGTGAGGAGGGGGCGTGAGTCGTGTTTGGGTAGCTTAGTTGGTAGAGCACTTGCCCGCGAAAGGCAAAAATCCCGAGTTGAGTCTCTGTCCGGCACACAGTTTTAATCTGCCAGAAAGTTTCATATCAGCGCACACTCCGCTGCAGAGTGAAACTCTGATTCTGGCACCTTCTTCTTGTTTTTATGCGTGATCTGTGTTCAGTTTTTGACAGGCTATCCGTTGGGCCATCTTACCACCAAATCTGAGGAGGTTAAGGTGGGTAGTTTCTCTTGGTAGTACCCTGAATACAGGAGGGCTCATCCAGGGACAGAAGTAAAGGAGCAGCATGAAAATAAATAAATAAATAAAGGAACAGGCTGCGTGAGAGGAGTTGGTTTACTTCCACGTGGCTGGTGGCTTGAGGGAGACGGTGGCAGCAGCCCGCTCTGGCTGAAAGCTGAAGAACAGGAGAGCGTGTACATTGTGCCTTGCCCTCCAAGGCGCTCCAGAAAACCAAACACGCGACTCGCCTCTCTCCCCCTTTATCTGGGTAGCCTGTGCGGCCAGTTTTGTCAGCATACGAGGAAACGTTGGTGTGCTCTTAACTTTTCTGCTATAACAGAAACACAAGCCCGATGATGACCGTTACAGATTCCAAAAGGCACAAATGCCGTTTACGAGAACTCTCACTGTGTAAGTGTGTGAAAGACGCAACTGATACTTTCGAGATAAAATTTTGAACCAACTCTCTAAAATATTCCCTGACTGGTTGGTCACCCTGTACATTATTATAATTATAATCATTGTAATCGAAGACCAGCACATTCTTCGGCATTAGAAAAATATGAAGAAAAACAGAAATGTGGTGAAAAATTCTGCAGCACCACTATACTATGGTGCATAGTGTTGCAATAATATTGGTAGTGAAGAAAAACAACCACTTCAAAAAAATTGTATCAGTTGCTGGAAGGACTCCACTTCCCATAAGATTTAACCACAGGCACGGGTAACAAAGTGACACCCCGTTTGAAAAATGTTTCAAACAAAAATTCAGTACCCAACCAAACTACTGCAATTTCAAGAGGCATAGTCAATATCAGTGGTTTATACACTTTTATCTTAAAACACAAGACGTTTGTTTCAGAATGTCTCATTCTGTGCCTTAGGACTATGAGATATGTACACCGATGAATCAAAACATTGACTCAACGCCCACCTGCTTAATAGCGTGCTGTTCCACTTTTCAAACGCAGTACAACAGAGATTCTGCTTGCCGTGGATTCGACAAGTTCTTGACATGTTTCTAGAGGTACCTGGCATCAGATGTCTGGGCACACATCAAGCATTTCCCGCAAATTACGGGATGGTGGTTGACGGGGGCGCAGCTTTCCAGTGGGTGCAAATCATGCACATTTGCTAGGCAAGATGTCAATGTGACGTCAACGGTGATGCCATTCTAGTCTTTGGACAGCTATTCTGTCTGACATCTCACTACATTCCATTCAGCCATAAGACTGTTATCGAATTTGCTAACTTCTTACATAATATGCATATTCTTTGATTTTTTAAGAGTTTCCTTAACAATCTTGAGTAGTTTCTTTTAAATGTGCAACTACTGCAGTATCGTTCTTGCTGACGTATACAATTTCGTTTTCCTTTCGCAAGATACACTACTGGCCATTAAAATTGCTACACCAAGAAGAAATGCAGATAATAAACGGGAGGTCGTATCAATTCATGAAAAAGAACTCCAGCATCATCATTCAATCTAAATAGCAATTCTATTTTACCACGTTGCGTTGGCACCGCGATTTCAAAAGTATAATACTGAATGTTAATATTCTCGCACGGCAGGTCTTTCTTAAGACGTGTACCACTAAATCAACGTAGCCAAGTGTCGCACTTCACAAAACATATTATTCTTCGCATTGAATTAGACCCCCACAGTCTTACAATCCGAAACACGCCCAAAAGCAACTGATTTCTCGAGTTTCGACGTTACATAAAACACCTATTTACTATCGTATTTTTACCGTAACATTTCTAACGAAAGCCTGTAGACTCGAGCATGAGACGTTTCCTTTAAGTAAGTGCAAACGTCTCATTCTTCGTACGAACTCTAATCATCGATTTAATTAAAAGTTCCATTTGGACATAATCAAATTTGTGTCCATCTTTATTTTGTGTTATTTCTTCAATACGTAAATTGACACCATTAATATACAGCTCGACCTTACGACTAATAACGTTATTACAGTTATTCATGCACGTATGTGTCGCCTTCGCTGCTAAATGAAAGACAGTATATTCTTTGTCGTACGCATAACACATGTTTATTTTCATAAGTAATAAAATAAAATGGCTCTGAGCACTATGGGATTCAACTTCTGAGGTCATTAGTCCCCTAGAACTTAGAACTAGTTAAACCTAACTAACCTAAGGACATCACGCACATCCATGCCCGAGGCAGGATTCGAACCTGCGACCGTAGCGGTCTCGCGGCTCCGGACTGCAGCGCCTAGAACCGCTTGGCCACTTCGGCCCATAAGTAATAAATGAATTATGTAGTAGCCTAGTTACAAGTACGTTATTATCTTCCGTTTCCTCATGTTATTCTCTTGGTTTTCCTATTAGATACAAAATAAGAGAATAACATGAGCAAATTTAACGTAGCAACACACTTGTAAGTACTACATGATTCATTTATTACGTATAAAATAAACAAGTATTACAGGCCACTGAAGATGCTTCGTCAGTAAAAGAAGCGAAATATGTATGGCAATAAACAAACTGCCTTTCATGAATGTTGAATCAACTAAGGAATGACGGAAAAGTGAAAAAATTACTGTTATTATATTCAGTACCAGAAATATTCGCAATATCCGTCAGTCTCCGTTCTCCTAGAACACGCGGTAGTACCCGCGTGTCTGCAGCTTCCTCGCCGTACTTAAATACAACTTCATATATTATTTTATGCGTATAATGCCATGTAGCCAAGGCTTGGTGTTTAGGCATAAAGGTTACAACAGTTCTCTCCAGTTTACGTAGCCCGCGTGCACCTGATAATTCCCTATAAACTGCACAAGCCCGCCGCATCCCAGTTCCCATCCGAGGTTGACGACGACGTGGCAAAAAGGCACTCGCCCAGCCCCCCATGCGACTCTTCACAGGAGTACAATGTGTAATGAGACAAGAGGCCTGCAAACAGCTAATCATAGCCTTTGACTACCAGTACTACTAATCCTTCGTGAACAATAGTGCGGGCGGGTCGCTTCTACACGTTAAGTGTTACAGGATGGCCCTCCTTACAAGGGAAACGCCCCATAGCACCCCTCTTAGGTTTAGTGGTAAGAGGGCCCAGTGGACACCCCGTCAAAAACTGAACACAGATCCAGCTTGAAAACTAGAAGAAGGTGTACTGGATTGTGGAAAAAAAGCAAAATAGGAACAGTTAACCGCTCAAGCTTAACAATTGCAATATTGAGGAAACAAGGTTAGGCCGGCCGGTGTGGCCGTGCGGTTCTAGGCGCTTCAGTCTGGAACCGCGTGCCCGCTACGGTCGCAGGTTCGAAACCTGCCTCGGGCATGGATGTGTGTCTTGTCCTTAGGTTGGTTAGGTTTAAGTAGTTCTACGTTCTAGGGGACTGATGACCATAGATGTTAAGTCTTATAGTGCTCAGAGCCATTTCAACCAAACCAAGTTAGCTGAGACGTCGTGGTTCAGTGTTTTCGGTGTTGAACTGCAAATCGATTCAGCCGTGTTCAAACATCCATCGCGCCATCGTTTTTACAAATTTATTTTTTTCACAACATTATGAACTGTCCGCCCGGTCATTGAAAGGTTTTTTCTTTCTGTAGCCTTGGCAGTTGTCATACTACACATTGGTTATAGAATATGAGTCATGTGGTAAGACTATGTTATTGTTGCAAGTAAATGTGATAAATAGTGAGAGCAGGCGAGATGCCTCACAGACGTCTCACAGAAATGAAAAGAACAGATAAAAGGATGTGAACTATGCTACAACAAAGGAATTCAAGACGCAAGACTGCCAAAACGGAACACAATCTGAAGAACGTTAAAAACGTATGTTTTGACGAGCACAGAGAAACTGTGTGATTGTGAAACTATTCCGTTCGTTTGTAACTCACTTACCTGGCGTACAAATTAGGTGCGTCAATGAGAAATTCCTCTCGTGTGACACACGTACCGTCACTGATGCTGTGAATGGCTCACTAGGGATGTTTCCTGGTGGAGGATTCTGATGACTTAGCGCCATGCCATTAAACGTTTGTGGTTCCCATTCGAAAGCCACTTCCTTTCGGCTGTTAGTAGAGTAGTTGTGCAGAACAAACTGTCATTATACGTCCCTATCATACACCTCGCTGTTGCAAACGGAAGTTACACCACGATACAGACACAAATTTGAATGCGGCGAACAACGGGGAAAAAAATGGCCTCAGGTTTGAACGCGCCCCCCTGCGTGGCAGATCAACAGCGTAATACGTAACCAATCTCATTATGTTCGTTATGACTCGTTGCATTTGCTTGGAGTGGACATCACATGACGTCCATTCAAGTTCATCGTTGAACCCTTCACTCAGTATTTTTTAATACAATCATATACAACCGTTCGCTCGCCGAAAGATCAGTACCCAAAGACTGGAAAGTTGCACAGGTCACACCAATATTGAAGAATGGTAGTAGGAGTAATCCACTAAATTACAGGCCCATATCGTTAACGCCGATATGCAGTACGATTCTAGAACACGTATTGTGTTCGAACATTATGAATTATCTCGAAGAAATCTGTTTATTGACACACAGTCAACATGGGTTTAGAAAGCATCGTTCCTGTGAAACACAACTAGCTCTTTATTCACATGAAGTGTTGAGTGCTGTTCACAAGGGATTCCAGATCGATTCCGTATTTCTGGATTTCCGGAAGGCTTTTGACACAGTACCACACAAGCAACTCGTAATGAAATTGCCTGCTTATGGAATATCGTCTCAGTTATGTGACTGGATTTGTGATTTCCTGTCAGAGAGGTCACAGTTCGTAGTAATTGACAGAAAGTCATCGAGTAAAACAGAAGTGATTTCTGACGTTCCCCAAGGTAGTGTTATAGGCCCTTTGCTGTTCCTTATCAATATAAACGATTTTGGACACAATCTGAGCAGCCTTCTTCGGTTGTTTGCAGATGACGCTGTCATTTATCGACTAATAAAATCATCAGAAGATCAAAACAAACTGCAAAACGATTTATAAAAGAAATCTCAATGGTGTGAAAAGTGGCAATTGATTCTAAATAACGAAAAGTGTGAGGTCATCCACATGAGTGCTAAAATGAATTCGTTAAACTTTGGTTACACGTTAAATCAGTTTAATCTAAAAGCCGTAAATTCAACTAAATACCTAGGTATTACAATTACGAACAACTTAAATTGGAAGGAACACATAGAAAATGTTGTGGGGAAGGATAACCAAAGGCTAGGTTTTATTGGCAGGACACTTGGAAAACGTAACACATCTACTAAGGAGATTGTCTATACTACGCTTGTCCGCCCTCTTTTAGAATACTGCTGGTCGGTGTGGGATTCTTACCAGGTAGGACTGACGGAGTACATCGAAAAAGTTCAGAGAAAGGCAGCACGTTTAGTATTATCGAGAAATATGGGAGAGAGTGTAACAGAAATGATACGGGATTTGGGCTGGAAATCATTAAAAGAAAGACGTGTTTCGTTGTGACGGAATCTTCTCACGATATTCCAATCACCAACTTTCTCCTCCGAATGCGAAAATATTTTGTTGACACCGACCGACATAGGGAGGAACGATCTCCACGATAAAATAAGGGAAAGCAGAGCTCGTACCGAAAGATATAGGTGTTCATTCTTTCCACGCGCTATACAAGATTGGAATAATAGAGAATTGTCAAGGTGGTTCGAGGAACCCTCTACCAGGCACTTGAATGTGATTTGCAGAGTATCCATGTGGATTTAGATGTAGGTATAGATGAGGCAGTTAACCCTGTGACCAAACATGCTGAACTACCATTCCGGCGATTTTACAAGCTTCTCTATATTGAACATCTTCTTTCAATACTCTTCAATGTTTTTATGTTGCTTTTTTTCACAGTCTAATACACCTTCTTCCTGCTGCCATGCTTGATCTGTGTTCGGTTTTTGACTGGGCCTTCTTACCAATAAACCTCAGGGGGGTCCGATGGGGAGCTTTCCTTGTTAGTACGCTTCAAAATAGCGTGTTTTCCGAAACTATTGGTTCAAATTAGTACAGGAGGTAGAGAACAACAAAACAAACATATTTTTTTATGGTGCATGCGGTCCCTGTTGGCAATTTCTGGTGCAACGGACGATTTACACATGTGTTAGTATAGCAGTAGCATTCACGGAAATGGTTCGAGTGCGCGACCTTTGGCCTTACACGCAATACATCGTCAGACCACTGACCGGAGATTCCTGGAATGGCTGCAGCCACAGAAATACTAGCGACGATGTCTTCTTCCGTTTCCACAAGGGTTTCCTACACCAGATGCATCTCACACCGCCAGAGTTAGAAACCCAGACACATGAAGTCAGGTGACGTAGGTTGCCAGGCCACCAGCGGCATCTCAGTCAATCCATCGATTCCCGACGCTGGTTCTCAGATGATTCCTCACAGCAGTGCTGAAATGCGCTGGCGCCCTATCGCGCTGGAAGTACGTCCTTTGTCTCGAAGAAGACCTTAGAGCCAACCATCCGTGCCCTGAGCAGATCTGATTGTCAGTACACATTCCCAGTCAGCTTCGCCGACACAACAGCATATGCCAACACCACTAACAAAATGTTCCAAGCTGACTACAGAGACCGCATGTTCCTTATCGAAATATAATTGTTTTTACGTTCCGTACATCAACATCTACGTGATTACTCTGCTATTCACAATAAAGTGCCTGACCGAGGGTTCAATATACCACCTTCAACCTGCCTCTCTACCGTTCCACTCACGAACGGTGCGCTGGAAAAAACGAGCACTTAAATTTTTCCCTTGCGAGCCTTGATTTCTCTTATTTTCTCGTGATGATCATTTCACCCTGTGGATTAGCAACGGAAGAGGAAACTGGAGAATGAAATTTCATGAGATGATCCCGTCGCAACGAAAAACGACTTTGTTTTAATGATTGCCACTCCAGTTCACGTATCATATCTGTGACAATATGTCCCCGGTTTTATGATAATACAAAACGAGCCCACCGTCTTCGAACTTTTTCGATGTCATCCGTCAGTCCCACCTGATACGGATCCCACACCGCACAGCAATACTCCAAAGTAGAGCGGACAAGCGTGGTATAAGCAGTCTCTTTAGTTGATCTATTGCACCTTCTAAGTGTTCTGCCAATAAATCGCAGTCTTTGGTTTGCTCTACCCACAACATTATCTATGTGATCGTTCCAATTTAGTTTATTTGTAATTGTAATCCCTAAGTATTTAGTTGAATTTACAGCCTTCAGATTTGTGTGACTTATCGCGGAGTTTTTTTAGTACTCATGTGAATAACTTCACACTTTTCCTTATTCAGGGTCAACTGCCACTTTTCGCACCATACAGATATATTATCTAAATCATTTTGAAATTCGTTTTGGTCATCTGATGACTTTACAAATGACAGCATAATCTGCAAATAATCAAAGAGGGCTAATCAGATTGTCTCGTTAATAGAGATCAGGAACAACAGAGTGCCAATAACACTTATTTGGGGAACGCCGGATATTACTTTTGCTTTACTCGATGACTTTCCGTCTATTATTACGAACTGTGACCTTTCTGACAGAAAATCACGAATCCAGTCGCAGAACTGAGGCGATATTCCATAGTGACGCAGTTTAGTTACAAGACACTTGTGAGAAACGGTGTCGAAAGCCTTCTGGAAATCTAAAAATATGGAATCAATTGAAATCCCCTGCCGATAGCACTCATTACTTCATGAGTATAAAGAGCTAGTTGTGTTTCACAAGAACGATGTTTTCTGAATATGTGCTGACTATGTGTCAATAAATCGTTTTCTTCGAGGTAATTCATGTTGTTCGAAGACAGTATATGTTCCAAAACCCTGCTGCAAAACGACGTTAGTGATATGGGCCTGTAATTCAGCTAATTACTCCTTTTTCCCTTTTTGGGTATTGGTGTGACTTGAGCAATTTTCCAGTCTTCAGGTACGGAACTTTCTTTGAGCAAGCAGTTGTATATAATTGATAGGTATGGAGCTATTGTATCAGCATACTCTGAAAGGAACCTGACTGGTATACAATCTGGGCTTGCGGCCTTGCCTTTATTAAGTGATTAAACTGCTTTGCTTGGGGATTTTGCGTTCTTTTAAATTTGGCATGCTTTTTTCGTCGCTTCTGCAACAGCGATCTGAGCAGTTTTGTGTACCATGGGGGATGAGTACCATCACTTAATAATTTATGTGGTATATTTCTCTGAATTGCAGTCGATACTATAGCTCTGAAGTCATTCCACATCTTTTCTATGCTTACGTGATCAGGTCGGGAGGAGTGGAAACTCTGTCTGTTAAAAAGGCGTTATGAGCATTTTTATCAGCTTTTTCAAATAGTTCGCTTAGGTGAGACCAGAAGTCGCCCCAACTATGCTCGATCCGCCGGCAACACAACCAAGAGTCAGTCAGGGACCCACCGACAAGACGACTTGCTAACCACCGACAGTATACGAGTATTCCAAAGTTAAAACGTTACAAACATAATCGCCCACAACCAAAAATACATTAAGCTGTCAAAAACTACACACCATGTTGGACAGCGACAACAGGTGAGGAAAGGACACTGCTTGAATTTACGTCAGCGACCAGGACAGGTAACCGGGACACTAACGGCCACAAGGCAGAACATTCCACTGGTGCACTTGAATACCAACCCACAAATATAGTTAATTCCACCACACAGCGGCTAAATTTTCACCAGCTCGAACACTCGCTGTTGCTCCCAGGAATACCACCAAAACCACCAACCAATGGGACAACGTGAACAGATGTGGCTTCGGTAATTAAATCACCACTCAACTTTCATGTCCTGGGTCGGTGAGCCACGAACCTCGTAGCACACGGATCACCCCCCACACGCTCCGATACTGCATATAGACCGCCAGCGGGCCCGGCTAACGGCGCCGTGTGGAGACTTGCTTACTGATCTGCTCCAACTGACGGCCTGGCTGCACACCGCCAAGCCGGAACTATAAACACCAGACCGAAGATGGTATACTGTGCAAATATCGATACACACCGCTGCTGCCACACATAGAAAGAGGAAGAACCCCGGCATAGCCACAATAACCGCGGGAAACCAAATGTAGAGTGAAAGCCATTTTAAAGCAGCGCATAAGCCGGGGTCAGCACGGCTCAAACTTATTTCCGGCTTTAGCCAGATTTCAGTACCCATAATCCACCCCAATAGCTAAACTGCATTCTGCATCCCAAAGATCAGATTCCCCACTACACTACATGCCAGGAACTACGTATAGTGGTGCGAGACCTCCTGCTTCACGATAGCTGGGAAGTTCAACATGGCGACCGTTCTGGCCATACCTTTCTTACCAGTCATTCCGCAAGCCGACTAGACAGGATATGTGCCTCACAAACTCTTAGATCTGCGATACAGGCCACTGAACGCTGGCCGCTGGCCTTTTCCGACCATTGCGCTTACATCTGTACGGTCTTCCTTTGGCTGCAATCAGTATGACGCAGCCGAGCGCCATGGAAACTCAATACTTCTCACCTGTATGACCTGGCATGTCGCCAACATGTCACTGAAACGTGGACAGCCTGCGAACGACGCCTCCCCCGCTGATGCTGAAACTGCAGCAGACGACTCCATTTTGCATTACGTCACGCGCACCCTCCCCCACACGGAGGTGGATGCTTTGACAGTGGCGGTCACGCGAGACGAAGTCAGCAACGCAATCGCCAAGGGTGCTGTCAACAGATCGCCCGGCATTGACGGCTTACCGATTGAGTTTTACCGTACCTTCCGGGGCCTCATGGCACCGCGGTGGACGACTATGTATCAAGAACTGATGACATCTGACCAAGCAATCCCACTTGCCTTTGCTGAGGGCATCATCATACCAGTCCACAAGCCATCCCGTGGTTCGATGGTCACGAGTTACAGACCGCTCACCCTACTCAATGCCGATTACAAGATTTTCGCTCGCTTACTGGCAATGCGGCTCCGAACAATACTCCTTCATATCCTCTCGCCAGAGCAAACGACGCCTGGAGAAAAGGTTAACATACAGATTGCCACAGCGGAATGCCGTGACTTCATTGCGATGGCGGCGGCCTGCAGACTCCATGCAGCGGTCGTCGCTATAGACTTCGACAGCGCCTTCGATAAAGTGCGCCATCGTTTCCTGTTTTCGGTGACAGGCCGAATGGGCATCCCCCCTCCGTTTCTCGACGTCATCCAGCGTCTTTACAACAGTGCCAGTTCACGTGTCCAAGCCAATAGACGTTTAGCAGGGCCGGTACCTATCTGCCGTTCAATACGGCAGGGGTGCCCCCTCTCTAGCCTTCTGTATGCCATTGCCCTTGAGCCCTTCATTGGCGGCTTGACGACCAAGCTCTCTGGCCTCACCCTACGCCAACACACTTTTCGCTCTCGGGCATATACTGATGACCTCCTCCTCCTCATTCGCTCCGGCTCCGAGATTCGAGCAGTCCTCGAATTGATTACCCGTTATAGGTCTGCCGCTGGCAGTACCATGAATGTCGCCAAATCTTCTGCAATGCACGTTGGACGATACCTCCAGGAGGGTGAGGTGGCAGCCCTGCCGCTTGTGCAGACTTTCCGGTACCTGGGCATTACCTTTACCCCCACGGTCACACGCACAGTGGCGACGAATTTCCGTCGCCTGTTACACGTCATCCGCAACGACGTCCGCCAGAACCTTTTGCGCCGCCAGGACACGCTTCACCGGGTTGGTGAAATTGGTCCACATCGCGCAAGTTCT
Source organism: Schistocerca americana (assembly GCF_021461395.2). Lineage (NCBI taxonomy): Eukaryota > Metazoa > Arthropoda > Insecta > Orthoptera > Acrididae > Schistocerca > Schistocerca americana. The sequence goes on along the minus strand of NC_060122.1, from coordinate 117,193,835 downwards.
CCCTCTGCCAACTGCAATTGGGCGCAAACTTCAGGCGGCTTTTGGCTATTATGGCTGGTTCCATGTTTAAAGTCCGTTATGAGACACTTACCCTGCCCCCATAGGATGGTGGCGTCGGGCAATTGGGCGCAACCTTCAGGCGGCTTTTGGCTATTATGACTGGTTCCATGTTTAAAGTCCGTTATGAGACACTTACCCTGCCCCCACGGGATGGTGGCGTCGGGCTCGTCAACGTTCGTATGCGAGCTGCAGCCTTGTACGTGAGTACCATGAGAAAACAGTGGACAGGCCAGGGTATATCTCTAACACGCAGCTTGCTTGAGGTCCTCCTACCTGCTTCCATCTCACCACCGGTGTCTGTCGGCCATATCGTGCCTCATTTGTCCCATATTTCGATCTATTTCGTCGACTACAGTTACATACATAGCAGTCTCCCAGATACGCACCCACCCAGGACTAAGGATTTTTACAGCCTGCTGCTGCACTGTGTTCTCCAGAATGTGATGGAGACCAAACATCCCGCCATCCAGTGGCCCATAGTGTGGACTAGCGTCCACCAGCCCTTCCTCCCTACAAACGTCTGGGCACTGTGGTATCACATAGTCAACTGGAAATTCGCCACGAAGCAGCGACTGCACAACATTGGCTTGTCAGAATCCCCTCTTTGTCTCCTTTGCCAGCAACTGGACACTGATGAACGCCGTCTGACATGCGCCTCTTCGCAAGAAGTATGGCGCTTCGTGCATCAAATCATTGGCTGCTATCTCCGGGTGTCACTAGACACAATCGAACCTCGAATGTTCCTATACCCGGAGGACAAACATTTTCCCGCAGCCAAATGTCATGCTATTACGTGGGTCAAAGGGTGGGCGGTCGCTTTCATGAGGGACTTCTGGACCTATTTATGAACAGCCCATGCAGCTCTCGAAAACACGCCACGTTACCGAACATTATTTGCTAACTATCTTCAAGGAGACTTTGTTAGACCTCCACTAAGTTGGGGGGTGCCTGGCTCAGAGGGCACCTACCCCTCCTCCCCCGGCGGTGTCTGTGTTTAAGCCGTCTACGATCGATTCTGCTCCTGACCTCCGTGGATGGGAGAGCGCGTCACAGATTGCGCGGATTTGATTTCTATTTGTTTTTCCTTTTCCCAGAATATATATATATATATATATATATATATATATATATATATATATATTCTCTTTCGCCGATGTGTTTACGTAATTTCACGATAATAGTGAATATTACAAAAACACAATGCAAATAAATTCTGATAATACCTGTGTCTCCCACTTCCCTAAGCACCACAGGCTCGATGGTGGTGAGGGGGACACTGTGGCCAGGCCTCGGGTTTCGACCCCTGCCCACTCTGTCCCCCGAGCCCCCAATGGTCCCTCCCCCAAAAAAAAGACGAAAAAATTAAACAAAAAAATTTAAGAAATAGCTGAGTAGTCAGCGCGGTGGTCTGTCACGCCAAAGGGCCTGGGTTCGATTCCCGTCTGGGTCGGAGATTTTTTCAGCTCAGGAACTGCATGTTGTGTTGTCCTCATTATCATTTCATCTTTATCAGTGGGAGACAACGGGAAACCACCACTGGAATCACTTCCCTAGAAGCTCAAGCGGTGGTTCAGATGGTTCAAATGGCTCTGAGCACTATGGGACTTAACTTCTGAGGTCATCAGTCCCCTAGAACTTAGAACTACTTAAACCTAACTAACCTAAGGCCATCACACACATCCATGCTTGAGGCAAGATTAAAACCTGCGGCCCTAGCGGTCGCGCGGTTCCAGACTGTAGCGCCTAGAACCGCTTGGCACTCCGGCCAGCCTCAAGCGGTGGGCCTCTCTGACGAGGCTTCCCCTAAGACAAGGCCTGCTGTAAGGCAGAACACAAAGTTAAGTTCTGTACCCAAAACTATTTCTTTACTGTGTTTTACCTGCCCCCCTTTAGATGGATGCCCTTTCTGTGGTTTCCTGAAACCCTCTAACCTAAAAAACCGACAAGTCCCACACAGTCCCCGTGTAGCAGTTTCCTGTGTGTAGTGGACTCCTTATCTATTAAGCAGAACCCGGAAACCCACCATCCGATGCCGCAAGTCAACGAATCTGCAGCCTATAAGGCCACAGAACCACATGAGCTTTTGATTCAAACCCTCCACTCGACTCTGCACCACAGTAAGATCTGTCAATGATGCTGTCTGCCTTAATCTTGCAAGCTAGGCTGGCAGTCTTTACCATTTCCGCAAGCCCCCCGAAACCAGAGATAATCTCCTCCAATCCAAACCAACAAACATCGATACCAACATGGGCCACCAGCCTCAGTTGGCTGCACCATGTACTCTTCGTAGCATCTGGTAGCACCCTTTCCACATCAGGAATGACTGCCCCCCCCCTCGGTATGCACATGGAGTGCACATGGACTTCCTTCCACTTCTTGACAGCCATATTCCTAAGGGGCCCAATTACGCGAGTAATGCTGGAGCTCCCAACAACCAGCAAACCCACCCTCTGTAAATGCATAGACTTTTTGTGCCAAAAAGCTTCCTCTGGAATAGGGTAGACGACTGAATCCGGTTCAGAGACTTCGTCAGCCGCAGGTAATGCCTGAAACCTTTTCTTCAAATGAACTGGGGAAGCCCTACAATCGGCCTCTCAGGGAGTCTTTCAGTGCCTGACAGACTTTGGAATGATCTCCCACTCGACCACGGGTGAGGGGTCAACCTCAGTGCAGGCAGTAGCTGGGGTGGCCACAGCAGTGGACTGATCTGGGAACACGTGGGACGTGATTGACGTCCGTCACCGCATCCCCGAGCCCGCCCCCTCCCACCCCCCTCCCCCACAGTGATGGCCCTGGGCAGCGCCCTTAAGCTGTCTGACGGAAGCCAACACTGCCTGGAGCTGTGAGTGAAGGGTCACCAACTCAGCTCGCATCTGTACGCAGCAACCATAGTTCCAATCCATTACTGAAGTTGCTCCTGTGTGAAACTCGTAAAAATGTGTAATAAACAAACGCTGTACTCACCTTATTAGCAGCAGGAACTCGAGGGGCTCTCTCACTGACGGTCTAGGCGACACTGAGCTGTTCTAACCAAAACAAACAAAAGTCTGAACGATATGAAACTCGATACAAGCGTCGGTAGCAATGGGTACTCTGTTTTTACAATAAAAACTTGTGCCTAGTAAGCACTCAAACACGCAACAAAATACAAAAATAAACTAGTAACTATGGAGATAACTGAAAATAAGTCGCTCCTGTTTGAAGCTCGTAAAAATATGTAATAAACTAACGATGTACTCGGCTTGTTAGCAGCAGGAACGCGAGCAGTTCTGTTACTCCTGTAATAATTTAAACGAACAGTTTCGACACACCCTATATGCACATGGCCGCCATATCAACCATTCAAACAATTTAACGTTACGGATCTGACAATGGAATCCGCCGAAGCTAATAACTGAACGAAAGTGCATATGACAGTTTTGCTTGTATTCTATAACTTTTTACGATAACGCTGAGTTACCAATATTGGTATCCCAATACAAATACAATTATTTCTTAAGCAACTTCGTATCCCGAAAGGCCGCATTATACCACGGCACATCTCCTGCGCAACTTGTGACAGGTAGGTCACACCTACCTTATGGAACAACCTGACACGTCGGTAGTTTACACGACTGGTACCCTTCAATATATGGTTCCAGCTAGCAATCAGTTTAAGCAGTTCCAGTTACCAGTGGCCGGCCGGTGTGGTCGTGCGGTTCTAAGCGCGTCAGTTTGGAACCGCGTGACCGCTACGGTCGCAGGTTCGAATCCTGCCTCGGGCATGGATGTGTTTGATGTCCTTAGGTTAGTTGGGTTTAAGTAGTTCTAAGTTCTAGGGGACTGATGACCTCAGTAGGTAAGTCCCATAGTGCTCAGAGCCATTTTGAACCAGTTACCAGTCGTACGAAGACTCCCAGCACCATTGTTCCTCTGTTGGCGTTGAATTTTTGCAATGGTTGAGTCCCAGTAATGATATACCGCACACTACTATGTGTGTCTAGTAACGTAACTGTTTTCATTGTGTAAGTAAAAAAATCATTGAATAGGCAAGATCGCATAAAATATTTATTTACTTACGACAACCGGTTTCAACAGACTATGCTGTCATCTTCAGGTCTGTAAGAAAGGGCATATATACCGAGCGAGGTAGCGCAGTGGTTAGCACACTGGACTCGCATTCGGGAGGACGACGGTTAAATCCCGCGTCCGGCCATCCCGATTTATGTTTTCCGTGATTTCCCTAAATCGCTCCAGGCAAATGCTGGGATGGTTCCTTTGAAAGGGCACGGCCGACTTCCTTCCCTAATCTGATGAGACCGATGACCTCGCTGTTTGGTCTCTTTCCCCATACAACCCAAAAACCCAAAGGGCATATACATGGAATACGTCTCGTAAGTAAAGCTGCAGCATTTCGACAAAAATTTTTATTTTGGTAATATAAAAGCTGTAAGTGGACCTGTATATTTACATACCTCGAAATCTTTTGCTCTAAAACAAGTTCACTTTTAGCTGAACCTCACGCACAAGATGACAAGTGGATAAAAATCTGCCCTTACAAAATGTTTATCATCGGTAAAGACATAAAGCAGCTTGTGCAGAGGCCATGTTCATAGATATATTGCTTTTACAGATACTTGTTGCATCATAAAAAGACACACTACTACACCATACCACACGTATTTACATGTGATGGACATACTCTAAACAGCGCATGAATCTCAGCTGAATGGTGTAAAACCCACTAAACCACGCTGGCCAGAACAGGTGATTAGGATTGCGGAAAGGGCCAAATAAGGTGTCGGTCAGGTTCACTCAGAATTTCAATTTATTGTAATTTAATAACACCTTTAAACCAAAACGGCACATAGCCGAACCTTTAGAATTACAAGTTTCAAAAAGGCAATTATTTCACAGCTGAAGGCCTCCAAACAAGAGATCTTAAAGCAACAAGATGAATCTCAAGTGGTAAAAACATGCAGTTAAAATTGCAAATACAAAAAGGTACGGCCAAACTTTCAGGAAACATTCCTCACACACAAATAAAGAAAAGATATTATGTGGACATGTGTACGGGAACGCTTAATTTCCATGTTAGAGCTCATTTTAGTTTCGTCAGTATGTACTGTACTTCCTCGATTCACCGCCAGCTGGCCCAATTGAAGGAAGGTAATGTTGACTTCGGTGCTTGTGTTGACATGCGACTCATTGCTCTACAGTACTAGCATCAAGCACATCAGTACGTAGCATCAACAGGTTAGTGTTCATCACGAACGTGGTTTTGCAGTCAGTGCAATGTTCACAAATGCGGAGTTGGCAGATGCCCATTTGATGTATGGATTAGCACGGGGCAATAGCCGTGGCACGGTACGATTGTATCGAGACAGATTTCCAGAACGAAGGTGTCCCGACAGGAAGACGTTCGAAGCAATTGATCGGCGTCTTAGGGAGCACGGAACATTCCAGCCTATGATTCTCGACTGGGGAAGACCTAGAACGACGAGGACACCTGCAATGGACGAGGCAATTCTTCGTGCAGTTCACGATAATCCTAATTTCAGCGTCAGAGAAGTTGCTGCTGCGCAAAACAACGTTGACCACGCCACTGTATGGAGAGTGCTACGGGAGAACCAGTTGTTTCCGTATCATTTACAGCGTGTGCAGGCACTATCAGCAGCTGATTGGCCTCCACGGGTACACTTCTGCGAATGGTTCATCCAACAATGTGTCAATCCTCATTTCAGTGCAAATGTACTCTTTACGGATGAGGCTTCATTCCAACGTGATCAAATTGTAAATTTTCACAATCAACATGTGTGGGCTGACGAGGATCCGCACGCAATTGTGCAATCACGTCATCAACACAGATTTTCTGTGAATGTTTGGGCAGGCATTGTTGGTGATGTCTTGATTGGGCCCCATGTTCTTCCACCTACGCGAAATGGAGCACGTTATCATGATTTCATACGGGATACTCTACCTGAGCTGCTGGAAAATGTGCCTTTACAAGTACGACACAACATGTGGTTCATGCACGATGGAGCTCCTGCACATTTCAGTCGAAGTGTTCGTACGCTTCTCAACAAGAGATTCGGTGACCGATGGATTGGTAGAGGCGGTCCAATTCCATGGCCTCCACGCTCTCCTGACCTCAACCCTCCTGACTTTCATTTATGGGGGCATTTGAAAGCTCTTGTCTGCGCAACCCCGGTACCAAATGTGGAGATTCTTTGTGCTCGTATTGTGGAAGGCTGTGATACAATACGCCATTCTTCAGAGCTGCATCAGCGCATCAGGGATTCCATGTAACGGAGGGTGGATGCATGTATCCTCGCTAACGCAGGACATTTTGAACATTTCCTGTAACAAAGTGTTTGAAGTCACGCTGGTACGTTCTGTTGCTGTGTGTTTCCATTCCATGATTAATGTGATTTGAAGAGAAGTAATAAAATGAGCTCTAACATGGAAGGTAAGCATTTCCGGACATATGCCCACATAACATATTTTCTTTCTTTGTGTGTGAGGAATGTTTCCTGAAAGTTTGTCCGTACCTTTCTGTAACACCCTGTATATATATAGTAATAAGAATGTGTAAAGGGAACTGTCAAAATTAAATATGTAGTTCAGTTCTTAGTAAAGAACAATTTTGTAATCTCTACTATTCCTAAAGGTCACTCACTGCATTAGCTAACTTTCATTGTGAAAAGAGAAGTATATACCAACTGTTGCATGCTTCATATGTAAGGGCCAAATAGTGGGTGCAACACAGTATACAAATGTTGTCTTTGCAATGACACCTGTCGGTTGTACCTTATATGCCATTAAAGTGAATTCGCCCTGTTTAGAGTATGTCCAGCATATGTAAAGCATGTAAACAGATGTACTATGGTGTACTGTGTTTGTATGATGTAACAAGCATCTGTGAGCAGTAAGCATAATCACATGACCTTATACAAGTTTTCTACGTTTTTAAATATTTTAGTGATGACAAATCTCTTATAAAAGCTGATTTTTACCCACTTGACATCTTGCGCGTGAGTTTCAGTTTAAAATAAACGTGTTTTAGAACAAAAGATTGTAAGGTATGTAAATGTAAAGGTCCACTTCCGGTTTTTATTATACCAAACTAAATAAAACCTTCATATAAAAACTTATGAGACATATGCCACGTATATGCACTTGTTTACAGACATGAAGATGTCAGCATAGCCTGTTAAAACTGGTTGTCTTAAAGGAAGAAATATTTTATGCGATCTTGGCTGTAGAATGAGTTTTTACAATTAAAACAGATCGCCCTTCAGTATTCTCAAAATGCGGAAAGTGTGTAAGTAATTATGTTCTGCTACAGCTCATCTGATGGGGCGTACTCCTGTTCGAAAATGTTTACTTTGCATGTCCGGATCGTGGTTCCGTCAGTTCCCTACGTCACAGCTTTTATCAACAGAGTGCGGAGCAATTCACCTCTATCGGTTCTCTCCCACAGGGATTTTATCATAAATGAACGGGATCCGTCAAAAAAAGTGGTGTAATAAATATGTAACGTAGTAAGGTGGTTTCAGGATACGCCGGAGCTGTAAATCAATGTTCGGAGGTTGCCGTCTCTAGAGACGCGTCTATTATTTTTTTATTTGGTGCACGAAGCTGCAAGGAAAGCACGACAGCCACACGCGAATTTGCAAGAACATATCATATGGTACTACCATAGTGTTGTTGGTGTTACTTAAGACGTATCATGTTATAAAAGTAAACTGATAAACAGCAGTATGAAGCAAAACATAGGAGGTAAGAAAAAGTATTGAGAACTAAAGAAATGCAGAGAGATCTGGAGTAAAATAGGAGTCACCGTTATTTTATGAGCCATATCAGAACAAAATTACTTACTGAATTAATGGCATGTGACTCTTGAATGAATAAATTGCTATCAATACAGTTCATACGTGCAACTGATATACAGATGGTGGCAGTATTGCGTACACAAGGTGTAAAAGGGCACTGCATTGGCGGGGCTGTCACTTGTACCCTGCCCATTTCTGTAAGAAGATGCCAACCCGATTACGGCCGCGCGACAGTAATTAACAGATTTTGAACGCGGGATTGTAGTTGGAGCCATACACATGGGACATTCCACCTCGGAAATGGTTAGGCAATTCAGTATACCGGGGTCCACAGTGTCAGCAGTGCGCCGAGAATGCCAAATTTCAGGTATTACCTCTCATCACGAACAAACCAATGACTCACGGCCTTCTCTTAACCACCGAGAGCAGCGGCACTTGCGTCGCAGTAATTAGTATGGGAAGTACAATGAACTTATCCATTTGGATAGTGCTGCAAAATTTGGCGTTAATGAGCTATGGCAGCAAACGATCTACGCTAGTGCCTTAGCTAACAGCACGACATCGCCTGCGGTGCCTCTCCAGGGCTCGTGACCCTATCGGCTGGATCCTGAACGAATGGAAAAACGTGGCCTGACCAAATGAGTGGCGATTACCTTGAGCTGATGGTAGGGTTTAAGTGTAGAGCAGATCCCACGAAACCATAAACCCAAGTAGTCAACAGAACACTGTAGAAGATGGTGGTGGCTCCATAATGGTGTGTGCTGTGTTTACATGGAATGGTCCAACTGAACCGATCATTGACTGGAAATGGTTATGTTCACTTACTTGGAGACCATTTGCAGCCATGCACGCACATTTTCTTATTCTGCAGCCTGAGGTTCCTCATCATCATTTCCCAGACCCAAGTTAATCATTCAGTAAATCCTTGATGTGTGTTTCAGTCATTACGCTACACCAACAACATACCCCTTGACACTAATCATAGTACATTACCCCTTGCTGAAAACCTTAATCGTAGATATGTTACTAATTGAAATTTAATTATAACAAATTGAACCAAGAACAATGTGTTTTGTGTGGATATTCAGTTTGTCGCTGCCTTCAAGTAGCCTACTCTCATAATAAGCAAATTATAATAATTTGCCACGAATATGATGTTTCTTATTATTTTACTGGAACGAATCACACAGTTAACAACGGGTTTTCCAGTGATTCTCAATTTGCTGTTGCTCAGAAAGGGCAATTATACATATAGGCTTGAAATGAATCCCAATATATCGCTTCACAACTCTGTACTGAAGGGAGACGGCGTGCATGTGACGTAGGTGGCGTTGTGCCTGGCCAACGCTCAGACGCACGCTCAGAATACCTGACATGCCAGATATTGCTCTGCACGTTTGGAAAGACACCCGAACGTGCTACTCCACGCTATGACGTCAGAAACTCGGCACGCTCAACGCGCAACGTTCGGATGCACGGTCTGTGTGCCGACGGCTTAAGCCACGGAACGTCGCTCGCAGATGCAGGCTCCTGACGATGCGCAGCGAGTTCTCAGTCTTGCAAAAACAGACATAATGTCTTATCGGATAACAGCAATAATGCAACGTCACATAAAGCATGACCTACCATGTGAAAGTTGCTGGATTTGGACGGGTTACTCCTGTAACTGAAATATCAGATCTGAAGATGGTTCTGAATGAACCGAAACCGGTCATATGAATAAAAAAAATTGAAACCAAGACGGATTTTAAGTAACATTCTCAGTCTTGATTTCAACTGACAAACGCGTAACGGTGAACGAACCATGAATCCGAGTCGGCGTATGGGAAGCGAGTGCATGTAGAAGATTAAGACTGAGCCGGTTGAAGCTGGAAGAAGATAGTGCGAGATCGTTTCCGAGACTGTTGACGGATGCCTACAAAGAAACATGGAAAACAGTGTGCATGGAAGAGTACGAGAATTCTGGAGATGTTTTCCCTGCTGGAATTGTCACGGGAGATGAAAACTGCAACACGGGAATGAAAAAGCAATCGCTGTAATTCACTTATGCAAGCTCAACGGAAAGTGATGGCTACTTTGTTTCTTGATTGAGGACCGTTGCTTGCGGTCATCGCGCCACACCAAACCACTATCAACAGTGACGCTTGTGTGGCGTCTCCTAAAAATTTCTTGATCAATTGTGCCTCATTCGACGTCGGCAAAACGTTACGTTTCTCTATTGTACAAGGGTAATCCCAAAAATAAGGTCTCCCATTTTTTATAAGAACATAGACCTGTTTATTTCTACAATCGTTTACATCAGACTACAGGTTGAACGTTTAGCTATTTTTCAACATAATCACCATTTATGTCGATGCATTTTTGTAGAAGCTGTGGCAGTTTTTGTAAAGCCATTTAATGCCAGCTCGCCGCCATGCTGTTCAGAAAGTTATGAACCTCTTCTTTCACCTCGTCGTCAGAGCTGAATCGCTGGGACCACAATTAACGCTGACAGATACTGCGAGGCTCTGAAACAACTCAAACGGTCATTTCAGAACCGGAGAAGATGAATGTTGAGCAAGGCCGTACACGTTCTCCATGACAACGCTCGCCCACACATCGCTCGGCAAACCGTTGCTCTCCTGCTATAGTTTAAGTTGAACGTAATCACCCACCCACCCTATAGTCCTGACCTGGCGCCAGTGACTATCACCTGTTTCCTAGGTTAAGAGAACATCTGGTCGGAAAGCGATTCATCTCCGAAATAAAAAGTTTTTAACACAGAAAATTGTGTTTATTTGTCTTTTATAGAGATAAACAACCGCAGTTCCAAAGCCCAATACGGACGACTTAATGTTAAGCGCATTCAGACCGAAATTATTTAAGTTTCGGAGAAGGAAACATTTTCACTGAGCGGGAAAGAATAATGAAAGGCGGGGATGACCGGAGTTAACCAAGACAGAACTGAATCTGGATTCTTTACTGCAGACCTCAGGTGGTGGCACTGCGTTAAATATTTAATGGAACACACTTCTTTTCTCGGCCACATTTAGTCGAAAAAATGCGGAATTTGTTGTGGGACATCGTGCATTAGTCCCGCTTCCACCTCCATAGTTTCACGAAGTTCCAGTAGGTGGCGGAGCAGTATGTAGTCTCCAAAGAGGCAACTGTAACGGATATGCGTTCCAGCAGAGAGCTGCCACTGAGTTTCTTTTGGCGATAATCCAGAGCATTCCCGGTACTGGTAGGCGCTTGTAGAATGTCTACGGAGACCTGACAGTGAACAAAAGCACAGTTAATAGTTGAGCGAGGCGTCTGTCATAATCGCAACAAGGTCGCAAAAACCTATCCGATCTGCGTACCGACCGGACGCACTCTGAATGTTCAAATGTGTAGGAAGTCCTAAGGAACCAAACTGTTGAGGTCATCGGTCCCTAGACTTACACACTACTTAAACTATCTTAAATTAACTTATGCTAAGAACAACACACACACACACACACACACACACACACACACACACACAGACACGCCCAAGGGAGGTGTTACGTCTGCCACATACGGCCCATGCCAAGCAGACTACACTCAAGACATTCCTGTGTACCACATAACATACACAAGCATTTGCAGGCGCAACCAAAAGGAAAACAATTCTTCGCGCAGCTGCAGTACAGCCAGTTCTTCGCCCAGCTAGGACCAGCTCCGACGGACGTTACCGACGCTCTTGATGAATGGTCGCCGACAAGTTATTTGTTTTTGTGTGCAGTTTCAATGAACGACATTATACTGAGTGTTCTACAATACTGAGTATTCTCCAGGAGGAGTCGAACCTCCGGCGGGAGGGACCGCGCAATCCGTGGGCGCCTCAAACCACGCGGCCACTCGGCGCGTCGCCGCACACTGAGTCCTGCAGTGTTGAAATGTGAGGACACCCTCATTCAAGACAATAGACAGATCACAACTGAACACCTCGCTGTTCAACTGGACGTCTCAGTTGGTGGTTTTGAAACCTGTTGAAGTAATTACCGAACGGTGTGTGCCAGCTGGGCTCCTTGTTGCATTGTAGAAGACGAAGAACCATCTCTGCGGAATAGCATGAGCGTTACGAGGCTGATGATGGGGAGGTTGTTGATGCAGCACGACGTCGACCAGTATGCTGATAGTATGCAGGCATACCGGCGCTTCAGTAATGTGGCATAAGGCAGTTTCATTGAGATTATGTTGAAAAATAGAGATTCGTGGCAAATAGAGTGTGGAATAATGTAGTGTATTGGAAAACTGTTGCATTACTTATTGAACGCCCTCGTAATATGCGTGTAAGCGTAATTGCTTTCTTTAGATACGGGGTGGTCCATTGATCCTGATCAGGCAAAATATCTCAAGAAATAAGTGTCAAACGGAAAACCTACAACGAACGAAACTTGTCTAGCTTGAATGGGAAAACCAGATGGTGCTATGGTTGGTCCGCTAGATGGCGCTACCATAGGTCAAACGGATACCAGCTGCGCTTTTTTAAATAGGAACCCCCATTTTTTATTACATATTCGTGTAGTAAGTAAAGAAATATGAATGTTTTAGCTGGACCATTTTTTTCGGTTTGTGATAGATGGCGCTGTAATAGTCACAAACATATGGATCACAATTTTAGACGAACAGCTGGTAACAGGTAGGTTTTTTAAATTAAAATACAGAACGTAGGTACGTTTGAACATTTTATTTCGGTTGTTCCAATGTGATACATGTACCATTGCGATGGTACCATTTCTGAGAACGCCTGCTGTTGCACCGTGATTACCTGTAAATACCACATTAATGCAATAAATGCTCAAAATGATGTCCGTCAACCTCAATTCATTTGGCAATACGTGTAACGACATTCCCCTCATCAGCGAGTAGTTCGCCTTCCGTAATGTTCACACATGCATTGACAATGCGATGACGCATGTCGTCTGGCGTTGTCGGTGGATCACGATAGCAAATATCCTTCAACTTTCCCCACAGAAAGGAATCCGGGGACGGCAGATCCGGTGAACGTGCGGGCCAAGGTATGGTGCTTCGACGACCAATCCACCTGTCATGAAATATGCTGTTCAATACCGCTTCAACCGCACGCGAGCTATGTGCCGGACATCCATCATTTTGGAAGTACATCGTTATTCTGTCATGCACTGAAACATCTTGTGGTAACATCGGTAGAACACTACGTAGGAAGTCAGCATACATTGCACCATTTAGATTTCCATCTATAAAATGGGGGCCAATTATCCTTCCTCCCATACATTAACCCGCCAAAGTCGCTGATGTGCCACTTGTGGCAGCCATCGTGTATTTTCCGTTGCCCAATAGTGCATATTATGCCGGTTTACATTACCGCTGTTGGTGAATGACGCTTCGTCGCTAAATAGAACGCGTGCAAAAAACCTGTCATCGTCCCCTAATTTCTCTTGTGCCCAGTGGCAGAAATCTACAGGACGTTCAAAGTTGTCGCCATGCAATTCCTGGTGCATAGAAATATTGTACGGGTGCAATCGATGTTGATGTAGCATTCTGAACACCGACGTTTTTGAGATTCCCGATTCTCGCGCAATTTGTCTGCCATTGATGTGCGGATTACCCGTGACAGCAGCTAAAACACCTAATTGGGCATCATCATCTGTTGCAGGTCGTGATTGACGTTCACATGTGGCAGAATACTTCCTGTTTCCTTTAATAACCTAACTATCCGGTGAACGGTCCGGACACTTGGATGATCTCGTCCAGGATACCGAGCAGCATACATAGCACACGCCCGTTGGGGATTTTGATCACAATAGTCATACATAAACACGATATCGAACTTTTCCGCAATTGGTAAACAGTGCATTTTAACACGGGTAATGTATCCCGAAGCAAATAAATCAAATACCGTCCGCACTGGCGGAATGTTATCTGATACCACGTACTTATACGTTTGTGACTATTACAGCGCCATCTATCACAAAGCGAAAAAAGTGGTCCAGGTAAAAAATTCATATTTTTTTTACGTACTACACGAATATGTAATAAAAATTTGGGTTCCTATTTAAAAAAAACGCCGTTGATTTCCCTTTGACCTATGGCAGCGCCATCTAGCGGGCCAATCGAAGCGCCATCTGGTTTCCCCCTTCAAGCTGGACGAGTTTCGTTCTTTGTAGTTTTTACGTTTGATGCTTATTTCGTGAGATATTTGGCCCAGTCAGTAGCAATGGACCACCCTGTATAATTCGTGCAATGCAAAGCTTTTTACAATCTGCCCCACACATCTGCTAATAATGACCTGGAACCTCGGAGATAATTTGGTAGTAGAATTTATGTTTGCCCTCCTCTGGCATGTGCCTCCATGTTCAGCAGTAACACGAACTTATCCATGTAGTAGAAGATTGTATTTAATAAATCTGTAATCTCTGCTTAAGACAGGTTGCTTCCGCACACATTTCAAATGAAAATAAAACGAATAGGGTAAATAATGAGAACGTGGCTTTTGCATGAACTCATATAGAGCCACAGAACACCTGACAGTTTAAACTGAACGAAGGCCAATGAAAGTAACAATAATGTTGTAAAAATTCCATTTACGCCCAAAACCACTATAATTCCAAATGTTGGAGCATAGGGTAACGTTTTTCATGTACAAATACAGTTCAGTGGATCGCGGGAATTTACACTACAACGGATACAACAGACAACAGAAATTCACTGCGTCTTTGCATTAATGCCTGTATCAGTATTTCACGAGTAGAAGAATTGTGACTTGGGACGGCTGAATGAAAACTGAATACTGATGCCCAAGTGTTCTAAAGTAGTTCAAAGTGCAAACAAAGATCTAATGTTTCAAACGTAACACTCCACAGCAAAATGTGTTGCGGAAGAAAATCTGAAGAGCCGTGTAACGTACAAGGGACAGTCAAATTAAAGCGAGACAGAAGAAAAACAATTCAGTAAGCTGTTTATTATTTCAAAACTAATTGCTATAAGAGTTAATACACTTCTCCGACTGTGAGACAAGACGTTAAGTGCCTTTATGGAAAAATAGAAAGATAGCTGCGGTTGCCTACGGAGCAATGACTATACCCGGGCGTGTACCGCTTCGTCCGAAGCAAATCAACTGACACGCATGGAACTCGCATGGGGAGATACCAGTACTGTATAGACGACGGATAAGGACTTCCCAGCGAGTGATCGGCAGTGCACACGAAATACACTACTGGTCATTAAATTGCTACACCAAGAAGAAATGCAGATGATAGACGGGTATTCACTGGACACATATACTATACTAGAATTGACATGTGATTACATTTTCACACAATTTGGGCACATAGATACTGAGAAATCAATACCCAGGACAACCACATCTGGCCGTAATAACGGCCTTGATACGCCTGGGCAATGAGTCAAACAGAGCTTGGATGGCGTGTACAGGTACAGCGGCCCATGCAGCTTCAACACGATACCACAGTTCATCAAGAGTAGTGACTGGCGTATTGTGACGAGCCAGTTGCTCGGCCACCATTGACCAGAAATTTTCAATTGGTGAGAAATCTGGAGAATGTACTGGCCAGGGCAGCAGTCGAACATTTTCTGTATTCAGAAAGTCCCGTACAGGACCTGCAACATGCGGTCGTGCATTATCCTGCTGAAATGTAGGGTTTCACAGGGATCGAATGAAGGGCAGAGCCATGGGTCGTAACACATCTGAAATGTAACGTCCACTGTTCAAAGTGCCGTCAATGCCAAGAAGAGGTGACCGAGACGTGTAAACAATGGCACCCCATACCATCAAGCCGGGTGATACGCCAGTACGGCGATGACGAAAACAGGCTTCCAATGTGCGTTCACCGCGATGTCGCCAAACACGGATGCGAAAATCGTGATGCAGTAAACAGAACATGGATTCATGCGAAAAAAATGACGTTTTGCAATTCGTGCACCCAGGTTTGTCGTTGAGTACACCATCGCAGCGCTTCTGTCTATGATGCAGCGTCAAGGGTACCGCAGCCATGGTCTCCGAGCTGATAGTCCATGCTGCTGCAAACGTCGTCGAACTGTTCGTGGAGATGGTTGTTGTCTTGCAAACGTCCCCATCTGTTGACTCAGGGATCGAGACGTGGCTGCACGATCCGTTACAGCCATGCGGATAAGATGCCTGTCATCTCGACTGCTAGTGATACGAGGCCGTTGGGATCCAGCACGGCGTTCCGTATTACCCTCCTGAACCCACCGATTCCATATTCTGCTACGCGAGCCGAAATGTCGCGATACGATAAACCGCAATCGCGATAGGCTACAATCCGATCTTTATCAAAGTCGTAAACGCGATGGTACGCATTTCTCCTCCTTACACGAGGCATCACCACAACGTTTCACCAGGCAACGCCGTTTAACTGGTGTTTGTGTATGAGAAATCGGTAGAAAAATTTCCTCATGTTAGCACGTTGTAGGTGTCGCCACCGGTGCCAACCTTGTGTGAATGCTCTGAAAAGCTAATCATTTGCATATCACAGCATCTTCTTCCTGTCGGTTAAATTTCGCGTCTGTAGCACGTCATCTTCGTGGTGTAGCAATTTGAATGGCCAGTAGCGTAACTTGTGAACATGTGAGCGAGACCACATGTTGCCAACGCTACAGAAATTTCAATGCGAAGCCGTTACACACCCTCCACACACTACCGATCTCATGCGATTTCTGTATTTTTGGAGCCCTCAAGGAAGCCAAGTATCTCGGAGTTACTCTGCAAACAACTGTTGACATTATCCAACAACCTACGAAAGAAGGAGCGACAACAACAAGAAAAGCAAATCATAGCATTCCACAGCCTCAAAAACACTCAGTAAAAATTATAATGCCACTGTGGCACCAATGAAAACTATGGGCTCCATATAATCTGGCAGAAACTAAAACTCAATAAGCATGTAACATTATAGAATATTAGACACAGCCATGTGAAACGAATCCTGTGCCTTGAGAAGACAGCGCCACCAAGACTGGCTTACGTCTTAACGGAAGAAACCTCGAAGAAGGTCCCGACTTACCGCCAAGAACTGCTGATAAGATTTCTTTACTGAACAGCCAGTGTCGGTCGACGGCTTATCATCAGTTTCATAAAAGCATTTGCACCACACTAGGATATACAAACGCGAAATTAATGTCTTAAGATAATAAAATCCATGGTTTTGTCGCTGTTGTCCCACAGTAATATAAATTAGACCGTCAGCCATAAAATCTGCCAGACAATGCAGTCAATCATGCTTGATCATCAATTGTCAGTGTGTGGGTGTTATTTTGACGAGTTGCGCAAAAGATTGACCTGACAAGTACCCTTTGTCTCCTGCAAGAAGCAATTTCCACCCCTCACTACTACAGAAGTTAGACAGACGCTCTTAACATACCAAAAATGCCTGAAAAACTTTCAGAATAAATATCATCTAGAGTCGTCCGCTGTAAGGAAAAGACACAAAAATATTCTATTTTCTCACGTAGCTAGTGGGATACTTGGGTACTGGAGTATTGCTAGTCAGTGTGAGAAAAATATTAAATGAACGGAAAATAGTATTTATTGCAAAATCTGAGAAAATCAAGTAAAATTTTTATTGATAAACTGATACACAAATTTCCGGGTTCTTTTCAGAATAGAAGGTTACCTCTTATGGACAGGAATCCTGTTAGTGAAATCTATATACAAACTGTGTAAAAGCTCTTTTATCCCTTTTCTTTAATAATGTTATTTACTCGGCAGAATGGCTGAGAGCTGGACCTACTCAACTTGAATAATCATCCGATTGAATTTTTCTAATTACGGTCGAGGCTGTCGCGTGACATATGTAATGAAGTGACGTGAGTGAAGCATGTTATTTCTAATGGAGGAAAGATGGGGCTCGCCTACGCTGTAGCACACTATACCGCGAGCTGCAGCGACTGATGCCTGCATCATTCGCCACTGAAGAAGTCTCTCTCTATCTGGATTGACCTTCGCCACTTGAACTCTCACTATGCCTCGATGAAGTCAAGGACTCCTATCTGCCCCTAGTCTAACTATTGGCATGGTACACCGGTCAGATAACCAGTCCACCACGATGCCACCCAATGTTCGCTCGCAGGCGCTAACTAATGCTCTGTGTTCACACCACACATTAAGTGTCACGGCCAACACAGTGAACAAACGCTTAATCGTGAGCGACTCAATATAGAGTATCACTCCGATTCGCTAGCGACAGAGCTGCTCTCCCAGTGCGGTACTGAGTAGAGACTTTGTACCTCGCTCTCTGCGTACACGCACCAGCGCACTCACTCCCGCTACGTGTTCCCGCTTCAAGAGCGTCACCGGAATGACGCCTCTCCACGCAAAAAGCGAAAGGGTATATCATCCACTGTCTTTCCCTCACTCCTCTGGCTAATTGCGTCAGAAATAGTCCGCCAATCAGCGTTACTCTTATAGACGGGAGAATGGCGCTCCATTTAACCAATCTGGAAATATACAGCATCTGCGTTAGGCATTTACTGTCCACCTTTGAGAAATCTGAAACTGTGCACTAGGTCCATAAAAAGAATGAGTATCTGGACTCTCCCAAACAATACAATGGGTTTTGCTTTTAAGGTGAACATGCAGCGATTATCCCTTTTCTGTGGCAAAAAACTGTCTTGGTCCCTGGACAGTCGGCCAGCCGGCCTGCATGCTAACTCACCCTCCCACAGACTTTCCAGCAAGCTGGTTGCCTCCGCCAAACAAAAACTCCTGTGGCCGTCATGTCTTGAATGTTTGTGTATGCCAGCCTCGACTTTTTTTATGTTGGTACGCACTTGTGATTTATTTATTAGATTTGTTGCATATCGATTAAATGTAAATATGTCAAATTGACTCTACCCTATCGAGTTTGGGATCAAATGAAATGACTTGCTACGCAGAATACGATGGTGAGGTCAGAATATGTAAGAAATGAAGGTCAGAAGACCACGCCACCTTACACAGTCAGAAGTTAATTTATATTACTATGTGACAACAGTGACGAAATCATCAATTTTATCATCTGACATCACTGATTTCATACCGTCCAGTATGATGTTACGCTTTTACGAACTTGATGATGGTTGTCGACCGAAACTTGTTTGCCAAAGAAATTCATCAGCAGCTCTTGGCAGTAAATCGTAACTTTCTTCAAATATTTACAATCTGTGAGCAACTGCATTCTGAAAATATTTGGAAAAAACTTTCTTCGTAGAAGATACCACAGTACAAATGGTCCTGCTCTACACCATGACCTACTGACGCAAACACCAAATACTCAAATAAAAAAACAACTCTATCAGGAGCGACTTCTACTTAACCGATATCATAATGACGGAAGAATGGAAACAGGCAAAATACAAACTCTGACCCGCAATAACACGATATGCAAAACACAGGTTTCACCAGATGTTCTACCAAAACAAGAGATTACACCAGTTAAATCAAGACTGCATGCGTGGACTGTGCTACGTGAGCTGTGGCTGGTTCATGCTATGTGCTGGATTAAACCTTCGTTGCGATTCTGTGTTTAGTCTCCTGCCGTTATAGCGATTATGCTGTTATCCTCTCCTTCCACGGGTGGCAGCAGCGGTGTGTATCGATATTCACACCTTGGACTATATTTTACCTGCTGCTTATAGTTTCCGGCTCGGCGGTGTGGGACCAGTCGGTCAGTTGGCGTGGAGCAGCGAGGAATTCTCGACAGGACGTAGTTTGGCTGGGGCCACTAGCGGTCTCTACTCGGTGTCGGAGTGTGTGGGGCTGTTCCCATTGCTACGAGGTCCGTGGCTCACTGACCATGGACACGAAAGTTGAGTTTTGATTTAATCTACCAGAAAGTCAAGACCGTTCACATTGTGTCGTTTGGAGTTTGTTGTCGGCTGTTGGGATATTCCCGCGAGCAACAACGTGGTTTTCAAGTTGGAAAATTCTAGCCACCCTCCGGTGGAGTTTAACTTTATTTGGTTATTTGAACTGAAGTGCACCAGCGGAATCTTCTGCCTTGTGGCCCTTAAAGTTCCGGTTTCCTGCCCTGGCAGTTCACGTAAATCTCAGGCAGTGTAGTTTCCTCATCGTGTTGTTGCTGTCCAGTACGGTGTGTAAAGAAACGGCTCTGAGCACTATGGGACTTAACTGCTGTGGTCATCAGTCCCCCAGAACTTAGAACTAGTTAAACCTAACTAACCTAAGAACATCACACACGTCCATGCCTGAAGTAGGATTCGAACCTGCGACCATAGCGGTCGCGCGGTTCAACAGACTGTAGCGCCTAGAACCGCTCGGCCACTCTGGCCGGCTATGGTGTGTAGTTTGACAGTTCCATGTATGATTGGTTGTTGGCGCCAATAATTTCTACGTTGTTCCATTGAACCCCCTGTTGTGCCCTGGTCAGATGAAGTGGAAGTTATCTTGTCGGTGGGTCCGTTGACTGTCGGTCAGTTTGTTCGCCGTCGGATCGTGAATGGTTGGCCCGACTGCCTAAGCGAGTGTTAGTGTTTGAATTACAGGCTGACCCTCGAACATCTGAGCGCCCTTGGGTGTACTGCCTTTTTTTATTTGTTCTTGTTGTTTGTACTTGCATGGCTTCTAGCCGGTTTTCTTTGATTAATTGTTTTGCCCTTAAGGTGTAGGATTCTTGAGGCCTTCAGCCTAGTTCAAAGAACTGTTTCACGTAAGGCCTTTGGCATTTTAAAAATTTTAATGTTATTGAATTTTATGTGTTGGGCCTTCATCCGATTTTGAGTGTGAGTGGTTTTACTCTTAATGCCTTCAGCCTAAATTAAAGAACTGTTTCACGTAAGGCCTTTGGTATTTTAAAAAATTAATGTTATGTAGTTTTATGTGCTACGCCTTCAGCTGATTTGAATTTAACGTGTTTCCTCTTGAAGTGCCTGATTCTTGGGGCCCTCAGCGTAACTAAATAACTGTTTTAAGATAAGGCTTTGCCTTTTAAATTTCTGTTTTGGTTGAGTTTTGCCTAAATGAGAAGTGTTTTACCTTTGCTTTTTTTTTAAATTTAATGTTGTTTAGCATTTAGTGTTGGGCTTTCAGCCGATTTTGAATTCAAACCGTTTTTTCTGAAACTCTCAGATCCTTTGGGCCTTCAACCTAAATAAAGAACTGTTCTAAGATATGGGTTGGCTTTTAAATTTCTGATTATGCTTGAGTTTTAAGTTATTGGCCTTCAGCGTTTTTAAATTAAAGTGGCTTTTAGCCTGTAATTAAGTAAAGATTAAAACTGTGTTTCAAAAATATTATTTTTTTGGGGGGCTCTTGTAATGTTTGATCAAATAATACCGTTGTTCGAGTGTAACTGACAGTCCCTTATTTTGCCCCCTTTCCACAATTTAAACAACTTGTCCTGCCCTGCGGGTTAAGCTGGGCATATCACTACATACACAGGGAAATTGAAATGTAAAAAACAGCAGAAAAAGGCGAATGCCATTTACAAAACTAGGACTATAGTAATTGAACCTCTGATTTGTATTTGTACAGTGTGCGCATTTTCGTTGATAATAATAACAGTAATAACAATAGCCGGCCAGGGTGGCCGAACGGTTCTAGGCGCTACAGTCTGGAACCGCGCGACCGCTACGGTCGTATGTTCGAATCCTGCCTCGGGTATGGATGTGTGTGATGTCCTTAGGTTAGTTAGGTTTAAGTAGTTCTAAGTTCTAGGGGACTGATGACCTCAGCAGTTAAGTCCCATACTTCTCAGAGCCATTTGAACCAATAATAATAATGACAATCACAACAATAAAATAAAAAACTGTAAATAACTTACAGTTGATGTGGATAAATAAAACGTGATCGAGGCAGTTATTTGATCACTGACCTCTCTCAGCATTTTCTGTCGACTAATGAAACTGGTAAGGCCGGCCGAAGTGGCCGAGCGGTTCTAGGCGCTACAGTCTGGAACCGCGCAACCACTATGGTCGCAGGTTCGAATCCTGCCTCGGGCATGGATGTGTGTGATGTCCTTAGGTTAGTTAGGTTTAAGTAGTTCTAAGTTCTAGGGGACTGATGACCACAGCAGTTAAGTCCCACAGTGCTCAGAGCCATTTGAACCATTTGAAACTGGTAAATCATCAGATACGATGAAGGAGGCTTCACTTGTGAGTACCACATTCTTCTATTGATTCATGGAGCAATTTAACTGCTATTCGTTGATCTGTTTCGGTGTTACTGTTGGTGGGACGCACCCTGTGTGCTGGCGTAAGCTGTCGCCAGCACACCAGTCGGCAAAGATGTAGCAAGAAGGTCGATAGTAGGCGATGGATCAAGCGCACCTATCTGGAGATAGGTCAAAGATGACTCACAAGCAACGGGCCGCCAACGGCCTCTCGACCACAAGTATTTAGATCGCCGCCGCTGACGGGAGGGCTCAGTCTTAGTCTTAGTTAGCCTGTCAGTCAGTCAGTCACAGTCGACCCGTCAAGTAATGCAACGTATTACACTTGTGCAAAAATAGCCATGTCCAAGCAGTTTGTTTGCAACGGCACAAGAACGCCAATTTTGTTCGCTCCCAGAAAATACAAGCGCGTCCAAACGCAGTGAGCGTTGCGTTTTCAAAATCTACAACAGATTTTGGCAGAATTAAGATTAGGGTTGTGCCTTCTTCTCGCCCAAGTGCTGTGCAACGAAGTTCTAACAAACTATTTGCTGGCCGTCGTGTGAACTTTCAGTTAGACACAGGCGTCTCAATAACCTCGCATAATCGTGCCACGTACGAACAGTTACGCTCACCATGCCTTTCTAAATCCAGCAAGCACCTCATTGCTTGCAACGGACAGGATATTCCAGTGAATGGCCAGTGTAGTAAGCTTGCCACTTACAAATCTAACACTGGGACGGTGAATTTTTACTGTGTTGAAACCCAGAGACAGAGAGAACGTATTCGGTTTACATGCCTTTGATTTTTTTTGGCCTTAGCATCCAAGACAATGTACTTCCAGTAACACCTTTTGACCCAAAAGACAATGTATCTAGCTTGCTTAAAGAATTTCCTGAACTATATTCCGAAGGAATGGGAAATGCTAATAATTTTGTAGTTAATGGTACATTGAAAGACAATGTACAGCCTGTTTTTCCTGGCCCGCCCCGTTACAATTGCTTTAAGTGACAGAGTAGCCAGTGAATTGAAAGAATTGCAAGATTATGGTGTAATTGCCCCTATTCAAGCTAGTCAATGGGCAAGTCCTCTCGTTTTGTTGCCTAAGCCTTCTGGTCCCATTCGCATTCTTGTTGACTTCCTGTCTGCAGTCAACCCACAGACAGAAGTTGACACTTATTATCACAGCTCTACAAAATAAAATTTTTTTTTCGTTGCCAGGGAAGTTTGAACGAAAATGGGATATTGTTATGATACTCATTCCGAGTATATTTGTACTTTTTCCAAATTGGCTCTGGTTTTTGAGATATAGGTTATTTGTGGAAATGAGAGTTTCATGTGGATAATATCGACTGCAGGGTCCATATATGGTGTAATGTATTTGCTACCTGTTTTTTAATTAGTGATATTGTACTATCTTTATTAAACAATTGTGCTCAGGGAGTGCATCTGTGTGGTTGAGGATTACATCATGCAAACATCACACTGTCAGCATGTCAGTCCTGTTGTGCGGTGCGTGTGTTGAAGATATTGAGGGTTGTGCAGATTTGAATTCGGCGGTACTCGACATTCATTTGTTGGCCGAGGTAATCCCCGCAAAAGCCGATAGGTAGCGTTCAGTGTAAACAAGAAAAATGGCGATGGTCGAAAGTCACACACATGTGCAGTGCAGCTTCAAGGAGATAGAACCTTTTCATCGTGACGTAGCAAATAAGAGGTGAGTATTCATTTCACACAAAACAATTAATGATGTTTGTTGGAAGTGATTGACATGCAACTACAAGAAAGTTCTGCATAATATGTAGTATTTGTGCAATTTTGTTTTAGGAAAACATGAGTTCTTCACGCCGTCTTTGCGTGAACCATCCAGATGAGTTCTGCTACATTTGTGGTGAATACGTTCTTCAAAAGAACAGGAAGAATATCACTCCTTTTGTGAAGGAAGCGTATCTGGCATATTTCGGAATTAATCTTGGAGATCAAGACAAGGCGTGGGCACCCCATAAAGTTTGTAAATGATGTGTGGAGTGCCTACGGCAGTTGACAAAACGAAAAAGGAAAAGCTTAAACTTCGGAGTGCCTGTGGTATGGCGAGAGCAGAAGAATCATACAGATGATTGCTATTTTTGCATTGTTAATGTGAAAGGTTTTAATAGTTTCAAAAAACGAAAGTGGGAATATCCCGATTTGGAGTCAGCAAGAAGACCGGTGGTGCACAGCAACGATGTTCCTGTACCAACCTTCACAACATTACCCACGCTAACATCATCAGATGACGATGTGCACGGCGAGGAATGCACAAGTAGTAGTTCGGAATACGAAGGACGTGAGACACAACCCCAGCAGTTCGACCAGAAGGAGCTCAGTGACTTGATACGAGAACTCAATCTTTCAAAGAAGCATCAGAACTCTTAGCATCCAGGCTTAAGGAAAAGAGCTGTCTTCATCCAAGTGTTAAAATAACAGCTTACGGGACGAGAGAAGAAAACCTTCTTCCATACTTCAACCAAGAAGAGGTTATAGTGTATTGCAGCAATATACCTGGACTTTTACTTGAATGGGGGCT
The DNA here is from genome assembly GCF_021461395.2 of Schistocerca americana. Classification (NCBI taxonomy): domain Eukaryota; kingdom Metazoa; phylum Arthropoda; class Insecta; order Orthoptera; family Acrididae; genus Schistocerca; species Schistocerca americana. Next base: position 117,169,284 of record NC_060122.1, on the reverse strand, counting down.
GCCGGAATATAGACCAGAGGACTGGCGTCTCTTCATAGACAGTTCCACTAGAAGTTTAAAATGTGTTCTCCTACACAATGGCAATCGTTACGCATCTATTCCAATTGCCCACTCAACAAAACTTTGTGAAGCATATGCTAACATCAAGATGGTTCTGCAGAAAATTCAGTATATGCAGCACCAGTGGTTGATTTGTGTTGATTTGAAAATGGTGAACTTCTTGCTTGGACAACAAAGTGGATACACAAAGCACCCATGTTTTATCTGCATGTGGGACAGTAGGGCAAAGCACGAACATTGGAAGCAGAAAACATGGCCTCCAAGGGAACATATGGCTGTTGGTGAAGCAAACATCATTAATGAACCTCTGGTTAGTAGGGACAAGATTGTTCTTCCACCATTACATATTAAGTTAGGACTAATGAAGCAATTCACCAAAGCTTTAGACAGAAATGGTAATTGCTTCACATACATCTGCAATACGTTCCCTGGAATCAGTAGTGAAAAACTTAAGGCAGGAATATTTGATGGTCCTCAAATTCGCAGGCTCATCAACGATACCAATTTTACAAGTGTCATGACTGTCACTGAAGCATCGGCCTGGAACAGTTTTGTCGCTGTTGTAAAATGTTTTTTGGGCAATCATAAAGCTCCCAATTACGAGGAACTGGTCAAAAACATGCTCACTAACTTTCAAAACTTAGGAGCTAACATGAGCATAAAATTGCACTTCCTTCACAGCCACTTGGATCGATTTCCTCGTAATCTAGGTGATTTCAGTGAGGAACAAGGAGAGCGGTTCCATCAAGATATGAAAGGAATAGAGGAAAGATATAAAGGAAGATGGGACAGGCATATGATGGCAGATTATTGCTGGAATCTGCAACGTGACTGTTCTGAAGAGATCTATAAAAGGAAAGCGTGCAGGAAGCGGTTCGTCATGGACGGAAAATGATATACTTATAGAGAAACTTTTCAATTATGTTTTATACGTGGACAAATGCCTATCAGGTTTTCATAGAAGCTATTTATAAAGATTATTTTCTTTTTTCATTGTAGTTTGTAGCGCTCGAGTTCAGTATTAGCAATTTTTTCTAATTTTTTGAATAAATCATGCATTATCTCAAAAACTAGAGCCAAACTGCATAAATGGTTGCTATATTCGTCCTCAGCACCACTAACCCATCCTAAAGCCACTCAAATATCCTTGGCAAGAAAATGAGTGTTGACCAGTGTTATATGCCACCTCGCCCCGAGGAACTCATGGACAGGCTTAACTCACGACGTTACTTTTCTACGATAGATTTACGTGATGCCTGCTTGCAGATTCGATTGGATGATGAATCATAGAAAGTGTTTGTTGTAAATACACATGAGGACTGTTCAAGAATTTACGTTTGCCCTTCGGCACTGCTTCCGCACCCGTCATTTTTCAACGTTACTTGAAGCAGGTGACTGCCAAAGTGTAATTTTGTTCAAACTACCTTGACGATAATGCCGTATCAGGTGGTATACCAGAGGAACACATTGCCACTTTGCGTACTCATTTTCGAGCGTTGTCACATGCAGAACTCAAGTGTCGTCTCGAAACGTATGACTTTTTTCAAACTGAACTACAGTAGTTAGGTCATGTGATAAACAGTCAGCGTGTGCACGTGCTTCAGTCTCATTTGCTTGCAAACCGTGACATGCCTGTTCCTCCAAATGTGTCTGAACTGCAGTCAGTACTAGGCAAGATGATATAATACATTCGGTTCATACCTATTGCCTCTCTGATCGCGGCTCCATTGCATTGCATGCGTCTCAAAAATGTACCTTTTATGTGGTCTAAAGACTGTCGAGAGGCATTTCAGAAACTCAAAACTTCTTTTCTTTGGGACAGAAGTTTAGTGCCTTTTGATCCAACCATGCCAGTAGTTTTGCAAGTGGAGGCTTCTGCCTACGGACTCGGCGCTGTGCTTTCGCAGAGAATTGGTGCACAAGACAGGCCTATTGCTTTTCCCTCAAAGTTGTTAACTCAAACTCAGTGCAATTATTCTCGGATTGAAAAAGAAGCTCTCGTAATTGTGTATGGTGAGACAAGATTCAGTCACCATCTGTTTGGTCGCAAGTTATATTTAGTGACAGATCACAAGCCGGTGCAGTTCTTGTTTCATCCGTCAAAGTTCGTTCCTACACGTACTGCTCAAAAATTGCAACGTTGGGCCTTCGGGCTTTCGCAGTATCATTATGAAATTGTGTACATGTCTACTACAAAGCATGGCAATGCAGACGCCCCATTTCGCCATCTGATTGGCCCAGAGTCTGATTTTGATGCGACCTAATCGATGCGCAGAACTCTTAATTGCTGGACTCTTTTCCCTTCCACTACAGAAAAATTGCACAGGACATGGAAGCAGACCCAGATCTCAAGATTTTGCTGCACTACATTCGCACGTCTTGGCCTCGTTCATTGAACAGTGTTCAGAACTTAGTTGTGCGCCGATATATTGCACATCGGTATAACCTTTTAGTTCAACAGAGTGTGCTTCTAATTCAAAATGACAGTGGACAATCGCGTGTACATTGGGGAACCCTTCGCACTAAACAGTTAGCTCGATGGCACTGTACTTGGCAGGACATGGACACCCACATTGGACAGATGACGTCACAGTGTCGCGCATGCGCGTAGAACCAATCCGCTCCCACACAGACATTCTCAGCTTGGCCTAAGACTCAATCTCCATGGCAACGAGTGCACATATACTTTGCAGGACCATTTTGAAACACTGTTTGGTTCATAATGGTAGACTCTTTTAGCAAGTTCCCATTTGAGTGCTGATGAACTCTAGCACATCACGTTGCACCATTCAGGCGTTGTCCTCCATATTTCGCATAAAAGGTTTGGCTTTCAGATGGCCGAGCTTCGCACCACCCACTCTTTCTCGCCTCCTGTCGCTCCCACCCACGAGACAGACTATCACCGGGAGAACTTCTGCATGGCCGCCGCCATAGAACGCTGCTACTCTTTGCTACACCCACCGCAACATCCGACGCCGCCAGTGGTCTGGAAGTATCCCTTTGCGCCGCGTGATCTTAATCTTTTCAGGGATTATGGTAACTATGGGCACTGTGAAAGAGGCGTGATCCAGGAACGCATTGGCTCATTTATATATTTGATTGCAGGTCCCGGTGGTTTTCAGCGCCGCCATCGGAACCAAATTCATGCGTGTCATTTACCCCATGATTTCCTCCCCCAGATTCACGGCCTCACAGGACCGTGCGGCCTTTGCAGCCACCCGCTGGTGCCACCAGGGCACCCCAGCAGAAGCAGATGGACGAAGCGCCCTCAACCCCCCAGTCCCCGCTCGCCGCCACAGTCACCGTCGCCGTCGCCGTCGCCGTCGTCACCCCAGGACATGCCTACGGTCCTGGATGTGTGCCCTGGCAGCAGCTTTTAGGAGGATGTTCTAGTTACCTCGCAATCCAGATGGCGGCGTACAATCGAGAGTACGCCGCCGTCCACATTCACGCCTCTCGGCTCATCTTTACGTCCAGCGTGCTGCCTTCCCTCCTGTTGTCGTTCGCACCTTCCCCACACGACAAGGGTGCGCATTTCGAAGCAAAGTAATGTGTTGGCGTAAGCTGTTGCCAGAAAAACCCTCGTCAAAGATGTAGCATGAAGATCGATAGTAGGAGTTGGATGAAGGGTGCCTATCAGGACAGAGACCAAAGACGACTCACAAGCAATTCGCCGCCAACGCCTTCTCGGCCGCAAGTTTTTACACTTCTGGCCATTAAAACTGCTAAACCAAGAAGAAATTATGATGATAAACGGGTATACATTGGACAAATATATTATACTAGAACTGACATGTGATTACATTTTCACGAAATTTGGGTGAATAGATCCTGAGAAAACAGTACCCAGAACAACCACCTCTGACCGTAATAACGGCCTTGATACGCCTGGGCATTGAGTCAAACAGAGCTAGGATGGCGTGTACAGGTACAGCTGCCCATGCAGCTTCAACACGATACCACAGTTCATCAAGAGTAGTGACTGACGTATTGTGACGGGCCAGTTGCTCGGCCACCATTGATCAGACGTTTTCAATTGGTGAGAAATCTGGAGAATGTGCTGGCCAGGGCAGCAGTCGAACATCTTCTGTATCCGGAAAGGCCCGTACAGGACCTGCATCATGCGGCCGTGCATTATCCTGCTGAAATGTAGGATTTGCCGGGGATCGAATGAAGGGTAGAGCCACGGGTCGTTACACTTCTGAAATGTAGCGTCCACTGTTCAAAGTGCCGTCAATGCGAACAAGAGGTGACCGAGACGTGTAACCAATGGCACACCATACCATCACGCCGGGTGATGACGAATACACGCTTCCAATGTGCGTTCACGGCAATGTCGCTGAACACGGATGCGACCGTCACGATACTGTAAACAGAACCTGGATTCATCCGAAAAAATGACGTTATCCCATTCGTGCACCCAGGTTCGTCGTTGAGTACACCATCGCAGGCGCTCCTGTCTTTGATGCACCAGCAAGGGTAATTGCAGCCATGGTCACCGAGCTGATAGTCCATGCTGCTGCAAACGTCGTCGAACTGTTCGTGCAGATGGTTGTTGTCTTGCAAACGTCCCCATCTGTTGACTCAGGGATCAAATGGTTCAAATGGCTCTGAGCACTATGGGACTTAACATCTGTGGTCATGAGTCCCCTAGAACTTAGAGCTACTTAATCCTAACTAACCTAAGGACATCACACAACACCCAGTCATCACGAGGCAGAGAAAATCTCTGACCCCGCCGGGAATCGAACCCGGGAACCCGGGCGTGGGAAGCGAGAACGCTACCGCACGACCACGAGCGGCGGACGACTCAGGGATCGAGACGTTACAGCCATGTGGATAAGATGCCTGTCATCTCGACTGCTAGTGATACGAGTCCGTTGGGATCTAGCACGGCGTGCCGTATTACCCACCCGAACCCACCGATTCCATATTCTGCTAAGAGTCACTGGATCTCGACCAACGCGAGGAGCAATGTCAAAAAAAAAAAAAAAAAAAAAAAAAAAGATTCAAATGGCTCCTAGCACTATGGGACTTATCATCTGAGGTCATCAGTCCCTAGAACTTAGAACTACTTAAACCCAGCTAACCTAATGACGACACACGCATCTATGCCCGAGGCAGATATTCGAATCTACGACAGTCGCGGTCACGCGGTTCCAACCTGAAGCGCCTAGAACCGCTCGGTCACTCCTGCCGGCGGAGCAATGTCGCGATACGACAAACCGCAATCGCTATATGCTACAATCCGACCTTTATCATACTTGTAAGTAGGCTGTTTAGGTTTTTATGTTGGTAACGCCACGTAGCGCTCTGTATGAAAATCGCTGATTGCGCTGTGTACAGTCTGTGGCTGGTTTGCATTGTTGGAATATTCTAGTGTTGGGCAGTTGGATGTGAACAGCGCAGTTGGAGGTGAGCCGCCAGCAGTGGTGGATGTGGGAAGAGAGATGGCGGAGTATTGAGAGCGGATGATCTGGACGTGTGTCCATCAGAGACAGTAAATTTGTAAGACTGGATATCATGAACTGATATATATTATTACTTTTGCACACTATTAAGGTAAATGCATTGTTTGTTCTCTATCAAAATCTTTCATTTGCTAACTATGCCTATCAGTAGTTAGTGCCTTCAGTAGTTAGAATCTTTTATTTAGCTGGCAGTATTGGCGCACACTGTATTGCAGTAGTTCGAGTAACGAAGATTTTTGTGAGGTAAGTGATTAATGAAAGTTATAGGTTATTGTTAGTCAAGGCCATCCTTTTGTAGGGATTGTTGAAAGTCAGATTGCGTTGCGCTAAAAATATTGTGTGTCAGTTTAGTGTTGATAAGAATAAGTAAAGAGAGAAATGTCTGAGTAACTTCAGTTCTGCTCAGCTGTTTGAAAATCAAATAACGTAGAGGTTTATCAGCACAGAAATTCATTAATTTTTAAAGGGGATGTTTCAAAGTCGGAAACGTGATGGTACGCATTTCTCCTTCTTACACGAGGCATCACAAGAACGTTTCACGAGGCAACGCCGGTCAACTGCTGTTTGTGTATGAGAAATCGGTTGGAAAATTTCCTCATGTTAGCACGTTGTAGGTGTCGCCACCGGCGCCAACCTTGTGTGAATGCTCTGAATAGCTAATCATTTGCATATCACAGCATCTTCTTCCTGTCGGTTAAATTTCGCGTCTGTAGCACGTCATCTTCGTGGTGTAGCAATTTTTATGCCCAGTAGTGTAAATTTCTGGTAATAGACAAGAAAGTTTATTTAAGTGTATCGATAACAACGATGAAGTGGCAGTAGCTGTGGGGTTGTTTACCTTTGTGTGTGGAGAGTCTCTGTGGTGACGTGAACCGAGAGGAAGCAGAGCAGCTTGAGTTATCAAAGTGTGCGGAAGTGTTTGTTGGGCACTCCTGCGGACGCGGTGTGCAGCTATGACCGCACCAGTGTAGCCGCGGCTGATTCGTTAACCCGCCACCTGTGTCGTCATTGTCCTCGGACACTAATTACCAAGCAGCGTCCCTTTCCTCTCCATGCAATCACCAAGTGTCGTAAGAATATGAAAACTGATTAACAATTTACTGCCAGTTTTGTTTGTTTGGTAATGATCAGTTTCAGCCGAAATTTTCTGCCTCAGTAACTGTTCATCCTTGTTCTTCATAACAGAGGTTTAACTAATTTGCACATTTGAGCGTTTAACTTCATTCACTTAAAGTAACGTGATATTTCACTGGCAGAACTAATAACTAAAGATACTGAATAAATTAAGGGTGCACAATTTCATTTATTCTATATTTAGCTTAGCGAGTGACTTCTATTCGCCTAGTATGTTTTTATATTGCTGTTATTTTAAAAGTAAAATCAGTTGCTGACTTGCTTAGAGTAAATTCAATGCACTCTTTCAATAATCAAAAGAAAATTGCTTGCCATTTTCTAAATTTTGCATTACATTATACTGGGGTCACTGAAAGTCATTTTTTACGTAAAGATGTTTAAGTTAAGCCATTTATTTAACCAGTGACTCCATTTAACTTTACTTTCAAAATTTATTGTTTCATAATAAGTAACTGCAAACACAGTGCTTTCAGATCCATTTATTTTCTCGTGAACTGTTTGCTGTGCAGAAGCGTCAAAATCTTCTGCTGCCACGCCAGTGATTGTTTGCTTAAATTTCTTTGCCATTACCTTTCTTACGATTCTGGAGATTCATTGCCCTAGTGGACTGGCGACCGTTTAATTATCCCCTTTTTAGCTAATTAATGGTTTCTTTTTATCATCCTTACTTTTTGTAGTAGATATTACGTGGTACCCTTTCCTCTCCCGTGTGGTACGTGAGCGATTGCACCATATTTCACCCATTTCAAAATTATCATCAGTATTAAGATTCGGAATAGATTATTCCTGCAGAAGGGTCTCTTGTAGACTTACCTCCAACGAACCGGTGTTACTTTGAAACGTCCCCTTAGAAAAATTTATGAATGACTGTGCTGATAAACCTCTTACATTATTTGAACTATGTACGCACAAAGACTGGATTAAAAGATTATAGCTTTCACAAGCGTCGATGATATTTAAAAACATCTACTTGAGCTACTTAAATTCGCAGTTCATATTTACTGAAACATGACTTAACTGTTAGTTTCGACAGTGTGTCATTGTGAGAAGTGTTTCATTTTCCTTGCCCTAACTGAGGACAGTCACTGATTTTGTTTATGCAGTCACTGGTTTTAGCTGATCACAGCTGAAACCTATCACTGAAAAAATAAAACCAGTGATTGTCGTCAGGTATAGTAAAGGAAGAGAAAAAAGTAAATATTTACACCGCAGTAATTTCAATTTGTATGCCAAACGTCGCTTCAGTGAGACTGGTACGTACCTCCTGCCTTTGCATCTACGCAACAACGTTGTTATTTGGAGAACGCTAAATCTACAAAACAGATCGTCTCCAAATTAAAAGATAAATTTATCAAAACGGGACATGTTTGTCACAATGAGTTACCCACTACCCTCATATTTTTACAATCCTGTATGACAGTGAAACACATAGTTCCGTTAAAATTGGTTTCTCTGCAACTGCGAAAAAAGCCCTGAAGATGGGCGACACTGCCCGAACCAGTCAGTTTGAAACAATAAAAAGAGCGATCTGCAGCCAGAAAATAAGCATATTTTCCAAAAGAAAATCACTTCTCGATGAGAAATTCGCGACCTAGGTGAGACTCAGAATGATTACAGTATTAACATTGCAGACGTATCAGTTACGGTAGTAATGAAGAGCAGCTGTTTGCATACTACATCATAATTTTGGGGTCATTCAACCCTTGCTAAGTGCCATTTTCAGTCACTTCTGTACAGTTAACCCATTCAAAAAAATGGCTCTGAGCACTATGGGACTCAACTGCAGAGGTCATTAGTCCCCTAGAACTTAGAACTAGTTAAACCTAACTAACCTAAGGACATCACAAACATCCAAGCCCGAGGCAGGATTCGAACCTGCGACCGTAGCGGTCTTGCGGTTCCAGACTGCAGCGCCTTTAACCGCACGGCCACTTCGGCCGGCAACCCATTCAAAGCACAATAACAAATTTCTATGAACATTTTGCGCAAGCCAGTTTTTAATGGAGTGCTATCTAGCTATTCATAACTAGATACATATAAACTTCATATTACGTTTGTTAATATTATGTAACTCCACAGCACTCTAGCTGTAGTTCATTCCTTGAGAGCGCAGCTACTGACTGGCACCATATAATCGATCTTTGGGTAATGCACTTTAATGTAGCCCAGAATATGAACTTTCGACGAATGGTGACGTAATATTTAAAATCCAAATAAACGCGGCTTTTGTAAACAATTTAAGCTTCACGCTATCATACGTGAGTGGAACGTTAGTAGCAAGTATACAATCACGCAATGCATTATGTTACTAACAAAAAATTAATTCAAACATATTCTCACCTCAGCCAGTTCAATTATAGCACAATGTGTATATTCCAATAAATTTTCCAGAATTCGCACGCCCAGGACTTGTGCTGTTAACATTAATACGCTTTTGGTTTCTTTGCTGAACTTTGCGTAACCCTTATCAGTAAGAATAGAATTGTGTTTCTGAAGGAAGTAATGGCGAATTCTCCTCATCTCGGTCATATTGTTTGAAAAGCTGGCGTCTAATTAGGGAAAAAGCTTAATTAAATAAGACAAAATTACGCAAAAACAGATGGCGCAAAAATTTCAGATAGCCGTTTATTATTTTTATCTGCTAAAGTTTTAAGGCCACGAAATTCTGGTGCCTGAGAAAGAAGCAAAGTGCTCTTTCGACGATGAAAGTAAGGTCATAAAGAAAGAGAAGTTGATACCTCTTGTTAAGAGAGATAACACGGGGTTTCCTCCGTAATTACACAACAAGAAACGAAGTTTACCGAGCAAAAGTTCACACCGCCTGCAGCCATAACAATACACAAAAGCGATAAAGGCTTGTGATGTACATTTTTCAATGAATTTCACTCCCTACAGGAATCTCTCTTAATACCCGCCCTTTGTGCGCACCTCGTGCTGAGCCGATTCTAAGCACAAACCATTTCAGGTCGGTGTGTGTAAGGCTGTGAGTAAGATTAATGAATCTTAGCAACAGATAAATATGAGCGCCCTTACATTTCTCACGCTAGCGCTGTCGAGAAGCCACGTCTGGCTACACTTTGGGGAACACTATTCCGAAGAGGACACTCGAAGTGTAGTTGAAGTTCCATGACTCCAGTAATTTACTTCTAATCTGTGAACTGTCTTTTGGTTTCAGATAACTTATATGTTACAGGAATTGTAACACTGGCATTTCGTCGAAAATTGACGTGGTGACTATTGATTGTTGAAAGATGCACCTTATTTTTTTCAAAAAGTGAAAAACAACGGTAACCAACGAATACTAATTATTCTTTTCATTGTCTACAGTTTCATTAGTACATGGTGGTTCACGTTTACTTTTTTCATATATTACGCTCCACAGAAAATGTCGGGCTTTGATTCGAGAGAAGGAGCCGAATTAGAAAAAGAGCACAGAGCTTATCAGTCAAAGAACGCATACAGTGGTTGGCCAAAAGTATGAGAACACCGCAATAAATACGTGCTTGAGCATCAATGAAGACGCTATCGGAGCTTGCATGTTGCGCTATTATGAACAACACAAGAGTAATGTCCTCAATACGTTACAAGTCGCGGTCAGAACTATATTCTGTGTAGTTGTGAGCGCATTATGCCGGAACTAACTGATTTAGAACGTGGGCAAATATTGGTGTTCGTATGGTAGATGCTTCAGTGTTTAGTGTTTTGAGAGATACCGTATGGAAGATATATCCCACGTACCGCGAAACCGAGGAAAGATCATCCTCTAAGCCACAATGTGAACGAAAGTATAACTTTGTAAAGCGTAGGGATTTTGGGCACCTTACATGTTGGGTGCTCAGTTTTAGGTGGCGTTTATAATGTTGCAAGACACTGGTTTTGCACCATGGGACGGGTTTTTGTGTGCATATTTCACTTGTTTGAGGATTAATACACTTGGCATCGAGAGAGACGAGAATAACTCCCTTACGTAAATATACATGTTTAAGTTAGGTAGAAACGGGTTGGTAAGCATCACTGGAGGGGAAGCCAGTTTTCCACTACTGGCCATTAAAATTGCTATACCACGAAGATGACGTGTTACAGACGCGAAATTTAACGGACAGGAAGAAGATGCTGTGATATGCAAATGATTAGCTTTTCAGAGCATTCACACAAGGTTAGCGCCGGTGGCGACACCTACAACGTGTTGATTGTGGAAAGTTTCCAACCGATTTCTCATACACAAACAGCAGTTGACCGGCGTTGCCTGGTGAAACGTTGTTGTGATGCCTCATGTAAGGAGGAGAAATGAGTACCGTACGTTTCCGACTTTGATAAAGGTCGGATTGTAGCCTATCGCGATTGCGGTTTATCATATGGCGACATTTCTGTTAGCGTTTGATGAGATCCAATGACTGTTAGCAGAATATGGAATCGGTGGGTTCAGGAGGGTAATACGGAACGCCGTGCTGCATTGCAACGATCTCGTATCACTAGCAGTCGAGATGACAGGAATCTTATCCGTATGGCTGTGACGGATCGTGCAGCCACGTCTCGGCCCTTAGTCAACAGATGGGGACGTTCGCAAGTCAACAACCATCTGCACGAACAGTTCGACGACGTTTGCAGTAGCATGGACTATCAGCTCGGAGACCATGGCTGCAGTTACCTTTGACGCTGCATCACAGACAGGAGCGCCTGCGATGGTGTACTCAACGACGAACCCGGGTGCACGAATTGCAAAACGTCATTTTTTCGGATGAACCCAGGTTCTGTTTACAGCATCACGATTTTCGCATCCGTGTTTGGCGACATCGCGGTGAACGCACATTGGAAGCGTGTATTCCCCATCGCCATACTGTCGTATCACGCGGCATGATGGTATGGGGTGCCATTGGTTACACGTCTCGGTCACCTCATGTTCGTGGACGCTACATTTCAAATGTGTTACGACCCGTAGCTGTACCCTTCATTCGATCCCTGCGAATCCCTACATTTCAGCAGGATAATGCACGACCGCATCTTGCAGGTCCTGTACGGGCTTTTCTGGATACAGAAAATGTTTGACTTCTGCCCTGTTCAGCACATTCTCCAGATCTCTCACCAATTGGAAACGTCTGTTCAATAGTGGCCGAGCAACTGGCTTGTCATAATATATCAGTCACTACTCTTGATGAACTGTCGTATCGTGTTGAAGCTGCATGGGCAGTTGTACCTGTACACTCCATCCAAGCTCTGTTTGACTCAATGTCCAGGAGTATCAAGGCCATTATTACGGTCAGAGGTGGTTGTTCTGGGTACTGATTTCTCAGGATCTATGCACCCAAATTGCGTGGAAATGTAATCACATGTCAGTTCTAGTATACTACATTTGTCCAATGAATACCCGTTTATCATCTGCATTTCTTCTTGGTGTAGCAATTTTAATGGCCAGTAGTGTATTTAGCCACTCTGTGATATAATGGCTTGCAGAGCCTAAGCCTAGTCAAGGTCAAGCGCGGGTGACGGGCGCGGGAGAGAACTGGGGGAAAAACAGTATATCACGTGAGAGGCGCGTGAGGACGTAACTTACCACTCTTGTGGTTGATGGAGTACTAATAACGGCGGTAACAGACCTGGCTGTTCACTTGAAAGCCAGCCAGTTATACGACACTGTACTTATTAAGCAGTTTGCTGGCTGGACAGGCAGGGCTACTTGAAAGAGTGAGTGCCATTGGCTGTTCCATTAAGTGTGCAACCCCACTGCAGAGGGAAGGGAAACTAGACTGAGCAGACGTTGAGTGCGGTCAGAGGGCATCCCTCTCTGACGTGAGGACGGGGAAAGGAGATATACTGGTGTAAACACTTTGAACAAAGCTCCAAAATTCAGTCAAGAGCTGGCTGAATTCTTTTCGCAAATCTCCTGAGCTTAGAACGGAGAGAGCCAGTATAGTTAAATTCTTGCGAGAGCAGCGAGGGCAGAGTAACAGAGGGCGCGGCAGCCTTGCGCGTGTGCTCAGCGATTAAAGGCCGACTTGGGTGAAGTTAATTTTTTGCGCTTCACGAAAACGTACGGCAACGTAGGCTCCTACAGAATCCTCCAGGCTCAGTATACGATTTTGATGGATTTACAGATCCGACGACTGGCGGCAGGAGCCAAGCCGACGACGCTGTGCAACACAAGGTAAAGGTCACAGCACGCCATTAAATGTAAATGTCGCTTCGTGATACGAAGATCGAAGTAAGAAGACCAGTCCTCCTTGTAGTGTTTCCCGAAATTAACGTATTTTCCTTGTGTGCTCGATGGCCACGTTTGGTTAACATTTGTGGGGAAATAATAAAATTTACTAGAGCCAGTAACATTGTTCAGCTCGATATTAGGATAGTCTTCCACCAGAGAGTCTTTCTCTCAGTTACAATAATTAACCATCCTGAATTTTGTGATATTATTGATCTTTTATATTTTACATTATTTGAGAAATTTAATACGAGGATCCCCTTGTCTGAACAGGCGACACCTGAGATTGCTGTTGTGCACCGTAATGGCCCAACATGTGCAAAAGTCATTACGATTAATACAATTACAGGGAATAGTTGTTCTCTATTCTAAGACAGAGGTCCGCTTCCTACCTCATTCGAAAATTTTAGGAACATTAATGGCAGCTATTCTTCTTCAAACTGCGTTATGCGGGCTAAGTGGAATCGTGCACACACTGCGAACAAAGCACTCACTTATTACCAGCCAGAAACGTGTTTAGAAGTTGAGTGATGGTGACAAACGGCCGTTGAAAACGATGAAAGCGGTGGCTCGTGTTTTTCACGTTACTATCCCTTGCTGTAGGGGCTGTCATTTTTGATATTTTTCTAAACCAGCAAGATAAAACAAAGAGCACTATTTTCACCACATCAAGTGGATTTAGTGCTCATGTACTCACACTGAGCCGTGAACACTTCCCAGTTTATCATTGGGGAAAATTGAAAATTATTATTACTATCATCGGTGCCATGCGTGCAATGGTCATGCCAGGCGTGCGATATTGAATCTTTATCCTATCATTAATGGCGCGAGACCTGCACGACCTTATAGCAGCCGTTATAGTTCTGCATTATTCTATTGTGACAGTAAGGGTGATTTTACGTAATGAAAGGGAGAATATAAAGATTAAAGGACTCATTTATTTAACAGGTGAATACTCAACAATTACACAATCAAATGGGGGTGGGGGAAGAAAGAATTGCGTTCAGGAGCCTGCCCCAACGCTCGTTCACAATAAGCCACGATAGCAGGAAAGAGGAATTTTAGGAACGATAGCCGTATTCTCAAATGGAGTCCAATTTACTAAAGGAAGGGGTTGCAGGCATGCAACGACCAACACCATGAATCAGCCAAAGACTATGAATGATGCTACTGGGGGTAATCGCTAGGTAGCCTCATGTAATAAATGGATAAAACTGGCAAGACGCTAAACTATTCGTAGAGGCGATACTAGATAACTTTGGCTCGCAGTCCGACTACGTAAACGATACGTGAAGGGGTGCCAGACACTCACCACGTAGGACAAAGGGCACAAGTTTTCAAGCTAGGAAGATCTAAATTCTGAGTCGAATTTTGCAGGGGAGAACTGAAAGAGCTACTGCCAGACGAAGCGGAAATGTGAGCATGAAAGTATACACTTTACTGCCGTACTGCAAGCTACTATGACTAACCAACACATCTCGCACATTATGCCCAACTGTTGAAGAAAATATACAGTCTTATAACACTGAAAAACTGCGTAGACTGTAATTTAAGGAACGGACATCAGTAAAATGACCTATAAGGTTCCCTCTGGGCCGCAGGGCGCGAAGCTACAGTGCACGTCGGCGGTCATGCTTACCGAACTTCATCTTCTGGAAGCAGCACCTCCGGCCTCAGGCACGGTCACACTAGAACTGCCCTTACTGCCCCTTTGTCCACTATCCACCCTCTGAGGGCGGTTGGGGCCCACCTGCGGAAAACGGGCGCGCACCTGAACTGGCCAATCAGAGGGCCGAAATCTCACAGGGAGGCGACCCCGCGACGTTAAAATCGAGCAGAAATAGCAGTTACAAGGTTGGTAAAGCAGGTTGGGGAACCGAGAACAGGAGAAACTTTGGCCACTACTGAACGTTCAAACGACACCACGTGCTACCCTGGCGATCGGAAAAAGGATGGGAAACGGGGAGCCATAATGGCTGCTAGGAAGACTGCTGCCCCCGCCCATAAATAAAGAAAATTCCTAGCGCCAAGCTCCTCTCACAGATCAGTATGAGACAAACTGTAAACATCGTCAAATAAATTTGGCAAGCCATATCAATTATTAATATTGCCTGAATTATTATTTTACCGAGTACCAGAATGCTGGGATTAGAAATATGAAATACGAGAACTGAATGGTGAATGAAGCGCACGTCTTTCAAGGATTGTAACGAAAAATAAGAGGACGACACTGCAAAAGTCACTGCAGAACTGAATCTCCCACTCGCGAACCTTGTCTGCACCATACGATCCGAGGGTATTCTCCGAATCTGGGAATTGCAGGGCGGACTAGAACTCCAAAACCAATCGCCAGTGATGGAATTGCCCTCAACTGCAAATCGTGTTGCCGCGGCCATAAAACGTGGATTATGAGTCAGTGGAAGAAAAGTCATTTGATAGGATGAATATTGTCTCACACTGCTTCCAACTTCAGGCCATGTTTCATTCCCAAGAAGGAAAAATGCATGAGGTTTTGTGATTATTTGGCATGATGTTCGATGAGCCCCATGATAAACTACTTCCAAGGATTATGTAGCCATTTTGGATGATTAGGTATATCCCATGGTATAATGTTTGTTTCCAAGTGCTGCGTTCCAAAACGATAGGATCCCTGATCACACTTCTCGCGTCGTGCAGGACTAGTTTTGCGAGCACCTTGATGAACTGTCGCATGCCTCCTCCGTGTTGGAACGAACAGACACCACACAGAATCCGCAGCTGTAAATTGAAGGCGGATCAGTGCTGTCAGCTGCAGAAGGACATGGAGCGGAATCAGCGGCGACGAGCGAATGTGTATACTGCACCGAGATTCGAACCTGTGATGTCCCACTTACTAGGCAGCTGTGGTAACCAGAGCGCCATTCGCGACACAGTGCTGTCGCAACTGCATGGACAATCTAGGCGCGGCTCACGGCCGATCCACACTCCCACCGACAGCCACCTACCTACAGTCCCTGCCCATTATAGTTCGCTACTCAGAGAATCCGCTTAATCTACTGCTGCACCTGACAGCAGAGATCTCCAATTTTCAGACAATGTTTCACAACTGAGGATTCTATGTGGTGTCCGTTCTTTCGGTCATCTCTGAAAGAAAAGACACTACAAGTTCATATAACTCATAAGCCTAGCTAGGCAATGGATCCGTCTTCTTCAGTGCGGATACACAAATACGTCCGATCTCCTGAGGGAATCTCTGAGTAGCGAATGGGAGCACAATGGACAGGGACTGCGGGTAGGTGGCGCTCTGTGGCAGTGTGGATCGGCCGTGAGGCGTGTCGAGATAGTTCGTGCCGTTACGATAACGCTGCGTCCCTGATGGCGCAGTGCTTACATCACCTGCGTGGTAAGCAGGAGAAACTGGGTGCGAAGCCCGGTCCGCTATACATTTTCACTCTTCGTCCTTGATTCCGTTTAATGATCCGCTGCAGCTTACAGCAGTGATCCCCCTTCAATTTACGTATAGTCATACGCGACAAATCAGTTTGTCTGATTACGAACTCCTTCCGAATAAAACAGAAGTGACTCTGTGACCTAGTATCCATGAACAGCTTGAATGGTTTCCGATATACTTTGAAGAATGCGGGAAGCAGGCTTTTGGTTTCCTATTGAGTGAACCAGTCACATCGCCAGAAATGATGGTTCTTCAGAATGAGTTTTTGACTCTTCTGCGGAGTGTGCGCTGATATGAAACTTCCTGGCAGATTAAAACTGTGTGCCGGACCGAGACTCGAACTCGGGACCTTTGCCTTCCGCGTGCAAGTGCTCTACCATCTGAGCTACCCAAGCACGACTCACGCCCCGTCCTCACAGCTTTACTTCTGCCAGTACCTCGTCTCCTACCTTCCAAACTTTACAGAAGCTCTCCTGGTAGAGCACTTGCCCGCGGAAGGCAAAGGTCCCGGGTTCGGGTCTCGGTCCGGCACACAGTTTTAATCTGCCAGGAAGTTTCATATCAGCGCACACTCCGCTGCAGAGTGAAAATCTCATTCTGGAAACATCCCCCAGGCTGTGGCTAAGCCATGTATCCACAATATCCTTTCTTTCAGGAGTGCTAATTCTGCATGGTTCGCAGGAGAGTTTCTGTAAAGTTTGGAAGGTAGGAAACGAGGTACTGGCAGAAGTAAAGCTGTGAAGACAGGGCGTGAGTCATGCTTGGGTAGCTCAGCTGGTAGACCACTTGGCCTCGGAAGGCAATGGTCCCGAGTTCGAGTCTCGGTCCGGCACACAGTTTTAATCCGCCAGGAAGTTTCGAAGGTTCTTCAGTTTGAACCTCCACTGTCTCACTTCCCCCCCTCTCCTGTATACCTCTATCAATTTAGCAACAAACTCCCAACTAATAAAACAAAGCATAAGGGCAATCATAAACAGAAGAGAAAGAACAAGCTACGTTCAACATCGGGAGAGCTAGCAACATAACCCAAAGGCAATAAATTATGCAATTCACAGAATGTTATGACATAGGTTTTACATTACCTAAACAGAAATAACTGAAACAGCATTAATTAAAAGACTATGGAACCATCTGTTACAATAGAAAGGCACAACACGCCCTCAGGCCCCATACTATGCCGACAGCGACCGCCTGCAGTAACATGAACAGCCTGGTTACGCCATGGTATTGGTGACTTCTAAAACAACAAACGAATGTACATATAACAACTAAAGCACAATTATCCTGGATTAAAATCCGCCTATAGCTCGGGAATCGCAATGAGTACGTTATGGACAAAAACTCTGGCAGTTCTGTGCACAACCGAAGCTTTACATTTCTTTAAAATGAAGCTTTACAACTACACCGATCAGCCAGAACATTATGACCACCCATCTAATAGCCAGTGTGTCCACCTTTGGCACGGATAACACCGGTGACCTGTCGTGGCATGGAGCCAATTCGGCCTCGGTAGGTCGCCGAAGGGAGTTGACACCATATCTGTACACATATCATCTAGTTACCGTAAATTCCAGGGAGAGAGGCCATGAGCTCTGACGCCACATTCAGTCACATCCGACATATTGTAAGTAGGCTGTTTAGGTTTTTATGTTGGTAACGCTACGTAGCGCTGTGTATGAAAATCACTGACTGTGCTGTGTGCAGTCTGTGGCTGGTTTGCATTGTTGGAATATTTGCTATTGTAGAGTTGTGCAGTAGGATGTCAACAGCGCGTAGCGTTGGACAGTTGGAGGTGAGCCGCCAGCAGTGGTGGATGTGGGGAGAGAGATGGCAGAATTTTGAGAGCGGACGATCTGGACGTGTGTCCATCAGAAAATGTAATTTTGTAATATTCGATATCATGAACTGCTATATACAGGGTGTTACCTAAAGGTACGGCCAAAATTTCAGGAAACATTCCTCACATACAAAGAAAGAAAATATATTATGTGGACATGTGTCCGGAAACGCTTACTTTCCATGTTAGAGCTCATTTTATTACTTCTCTTCAAATCACATTAATCATGGAATGGAAACACACAGCAACAGAACGTACCAGCGTGATTTCAAACACTTTGTTACAGGAAATCTTCAAAGTGTCCTCCGTTAGCGAGGATACATGCATCCACCCTCCCTGATGCGCTGATACAGCCCTGGAGAATGGCGTATTGTATCACAGCCGTCCACAATATGAGCACGAAGAGTCTCTACATTTGGTACCGGGGTTGCGTAGACAAGAGCTTTCAAATGGCCCCATAAATGAAAGTCAAGAGGGTTGAGGTCAGGAGAGCGTGGAGGCCATGGAATTGGTCCGCCTCTACCAATCCATCGGTCACCGAATCTGTTGTTAAGAAGCGTACGAACACTTCGACTGAAATGTGCAGGAGCTCCATCGTGCATGAACCACATGGTGAGTCATACTTCTACAGGCACATGTTCTAGCAGCACAGGTAGAGTATCCCGTATGAAATCATGATAACGTGCTCCATTGAGCGTAGGTGGAAGAACATGGGGCCCAATCAAGACATCACCAACAATGCCTGCCCAAACGTTCACAGAAAATCTGTGTTGATGACGTGATTGCACAATTGCGTGCGGATTCTCGTCAGCCAACACATGTTGATTGTGAAAATTTACAATTTGATCACGTTGGAATAAAGCCTCATCTGTAAATAGAACATTTGCACTGAAATGAGGATTGACACATTCTTGGATGAATCATTCGCAGAAGTGTACCAGTGGAGGCCAACCAGTTGCTGATAGTGCCTGTACACGCTGTACATGGTACGGAAACAACTGTTTTCCCGTAGCACTCTCCGTACAGTGAAGTGATCAACGTTACCTTGTACAGCAGCAGCTTCTCTGACGCTGACATTAGGGTTATCGTCAACTGCACGAAGAATTGCCTCGTCCATTGCAGGTGTCCTCGTCGTTCTAGGTCTTCCCCAATCGCGAGTCATAGGCTGGAATGTCCCGTGCTCCCTAAGACGCCGATCAATTGCTTCGAACGTCTTCCTGTCGGGACACCTTCGTTCTGGAAATCTGTCTCGATACAAACGTACCGCGCCACTGGTGTTGCCCCGTGCTAATCCATACATCAAATGGGCATCTGCCAACTCCGCATTTGTAAACATTGCACTGACTGTAAAACCACGTTCGTGATGAACACTAACCTGTTGATGTTACGTACTGATGTGCTTGATGCTAGTACTGTAGAGCAATGAGTCGCATGTCAACACAAGCACCGAAGTCAAAATTACCTTCCTGCAATTGGGCCAACTGGTGGTGAATCGAGGACGTACAGTACGTACTGACGAAACTGAAATGAGCTCTAACATGGAAATTAAGCGTTTCCGGACACATGTCCACATAACATCTTTTCTTTGTTTGTGTGTGAGGAATGTTTCCTGAAAGTTTGGCCGTACCTTCTTGTAAAACCCTATATATATATATATATATATATATATATATATATATAATGAGTTTTGAACATTATTAAGGTAAATACATTGTTTGTTCTCTATCAAAATCTTTCATTTGCTAACTATGCCTATCAGTAGTTAGTGCCTTCAGTAGTTAGAATCTTTTATTCAGCTGGCAGTATTGGCGCACGCTGTATTGCAGTAGTTTGAGTAACGCATATTTTTGTGAGGTAAGTGATTCATGAAAGGTATAGGTTATTGTAAGTCAGGGCCATCCTTTTGTAGGGACTATTGAAAGTCAGATTGCGTTGCGCTAAAAAAATATTGTGTGTCAGTTTAGTGATGGCCAGAATAAGTAAAGAGAGAAATGTCTGAGCACGTTCAGTTCTGCTCAGCTGTTTGAAAATCAAATAATGTAAGAGGTTTATCAGCACAGTAATTCACAAATTTTTCTGAGGGGATGTGTCAGTGTGTTAGGTCGTGTTCAAATCTGGCGAGTAGGGGGGGGGGGGGGGTTAGAACGCCAAATGAAGTTTGCCACTGTGTTCCTCTAATCACTCCTTCAAACTCCAGGCTTTGTGACATAGCACGTTATCTTGTTGAATAATGCCACTCCAGTCAGGATACATGATCGCCATGAAGGGGTGTACGTGGTCTGCAACCTGTGTACGATACTCCTTTGCCGTCAGGTTGCCTTGCATGAGCTCCACTGGACCCATGGATGCCCACGTGAATGTTCCCCAGAGTAAAGTGGAGTCATCACTAGCTTCCCTCCGTCCTGTAGTATTGGTGTCGAGGACCTGTTTCCATGGAGGACGACGGATTCGTGGCTTCCCACCAGCGTGATGAAGAAGCTATCGGCATTCATCAGACCATGCACCGCTCTACCACTGCGCCAACCGCCAGTGCAATGGTCACATGCCGATTTCAGTCGTAGCTGACGAAGTCGAGGTGTTAATATTGGGACATGCATGGGTTGTAGGCTGCGGAGGCCCATCGTTGAGAGCGTTAGATGCACTGTGTGTTCAGACACACTTGTACTCTGCCCAGAATTAAAGTCTTATGTAATTTCCCCACAGTTCGCCACCTATCCTATTTTGAAATGTCAGTCCAGCCTACGACGTCCGACATCTGTAATGAGGTGTGGCCAACCAACCCCACGACGTCTGGACATTGTTTCACCTTGGCTTCGTCACGTGTTGAAGCCACTCACCGCAGCACTCCTCGAACACCCGACAAGTGGTGCAGTTTCCGAGATGCTCATGCCGAGCCTCTGGGCCATTAGAATCTGCCCTGTATCAAACTCAGACAGATTGCGTCTTCCCCATTGTACACACGGACAGCACGCCCACTGATACTACATGCACCGTGCGTGTGTCCGACTTGCCGGCCGCACTGGACGAGCGGTTCTGTGCGCTACGGTCTGGAACCATGCGACCGCTACGGTCGCAGATTCGAATCCTGCCTCGGGCATGGATGTGTGTGATGTCCTTAGTTTAGTTAGGTTTAAGTATTTCTAAGTTCTAGAGGACTGATGACCTCAGAAGTTAAGTCTCATAGTGCTCAGAGCCATTTGCACCATATTGTGTCTGACTAGCAGTCTTTCCTCTCCAGGTGACGCTGCAATCGCCTTGACGGATTTATAACGATAGCAGGTTGGTGGTGACAATGTTCTGGCTATCAGTGTAAAATACGCGGCGTCTGCTAAATAGTTTGTCATTTACGAATCAATATTTAATTTGCTTTTAATAAACTAAAGTTAACAGTCCTTATCAAAACAGTGTACGCACGATCACTTCCGTCAGTTGAGGAGTGGATGATTCAGACATTTTTAAATAAACCACGACTCTGTATAAATCACTTTCTGGATTCCAAACCGCTAAATTTCAATTTAAACGGACTTTAGAAGCAACATGCAGAAACAATAATCAGTTTATAAGTGTAGCCAGCACATCACTTAACAGACATATCATACAAGTAAAGATCGACAATCGCCAAGTCGTAAGTGACTGGAAAAATGTGCAGGTGACTCCTCTGTATAAGAAGGGTAAAAAAAGAAAGGACTCGAAAATTGCAGAGTAAAATGCCTAGCATCGAAGTTAAAATCTTCTGGGTTATTAGGCCGCGTCATATTTCCTCTGAAACGATCGACGTTTGGACCCTTCTGCTATGATCTTCCTCAGGATCTTCCGTCAATGATGACGGCCAACCGATAGCAGAAGGAGGAATTTCTACCAACAATCCTTCTCCAGCGTAAGTGTGCAATAGGGCCATTCTATACAATGACGATGCGCTATCAATAGTGTCCACAGGAGTTCAGCCAACAACGCCACTTCTGCATCACTGCGGGAATATTAGCCTATGACTATGGCCCACCAATGGTAGGCATAAGAATTTTAACCAATACTACCATTTCTCCAGCACCAACGCAGGAAAACTTCCCTTTATAAGAGGACGCGACACTCGTCTCTGACAATGTTCTAGCAATAGTAGACATCGGAAGATCGTGAGGAAGATCCCAGCAGAGGGGTCGAAACTTCGATAACTTTAGAGGAAATATGACGCGGTCCAATAACTCAGAAGATGTTACCTTCACTTACAACGGCCACGAAAGCCTGCAGACTTACATGTCCATCATCGGTTTGCTGCAGTGACCTTGGCCATGTTCTCATTTCAAAATATAAAATTTTCATGAGACCGAGAAGCTTATGTCTACGAATCAGTACACTTTTAGAGAGGGTGCAAAGCCCAGGTTTCCCTTTTCCCTCATGATATATCGCGAATTATGGATGAAGGCCGACAGACAGATTCCATGTCTGTAGATTTCTGAAAAAATTTGATATGGTGCTCAACTGCGAACTTTTAACAAAGGCACGAGCATATATAATAGGTTCCCACATATGTGAGTGGCTCGGTGATGTCTTGAGTAATAGAAACTGGTATGTGGTTTTCGATTGCGTTATTCATTAGAGACAGAAGTGCCCCAGGAAGGGTGACAGGACCACCGTTATTTTCTACATACACTACGATCTGGCGGACAGACCAGCAATCCCCGGTTATTTGCTAATGATGCTATAGTGTGGAGTAAGGTGTCGAAGCTGAGTGACTGTAGGAGGATACAAGATGACTTATACAAAGTTTGTAGATGAAGGAATGGCATCTCGCTCTAAATGTAGAAACATATAAGTTAATGCGGATGTCTAGGTAAAACAAACCCCTCATATTCGAATGCATCATCAGTAGTCACCTCGTTTAAATATCTAAGCGCAACGTTGCAGGGCGATATGAAATGGGACGAGCCTGTGAAAATTGTGGAAGGGATGGTGAATGGTCAACTTCGGTTTGTTCGGGGAATTTTGGGAAGAAGTGGTTAATCTGGAAAGAAGACCGCGTATAGGACGCAGGTGCGGTCTATTCAGTGGCGGGCTCCTAGATTTGTTACCGGTAGGTTCCAACAACACGCAAGTCTTACTGTGATGCTTCGGGAACTCAAATGAGAATCTCTGAAGGGAAGGCGACATTGTTTTCGAGGAACACTACTGAGAAAATTTAGAGAACCGGCATTTGAAGCTGACTGCAGAACGATTCTACTGCAGCAAACATACATTCCGCGTAAGGACCTCGACGATAAGATAAGAGAATTTGGGCTCATGTATAAACAGTCACTTTCCCCTCGCTCTATTCGGGTATGGAACGGGATAAGTAATTACTAGTTGTCGTACAGGTTAGATTCCACCACGTACAGTACGGTGTCTTGCGGAGCATGTATGTTGATGTAAATATTGATATTAACGTTGAACTAATGAAGGTCATTGCAGTTGGACAGGGGTCGAGAACACACTCAAAAAATCAAATCATGGGCAAGGAGCAGGGTTTATTTCATATACTTGCAGTTGCTGAGCCTTATAATTGCGCAGTGAAGTTTGCCTTTATCTGTCCTCACACACTAATTTTCTACAAGACAAACAGCGTGAAACCAACTTAGGGTGTACAGCATCGACAGTACACCAAGTTTCGCGAGCCAGACAATGCCCCCGTCCAGTGCAGTAACAACAGCTGACTCAGTTCGATGCAGTGTGGGTCTTACTTCCGTGTGGGACGCCGTAATTCCAACACAAGTCAGTGCAAGACTGCTGAATAACACTCCACACAGAAAAGTACACTTTCGCTGACACATATTCCAGATATTAGATTTCCAAGAAAACTATCGTCACACATGCAGGGATTTTTTATCGCCTGATCTAAGTGTTTGTCCCTTTCTTGAGTCTGGCCTTTGGCTTACGATTTTAGACTCGGGTTTTTCTTGCGTTTCTTGGTGATTGGCTTTTCCTTTTCTATTTCTATGGTCGGCCAACCACTGTCACACTCGGTGTGATTTTAATTCCTTTTTTCTGGTCTTTGTCTGTGTCTTTTTTGTCCTGTATCGTCTCTTGTCATCTCCACCGTTTGTCTTTATTTTTTGTTGGTGTTTCAAGTTCGTGGAAAAAGGGACCGATGGCCCTAGTAGTCCGGTCCCTTCAATCCCTCAAACCAACCAACCAACCACATTGGCCTCGACTGCTGTCTGCCACGATAGTTAGGCACACTTGAGCCCTACACCACTCACACTGAGGCGAAAGTCATGGGAGAGCGATATGCGCATATACAGATGTCGACGGCTTCGAGTACACAAGGTACGAAACGGCAGTGCATTGGAGGAGCTGTCATTTGTGCTCAGGTGCTTCAAGTGACAAGATTTGTGGCGTGATTACTGCCGCACGACGCTAATTAACAGACTCTGAACGCGGAATGGTTGTTTGAGCCAGACGTTTCATTTCGGAAATCGTTAGGGAATTCAGTGTTCCGAGGTCCATAAGGTCAAGAGTGAACCGTGAACACCACGCTTCAGGATTACCTCTGATCTGGGACGACGCAGTGGCCAACTGCCTTCACTTAATGACCCAGAGCAGCGGCATTTGCGTAGAGTTGTCAGTGTTAACAAACAAGCCACACTGCACGAAACAACCAAAGAAATCAATGAGGGACATACGAGGAACGTATCCGCTAGGACAGTGTGACATTGTTGTTGTGGTCTTCAGTCCAGAGATGGTTTGATGCAGCTCTCCATGATACTCTATCCTGTGTAAGCTTCTTCATCTCCCAGTACCTACTGCAACCTACATCCTTCTGAATCTGTTTAGTGTATTCATCTCTTGGCCTCCCTCTGCGATTTTTACCCTCCACGCCGCCCTCCAATACTAAGTTGGTGATCCCTTGATGCCTCAGAATATGCCCTACCGACCGATTCATTCTTCTAGTCGTGCCACAAATTTCTCTCCTCTCCAGTTCTGTTCAATACCTCCTCATTAGTTATGTGATCTACCCATCTAATCTTTAGCATTTGTTCTAATCTTCAGATATTTTGTGTTAATGTCTGTGGTAGAAGACGACCGAATGCCTTCGCTAACAGTGCGACATCGCATGTAGCGTCTCTCCTGGGACCATGACCATGTCGTTTGGCCACAGACGACTGGAAACGGTGGCCTGGTGCCACGAAGGTGCAGTTCGAGTGTGATGCAAACCCCCATGAAGGCATGGACCCAAGTAGTCAACAAGGCACATTGCACACTTGTGGTGGCCACATAGTGGTTTAGGCTGTGCTTACAGGGAATGGACTGCGTCCTTGGGTATAAATGAACCGATCATTCACTGGAAATGGTTATGTTCGGCTACTTGGAGATCATTTGCAAGCAAACAACGATGGAAGTTTTAGGGATGGCTATGCGCCGTGTCACTAGGCTACAGTTGTTCGCGATTGGTTTGAACAACGTTCTCGAGAATTTGAGAGAATGATGAGGCCACCCAGATCGGCCGACATGAATCCCATCGAACGTTTTTGGGACATTAGTGAGAGGTCAGTTGGTGCACAAAATCCTGCACCGGCAGCACTTGCGCAGTTACGGACGGCCACATAGGCAGCACACCTCAATATTTCTGCAGGGAATTTCCAACGACTTGTTGAGTCCACGCCACGTCGCGTTGCTGCACTATGCTGGGCGAAAGGAGCTTCCACACAATATTGGAAGATATGACTTCTGTCACTTCATTGTAGTGCCCGACGATAAACCAAGCTGAGCACGGCAATCCCCTTGTCTCCCAACTGTGACGTTCGCTTCCCCATCCAAAAGTGCACTACTCCGAGTGCTCTGTCCTTCATCCTTGCATGTTTTCGGCGTTCGACGCCCGTCACCTGGCAACGAGCGATCGATAGTGCGGGGGAAGGAAAACAGTCTATGGAATCGTTTCCCGACCGTCTCAAGTTTGAGAAGACTCTTGTCTTCCATCGTGTAAGGAAAAAATGTGGTGCTGTAGAATACCGCAGGTTGCTGTTTGCTGGTTTATGATGTGGCGAGATTTTACTAACTTGCGAGCGGGTAATGCATACTTGTTGCACGACTTTCTTGAACCTTTATGACGAACTCCTGGTTCACGCTTCACTAATTACTTGGCCAGCACCGCGAAGTTGCTGTAACTTGAGATCGCAACTGCAGTAAACCGGCGTGAAGTACACTCATGCTCATAAATTAAGGATAATGCTGATATATGGTGAAACAACGCTCTGATGGGCGGTTTGCGTACATCTCTTCGGGGTATGACCATGCGGTGCATTTGACCTGCGGTTGTCGCACGGTGGCGCTGGCGGCAGTTCACTTACGCAGAAGTGTGTTGGTACATGTCAGAGTGCGGTGCAGCGAGTAAGTGTGCAGACGTTTTCAGATATGCTAATGGTGACTGTGTGTTGAAAATGACTCAAAGATGACGTTATGAGGGGTAGAATACTAGGGCGACTGGAAGCTGGTCAAACACAGCAGGTCGTAGCACGGGCCCTCCGTGTGCCACAAAGTGTAGTCTCAAGATTATGGCAACGATTCCAGCAGACAGGAAACGTGTCCAGGCGCTACAGTACGGGACGTCCACAGTGTACAACACCACACGGAGACCGATATCTCACCATCAGTGCCCGCAGACGGCCACGGAGTACTGCATGTAGCCTTGCTCGGGACCTTACCACAGCCACTGCAACAGTTGTCTCCCCACACACAGTCTACAGACTACTGAACAGACATGCTCGGAGACCTGCAAGCCGCATTCCACTGACCGCTGGTCACAGGAGAGCCCATAAAGCCTGGTGTCAAGAAAAAAGTACATCATCATTGGAAGAGTGGTCCCAGGTTATTTTCACGGTCGAGTCCAGGTATAGTCTGAACTGTGATTTCGTCTGGCGTGAACCAGGAACCACATACCAACCCCTTAATGTCCTTGAAAGGGACCTGTATGGAGGTTGTGGTTTGATGGTGTGGAGTGGGATTATGATTGGTACACGTACACCTCTGCATGTCTTTGACAGAGGAACTGTAACAGGTCAGGTGTATCGGGACCTCATTTTGCACCAGTATGTCCGCCTTTTCAGGGGTTCAGTGGGTCCCACCTTCCTTCTGATGGATGATAACGCACGGCCTCACCGAGCTGCCATCGTGGATGAGTGCCTTGAAACTGATTGGAGTGGCCTGCCTGTTCTCCAGACCTAAACCCCATCGAGGGCGTCTGGGATGCTCTCGGTCGACGTATCGCTGCACGTCTTCAAACCCCTATAACCCTTCAGGAGCTCCGACAGACACTGGTGCAAGAAGGGAGGCTGTACCCCAGCCACTGCTCGACCACCTGATCCAGAGTATGCCAACCTGTTGTGCAGCCTGTGTACGTGTGCTGGTGATCACATTCCATATTGGTGTCGGGGTACATTCCCAGGAAACAGTGGCGTTTTGTAGCACATGTGTTTCGGGACGGTTTTCTCAACTTATCACCAATACCCTGGACTTACAGATCTGTGTCGTGTGTGTTCCCTATGTGGCTATGCTATTAGCGCGAATTCTGTGTAGTGACACGTTTGTGGCACCACATTCTGCAATTCTCCTTAATTTATGAGCATGAGTGTACTAGTCGCGCACCGGACGGGTGGCGTCAAATGCCGGTGTGTATGTAGTTTCTAACCGATCTGATAGAGGTCACTAGCTGACGGACACTGTTTGAGCTGTCATTTTTATTTGCAGTGCTGTTTGTTTAATTTTCTAATTGTTTATTAATTACCACTATAATTGTGCTTAGTTAAACGTGAATGAAGGTGTAAATGTGAAATAATGTTTTAAGTAAAGTTTTTATACTATACATTGGAATAACTGGTCCCTTGAGGATTATTATAGAATCACGTGTCACTCGTACCGAGGAGTTTGGTATGAACTATTGCGTCAGTTTATGATACGGGGGAAATGAGATTATGATTTCGGTAAAGTCGTTTTGTTACATATTTGTGGGTTTTCAGAATTTATTTATGTTAGTTTACTGTTCTGATTTAGAGACAAATTTTGATTGGTTCTGTATATATGCACAGGATTGAGCGGGTTTGAGGCTGCTTTTCGATTGGGTATAAAGTTTCTCTGCCAATCAGAAATAAGCATATTCGCGCGTACTTTGGAAACTAGGAACTTCCTGTGCGTAGAGATATGAGTAGAGCCATGGCTTCGATGGCTTTGTGATGAGACCTATTGATTAGGTGGTCCGAAAAAAATTATTAATATTTTGATATTTCGGTACCAAAATATTTGAGGAAGTGACGTAAAGTGTGGATGAGCTTTCAGTTTAATGCACAGTGTGAATTTCGAAACTTTTGGTGACAGTTTAAACTAGTTTCCTTGTGGCGTACTGCTTACTCGCGAACGTAAACATTTTATTACGTGGGAATGAATATAGCAATATTTGAGCGAGCTATTCTACGAGAAACAATCACTTTGTAATATTTGGTGCAGCATAATTAATTATTACCATGCACTGGCTACGTTTATGAAGGATGTGTGCGTCTGGACTTTACATACTGTGTGCAGCTTAGAGTAAGTCTCCGTAGTGACTGGCCTATGCACGCTTGCCGCAAAAAAGTGAAATTCTACGCAATTCAATAGTTTCATTTAACTATTGCTTCCATCGACAAAATAATTTTTACTGCGACTTGTCGTTACGAAGTTAAAGACAGTTTTTTTTTCTATAGCTTTTTTCCGCAGAGAATTGAATTTCAGTAACTTCAAGGAGGCGTGCGTTTGTGAGATGAGATTCCCTACGAGGTGAGCGGAACATCGCAACGCACCGCGTGCTTAACTAGAAGAGGGCACCAGTTTCTTGTGTCTTTATGAAGCGAGTTCATTTCGAAGCTCGTACTGGATCTGCTTGCTGTCAGTATTCATCACTCTGACTCATTGTAACTGGCTTACAAATTGTACTGAACCTTCTTTGGTTGAATTATTCACGTAGTGAAACTCTGCATGCCATGTGCTTCTTGTGCGCTAACAGTATGTGTTTTACTATGTTTTACTTGCATATCTGAATCAGTTATATGCTAAACGCGAAATGCGAAACGAACCATGTGCCTTCAGCAGTTAGTAATATATGTACCAATTTCTTCCTGCAATACACATTAGCACTAAAATCAATCTACTTGGACGTTGTACGTCCTGTTCTTTGCATGATTTTCAACAGATATGGTAGGTCTTGACGCTGATGTCGGTTGCAGAGACACTGTACTTCTTTCCATACAAGTGTATATTTTCGACACAGTATGAGTGTTATTGTAACAACTTCGGGTTGCACTGAAAATGGCTATAAGACCCGTTGTTTACATTCTTTATATTTGATGAGGTAACGGGTAAGATTGCTCATGTTCACTTAAGCTAAACTTCCTTTTTATTGACCAGTATAAACCGAAGCGCTCCTATCAGAGTAAATTTACACAACATTCGTTTTGTCGTATTGCGGCATTGAGCTTGACTCATGCGTCGAAATTTTGCGTATGACATGACCTTCTTCATAGTTTCTTCAATTCAAGTACATTGTTTCTCCTCAGTCAATGCTTCTTTAGCATTCGTTGATTGTCTGTTTATTAGATTACTGAGTCTGCCATAATTTGCTTTAACTTCTATGCTCCTCAATTTTTAAAAAAAGTTTCTTACTGAAGTCTCTATCCAGCAAGGAAAATCCCTCGACCAACAAGCAATTATTCCTTTTGATAAGTGTCTCGCTTACCTCCGTCGCAATTTTATTACTGTCGTAACTAAGAATTCTTCTCCAATATTTTCCCTGCTCACGTATTTGTTTTCCCGTCTCTTCTAACACTATTTGGAGGGACACCGGCTACGTTGACCTCTGCACACATCAAGGGAATGACGCCATCCGCTGTGAGGTCCCCGTCCGGTCTGCTCTAGAATCTATCCCTTGCTCCGTGGGCGGCTCTCAGCGTTTAATGCTACGTCTCAGTGCAGTAGGTCTGTATACAATATCAGGACCCTAATTTTAAAAAACCTGTCAAGTTTATCAATAGCATTCCAGGTAAGGTTTTTTCTTGTGTTCTTTTTCTTTTTTTTTATTAAGCTGTACTTGTTGTCTTCGTCTTTAACTGCACTAGATAGCGAAACAGATAGATTGGTTCCATGATATCACTTACAATTTGTACCGTTTTATTTTCCATCATTTCGTTACACGTTATTTCAGTCATGTTGTAACTAACATCTATTTTCATATTACAGTTGCTCTATTCAGTTCCTCCCTTCGTTGTTGAAGTTAATGTGTATATGATTTTATGTTAAATAAGTTTTCACTGAGATTTACTTAAATTTCTGTTTTACATTTTTTGTTTGAAGGTGGCGTGAATTGGGTCGTAAATGGTTGCAAAGTTTTTATTTATTTATTAACCCTGATCTGATCAAGGCCCTTACATCGGCTCATGGTTCACACATCCAGTACTTTTGTTACATCATGTTACCTAAGAAATTACAATTTTAATGTGACAAATAGTATTACAATGATCTGTCTACAGTGGTAATATGAGGAAATAATACTGGCTATGATATTGCTGCTGCTACTACTAAAAATAATAATAATAGTAATAATAATAATGTAATAACAATAATACAACAAATATACAGAAGAAACCAGGAGAAAAAATTGAAAAATACATCCAACTGGTTGAGGAAGTCAAGGACATGTGGCATCAGCATAAAGTTGACATTATACTAATTATACTATCAACTACAGGAGTCATGCCACACAATATCCACCAGTATATCAATGCAATACAGCTACATCCAAACTTATATATACAACTACAGAAATCTGTAATTATTGATACATGTTCAATTACCCGAAAGTTCCTAAATGCAATGTAACATATACCGTACGATTAAAAGGAAGTCACGCTTGATCAAGATCCGCGTCACTTTCCATTTTTAACCAGACCTAAGGTCTGAGAAAGGAAAGAAGATAATAATAATAATAATAATAATAATAACAGTAATAATGACAATGAAAATAGCAATAATCATAGTGGCAGACATAAAAGAATTTGTAGGTGTACAAAACTGATGTTTTCTGATACAGGGAGTTCTGAATGAATTTAAAGAGAGAGCACTAGCTACGAATACTGGGAAATGAGGGAGATCTAGTTGCAGAGAAGAATGTACAAAGGTAACAAAACGTACAAGGACAATGGCAACCATTATTGTTGTCTTAGTACATATGTCCATAACTGTCTTCTGAAGTTAAAAGTGTTACTTACTTCTCTAATATAACGCTGGAAGTAATTCCAGCGTCGGGTTCCTGCTACTGGAAGGACTTGGAGAATGTTGCTGAACGATGGAGTGGGACAGAAAGAATTTTCCTCTGACTGGAACAGGTGTTTCTGCCATGGTGTTAAGGTAACAACGTCAGGTCGACGAAAGATATGAGGGACAGTGTACGTTGATAAGAGATTAGGGCAGACAGAGGGTGTGGAAATTTGTCTGCACGCAGCAAGGATAGCTGTGAATATGACTGTGAAATTGATCAAAGAGTCGATCATCACAGATATAACGAACACAGGCCTTCATAACCAGTTCAGGAGGCTGGGGCTTTTCCCGAGAAGGATCTTGCAGTATGACATCGCTATAATCAACAACTGGAAATACAAATGTTTGTTGAGTTACTTTCTCAGGTGAAGGGGGAAGACTATTGCATTTTGGACGGCACTGAGAGATGCTGATGCTTTCTTGCACGTAGCAGATACGTGTGAGGTCCAGTTTAGATTTTTATCTGCTATTAGCGCTAGACTCTTTTCTGAGGGAGAGAAGTTGATATTCGTTCCATTTAGGGTTAAATAAGGTAGGGATTCAACGTGTTTCGAGATAATGAGTCTGGAACGACCTACCATTACTTCTTGCGTTTTGGCTGAGCTGCGATTTAACTGTTCCTGTTCCCATTTTGAGAGTGCACACAGGTTGGTGTTGACATTCCCGATAACTGTCATCAGGTTTATTGGTTTTACACTTGGTTGCAACTGGAGGGGAGGTCATCAGCGTACATGTAGTATCTGCAGCCGGCCGGAGTGGCCGTGCGGTTCTGGGCGCTACAGTCCGGAACCGAGCGGCCGCTACGGTCGCAGGTTCGAATCCTGCCTCGGGCATGGATGTGTGTGATGTCCTTAGGTTAGTTAGGTTTAATTAGTTCTCAGTTCTAGGCGACTGATGACCTCAGAAGTTAAGTCGCATAGTGCTCAGAGCCATTTTTAGTATCTGCAGTAGGACGGAAATGATGATCAACGTTAGGATTTTCAGGTTCACGTTTCTAAGGGTAAATTAAAGCTGTTCGGAAAGATATCACAGTGTGAAATTTTGTTTCTAGCTACGAAAAGATGCATTTTTTCACGCACCTTTTTTTTTTCCTTTTTGGGACATGCGAATATTCAGCTTACCTGTTTCCGTACAATTCGCCCGGAAGTTGAAACCACGCCTGCAACAACACAAAATAAATGTGTGTTCGACAAAACCTCTTTCTCTCGCTTTGAAGTTATACAGCAGCCAGCAGTAATGCAGTTGACAGTGAGTGATTCTGTACCACGACAATCAGTAGCCTGCTGTTCGTGTAAGTTTGTTGCTGTGAGTGACGTCATCTGTTCGCGTGGAGGCGGAGACTGGCCACGAAGAGACGGCAATAACCGCATCCGCGTAGTTTCGGGAACTGAGACTGCGTTCTGCTCGAAGCTACTAGAAATCGCTGAGACTGCAGTTCCAGCATGAATGAGTACTCTCTCTTAGCTGTCGCCACGTTATAAAATAGTGTGGAGAGCAAGTTGGCGAGTGGGCGTACGAGTGTTGCGTGATAGTCGCATTGAGTGAACTGGTGCTACATTACTAAGCGAGTATACTACTAGATTTTACCACCGATTTATTGTCCTGGCTTAGGAATTCAAAAAAAGATTTTATAGACACTGATAGAACTGTAACAATCATCGCAGTGTCTATAAAATCTTTTGCGATTCAGGAATTTTGTTAGATAAAGAACACGAGCGAGATCATATCAAATAACACGTTTGCAGCTGTAAGCATCAAATGAATAAGACTCCTCAAGCAAAGAAATTCTTCAAAAAGCCAAAATTTGAAGGAGTCAAACATTGATTTGTGTGCAGCTCTTACACAAGCAGGAATTCCACTGAGTAAGGTGAACCAACCAGCCTTCAAGGGATTTCTTGAAAAATACACAAATCTTTGTGTACTTAGTTGTACGTTATTTCAGTCAATGCCCCATGAGAGTACTTTAAGAAAAAACTACTTGGCGCCTGTTTAGCAACAAGTCATACAAAGTATCAAGGGGAGAGTGTTAGACTGCGATGTGGGAATCATTGTGGAAGATACCATAGACTCAATGGAACGATACGTTTCCAACATCTTAGTTTTTTCCTTTGCAGGGGAGAAAGTTACGCCCATGTTGTTAAAAATGTATCAGCTGCAGAAAGCCAATGCTAGTACAGTACTGCATTCAATTATGGACTTATGCCAGAAACTCTGGCCCACTGGTACTGGGTTTGAAAAACTTCTTATTGTGGCTATGGACCAGGCTCTATACATGGGTTCAGCTCTTAACTATCTGAAACCTTTATTTGTGAATCCATAAGGAACGAATACGACATTTCAAATCAAATCATCTCTGCCCATAAGAAGATTCTTCTGGAAGCTCAGAGTCATGTTGTTGCCTACAGGGAAGCCACTGGCCCGCCACTTCCAAATTTCCCGGTCATTACTCGTTGGGGTGCTTGGATTGAGTGTGCTGCTATGTCGTGTGAGAATTCTGACAAAATGAATGAGTTTGTGCTTTCTTTGCATCCAGCCGATGCATGTGCAATTTCCAAGGCACAGCAACTTCTGTTACCGGAGAAAATACGCAGTTTGCAGAGAGAATTACATTATGTCCATAGTTACAAGCGCCTGACTGCAGCTGTTATACGATTAGAAGAACAAGGCCTGGAAAAGGGAATGCAATGAGATATTTTTACTTTCGTGAGGGAGCCCTTAGACCGATTTGCCAGAGAGAAACTTGAGTCTAGTCTTCAGAAGAATCCAGACATTGAGGAATTCGCCACATCTGTAGAACTGCCATTCTGGTGACGTCGAAAGAAGCTTGAGCATCTACAAAGACATTCTCAATTGGTTCAAATGGCTCTGAGCACTATGGGACTTAACTTCTTAAGTCATCAGTCCCCTAGAACTTAGAACTACGTATACCTAAATAACCTAAGGACATCACACACATCCATGCCGGAGGCAGGATTCGAACCTGCGACCGTAGCGGTCGCGCGGTTCCAGACTGTAGAGCCTAGAACCGATCGGCCACTCCGGCCGGCCAAAGACATTCTATCTACTAATGTAAACACATTTACTTTTAAAAATGTAGAGATGATTAATGTCTTGAATTACAACAGCTTAATGGTTTTTCGTTCTTTTGGTGAGTGATAATGTAATGTACTTGTTTGTAATTCAATAAATTAGAATAGAGGAATGAGAAACTGTTGAGCTAGTTGAATGAACCAGCGCCTTTTGTCCCTTTTTTACCATTTCCCTCCCTTTTTCCATCTGGAATTTGCAGCTAAAAACCTAACCCTGCTGATGACACTTCAATAATCTTCAATGAAAAGAGTATAGGACCTGATACAGAACCCTGAGAGAAGCTCGATACTGCCTGACTTCATTGTGACTTCGTGGTGCCGGACGTGAAGCATTGCAGGCGAGATGTCAGGTATGAGTGAAACCGTTGCACTACAGCTGGCGAGAAATTTAGACTGCTAATATTGGCAAGTAAAGTATCGAAGTCTACTGTGTCCAAGACTTTGCTCAACGCTAAGAAGCACATGACAGTCTCTTCTTATCAACTCACTGCAAGGTGCAGGTCATCTGTTACTTTTATTAAGACAGATGTTGTGCTGCGATGTTTACCGATACCTGATGTCCTGAATTTGGTCCTAAGTGGTTACCATCTTAGTATGTAATGTAATGTTTGTTGTGGATTGGCAAGACAGCCAACCCACTATGAGAGGAAGCCTAAAGGCACGCGTTTAACTCACGCAGGCTGGCGTGAAGTCTGGAACAGGTCAAGGAAATGAGACCAACAAATAACGTACGTAGCTGCTGGAATACTTAACTTTAATCCATAATTGGTGAACATCGCTCTTGACGGTACATGTTTTACAGCATCAATAGTAACTGGTAACGACGCCTTGCTAGGTCGTAGCAAATGACGTAGCTGAAGGCTATGCTATCGTCTCGGCAAATGAGAGCGTTTTTTGTCTGTGAACCATCGCTAGCAAAGTCGGCTGTACAACTGGGGCGAGTGCTAGGAAGTCTCTCTAGACCTGCCGTGTGGCGGCGCTCGGTCTGCAATCACTGATAGTGGCGACACGCGGGTCCGATGTTTACTAACGGACCGCGGCCGATTTAAAGGCTACCACCTAGCAAGTGTGGTGTCTGGCGGTGGCACCACATTCCTCCCCCGCAAATCGGCGTACGATGGTGTTATAAGGCTTCCGCCCGCCGTGGGGAGGACCCCATGTTGACGTATGCGACGAGGTGGGGAGCCTAACAACAGGCGATGCTGTGCCACCCACACCCAGCCATTCGGTCCGAGGGGAGCTAGGACACGCCTGAAAACCTAGTCCAGGGTGCACGCCAACGTGCGGTGTATGCGCCCGTATAGAGACAGGAGGGGCCGAAGGGTCGACCTCCATCGGGCCGGGGCACCCGACGGGCGAAGACGCCATATGGTCCGGAGCGGGCAAGAGGTCCATGTCGGAGGACAACTGGTCACGGGAAGCGATCGGCGGCGCGTGACCCAAGGAGGCGCCCGGCGGTTGCAGCGACGCGTCCACTGCGGGCGTCGCCTGCGGGAGAACAGGCGGTGGCGGCGCCGCGTCGCCATGGGGCAAAATGGAAGGCAGCGTCGGTAACACCTGGGGATGAGGCGAGCCAGTAGATGGGTCCCCAGGGCGCTGACTGGACGGCACCGTCGCTGTAAGCAGACGGGGAGCGGCAGATCCCGTGCGACGACAGAGGCGCAGCTGATTGAGATGCCGACGCACCTCACCAGAGGCCCCCAAAACCAGATACATAGCGCTGCCGAGGCAGCGAAGAATGCGCCCTGCGAGCCAATGCCGTGAACCTCGATAGTTGCGGTAGCAGACAACGTCGCCTGGAGCAAAAGCAGGTGTCTGCCGCTGCACAGGAATCTGATGCGGCGGATGTAGCAAAGACATCAAGGTGCGATGATGGCCACTGTGCAGCAACTCAGCCGGGAGCGACCATCTCGGGGCTGAGAGGGATACGAGGACAAAAAGAGCAATAACGCGTCCTCCCAAGAATGCGACGCTTTCAGCTTCAACATCTGTGACTTGAAAGTCCTGACCAAACGTTCAGCGGCACCGTTTGACTGTGGCGAAAACGGCGCGGACGTTAGATGTTGAATACCATTGGCCTTGCAGAATGACTGAGATTCTGCGGACATGAATTGTGGGCCATTGTCGGAAACAATAGTCTGTAGAAGCCCTTCAATGCAAAAGATAGCGGATAACGCTTGGATGGCGGCAGCTGACGTCGTGGAACACATCCGGACAACAAAAGGAAAATTACTGAATGAATCTACCACAACCAACCATCGAGCATTACAGAATGGACCAGGAAAATCGATGTGTAAGCGTTGCCAAGTGGAAGTGTCTTTTGGCCATGCAAAGAATTTCCGCGGTGGTGCGGATTGTTGTTCGGCACACGCCATGCAAGAAGAGCACATATGCGTAATCGCAGCATCGATTCCGAACCAAGTACAGTGCTGACGAGCAAGTTGTTTCGTTCTCACTATACCCCAATGTCCTTGGTGGAGAAGCCGTAAGATAGAGGACTGTAACGAACGTGGGTCCATGACCCTGGACTGATCATTATCAGAACGCAACAGCAAAACACCACGTCGTACAAAAAGTCTCTCCTTGTGAGCAAAAAATCGGCGACCCAACGGATCCCCGATCCGTGACTTTGACAAGGGCCATTGCGTGGCAACAAAACGCAAAACGGTAGCAAGGACAGGGTCAGCAGCTGTGGCTGTAGCTACACGACGAAAATCAATCGGAAACGATTCGACCACGTCATCTGTTTCCGCATCAATGAACATGCAAGCAAGTTCGGAAGAATCTCATGCTCTATCCTCAGCAACAGGCAAACGGGACAACGCATCGGCGTTTCCGTGCTTAGCAGTGGACCGATACAAGATATCGTAGCGGTACTACGAGAGGAAAATAGGCCAGCGAATGAATTTCTGCGCTGTACGTGGAGGTACAGGCTTGTTCGGATGAAAAAGCGATGTCAAAGGTTTGTGGTCTGTGATGATGGTAAAGTGACGACCATACAAGAAATCATGAAACTTAGTAACACCAAATACGAGAGCCAATGCTTCTTTCTCGATCTGTGAATAATTTCTTTGCGCAGACGAGAGCAATTTGAACGCAAAGGCAATAGGGCGATCGTGCAATCCATCTTTGTGCCAAGCACCGCACCGATCCCGAAATCCGATGCATCCACCATCAACAAAAGGGGTTTCGGGGATCGAATGGCGTAAGGCAAGTATTGGAAAGCAACGCCAATTTCAACTGACGAAAGGCGCGTTCGCATTCCGTCGTCCAGACGAACGGAACACCTTTACGGCGTAAGCGATGAAGCGGAGCTGAAATGGAAGAGGCGTGGCTCACATAGCGATGATAGTAATTAATTTTTCCCAGCACACTCTGTAGCTGCTTCAAATTCTGCGGCGAAGGCAAGTCTTGTAAGGCACGGAGGTGCTCGGGACTAGGATGTGTGCCTTGGGCATTGAGTACATGTCCCAGGTAGGGTAAGTCACGAGCAAAAAACACACATTTGTCCTTCCGCAAGCGAAGACCATTTTGTCGCAAGACCTGAAATAATGTTCTGAGATTGGCTGAATGTTCTTCTTCCGTCTTTCCGGAGATCACAATATCGTCCAGATAGTTTGCTGCAGTAGGGACTGACTCACAAACAGTTTGCAGATATTGCTGAAACAATGCAGGGGCGGATGCACACCCGAATGGCAGTCGTTTGAATCGATACAAACCAAGATGCGTGTTAACCACTAAAACGCGCTGGGATTCTTCGTCCACTGGTATTTGCAAGTACACATCTGCTAGGTCCAACTTCGAAAAATATTTACCCGGGCACAGTTTGTCAAAAAGGTCTTCTGGGCGGCGTAAAGGAAAAGTTGCAATCACTAGTTGTGGATTCACTGTTGCGTTGTAGTCCACACAAAGTCTCAATTTTCCGGAAGGTTTTGGCAAAATTATTAAGGGTGATGCCCAGAGAGAAGCCTGCACACGTTCAATTACACCTTGTGATTCCAAATCGTTTAATGTTCTTGCGACCTCATCACACAGTGCGTGGGGAACATTGCGCACTCTGAAAAATTTCGGTTGCGTGTTTACTTTCAGTTCCAAATGTGCTTTATAGTTCTTAGCGCAACCAAGACCCGGTGCAAAAATGTCTGCAAACTCTTCACATAAACGAGAAACACTGTCTGAAGGCAGAGTCTGGTTCACTGATAAGACCTGATTGACTATAGACAAGTTAAACAACTGAAACAAATCGAAACCAAACAAGTTCACTGCAGAAGAAGAACGAAGGACGTAAAATGACACAAGTTTTGTTTATTCCTTGTATGTTGCCAGAAGGCTGCACTGTCCTAACACAGGGAGCCCGTGACCTGAATATGTAGTTAGCTTAACATTTGTGGCACGCAACGGGTGTGTTCCCAGCTGTTTGTACGTGTCTTGATTGATCAGTGAAACTGCAGCTCCGGTATCGAGCTGGAATGGTATCACTTTGCCGTTAATGTCCAAGTCTACAAAAAGTTTATTGTCCTGCTGACGACAAGAGCGACTGTCTCGTGCAATGTGAACTGACACTGGTACAAAATCACTTGTGACATGACGGGATTTCGGTCGATGTCGAGAGTGGCACTGGGCGGAGTGGAATGACCTACATGAATTTCCAAGGGCGAAGTTTCACGAGCCGGAGTATCGTTGGTTCGATTCCGATTCTGGTGCGAAGCAAAAGGCCTGGAATGGTTGTGAGTGTCCGATCTGAGCATTTCCAGGCAAAAACTCTGAACATGTCCTTTTTTATTACAGAAAAAGCAAATAGCCTGGCGTGACAGGCAATTCTCACGCGAATGTCTAGTAGCACACCGCGGGCATGATTTTAGCACTGCATTTGCTTGCCTACGCGGCACACGTGGCTGAGAGCCTGGTGGCAGCTGCGCAGACGGGCGGGAGGGCTGTTTACTGTTCCATGCAGCGTGCCTGGCGGGCCGGTTAATGTGACACACAGCTGGTGAAGTTTCAAATGATTCCTGAGCAAAGTCAAGTGTGTCCTGCTGATCCAATATACCCATCACTTGTTGAAGGGAGGGATTGACTAGTTTCAAAATTTGTTCCCGTATTCGAACATCACAAACGTTCTGTGCAATTGCATCACGTACCATAGTATCTGAATAAGGGAGACCACATTGACACTCAAAAGCACAATCCTTAGTAAGGCCTTGCAAGGTTGCAACCTACTCCCGATTAGTCTGACCTGCCGTACGTTTTGCACGAAAGAAGGTATACCTTTTCGCAACTACATTGACTGATTCTTTGAAATATGCATCTAATGCAGACAAAATTTCTTCGTAGGACGGAGTTGCTACGTCGCGTCGGGGAAATAATTTCACTATCACACGGTACGTGGACGCCTACGGAGGAAAGGAGAAAAGGCTGCCGCTCATTACCTTGAATTCTGTAGGCGGCGAGATGGAATCCAAATTGTCATGACCACTCCGTCCAGCTTTCCAGTGCAGCATCAAAAGGACGAAAAGTTGGTGCAACAGCGTGTTGTTCATGCAGTAGCGGTGGAGCGGCGGCTGCCGCATCGTTTTGCATTGCTCTTTGACCCTGGACGAGCTGTCCAAGGGCATCCAGTAAGGCCTGCGTCTGCTGATTCTGCAAGCGATAAAATTCGGACAGTACATCTGGAGATGGTGGCGAAGCCATTACACAAGTAAATCAGGGCAATATCGATAAGAAAGCGGAAAACCTCGTCGCCAAAATGTTGTGGATTGGCAAGACAGCCAACCCACTATGAGAGGAAGCCGAAAGGCACGCGTTTTAGCTCACGCAGGCTGGCGTGAGGTCTGGAACAGGTCAAGGAAATGAGACAAACAAAAAACGTACGTAGCTGCTGGAATACTTAACTTTAATCCATAATTGGTGAACATCGCTATTGACGGTACATGTTGTACAGCATCAATAGTAACTGGTAATGGCGCCGTGCTAGGTCGCAGCAAATGACGTAGCTGAAGGCTATGCTAACTATCGTCTCGGCAAATGAGAGCGTATTTTGTCAGTGAACCATCGCTAGCAAAGTCGGCTGTACAACTGGGGCGAGTGCTAGGAAGTCCCTCTAGACCTGCTGTGTGGCGGCGCTCGGTCTGCAATCACTGATAGTGGCGACACGCGGGTCCGACGTATACTACCAGACCGCGGCCGATTTAAAGGCTACCACCTAGCAAGTGTGGTGTCTGGCGGTGACACCACAATGTTGACTCTCAACGTAGAATGACAGTGAAGAGCGTTACCATTTTTATAATACAGGAAGTATTTAGGCATTTCGTGTTTCAATTGCTTCGTTACTCTACAGAGCGCCCCCAATTTTTCCGCCGTTATGAGGCGGTAGCTTCGGACGTGATTACAACGCAGCCTCGCCAGTGTCGACACGATGCACTTGACGGACGCGCGCGGCAGTGTATCTGCGCAGCACACGTGTCGCCACGCGGCATGCATATTCAGCGCTGCAGCCGGCAGCGGCACGCGGCGCAGCCACACGCTGCCACAGCTGACCACTGCAGCTCTGTCCTAATGGACTCCGCCGGCGCGGCTGCCGCACTTGAACCGCCGTCATTGTTGTGCTCTCGCCGCAGTGGCGACAGGGCGGACTTCCTAAAGGCAGGTGGCATGGAGTTCCGTCACCACGTGTTGCAATGCGTACGTCGAAGCTCTAGCGACTAAATTTAGCTACCGTGTAGGGACAATGGGATTTACTCGCAAAACCACATTCTAAATGTGCCGAAATATCAGCAGGGATGCTGCTAGACTTTTTGTGCTGTTTGCCAGTAATTCGTTGTATTGATCTCTGTATGCAGTCTTACATTATAACGGAAAGGTAATTCCTTACTAAGATGTCCCACAAGCATGCCACAGTAGATGTCACCTATTATCATTCCGCAATTCGTACCTCTCGTAGTAAATTCCTGTTCCTGCTACAAGAAATATGCTGGTGTGCAAAACTTTAAACGATCGTCACTTTCCTACCATGTGTCACTGCCAAGCAAGGGCTGTCGATAAAAGATCGACATATGATATCTTTCCAAAAATACCGTTACATATCGGCGCAATTTTTCCCCCGATTTATCGAAATGAAAATGGCAATACGGAACGCCGATATTCTAATTTTATACTATATATTTTCACAATTTTTGTAGATATTTGAAGCTGTGCTTTTGAAAGTGCGGTGGAACAATTTTATTTTCACCGCGTGGAGGAGTTCAAAAAATGGCTCTGAGCACTATGGGACTTAACATCTATGGTTATCAGTCCTCTAGAACTTAGAACTACTTAAACCTAACTAACCTAAGGACATCACACAACACCCGCGTGGAGGAGTATTTCTACGTTTTTGAGCTTTCATCGCGTGCAGTCTTCCTCTTTGCCTGTCTGAAGGAAGTATATGTGGCACAAAAGAAGAAGTCCGATTGTGATGCGGGTTTGCGGTGTGAGTGGAACAACAAGCTTTCCGATGTGGAGAAAAAGCATACTGGCGGCGTTAAAAAACAGCTTCTAACGCAACTAATTTGCTATTTGTTCACATCGGCATTCTTCAAAAACAGTTTCTGAAAATGATGAACAAAAATCTAAAGGACAAGATTGGTCTTTGCGGTGGGCAGAGGCACGTGAGGGGAAATGCTGACGAATAGGCGGAGCGTTACCAACAGAAACTGCAACGTTTAGCTTCATCAAGCAATTTTGAGACTACAATTGCTAGATCGCTGGTGCTGGGAGAAATGAAAAAAATATGGAAGGCGACATAAAGCGTTCCGGAAAAGTCCATTATTTGACTTAACGCAACGACGGATCCAGCGAACACCTTTTAGTGTGCCACTTGCAAACAGTTACCATTGTCAGCAAAGTTGTTGTCGTCGAGCATGAACATGCGTCGTTTTCCTTTCAATTGTTGCTCTAATGTGGATAGGCAGGCTGTTGCTTATTGTCATACAGAATATCTAATAATGAACCAGTAATTAAAAACGGAGCTCTAAATCTGGCAGTGTGTTTACAATGTGTAGCCTGTGATTTTATAGGCAGATACATCGATACTTCTTCCGACGCTGTATCGATAATTCGATACTTTTTTCGATATACTGAGGGGATATAATCACATTTTTAAAATTACCCAAATATCCGATTACCTATATTTTTAAAAACAGTCCCATTGCCAAGTAACATAACTCGATGAAACTTGCATCATACACCGAGAGAACTGCTACAGTACAGTACAGAAGGTAACTGAAAGAAACACGCAGTAAGACGTACGGAAATGACATTTTTATTTTAAGACAATAGCTACACGGTAGTCACCGCGATTTAGATGGTCCTCTCGATATAAAAACCTTCTAGATGTGGTGCGTAATACGGTGTGTGACCGCCAAGGACGGCAGTTAATGCTCTGCATCGTGCTCCCATGCTGGTCAGGAATTTGGTAAGGAGTTCATGTACTAAGGATTTCCATTTCCCAATCAGCACTGGATAGTCGCTGGTGCTTCCGAGCGTGGTGCAATATGGCTTCCCAACGCATCCCACACGATGAGATTACGTTGTGGGGCGGGGGGGGGGAGGGGGGTCAGGCACGCCAGTACGTTTCCCGAACATCCTCTTGTCCCAAGACCTTCTCCACCTGCGCTGTTCGATGCGCTTATAATCCGTAAAAAGGAAGTCAGGGCCGACTGCTTTTATGAAAAGACGCACATGCTGAAGGAGTACAGTGACAGAATAACACTTAGCTGTGAGTGTAGCGTGTTGGAAGATTACCAATCAAATACAACCGTTCGCTCGAGGAAAGATCCGTACCCAAAGGCTAGAAAGTTGCACAGGTCACACCAATATTCAAGAAAAATAGAAGAAATCCACTAAATCACAGGCCCATATCTTCAACGTCGATACGCAGCAGCATTTTGGAACATATATTGTGTTCGAATATTACGAGTTATCTCGAAGGGTCTATAGGCACACAGTCAACATGGATTTAGAAAACATCGTTCTTGTGGATCACAACTAGCTCTTTAGTGCTATTGATAAGCGATCTCACATTGATTCCGTATTTCTGGAAGGCTTTTGACACGGTACCACAAAAGCGGCTTGTATTGCAATTGCGTGCTTATGGAATATCGTCTCAGTCAAGTGACTGGATTCGTGATATCCTGTCAGAGAGGACACAGTTTGTAGTAATTGACGGAAAGTCATCGAGTAAAACAGAACTGATTTCTGGCG
The DNA here is from genome assembly GCF_021461395.2 of Schistocerca americana. NCBI lineage: Eukaryota > Metazoa > Arthropoda > Insecta > Orthoptera > Acrididae > Schistocerca > Schistocerca americana. The sequence continues at coordinate 117,125,522 of NC_060122.1, read as the reverse complement.
TTCCCCAAGGTAGTGTTATAGGCCCTCTGCTGTTCCTTATCTATGTGAACGATTTGGGAGACAATCCGAGCCGCCGTCTCAGGTTGTTCGAATATGTATGGCGCGAAAATTGGCAATTGATCCAAAATACCGGAAACTGTGAAGTCATTCACTTGAGTGCTAAAAGGAATCCGTTAAACTCCGATTAAACGATAAACCAGTCAATTAAATGCCTAGGATCTACAATTACGGACAACTTAAATTGTAAGGAACACATAAAAAATGTCGTGGGGAATGCTAGCCAAGGACTGCGTTTTATTGGCGGGACACTTAGAAAATGTAACAGATCTACTAAGGAGCCTGGCCACACTACGCTTGTCCGCCCTCTTTTACAATACTGCTGTGCGGTATCGGATCCATACCAGATAGTACTGACGGAGTACAACGAAAAAGTTCAGAGAAAGGCAGCACGTTTTCTATTATCGCGAAACAGGGGATAGAGTGTCGCTGAAATGATAGAGGATTTGGGATGGACATCATCAAAACAAACACGTCTTTCGTTGCGGAGGAATCTTCTCACGAAATTCCAATCACCGACTTCCCCTCCGAATGCAAAAATATTTTGTTGACGCCGACCTACATATGGAGAAACAATGACCATGATTGTGAATTAGGAAGTCGGGATGAGGGGTACGCTTAGCATGGAAGGTCAAGGCCTCTACTAGGTCACTCCTTAACACAAGAAACAGCAAATCAACTATTAACAATTTATTCAAAACAAGCTTGATAAAACAGGTTAGAGGCAATCAAGACGTGGCCGTTCTTAAGACAATATCAAAATACAGTTACAACAACTTACTTAAAAGATGAGCCACTGAAATTTCAAGACCTAAAAGAGAAAATACAATCTGAAGGTGATTTTAAAGGTGGCACAATAGTTTCCTTTTTTTAAAGGCAATAAACTACAATATGAAAGTGATTTACAACACGCACTAGTTCGTTACGTACCCAAATAACACAAGGAGCACAACAAGTTAATTAATACAATTGATTCCCAAGCAAATTAAAACCCCCTTTTTTTAAATATACATAAAATGGATTCAGTAACTACCAAACTGGCAGTGACGCCAGGCTGCCCTGGGAAAAAGATGACTTAACTTAAAATGCCGGAAGCAGCAGACCAGCTGTCCAAAACAACACCTAAACGCCGGGGCCCAACCGGGAGTCACTTCCAATTAGACGGCACGTCACAGCTTGTGTGCACCGATGCGAAACGTGGCGCCGATCCCACATACCCCAACTCGCAGAAAACTGGAACACAAACAGACCGCAGAAAACACGGCAAACACCAAGCAAACATCAATCAATATAAGTTAAAAGATCAATAAACAATATAAATTAAGGACCAGTAAATGGTTTCAATAAAATTGAGTTACATTTTTCAGCAATATCAATGCTGTAAAACATTCAAACTAAGAACTGTACACAATTACAATGCTGAAAATATAGTATCAGACCTTTACACTCTCTTAATTTGTCAAAATTTCCACATATGATTAAGGCCGACCATGTGTACAAAGATGAAATGGAAATAATCTCAAGATAATACCACGTTATTCAAATGCACAACTTCACTACGATACTAGGTTTGTGCACCTTAATTTCGTTGGATAGGTCTGCGATGTAGCTGCCAATTGTGTAAGATTGGCATGTAGAAAAGTACAACTAGACTATGACCTACTATCTTGAATTCTTTACAGTTACTACTTTTTTGGGAACACTGATATTTTAAAGGAGGTAGTGACTGCTGGTCTGCATGTGGTCACACACCTTGTCGGCTGCTCTTACTTCAGAAACACGTACATTACGGCAACGAACAAACAAGTAGACTCCTTGGAACGCAAATCGTTCAGCGAAACGAATGCACCAAAACCACTTACAACTTCGATGGACAGCGTTGTTCGAGATGGTTTCGAGGGATGGGTCTCTCCGAGAAAACAGGCACTATGACAATGCGACGAGCAACGCCCGGAGCTGACATCAGGTAGGTCCCCCACAAACTCGCGCCCGTCTTGCAAGGTACACCGGCCGCGCCGCTGGTGACCGAGCCCGCGTGTTTTCCTCCTTCGTGTCCGCGAGCACGTCCCTCCGCCTCAAAGCGAGTCCGACGACCAACTCGCCGACTACAAAAAGCCGCCGCCAGATCACAACAGGGTCAAAGATCGTAGTACAACCGGGTAATCGATAGTCGTGCCAAAGAGCTGTTGTGCCAAAAAAGACCACCACGACTCAGTGATAAAATAAGGGAAATGAGAGCTCGTACGGAAAGTTATAGGTGTTCCTTATTTCCGCGGGCTATACGAGATTGGAATAATAGAGAATCGTGAAGGTGGTTCGATGGAACCTCTGCCGGGCACGTAAATGTGATTTACATGTAGAGGCAGATGTAGATGAGGTCAGTGCGTCCTCACAACATTGCGGCTTCCCACATATGAACACCTGGACTACCGAAACGACCATGATCGAGAATATTCCTGGCTGCATTACGTTTTCACACATAGCGCCACGATCGCAGGCAGTGCCACTAATGTGCGAGTGTTGACGGAATACGATGGAATGCTCGTAGGGCAAAGAGTACACCCCACTCATTCACTCGCCGTGCCTTCAAGTACTGTTATGTGTAGTTGCAGCTGCACCCGTTGTCTGAAGGCGAATCGCGTGTTGCGGTCCTTCGCGCATCAGTGCCTGCGGTTCGGAAACTCCGAAGCATGTGGAACAATGCTGTGAGGAATACCGCACACACAGTACCATACACACGTCACACTTCGTCATTTGTCAGGTTTCATGATGCTTCTTCCTCGTGTGAAGTTATCCAGACGTTGTCTGTTATAGCCGCGAGCGACCGGCGAGCTGTGCACGGCGGGGAATGGAGACGTGAAGCTGCTAGGCAGGAGAGCTGCTGGAGGTATCGCTACTATGGACAGGACAGACGAACAAGTTGGGGGCGACTGACAGTACAACCGACCAGGACGTAACACGAGGCAAACAAAGCAAGAACTGACACCCGCACATCGGCACATGGCGAAACAACAACAACGCAGAACAGTCCAAAAAATGGAACTGGAACGCAGTACGGCCGAGATGTACACGCAAACTTCGGCGACTACCAGACTGCTGGGGTAGCTGGTTTTTTTTCCTTCTTTATTGTTATTTCACTCCCAAAAATGGGGTGGGTTGCCAGTGGCACAATACACCGCTCTTCAGCCAAGAGAGGTACAGAAACAACATAGTCACATGAGAAAAGAACACATAACAGAGAGTGGTATAAAGTGATGAAAAAAAAAGAAAAAAGAAACAAGAACAAAAAGCAGATGAGTATAAACTCTAGATTTACAAACAACATAGACGTGAGCCACACACACATGCAAAGAATAAACACTGTGAGCCGACACAAAAAACAAAGAAACACCAGTGGGAACACAAACGAATGATGCTGGCAACACTGTTGGTGCTGGTGGAATGTATCTTTGCACATGGCACCGGAGTAACACTGACACCACAACGAAAACGTTAAGAATCACTGCACCAAAGGAGGCCTACCACCAGGTGAAGGGAGAAGGGGGTAAGAAAAGCGAGGGGGGAGAGACGGTAGGGGAAATCCAGTAGGGGGGTAGTAGGGGGGCAGTGGAGGGGAGAAGGAAAGGAGCTAGAAGCCTGGAGGGGGGGGGGGTGAAGAGGAGGAAGAAGGTGTTCGGCAGGGGAAAAGGAGGAAGAAAGGAAGGGGGAGAGGGAGCCCTAAGGAGGGTGGGGGCAAGGAGGAGGGATTAGATCTGTTAGGAGGGGTTGATGGAAGGCACGAGAACATCATCCGGGAGCGGGAGTTGGCGGAAGCCACCTTGGGTGAAGGTATGGAGTGTATGGGGATGGGGACCAGGTGGGACACTGTGGTACAGGTGCGGAAGCAGGCTAGGGTGGGAGAGGATGGGGGAAACCAAAGGATGGGGTGATCCGGTTTGCAGGTGACGTTTAGGATCTGTTGTATTCATTTTAAGAACAGGAAGAGGTGGGGGATGGGATCAGATCATAAGGGATCAGCGTCGGGGATGGGAGACGGATGCGATAAGCGAGGCAGAGTGCATGGCTCTCAAGGATTTGGAGGGATTTGTAGTTGGTTGGGGGGGGGGGGGCAGAGAGCCAAGTGGGGTGGGCATAACGTAGGATGGGACAGATCAGGGGCTTAGCTGGGGCAGCGCCACGCAGCTGCCTAAATATGTTACCACGGGAAACGCGATTGGCCGCGGACTTCACATAGAATGGACTCGCACGGTGAGGCTCGCAGTGCAGGCGTGCGCTGGACCACAGAGGCCCCTAGTGGCTATCCAGGTCCATAGCCTCTGACGCGCATTCAACTTCCGGGCCTTCCAACACCGGATTGTCCCTGGGCTAGGTTGATATTGCAGAACACAGCTACAGTGCCCTGCAACTGCTTGCTGACTGACACACTGTGTTTTTACGCCTTTCTTCAACTGCATCGTGTTGCTGGACCAGTCTTACTTGGCGCTAAGGACTCTCTGATCGCAAGCAATGTGCCCAGCTTACTGTGCACAACTGGAAGACCTTCCATTCCCACCTAACTGCTTATACGTTACGTAATATTACCTATCTTGTCCTTTCTGTTTGCTCGTTCGTATCTTCTTCAGACTGCCAAAAAAATCGGCCGTCACATTTTAAAAAAAAAGTCGATGTAACTCTGAGAGCTAAATTCGTTAGTCCGTATGTACAAGAAAAATATTCCTGTAGACTGGAAGGGCGGAAGACATACAAGAAAACAAAAACCGCTAGCAAGGCATATGCCACTGTCTGCTGTGCAGGCAGGGTGCCGCTGGTGCCAACCAGGGGGTCCTGCTGTGACGTAAAATGGCACGGCAGACCACCACTTCTGGCTCTCGTGCCGTACGGTGGGCGGGTTGTTTTCCCACCTCTGTCCGAGGATTACCAGACACGTCTTTGCTGGTCATCGACGCTCGATTCAAAACGGAGCTCATCACTGAAGACAGTTCTACTCCAGTGAATGGGAATCTAGGCTGAAGACACGTCTGGAGGAGGTCCGGACGGTGGGCGGATAGCAACCTGACTGTTACCCGCCATACGGCTGGACGACCAGGAGTGCTGGTCTAGGGTGCCATTTCTTTTTACAGCATGACCCCTTCGGTTTTCAGCCGTGGCACCCTTACAGCTCGGCGGTACGTCGAGGATATTCTACGCCCCGTTTTGTTGCCCTTCGTGGCAAACAATCCTGGACTTCCATTTCAGCAAGATAATGTCAACCTTCACACGGCAAGAGTTTCTACTGCTCGTCTTCGTGTTTGTCAACCCTTGCCTTGGCCAGGGAGGTCACCGGTTCTCTCCCCAATTTGGAGCGTTTGGAAAGTTACGGGTAGGGCTCTCCAACCAACTCGGATTTCGACGATCTAAGGGGCCACATGTACAGAATGTGGCGCAATATCTCTCAGTGTGACGTCCAACAACTCTGTCAATCAATGCCAAGCCGAATAACTGCTTGTATAAGGACGAGAGATGGATCAGTGCGTTATAGACTTATTCAGTTTGTGAAGCTCTGTCTCTTGAACAAATCATCCGATTTTTCTAAAATTGTAATCATTTGTTTATCTGCACGTGTACGTTACATCTACCGATTTCTGTCCCATTTGTATGATTCCTTCGCAGTTTTTAAAGTTGTAAGTAGGCTGTTTAGGTTTTTGTGTTGATAACGTCACGTATCGCTCTGTATGAAAATCACTGGCTGTGCTGTGTGCTGTTTGTGGCTGGTTGGACTCATTGTTGGAATATTCGCTTGCGTAGTGTTGGGCAGTTTGATGTGAACAGTGCGTAGCGTTGCGCAGTTGGAGGTGAGCCGCCAGCAGTGGTGGATGTGGAGAGAGAGATGCCAGAGTTTTGAGAGGTTACTATAAGCGGACGATCTGAACGTGTGTCCGCCAGAATAATGAAATTTGTAAAGATGGATGTCATGAATTGATATGATGACTTTTGAACATTATTAAGGTAAATATACTGTTTCTTCTCTATCAAAATGTTTCATTTGCTAACTACGCCTATCAGTAGTTAGTGCCTTCAGTAGTCAGAATATTTTATTTAGCTGGCAGTATTGGCGCTCGCTGTATTGCAGTAGTTCGAGTAACGAAGGTTTTTGTGAGGTAATTGATTCATGAAACGTATGGGTTATTGTTAGTCAGTGCCATTCTTTTGTAGGGATTATTGAAAATCAGACTGCGTTGCGCTAAAAAAAATATTGTGTGTCAGTTTAGTGTCGATCAGAATAAGTAAAGAGAGAACTGTCTGAGTACGTTCAGTCTTTCTCAGCTTTCTTTGTATCAAAAAACGTAGATTTTTACCAGCACAGTCATTTCTTAATTTTTCTATGGGCACGTTTCAAAGTGTATTTCCTATTCCTACTGAAACGTGTGTGTGCTAAAAGGAACCCTGTAACAATTTTGTTAATTTTTTTATTTAAGACCTAGCTAGAAGATAGAGAATGATTGGAAAAATCTGCTTGCATGAGGAACTTGACAATGTTCGGAAAGAAGTTACTCGTGAAGAACAGCTTTTGGGCAACACCATGAAGCAAATTGCCCCTGGCATTACTCGTAATGTTGTTGGTTTACTGACACAAAAACAGCTCAGATAAAGAAACCGCAGTCCGTTAAACAATAACCATTTTTCTCCTCCACTTGTAGTTCTCTTAAAGCCTACATTAAAACACGCATCGCTCCTTCGGCACAGAGGAAATACAAGCTTGGTTGCATCATTTAAAGACGAAAGTGACTTTGGTCTGATGTGTCACTGCCCAGTAACACGGCTCGACGGAAATTCGACCACACATAGAAAGAATTGCTGCAGTACAGTACAGAACGTAATTGGCGGAAATACTCAATGAGACGAACAGAAATGACTCTTTTATCCAAAGACAGTAATTACGCTGAAGATACAGTGAGCTGTGATGGTCGCCTGGATGATACAAAAGGTGAGTCGTGGTTCTTAATAGATCAACACCGACAGCAGTGCATGTCCTGCAACGTGCTCCGATGCTGGCTACATAGCTGATGAGGAGGTTTTGTGGTAAGGCGTTCCATTCCTCTAGCCACGAGGTTGCCAACTGCCGGATGATCGCTGGTCAGTGTAAACGTGCTGAAATACGTTTTCCCAACACATGCCAAACGTGCTCGATGAGATTTAAGTCGAGGGAACGTACGCTATTATGGCGAGATGTGGGAGCACCTCATGCACGAGGGAATATTGTCGAACATGACAATTTTGGTGGTTCATGTTATGGTGAGGGAAGCCAAGGAACAGTGCATTAGAAATTATTTCTGCTACACCATAATGTATTAAAAACAATAACTGAATGTGTGAAATCCTTATGATGGTATGGTATTACCTACTGTGATAACGAATACGTTATGCGCTACACAGTGAGGATGTATAGTATTTTAGTTATTCGCTGGAATAATTAGAGTCATTTCCTAATACTTCAGGGGTTATTAAATCTAATATCAGCCAAAGTGCATTAACAACAACAAAATTAGAGAACTTTATAAAAACTAGTCTTTGTGGTCTCAGTGGGGCGATACGTAAGAGCGCCTAAGTTCTTGCCTTAATATTCGTTCTCGATAGCTCATAAGTAGGCTCTCGAAAGATAACTGGTATCCATGTTCAGGTTTCTACCAATTCAGGTTTCTCACAAATGCCATGGCGCTGTCCCCTGAATCAAACGTATCTCTGGTCACTGATACTGACATGCTTTGTGTATGTTCCGTATACCCTGCTAGTCCTATTTGGAATGTGTTCCACACGCTTAAGCAGTATCACAAGATGGGCCATAGAAGTGATTTATAAGCTGATCTTTCAGCATACGTTTGTCAGTGTCAGAATTATTGGCGTTGGTTGGACTGGCCGATAGTCAGAACACTAACCGTAGCCACAAATGCATTTAACAGAACTTTCACGCACTGAATAACTAAGAGCACAGGGGTGGCGGCAGCCAACTTGAGACATGGCTGTCGTATCTCATAAAAGATAACAAACAGCTTGATCATGTAACAACGAAATCAAACAATGGTACAAACTATTTTCTGCTGGTTATAAAATACCTGCTAACATGCGCATGAATAAGCAATTATTACAGGGTCTATTCAGTCTCAAGAAATGCACAGTACAAAAAAATGTATATATATAATTATTGACATGGGGCGATAGTGAACTAAAGCGTGAATATCCTGGCAAACACTGTATACTCGTATCTTTGGTGAGCAGGGTAAGTTTGTTCTCTACGAATGAGTTATGGGAAGACAAATTCGTGGTGGACACACAATGGTTGCCTGATTCCAGAAAAATTAAAAACTACGACATACAAATGACATCACTGGTCAAGTCATGAAGGAGCCTTCAGTCACTCGAGCAAAGGATAAGATTCGCGGTACATAGCTAACTAAACCTAACAACACACCTAACAACATTCGGTAATTTTCGTACCTTGCTCACTCAAGCTGGAATTTCCCATCAAAAATGGTTCAAATGGCTCTGAGCACTATGGGACTCAACTGCTGTGGTCATAAGCCCCCTAGAACTTAGAACTACTTAAACCTAACTAATCTAAGGACATCACACACATCCATGCCCGAGGCAGGATTCGAACCTGCGACCGTAGCGGTCGTGCGGAATTTCCCACCGTACTCTGAATTCAGTAGAGCGGAACATTGCGAGTGCCGTAATCCGCTGCACGCTAAAACGCTCAGGCTGCCGATTACTAGCACAGCCGTTCTCTGTAACCCCTGTTTCTGTCCTCTCTACCATTTCCCCTCATCAAATGTATCATTCCGCGTTTCCAGCTGAGATGTACTCTACCGATACAGAGTTCTTTCTCCTCTCTACAAGCTAATGCAACTCCTATGCGCCAAAGAAAAAGGCTCTGCAACATGCTGTCGAATGATTCTTTTTTAAAGAATCGTTTAACTCTCACGTATGGAGTTCCGCAACGGTTTTGAGTTGCATTCTCACTCTTCAAGTTTTCCACTTCACCCAGCAACAGCCACGTTTCCGATAACTTTGTGGCTACTTTATGAAGATTATCCAATGAGGAGCCCACTTACAACGTTTTAGACAACATATTGCTTACACGACTTAAGGCGGTGACAGAATACCTGCCAATCGCTTTACAAAGAGAAAAGAATTCGTGACAGCAATGTAGCTCTGTCGCTGCTTATGGAATGCAGAGGTCTCTGTTATTGAGTCCCACCTGCACTGTGTTCTCTGAAGGTGATCCGTTGGCACGAAACTAACTTCCTTTGAAATGTGCGTTGGCCAGATGGCACTGTTTGCAGAAACTGAGATTCTGCGCAAGCACAGGTGCTCGTCACGCTTCGTTATAAGCCTTCTGTGAATATCGGCCTGGACCTCCTACCACTCAGGGCACGTTATGTGAGAAACTTGGAGTATGTGGCACCTAGGCGCTCGGGTTGCGGCATGTACCGTCCACCAGCAAACATTTCGCCTCCGAATGCTGAGTCGAACATCCGAGGGGCACCACCAAACACTAAGCCACTGTCTCCTGCCTCTCGCCTGATTACGGCTCGTCAGGGGTCTAGGTCAACTTAAGGAACCATCGCATACACGGAGTTTCCTAAAAAGCGTACAATAATGTAACAGGACAAAGAGAATGCTTCACTGAATAATTTGAGGAAGGGAACTTGGGTCGGAGAAGCCAGCTGAAGGAGATGCGGAAGTAAACTTGTCTAGCGCTTTGTCTAGCATTACTCTTTTTCCAGTTTATTTACAAGTAATGTGCATACAACTTTACATATACTGTGCTGTTTGTTTGCATGTACAATTTTTATTTCCTGCAAGCAAACGAAGAAGACGAGCCTGATTACTACGAACTCATGATGCAAGTTTTGTTTACTTCATTTGTCAATATCGTGGCTCTGTTGCATCGTCTTTAGCAGAACCTGCTATGAATCAACAACAGACCCATTCATTACTCAGTGCTATTCATAGACATCAATTCGATGGAGCAGTACCTGTATACACTACTGACCATTAAAACTGCTACACCAAGAAGAAATGCAGATGATAAACGGGTATTCATTGGACAAATATATTATACTAGAACTGACATGTGATTACATTTTCACGCAATTTGGGTGCATAGATCCTGAGAAATCAGTACCCAGAACAACCACCTCTGGCCGTAATAACGGCCTTGATACGCCTGGACATTGAGTCAAACAGAGCTTGGATGGCGTGTACAGGTGCAGCTGCCCATGCAACTTAACACGGTACCACAGTTCATCAAGAGTAGTGACTGGCGTATTGTGAAGAGCCAGTTGCTCGGCTACCATTGACCAGACGTTTCCAGTTGGTGAGAGATCTGGAGAATGTGGTGGCCAGGGCAGCAGTCGAACAATTTCTGTATCCAGAAAGGCCCGTACAGGACCCCCAATTTGCATTCGTGCATTATCCGGCTGACACGTAGGGTTTCGCAGGGATCGAATGAAGGGTAGAGCTACGCGTCGTAACACATCTGAAATGTAACGTCCACCAGGAATGCGAACAAGAGGTGACCGAGACATGTAACCAATGGCACCCCATACCATCGCGCCGGGTGATACGCCAGTATGGCGATGACGAATACACGCTTCCAATGTGCGTTCACTGCGATGTCGCCAAACACGTATGCGACCATCATGATGTAAACAGAACCTGGATTCATCCGAAAAAATGACGTTTTGCCATTCGTGCACCCAGGTTTGTTGTTGAGTACACCATCGCAGGCGCTCCTGTCTTTGATGCAGCGTCAAGGGTAACCGCAGCCATGGCCTCCGAGCTGATAGTCCATGCTGCTGCAAACGTCGTCGAACTGTTCGTGCAGATGGATGTTGTCTTGCAAACGTCCCCATCTGTTGACTCAGGGATCGAGACGTGGCTGCACGATCCGTTACAGCCATGCGGACAAGACGCCTGTCATCTTGACTGGTAGTGATTCGAGGTCGTTGGGATCCAACACGACGTTCCGTTTTACCCTCCTGAACCCACACTTTCCATATTCTCCTAACAGTCATTGGATCTCAACCAACGCGAGCAACTATTTCGCGATACGATAAACCGCAATCGCGATAGGCTACAATCCGACCTTGTGAGCGTGGGGTTGATCTGATCTGCTATTCTGTTATTCTGCACAACGGATTAATCTGAGATGTACCCTTTACCCTGTGGCTCCTGCAAGATGCAATTTCCACCCCCACACTACTACAGAAGTCAGACAGACCTTCCTAACGTTCTAAAGAGAAATGCCTGAAAAACTTTCAGCAATAAATACCTTCTGGAGTTGTCCGCTGTAAGGAAATAACACAAAAATTCACAAAATTTCTTATGTAACTAGTGGGATACTTGGGTACTGGAGTAGTGCTACTTAATGTTAGAAAAACATGAAACTAACGGAAATTATTATTTATTTTGCAAAAATTGTGAGAAATCATAATGGCACTTTTAGTTATGAATTGAACAAGTTATATCCTAGTTCTTTTCGGAATGTGAAGTTACCTCTCAAGGATAGGATTCGCTAATGAAATTTCTATATAAAGTTTAAGATGGTTGTTGACTTGGCAGAATGGCTGAGAGGCGTGCCTATTCAACTTGAATAATTATCCTTTAGAATGTTGCTAGGTACGGTCGAGGCTGTCGCGTGTGAAATGCAGTGAAGTGTACTGTTGTGGAGGAAATATGGGGCTCGCAATAGCTGTAGCGCACAATACCGTAAGCTGCGATGACTGCTGTCTGCGCCGCTCGTTGCTGACAAATAAGATAACTCTCGTTGTATCTGGATTGACCTTCGCCAATCAAACTCTCCCTATGCCTTGATGAAGTCAAGGATTCCTGTTCGCCCCTAGTCTAACTATTGGCGTGGTACACCGGTCAGATAACCAGTCCACCGCGATGCCACTCAAAAATTCGCTCGCAGGCGTTTAACTATAACTCTGTCCGTTCACACCGCACAGTAAGTGTCTCGGCCAACACAGTGAACAATGCCTAATCGCACGAATATAGAGCCGTACTTCGATTCGCTCTGGACAGAAGTCCTCTCGCATAAAGTACTGAGGAGAGACATGTTCTTCACTCCAAGAGCGACAGCGGAACGGTGCCCCTCCACGCCAGACGTGAAGGGGTATATATCTTTCGGTCTCTTCCATTACTCTTTCAGCTCAAGGCATCAGAAATATCGTCTGCCAATCAGCATTGCTCTTCTAAAACGGGAGAATGGCGTTTCGTTTAAGGCGACCAATCTGGAAATCTGTAGTATCGGCGTTTGGCGTTTGCTGTCTCCCTGGGAAAATCTCTGAAACTGCGTGCTGTGTGTAAAGAATGCGTAGCTTGGACGCTCCCACACAATGTAGCGGAATTTGCTTTTAAGCCGAACACGGGGTCGTTCCCCCTTTCACTCAGGCACACGCTGTCTGCTCCACAGGCGGCCAAGGTTGACTCATCCTCTGAAGGGACCGGCCTCCCGGTGTGTGGTCTGCCTCTCTCGAAGTAAAAGCTCCTGTGACCGTCGTGTCTGGAATATATGTGTGTACGCCAGCCTCGAGAATTTCAACCCCAGTGCGCACTTGTTATTTGCATATCGTTTACATGTATTCATACAACATAGACTTTATCTTATCGAGTTAGTGTTCGAATGAAGCGTCTTGATGTGCAGAATATGATTGTGAGGGCGGAATATGTAAACAATGAAGGTCAGGAGACCACGACATCTTACAACCTTTATCAAAGTCGGAAATGTGATGGTACGCATTTCTCCTCCTTACACGAGGCATCACAACAACGTTTCACCAGGCAACGCCAGTCAGCTGCTGTTTGTGTATGAGAAATCGGTTGGAAACTTTCCTCATGTCAGCACGTTGTAGGTGTCGCCACCGGCGCCAACCTTGTGTGAATGCTCTGAAAAGCTAATCATTTGCATGTCACAGCATCTTCTTCCTGTCGGTTAAATTTCGCGTCTGTAGCACGTCATCTTTGTAGTGTAGCAATTGTAATGGCCAGTAGTGTATTAACTCATGATGCAGGTTTTGTTTACTTTATTTGTCAATAGGGTGGCTCTGTTGCATAGTACTTTGCGGAACGTGCTACGAATCAACGACAGACCCATTCATTACTCAGTGTTATTAATAGACGTACATTACAATTCGATGGAGCAGTACCGGTATAGTTTCGCAGAACTCACTGACTTGCACCTTTTGTATGGAAAGTACTTTGCAATGCTCTCGCTGCTGAAAGGCCATACAGAGAACGATTTACGAACAAGCATCATCTGTCACGACAGTGTTTATTTCTCTTGATCGACGAATGCAGGCAGACTGCTTCGTTGGAAAGAAGAAACGAGGAACCTGACAGCATAAGGAACACTCGCACAGCCGATTTTGAAGAGGAGGTGCTGGAACGTGCTGCACTGGACCTCACTATAAGTACTCGTCGTACTATACGTGAAATACTAGCGTGTGGCGAGAACAACAATTACACCCATATCACCCACGACGAGTTCACGCAGTGCTTGCGACTGACTTTGCACCAAGGGTCGCATTATGTCAGTGGTTTCTCCAACAATGGAACCATCTACAAGATTTCCTCCAAATTGTGCTGTCCACTGACGAGGCCCCATTTTATCCTGATGGTATTTCGAGCAGCGCGAGTAGCCATGTGTGGGATGGGGAAAACCCTCACGCTATAGTAGAGTCACACCATCAAGAACGTTTTGTTTGAATATCTGGGCAGGCATTGTAAGCAACAATCTCATTTGACCATTTTTTCTATCTGGCCGTCTGACTGGCCACATGTACATGAGATTCCTGCACAGAATTCTATCTGACTTGTTGCAGACCGTACCCTTGGGTGTTCCTGAGAGGATGACGGTGCACCACCTAATTTCAGTGTCGATGTCCGCACCTATCTCAATACTGTACTTCCTGGTCGCTAAATTGGATGGGGAGGTGCTGTTCCATGGCCTGCGAGGTCACCTGACCTGAGTCCCCTTGATTATTTCCTATGGGGGAATCTAAAGTCACTTGCATATGAGACACAGTGGATACGGAGATGGAATTATTTGCCAGAATTGTAGCTGCCTGTGATGTGATTCCAAACACACCCGGGATATTTGTCAGGGTGCTTCATAATCCTGTTCGAAGTTTCAGTGCAGTTTCTAAGATACAGTACGTTCATTGTATCAGTGATTGTATCTGCAGTTAACTGTAACTAATGCAAATAAAAAAGTACACAGTACAGCTCTTTTATTCCCATTTTCTCCTTAAGCTGGCTTCTCCGACCCCGGTTCCCATCCTCAAATTGTTCAGTGGAGCATCTCTATGACCTGTTACATTTTTGCACACACTTTGGGAAACACCCTGTGTACCACTAGTAAAGAGAAGGAATTAATGTAAGGCAGACACCTTAATCCTGGAAATCAAAGACTTTGTTATAGGCGTTGACTCCATTCATATTATAAAAATGACTGTATGCATAGTAGTGGAAATCAGCATAAAGCGCCTGGATATTTGTAGGAAAATTAACATTGTCAGTTGGAATAACTGTGCACAGTGTATATTCAATAGTATCATATCCAGTATATTGGAAATACTGTCAAATGGTATCGCATTTGTCGTTAGTACTACGGTATACAACAATGCACCAACGATTCAGATGGTAGAGAGTTGGAACTTCCTATAAAGGCAGTTGGCTCTGTGCGATGTTAGTGTGCGCGTATATGCTTCCACCGTATACAGGAAACTGACGCCATTATAACAGTGCGCGTTGTGTATGTAAACCACGATTGTGACAATGCCACGTAGAAAACAGTTCTCATGAGATGAAAAAGCCAAAATCAGTGCACACAAGAAAGTCTCGACCCTCTAATCGTCAAATAGCCAAGAAGTTGAAACACTCATGTACAGTGATTGATAATTTCGTTAGATTGGGAGAACGACATGGAAAGAAAGGAAGATATGGGTTAAGTAGAAAATTATTCGAGGCATCGAAACGGTTCCTTTTCTGGAAAGCTAATGGTACAAATCATTATTCTTTCCAACTTGTTGCTGATTTACAGTTCTCAGTAACTGCCAGACGTGTACAACAAATTTTGTCAAATTGCAAACGTCTTGCATTCGAGTAACAGCTGTAGAAAACTGCTCTAACACCCAAACATAAACAGATTAGAACGGAGTTTGCTGATAAATATATGTTATGGATTTTAGAATGGGATGATCTGATCTTCAGTAATGTGAAGTAGTTTAATTCAGGTGGGCCGGATGAATTTCGATATTATTGGCTTGATCTGAGAAAATGGCAGCACGTAAGAATGAGCAGAAAAATTGTGGTGGTAGAAGTGTTATGATTTGTGCAGCCATCTGCGCTAGAGAGAAATCACACATTGCTTGGCTGAACACTAGAATGAACTCTAACATGTTCACTGAGATGCTAGAGACATAAATGATCACAATGTATGAGGACTTAGGGAACAGAAGTCTTATGTTTCAACAACATGACGCATCTACGCAACTTTGCATTTTCGCTACTCATGCAGTAAAAGTTCGCAACAGTCAAGAGTTTTTAATTTATTACTCTTTTAGCACTAACTGCATGTGCCACACATTTCTGGGACAGCATTTACATATGCCGCTGAATGTAACAGCAAAATTATAGCATCTTCGACACGTAGTTCAGGAGGTATGAACTTATAAACACTTAGATGCGTGAACAAATGCCACATCATACATGACGTATTAACTCCTTCCTACTACTCCATCTGCAACACATGTCGTAGACACTAATCACATATACCATTGGTTATACCTGCAAATTCATATCATTGTACAATGTGTGTTTCAGGAAATATGACGTCACAAGTATTGAGCTGCGTGAAGACGAAACTTCAGGGGAAATTTAGATGGAGACAGAGATGGCAAATGTGTGTAAAAATATGCGAAATATGTTAAACATATCGGTTTTTCATATGTGTCACATGTGTATGTGGGCAAAGGCAATGGTGAAAAGCTCCTCCTAAACCCTCGGATCCATTGCAACAAAACGTGGTGCATGTATTACTCAATATTTTGAAGCGAATACTGTGGGTCTAAGAACCAGCAACATCCTACTAGGGTGGGAGTGATAACTTGAAGAGAGAAGGAGGAATGAGGAGAAATGGTTCAAATGGCTCTGAGCTCTATGGGACTCAACTGCTGTGGTCATAAGTCCCCTAGAACTTAGAACTACTTAAACCTAACTAACCTAACGACATCACACACATCCATGCCCGAGACAAGATTCGAACCTGCGACCGTAGCGGTCGCACGGTTCCAGACTGAAGCGCCTAGAACCGCTCAGTCACACCGGCCGGCGGAATGAGGAGATGTACAGACAGAAAGAAGGAAGAAGGAGATGGACAGAAAGATAGGGGAGAGGAGGAAATGGATAGAGAGGGGGAAGGGGAAACGGTCAGAGGAAGGTAAGAGGAGGAGATGGAGAGAGAAGTGGGATAAGAGCACATAAACAGAGAGAGAGAGAGAGAGAGAGAGAGAGAGAGAGAGAGAGAGAGAGAGAGAGAGAAAGAGAGAGAGGAAGGAGCAGATGAAAAGGGAGTGGGGGAAATAGGGGTGGGAGAGATGGACAGAGAGAAGGAGAGGAGGAGATGAAGGGGGGAAGAGGAGATGGACAAGAAGAGGGGAAGAGGAGATGGACGGAGAGAAGGGGACAGAGGTGATGGATTAACAGAAGATTTGGACAAATACATACTCCGGCAATGTCAGGTACTCAACGGATTCACGTCGATGAGGTGAAACATAATGATCACCTGTTTAATGGCGTGTTGGTCCACTTTTCAAACACTGCGCCACCTATTTTGTTTGTCATGGATTTTACAACTCCTTAATATTTTCCAGGAGTAAGTGGGAGCAGATATCTATTCACAAGTCACAAAATTTCCGTAAACTACAGGTCAGTGATTTGTGGGCTGCAGCTAGCGCCCGATAAGTGTTCCCATGGGTACAGCATTTGCTGGTTAAGACACCATTGAGTTCACTGTCATTCTCCAGAAAACACTGGAAAACGAGAAAACGACTCTGGCCTTGGGTTGCGGAGAGTTATCCTGCTGGAAGATGCCATTGCCATCAGACACGACTTCAGCCATGAAAGGATGAAGGTGTTCCGCAATAATGTTCACGTAGTTCTCTGCTGTCATGGCGTCTTCGAGTCGTACCACACGTCCCATAGAAGCCCAACTCAATGTACCCTATAGCATAATTTTGCCCTCAGCTGCCGGTACGCGTTTCGAGGAGCCATACGCGTGGGTGACAGCGTGTAAAGACACAACGATCGACCTTGAGTAACAAGAAATGCGATTTATTCGACAGGCGACAAGTTTCTATCGATCCACTGTGAGAACTCGTAACGCTCTGCCCACTGCATCCGTAATTGACTATGACATTGAGTCAGCACGGGAACATATAGGGATCGTGTGCTTTGGAGCTCCATATTCACCAACGGCCACTCAACTGTGGTCTCCAAAACACTTGTGCTTGCACCAGCATTGTATTCTGGTGTCAGATCTGCCACAGATTTTGGATTACACAGTGGGCGATTTTCCGACTTCTACGTTTTGTGATGAGACGTCGACGTCCAATACTATAGGTCCTACTCATTATTTCACCATCCTTCAATCATATTGCATAGGTGTTGAAGACGGTACTATGCGGAAAGCCGACCAGCTCCGGCGTTTCAGTTATTCTGGTTTCCAGCCGCAGTGTCACAACAATGTGCCCTTTGTCAAAAGCGCTTATATCAGTGGATTCTTGAATTTGCCGCCGGTGTCTTCGCTAAAATGACTACTCTTCCGTCTGTGTTCCGCTTATGTTCTACCCCTCCTGCGTCACATGCCTGCAGCACCGCCAGGAGGGATAAACCCCGCGTTGTGCAGTGGTCATTATGTTTTGGGTGATCACAGTACAACAAATGGAAGTTGATAGCGATGGACAATGGTTTGTGAATCACTTCAGCTATTCTTCTTGTAGACGGTTGTGACCTGTGCTTTCTATTATGAGTCACTGGTAACAGGTATTTTCTGGGTATAATTGAATCTGACTTTGTTCTAAACTCTGTATACAATGTGACAGAGGTTCCGTCGGTCCTCGAGCATTGTTTGGTTTTAGTTGTTTCATTAGTAAAGGAACATTTGAAAACGACGTTCAGCATTTCTGCTTTTGCTTTCCAACCCTCAGATTCAGGTCGTCTGTCATACGTATTAACAGGGATCTTTATTTGTAAGAACAAGAGGTTACTTAACGTCAGATTATCCAGGTGTTGTGGTACAAGCTCTTCCATAATAGTCCACGTTAGCCTCACTGCCGGTGAAGTACAAAGTTCCGCTATGTACACTGTTCTGGTTGCTGGGTACTGACTGACTCTGAGCTAGAGGCTGAGCTAATTGTGACTGTCGCTCCCACTGGGCTGTCAATGGTAGTGAGTCGACTCGTTGACTCACTGGATGACCGAGTGGCCCCTGGGCCGCGGCGGCGATCTAAATACTGGCGGTCGAGAGGGCGTTGGCGGGGTGTTTCTTGAGAGTCTGTCGTTGGCCTCTCTCCCGATAGGCTCGCTTGTTTAGATGCCGACTATCGATCTTCTCACAGCCTCTTTGCCGCCTGGCGTGCTGGCGACAGCTTACATCAGCACAATTACCCCTGAGTGCAATCAGACATTAGCCAGTACCCCTCCCTCCCCCCTCCACCATCTATTCCCCTTGCCCCGTCCCCTTCCCCCATATTACCGACAACACTAGCACCTAACAGAATTGTAGAATGAAAGACTTTCCCCAGAGCCCTTTTGTTTTTGAAATGGTGAAAAATGATTGATATTTAGTATGTGTGTTTGTGTGTGTGCATGTGCTTTAGAATAAATGACAATGGAATTTGTGGTGTATCGCAGGTGTTACCCACAGCTCCTCAGAACAGAGAGCTAACTACCCAGAGTGAAGGTACACACCTGTTACAGAACGTGCTTCCTCTGCATTATTCCTCTCCACTACAGCACTTGCATGACCTGCACACTGCAATCTCATTTAAAATCAAACAAGTTCGGATTTGTACACTGTACTTAATGATTGTAAATCACTTCACTGCAGCACTCTTTACTTCTGTTCTGCAGAAGTTGGATGCATTCAGTCTGTTAGTACTTTGTGTTTACCCACTCTAATAATAATAATAATGATAAAACTGTATAAAGCACTGTAGTAGCCCATATGTAGTTACTGCTTCAAATGGCTCTGAGCATTATGGGACCTAACTAACCTGTGGACATCACATACATCCATGCCCGAGGCAGGATTCGAACCTGCGACCGTAGCGGTCACGCGGTTCCAGACTGAAGCTCCTAGAACCGCACGGCCACACCGGCTGGCTGTAGTTACTGCTGTGTCGTGCTGTCAGTTAACTTATTTATCTATTTTGAAGCAATGAAGCAGTTTCTGGACTTCTGCAGATACTATTTCCTATACCATCTACTGTCTACAGGTATTGTCTGCTATAATGTCTTCTGTAGGTTGTAGAGAACTACATCCATTTAGATGAAGATACCTACAACCTGGAGAAGACATTTTCTTGAGATATTTAGCATTTGTTGCGTATATGTCTCACTTTTATCATCACTAACGTACGAGAGAAAGCACAACATTTGTGTGTATTGGGTTGACTATGTGAGGAAACTGGACCTCCACCGCATTAATGCTACTAATTAAGGAAAAGTAATTATTGATAACTTAGCTAATGATATTAGAGTCTTACAAAATAGTGATAATAGTAATTATCTTTTGAAAATAATTTAGTTTCGTGACTGAAACAGAATCTCATCGTTTAGTTTTTACCCCTTAGAAAATTTCGTTTTACTCCTGAGGGAGTAATTACCCCAGATTGCGAACCTCTGCTCTATCTTTAACCCAATGCTTTTCATTACAGCTATATTGTGCCGTATCCTTTGTTTCCTTAGAAGTGTCTTTACCGTGATTATATTCCATAGTGTGGACCTCCCATCTTGAACTGTTTTACTACCTACATATCTGTCTTTTAATCTTTCCCCACAGTTCCCCGATGTGCTGATGCTACTGGTGTATGTTTTGTATTCTTCTTTTAGATAGAAGAAAACTGCCTCTTTACGTAGCTTCTTGCAAATGTACTTCTTTTTAATTATTTTAGGTGCTCCCTGTATTTCTGTAACCTTTGTTGTAAATTATTTGTGGTCAAGGATATCAGTTTCAATTGCACCTATTCAATGAGGTTTCTCGTCAGTGATTTTAATATGAAGTGTTTGCAGAGCTAATAAACGAGTAAACGGTTGGACAATATTTTTATGCACTCTATACAACCTTTCATAGCTTCAAAGAAAGACTTTCCTACATTTTTCCAATATTCAGACGCAAACAACGTTTATGCTCTACGTTGACAAAAATGTCTCAGCTTATTTGTAGTCTCCACGACCGTTCTCTTATGTCTGTGTTAAGAGATCTTCGTAGGAAGAACTTAAACTTCGCAGTAGTATCAGACATAAGGTTAAAAACATTTTTGCATATTACTCATTTATTCTCATTGATGATGCTTTTTTTCTCGAAACTCGTGATTTCCCCACTGCAAAACACACAACGGTAGAAAATGGTTCAAATGGCTCTGAGCACTATGGGACTTAACATCTGAGGTCATCACTCCGCTATAACTTAGAACTACGTAAACACAACTAACCTACAGAGATCACACACATCCATGCCCGAGGCAGGATTCGAACCTGCGACCGTAGCAGTCGCGCGGTTCCGGACTGAAGCGCCTAGAACCGCTCGGTTACCACGGCCGGCTAAAACGGTAGAAGTTTAGGGTGAATGTATGGTGCTTCGTTCATCTAACCTCGTTGGGAGTCTACGCATGTACACAGTCGCTTTCGCGTTAAGTAGTCCACGTGCAGTCCGTATGCAGAATGCAATATTGGTTGGCGTTCATTAGTCGATGTACGCCCGTTGCATATTTATTTGGCACACCAAACTGCTCCCGTCAATCCCATCAATCTCCCTCCAATCCCACGGCATTCCGTTTGAATTCGGTGAATCAAGTGTCACAAAATACTGGGAGAAGTCGCACAGATTCACCGGTCGGCGTAAACACTAACAACTATGCTTGAAAACAATTTCTTTTCACTTCGTGACGTTTTTGAGTTCTTTATCTTTTTTCTTTGTGTTCAATGCGTAACATCTACCTGCGATCTTCAGGCTGAACAACAACTTTCTCGATTGAAACAGCTTGCCGCGGCTCCTAGGTGGACACTGATTTACACTACTATTAAAAGGAAGGAACATAATTTATTGCGCCTAGCGTCAGTTATTCATCTTCGCAAATTGACGAAGGCTGTTAAATGCAATCGATGTATTGAATTATTCCTTTCACATGGTCAAAGTAACTTTAATCTTAGCTTAATCAAAGCATGCGAAAACCACATGAAGCTAGAAGCTCATAGCTATCGAGCTGATTATAGAATGTGAAACAATGTGGTGAAAAGCTATAAAAACACGGAGGAAAATATTCTTGCTGTGGATAAAGACTGCACTGCACTGAAATTTTATTCCGGTGTAAAGAAGATGTTTATGTGGTTTTAGCAAATGATTCAGAATAACAGAGTGACAAGTTTTGGTTCAAGCAACAGATATTACTTACACGTGCAATATAACTCAAACATTTTCGCTATTGGGCGTTGGACTGAATATCTAATGTATAACTCCGTCCTTACCACACACTACACCTGTATCTAAAAGACAATGAAATGGTCATATGGGAAAATCCCAACTTCATGGCTACCTTGGAGATGCTGCGTCCCGTCGCTCGTTGTGCCGACTATAACACCACGTTCAAACTTACTTAAAACTTGATAATCTACCATTGTAGCAGCAGCAACCGCTCTAAAAATTCGGCAGCACTTTTGTCTCATATAGGCGTTGCCGACGGCAGCACCGTACTCCGCCTGTTTACATATTTCTGTATTTGAATACGCAAACCTACACCAGTTTCTCTAGCACTTCTGTATACTTAACAGTTAACAATTAATACATACATTTTATTGAACATTTATCAAAGAAAACTTTATTTGGTGGTGAAGTTAGTTTCTTCTTATTAGACTTAGTACTTCACTCTGTGGGATTTTCAGTTTGAAAATGGAAATTCCGCGTGGCAAGGGGCTCCCATCGGGTAGACCGTTCGCCCGGTGCAAGTATTTGGAGTTGACGCCACTTTGGCGACTTGCCTGTCGATGGGGATGAAATGATGATGATAAGGACAACACAACACCCAGTCCCTGAGTGGAGAAAATCTCCGACCCAGCCGGGAATCGAACCCGGGCCATGAGGTACGACATTTCGTCCCGCTGGCCACTCCGCTACCAAGGCGATCATCAAATTACGTTAATTAATTACCGTACACGATTAAGAGTTTTATAACAGTTTCCTTAAATATACAGAGTACGTGAGAAACCATGCTGCCACCAGTACCTCTCCTTTGCTCCATCACTGAATGCATATCAGGTGCTTTCTGTATTATTTAAGCGCCTTTGTGTCGTGGAGTGTTGTTTCAGCGCCCATTCCAGGACACGAAATGAAAGGGAAGTACAATATTCCAAGTGCGGGAGAAACTTAGCAGGAGGGACAGGCGGAATATTTGTCAAGTACGTAACGAAATATAACAGATTATAACAGAATACTATAGGTTACTTCGCTTCACTGTGTTACTTAAGTTAGCTCAACTAAACGTACAGTGAAGAGCTAAAGAAAAGGTACACCTGCCTAATACCGTGTAGGGCACCAGCGAGCACACGGAAGGGCCGCAACACAACGTGGCATGGACTCAACTAATGTCTGAAGTAGTGCTGGAGGGAACTGACACCATGAATCCTGCAGGGCTGTCCATAAACCCATAAGAGTAAGAGAGGGTGGAGATCTCTTCTAAACAGCACGTTGCAGGGCGTCCCAGATATGCCCCAATAATGTTCCTGTCTCGGGAATTTGGTGGACAGCGGAAGCGTTTAAACCCAGAAGAGTGTTCCTGGGAACACCCTGTAGCGTGTGTGGTGTCGCACTGGCCCGCTGTACCAAGTCGGAATCCATAATGGACATGAATGGATGCAGGGGATCAGACAGGATGCTTACGTACATGTCACCTGTCACCATATCACTCCAACTGCACACTCCCCACACCATTAAAGAGCGTCCACCAAGTTGAACAGTCTTCTGCTGACACGAAGTGTCCATGGATTCATGACGTTGTCTCCATACCCATACACGTCCATCGGCTCGATATAATTTGAAGCGAGACTCGTCCGACCAGGCAACATGTTTCCAGACATCAACAGCCCAATGTCGGTGTTCACGGGCCCAGGCGAGGCGTAAAGCCTTGTGTCGTGTGGTCATCTACAGGAGTGGTGCTTCGGCTCCGAAAGACCATATCGATGATGTTTCATTGAATTGTTCGCACGCTGACACCTGTTGATGGCCGAGCATTGAAACCTGGAGCAATTTGCGGAAGGGTCTCACTTCAGTCACATTGAATGATTCTCTTCAGTCGTCGTTGGTCCCGTTCTTGCAGGATCTTTTTCCGGGCGCAGAGACGTCGGAGATTTGATGTTTTATCGGTTCCTGATATTCACTGTACACTCATGAAATGGTCATATGGAAAAATCCCCACTTCATCGCTACCTCGGAGATGCTGTGTTCCATCGCTCGTGCGCCAACTATAACACCATGTTCAAACTTACTTAAAACTAGATAATCTGCTATTATAGCAGCAGCAACCGATCTAACAAATGCGCCAGCATTTGTTGTCTTATATAGGCGTTGCCGACGGCATCGCCGTACTCTCCCTGTTTACATATCTCTGTATTTGAATACGCAGTTTCTCTGGCACTTCGGTGTACTTAGCAGTTAATAATTAATACATACAGTTTATTGAACATTTACCAAAGAAAACTTTATTTGGTGGCGAAGTTAGTTTCTTCTTATTAGACTTAGTACTTTACTCTGTGGGATTTTCAATTTATCAATAGTAACACTCTTTTTGTTGACCATACCAGGTGGTTACAATTTCAGTGCAACTGGTCCCGGGGGTCCAGTGTTAGCTGTAATTATCCCATGGCAGCGACACTTTGTAGATATTCTAATGCACTGGTACGGATCAATTTAGGGTGGAAAATTTAGTTTTAATTTTGAGTACCAGGTTCAAATCTGGCGCTGTAAATACAAGAAAGACGAATAGAAATGCTTCCATAAGTAAGGAATTAGGAACGGGTCATGGGAAGGAAAGGCCAAAAAACTATGAAAGGCATAATTTTGATTTCATTATTAACTGCCGGTTGAGCAAACATTGTAAGGGGCAGTTATGGTCACCGGAGACGTAGACGAGA
Organism: Schistocerca americana; assembly: GCF_021461395.2. NCBI lineage: Eukaryota > Metazoa > Arthropoda > Insecta > Orthoptera > Acrididae > Schistocerca > Schistocerca americana. The sequence goes on along the minus strand of NC_060122.1, from coordinate 117,101,012 downwards.
TGCTGCACAGCGCTAGATTTGACCATTGTGGCTAAAACCGGAACTAATTTTTTCGGGTGCAAATCGGTTCTGCAATTGCGCATTATCATCTCTAACACGTTACGCTGCCGTACGATAATTACAGTCCACACTGGACCTCCTGTGAGTAGCTGCACTGTGATTATAAACACCTGGCATATTGCTCAATCATCTAATTTTTGAAAGGTATTAACCTAAAATGTTAGATATTCCTAAAAATTTGTTTTGAGGCGTTTGCAGTCTTTCTAATGCAGCAAGCAGTTTTTTCTGAGATGATGACATTATTGTTTCGCATCCTGTCGACAAGCTTCGAATAGGGAAGGATGGAGAAGGGCAGCGGTCGTGTCCTTTCGAAGGAATCCTCCCGGAATTTGCATTAAGCGATTAAGACAAATCACGGAAAATCTAAATCAGGTTGGCTGGACGCTGATTTGAACCGTCGTCCTCCCGAATGCGAGTCCAGTGTGCTAACCATTGGGCTGCCAAGCTCAGTACTGGATTCTATCTGCGTCTTTAGCTTCATTATGGGAAAAGGGTGGGGGACTAAGTGTGGGTCGCATTTACCTACCCTTTCAATTGCAGTTTATCCATAGTTACAAGTCTACGATATTTTGTGAACAAATTTTGCCAATTCCTACGCAAGTTTAGACAATTTCCTGCCTTGTTTCAGTATGTCCTTCATTCTTGCCTCAGGATGTCTTCTTCTAAATGTAATGAGATCTATGTAGCAAGATACTAAATGCATCCTCTGATCTTGTAAAATGAAGTGGAGCAACGTATCAATATGTCAATATTGGTGACTTGACCTCTACTTTGCTTATTTTCATTCGCTTATGTCGTATGGTATCATCATTTGAGGTAACTCTTTCCATTCTAAAATGATATTTTTAGCTCAGAAGCGGGCAGTTCGGGCAGTGAGTGGTGTAAGTTCGCGAACTCCTTGTCGACCCCTGTCCAGCAGTCTGGGTATGACTTTTTTAAATGGCACCCTGTATTTCTTATTCGTTAATTCATTTCCTCTCCTAAAGGCCTATTCAAAAATTTATCACAGTGTACCATTCACTGAAACACAACTTTATTAGTTACATAACACAACGTTGACGTTGACGCTCTCAGAGCTTAGTCCATTTACTCGGGGTAGTGGAACACATCCACGTGCTGACGTCGATAGAGGACAAATGTAAACATAAGTAGAATGCACACACGTCATTCCATCAACCATCGTCAGTTAAAGAGTTGTGTGAGTAGAATGTACGCCAACGAAGGGAAGGTAGAAATGCTACCTGTCTATGGGGAATGTAAGTTAGCAGAACAGTAATTGCAATACTGTTTTCTTATATACGGGTACGTTTAGTACAGTAGTTTAGTCCTTTTAAACATTTTTTGTGGATCATGTATACAGAAAAGGCTGTCCTTCCCACTAACTGCATCGACGTAACGTTTCTTTTATTTTTCTTGTTGAAGGTAGGCGAAATGCTACGCAGGCAGCGGAACTGTACAGAGAGCGATATCCTGACAAGAACGCACCTTCCCGACGGATGTTTTCTTGTCTTGTTACGACGCTTCAGGAAAGGGGAAGTTTCAAGCCACGACAACACAATTGTCGTAGCACTTGCACAGACGAAGCTGCCGAAGTTACTGTTCTCGCTTCCGTTGCTATGAATCCACATGTGAGCACAGGTCAACTTGAACACGAGATTGGTATTCCTAAAACCCGTGTACATCGTATTCTTACACGTCACTGGTTCCACCATTACCATGTACACCTACATCAAGAATTGTATGGGAATGATTTCCATAATCGTGTCACTGGCCACAGCAGCAAATCCTCGCCAACCCGAACTTCTTCTCCGATGTTCTGTTTACCGATGAATGTTCCTTCTCAAGCAAAGCACAGGTAAATACAAGGAACATGCATCACTGGCCCAGCGACAACGCACGATGGCTCAGACAGGTGGAACATTAGCGTTAATGGAGAGTTAACGTCTGGTGTAGAATGCTTGGTACTACAACTATTGGCTGTTATTTCATCAGTGGTAGTCTAGACGGCACAGCGGATGCCAACTTCCTCAGACGAATTCTTCCTCCTCTTCTGGATGAAGTGCTGCTAAGAACCAGAGTGCTTATGTGATATCAACACGATGGATGTCCAACACATAATGCCTTGCTTGCGCGTCTTGTTCTGAACCTAAGGAATTCTGCCAGATGGATTGGTCGATGACGAAGAGTTACTTGGCCTGCTAGGTCTCCTGATTTAAATCCTCTGGACGTTTTTCTTTGGGGATGCATTGAAGACGTTGTCTGTCTCGATATTCAAACAACACCAGAGGACATGCAGGAACGTATCGGGCTTGCTTGTAATTCTCTTCAGCAGGCAACACTGGAAGCAGTAAATAATTCTTTCATTGAACGAGTGCACCAGTGTATCGGTGTCCAGCGTCACCGCTTTGAGCGCCTTTGAATGTTCTACTCCTTGGCAGTGGTACAGGAGAATCAAAGTCAATTTTGTGTCATGTTTTTACTTGGTTTTCATTTGTTTTATGGCAATTGCAGCAAGTGGACGAGTTTGTGATCCCGGGTTCAAAGTCAATGTAATTAATAACGTTGTGTTTCAGTGAGTGGTACAGTGTGCTACATCTTTGAATAGGTCTTTAGGAGAGGAAATGAATTACCGAGTAAAAAATGCAAGGTGCGATTTAAAAAAGTCATACCGCTCTTCATATCTTTGTAAAAACAAAGCTAAGGCAATCATGCTCATTGATGTACCCCTGACGGTTAAAAAAATATTTGCTTGAAACCTTTTGTAATTCGCTTCTGGACAAACAGTTATTTAGGGTGGTCAAGATAAATGGGACACCCTGTATATACTCTTTACTGTCGTTTCTTGTTAACAATATCAGCCTATTCCCAAGAATTGGCAGCATCCACTCATTTAATACTCAGCAGAAATCCGATCTCCATTCGGATCGCACTTCTTTAACTCTTGCTCAGAAACGTATGCAGTATATATCACATCGACTTTCAATAAGCTACCAAAAGAATTAAAAAATCTTAGCAGTAATCCACGTGCTTTCAAATTGAAACTGAAGAGTTTCCTCATGGCTCACACCTTCTACTCTTTTAAGGAATTCCTTGAAAAATTAAGCTGATTGCTTTGCTATATTGTTGATTGAGATTAAAATTATGGTTTGAATTTTCTTGGGTTCATAAACATTTTATTTTATCTCTTATTACCAGACGTGTAAATAAAATAAAATAATAAACTGAAGCTTTCTACTCGATCGGAGATAAGAATATCGAAATAATAATGCCTAGATTGTTGTCATAGTGAAATAGGAACTTTAGGATTTTCTTGAAAGAAGTAAAACTGACTCCCTGGCTTCATCACGCAGCAGACCGTTTCTGCAAGGAAAAACGATGCAATATTGTGCACTCGAATGACTCCTTCTGTAAGTAAATCTTTCCGTCAATAGCAAAATTCATAGGTGATCGTTGAAATCCCAGTGAAACCGAGTGAGCTATCTTGTAGCGGAAAAAATGTGTAAAAAATGTTATTTGCAGTGTAGGACAAAGAGAAAATGCACATATTTTGAAGCATGTACTGAAAACTGTGATCACTGATTTATTCTCACCAACTAATGAGTGTTACTGACAGGGGGCGTCAAATTGACTCCACATTTTTAGATTTCGAGACTTTTGATCCCGTACTGAACAAGCAACTGTTAATCAAATTCCCAGTTGCGCGGCCGGATTTGTGATTTTCTGTAAGAAAGGTCACGCTTCGTAGTAACTGATGGGAAGTCATCGAATAAAACGGAAGTAGTATCTGGCGTTCCGCAAATAAGCATTATAGGCCCTCTGCTGTTCCCAATATACATAAACGACTTAGGACAGTAGCACTCTTAGATTGCTTGCAGATGATGCTGTCATTTACCTCCTTATAAAGTCATCAGATGATAAAAAAATCTGCAGTACGATTTAAACATGATGCCTGTATGGTGCGAAAAATGGAAAATGATTCTAAATAATGAAAAATGTGGTCATCCACATGAGTACGAAAAGGAATACGATAAATTTCGGTTACACAATAAATCACACAAATCTAAAGACAGTAAATTGAGCTACATGCTTGGGGATTACATTTACGAATAACGTAAGTTGGAACCGTCACATAGATAATGTTGTGGGTAAAGCAAAACAGAGACTACGGTGTATTGGCAGAATACTGAGAAAATGCAACACACCTACTAAAGAGACGGCCTACGTCCTTTTCTGGTGCATTGCCGTGCGGCGTGGGATCCGCATCAGAGAGGATCGACAGAGGACATCGAAAAAGTTCAAGAAGCGCAGCTCGTTTTGTAGTGTCGTGAAATAGGGAAGAGAGCGCCACTGATATGGTAATTGAATTGGTGTGGCAATCATTAAAACAAAGACGTTTTTCGGTGCGGCAGGGTCTTCTTATGAAATTTCAATCACCAGCTTTATCCTCAGAGTGCCAAAACATTTTGTGGGTGCCCACCTACACAGGGATGTATGAACGTCATAACAAAATAACAGAAATCAGAGCCCGCACAGAAAGATTTAAGTGTTTGTTTTTCCAGCGTGCTGTTCGAGAGTGGAACGGTAGAGAAATAGCTTCAAGGTGGTTCGATGAACCCTCTGCTAAGCACTTAATTGTGAACTGCAGAGTGATCATGGACATTCGCAAACACTGGAAGCTACAACTACAACGAAAAGTCATCCACAAGCCCTAATTAAATGAAGTACATGTCAGTCTCATAAAAAATATTGTTACTTCAAAAACCTAGAGTGAGGGGAAGTTATTAAAAGTAGATTCTTCATGAACTGAAGGAAGATTTGCTACGTTCTATAGCTAAGAAGTATCAATATTTCTTCTTTAAAATAACAGCAACGCTTCCGTTTTCATTACTGTTTTATTCAGATGAATAACAGGGGGCGTTTCAGAAGCTGGGTCCAATCGGCCGGTGAGAGTTTGTATTTACATATAATGAATATGCGTGACGGTGCGCCGAAGTCGCACCAGCATTTCATCAGCACATGTCTGCTTTCTTCTACTTTTCTGTGGTGTGGACTACATGAAAGAAAGATGAGGCTTTCAGTCCTTTGTATGCATCAACCTGTGCAGAGAGAGAAGATTGCGATGCATTGCACCCTACATTTGACAGCAATATGGAGACGAAACGTAGCAGCTGACACGCAACTCTCAACCGGCAAGCGAACAAAGTCATTTTCTGGCTAAGGTGCCAACAGAACGGCTTCAAACGACTGGATACGGTTTTACAAAATTAATTCCAGAGAAAAATACATAACCCCGTTCACTGTACATCGATTTGTCTCCGTACTTCGTTATAAACATTTGCTTTGCCAGAAATTTTGTGATGTCCAGCACGCTTGCGGTAGCTACAGTATCATACAGTAGAGCTACAAGATACGTGAAGGTAGGAAAAAAATTGCAAATATTAGAATCCTGAGAATTACGTTTGTTCATTACTTAACACTGTACTGTCCAGTTCTACAACACAATATTAGAGACGAGAAAGTGCTTCTCCAGTGAGATATGAAAATAAACAATCTTTCCATACGATTATACACACTATAGCTTTATTATAATGTCTGGCTATGCAAAACGGATAGCATCCTCCCCAGCAACAGTATTTTGTTGTCTATTGATTACTTCCGGAAAATACTGCTTTTCCTCTTTCCTAAAAATGTCGGTTTCTATTCTTTTATGTAATGACACAGCATTTCCGTGAAGATATGAAGACAAATCTGTCTCATCCTGCAGTGATCAAGTGTGTAAGTTATTTATTTGTTTATTCTTCATAATTACAGCCTATTATGTAAAAGGCTAAAATAGACTACACAAATCACATTTCCTTGGATAGTTGTGTATTGATTTCTAATACTTTAAAAAAAAAATAGAGAGGTTTTTCAAAATTAAGAGAGAGATTTGAAAAAAAAACTGCAACTACTTCTACTACTACAAAGCTACTTTAAACCCTTAACCAATTGCCCCGCTACTAATCTACTAGAAAGACTACAGACTTTGTTTTTTGCTCGTTCATTTATTTTCGTGCATTTAACTTGTACGTGGATGTTTCCGCTACCGGACCCGCGCTCATGGTACCCCTGTCAACAGCCATAGTCTGCTGGATTCCTTGGGCGTCGGGCAGCACGTCACCAGCGTTCTCACTGTAGCGAGTAGTTCCACCCACCACTGTTACATCTTGAAGTCCACACTTCCATGATCACTTGCACCAAAGCAATATAGATACTTAGAAAACTATTTAATTTGGTAGTCGCCGACCTCTGTCATCTTCTCTCCATTTGCAGTTTATGTTGTCTAGCCCGGGCGGAAGCATGATGACTCATGCTTGAATGCCTCGTGAAGTCTTCCTTGGCCTTCCTGGATACTGTGGCTGCAGTATTGTCCAAGATGCGCCAGGTCGACTCGCTCCTTAGTGCTGCTTTAGGATCCCACATTCTAAATACCTGACGTCCATTTGCATTTTCATAGAGCGCACAGTGCCGCAATGTGTGTCCTGGCGTGCCCACACTGGCCCAAGCGCAACTATCATCGACCTGATTTTTTATACACTCCTGGAAATTGAAATAAGAACACCGTGAATTCATTGTCCCAGGAAGGGGAAACTTTATTGACACATTCCTGGGGTCAGATACATCACATGATCACACTGACAGAACCACAGGCACATAGACACAGGCAACAGAGCATGCACAATGTCGCCACTAGTACAGTGTATATCCACCTTTCGCAGCAATGCAGGCTGCTATTCTCCCATGGAGACGATCGTAGAGATGCTGGATGTAGTCCTGTGGAACAGCTTGCCATGCCATTTCCACCTGGCACCTCAGTTGGACCAGCGTTCGTGCTGGACGTGCGGACCGCGTGAGACGACGCTTCATCCAGTCCCAAACATGCTCAATGGGGGACAGATCCGGAGATCTTGCTGGCCAGGGTAGTTGACTTACACCTTCTAGAGCACGTTGGGTGGCACGGGATACATGCGGACGTGCATTGTACTGTTGGAACAGCAAGTTCCCTTGCCAGTCTAGGAATGGTAGAACGATGGGTTCGACGACGGTTTGGATGTACCGTGCACTATTCAGTGTCCCATCGACGATCACCAGTGGTGTACGGCCAGTGTAGGAGATCGCTACCCACACCATGATGCCGCGTGTTGGCCCTGTGTGCCTCGGTCGTATGCAGTCCTGATTGTGGCGCTCACCTGCACGGCGCCAAACACGCATACGACCATCATTGGCACCAAGGCAGAAGCGACTCTCATCGCTGAAGACGACATGTCTCCATTCGTCCCTCCATTTACGCCTGTCGCGACACCACTGGAGGCGGGCTGCACGATGTTGGGGCGTGAGCGGAAGACGGCCTAACGGTGTGCGGGACCGTAGCCCAGCTTCATGGAGACGGTTGCGAATGGTCCTCGCCGATACCCCAGGAGCAACAGTGTCCCTAATTTGCTGGGAAGTGGCGGTGCGGTCCCCTACGGCACTGCGTAGGATCCTACGGTCTTGGCGTGCATCCGTGCGTCGCTGCGGTCCGGTCCCAGGTCGACGGGCACGTGCACCTTCCGCCGACCACTGGCGACAACATCGATGTACTGTGGAGACCTCACGCCCCACGTGTTGAGCAATTCGGCGGTACGTCCACCCGGCCTCCCGCATGCCCACTATACGCCCTCGCTCAAAGTCCGTCAACTGCACATACGGTTCACGTCCACGCTGTCGCGGCATGCTACCAGTGTTAAAGACTGCGATGGAGCTCCGTATGCCACGGCAAACTGGCTGACACTGACGGCGGCGGTGCACAAATGCTGCGCAGCTAGCGCCATTCGACGGCCAACACCGCGGTTCCTGGTGTGTCCGCTGTGCCGTGCGTGTGATCATTGCTTGTACAGCCCTCTCGCAGTGTCCGGAGCAAGTATGGTGGGTCTGACACACCGGTGTCAATGTGTTCTTTTTTCCATTTCCAGGAGTGTAGATACGTGGCATAAGGGCCAAGGCCAGTCAGGTAACGTATCAGCCCACTCGATGGGTTAAGAAATCTCATTTTCTATCTCTCTCTGAAGTTGCAGAGAAATTCGTATGTTCTCCTGCCAGTGCCTAAAGTGTCCCACACGTATTGCCACAGTTGTAACATGCAATCTTTTATTACACTACTGGCCATTAAAATTGATACACCAAGAAGAAATGCGGATGATAAACGGGAATTCATTGGACAATTATATTATTCTAGAACTGACATGTGATTACATTTTCACGCAATTTGGGTGCATAAATCCAGAGAAATCAGTACCCAGAACAACCACCTCTGGCCGTAATAACGGCCTTGATATGCCTGGGCGTTGAGTCAAACAGAGTTTGGATGGCGTGTACAGGTACAGCTGCCCATGCAGCTTCAACACGATACCACAGTTCATCAAGAGGAGTGACTGGCGTATTGTGACGAGCCAGTTGCTCGGCCACCATTGATCAGAAATTTCCAATTGGTGAGATATCTGGAGAATGTGCTGGCCAGGGCAACAGTCGAACATTTTCTGTATCCAGAAAGGCCCGTACAGGACCTGCAACATGCGGCCGTGCATTATCCTGCCGAAATGTAGGGTTTCGCAGGGATCGATGAAGGGTAGAGCCACGGGTCGTAACACATCTGAAATGTAACGTCCACGAACAAGAGGTGACCGAGACGTGTAACCAATGGCACCCCATACCATTACGCCGGGTGATACGTCAGTGTGGGATGACGAATACACGCTTCCAATGTGCGTTCACGTCGATGTCACCAAACACGGATGCGACCATCATAATGCTGTAAATAGAACCTGGATTCATCCTAAAAAACGACGTTTTGCCATTCGTACACCCAGGTTCGTCGTTGATTACACCATCTCAGGCACTCCCGTCTGTGATGCATCGTCAAGGATAACCGCAGCCATGGTCTCCGAGCTGACAGTCCATGCTGCTGCGAACGTCGTCGAACTGTTTGTGCAGATGGTTGTTGTCTTGCAAACGTTGACTCAGGGATCGAGACGTGGCTGCACGATCCGATACAGCCATGCGGATAAGATGCCTGTCATTTCGACTGCTAATGATACGAGGCCGTTGGGATTCAGCACGGCGTTCCGTATTACCCTCCTGAAACCACCGATTCCATATTCTGCTAACAGTCATTGGATCTCGACCAACGCGAGCAGCAATGTCGCGATACGATAAACCGCAATCGCGATAGGCTACGATCCGACAGTTATCAAAGTCGGAAACGTGATGGTACGCATTTCTCCTCCTTACACGAGGCATCACAACAACGTTTCACCAGGCAACGCCCGTCAACTGTTGTTTGTGTATTAGAAATCGGTTGGGAACTTTCCTCATGTCAGCACGTTGTAGGTGTCGCTACCGGCACCAACCTTGTGTGAATTCTCTGAAAAGCTAATCATTTGCATATCACTGCATCTTCCTCCTGTCGGTTAAATTTCGCGTCTGTAGCACGTAGCACGTCATCGTCGTGGTGTAGCAATTTTAATGGCCAGTAGTGTACCTTTTCGAATTGGCCTCAGTTTCAAGCATCCTTCGTATTTCCATTTGATTTCCTTTCTTTAACCAATAAAAGTCTCCCATTTTCCTAATTTCCAGGTAGAGTGGGCATATTCCCAGAAATACCAACAGAGCATCATTCGGGGTAGTGCGGTAGCCGCCCTATGAACTTAGTACCACGCCTCGTTGAACTCTACTCACGACTGAGGCTGGCTTCAAGAGTTGCAGTCTATGAGCTCAGACGCTCGCACCATATCCTATGACTGATGCTAATAGAGATTGATAGTATACTTTGATTGTCTTCAAGGGAAGTCAAAATGTCCTATTTACAATATTTATAATTTTCTTCATTACGTTGCTATCTTTTCTGCGTGCTTCGTCTACATGATGTGCAAAGTTACGTCGTTCGTCCAGAAATATCCCTATATGTTTCGTTACTATGCTTCTCTTAGTCGTTACATCATTTAATTTTATTTTAGGGTTTCTTCTTAGGTTCCTTTTCAGCAGGAGGTACGTTGTTTTGTGAGGTGGTAGTGACAGGGTAACACTTCGAAACCAGTGCTCAAGTTCGCGGAGGGCAGCATTACATTTGTCTTCTATATCTCTTCTTGAGCCACCGCTTACAATTAACAGCACGCCATCTGCAAATCCCACCCACCAGGCAGCTTATGTTACGTCTGTATAGTATGGATTTCAGTACTGCATCCGAAAACTCAGGAACCACACACTGATCTCTGCGGACGGCATTTTGTTATTGTCTGCGTCGTTTTCTTTCCTGGGAATGTTAAAGAAGCATGTAGCCCGTGGCAGTAATCTCTCAGGCAATTATACAGCGCTTCTTGACACTCCAAATCCCTAAGGCGACAAATGAATGACGGCCACCATAGGCTTTCGAAACCGGCAGCAATATCAATCATCGTCGCTAGAGCGTACGCAGAATGAGTATCTGTCACTGTGGAAATCACCTTATTCACTGCGTCTTCTGCTGATTAGCCTCTAGCCGCGTGGGATTAGTCGAGCGGTCTAGGGCGCTGCAGTCTTGGGCTGTGCGGCTGGTCCTGGTGGAGGTTCGAGCCCTCTCTCGGGCATGGGTGTGTGTGTTTGTCCTTAGGTAATTTAGGTTAAGTAGTGTGTAAGCTTAGGGACTGATGACCTTATCAGTTAAGTCCCATAAGATTTCACACACATTTGAAAATTTGGATTAGCCTCTTATAAACCCGTACTGGTGAGGGCACATTCAATGTAGCAGTCTGTGATCTTGTAATCTTTTGCATAATAGTTTTTCAGGTATCTTGCCGAGAACATTCAAAAGACAAATTGGTCTGTATGACTTGGGTATCACTGATCCTCATCTTGCCCTTTCCTAATTATTACCACTTCGGCGTTCCTCCAGGGTGCAGGGACCCGTCCTTGCAAGAGACACTCATTGTACAAATAGCACAATATCTAATTGGTCACAGAAGACTTGTATTATTTCGGCAGGGATCTCTTCCAGGCCTGGAATTTTTTTTCTTTTTCACTCTTAAAATTATATGCCTAATATCTTCTTGTGCGAAGGGGTTGTAATATTATTGGATTTCAGATACTTTGTATGTGAGATATTTGTCATAAAAGAAAAGGACAGCCAACGAGCTGCAGTTTGTAAAGATGCTAAGTGTCACAGCGCGAGAGTAAAGAGACGAAATATATTTTTTAATGTACTCCTATACCAAGAAACGCGTCCAGCGTTTAAATACTCTAAATAAATACTGTGACCCACTGGGCGCAGATATTTAAAATCATTTCCGCAGCGCTTGATAGCAATGATCTGCGAAACAGAAGAAACAACAATATATCTTTTGTTAAGAAATATTCTAGAGACTTTATTATCCCTTGTACTTTTGGTCGCCGACATATTAAGACGTACTACGTAGCATTGCTACAAGTTGTATTTTTATTTTGTGTAAAAACTATGTGTAAACGATGAACAAACGTTTCCGTAACTCGGGTGAAGATATAATGTATTTAGGCACACGCAAAGGACATTTAATTTTTAAGAAGGAACGGACTGACAGAGCAGCGATTTTTCGACTGCGCCTTCCACAAAAGAAATATCGGATGTCAGTCATGCATTTATTGTGTATTTGTCAATGTCTAGTAGTTTAAAGCCAATTTCTTCAAAATATATTAATATTTCACGATGCAGTAATTTTCTTCTTGTTCTTTTCTTTCACTAACCAAAAATTATGTTCAAATTGTATATGAGTTTTGTTACAGGTTCGCTCTTTATTGCGGTGTTTCGATTGTATTTAGGAGACCACTAATGTGTTCAACTTCCGATCTGTTAATCTTTCTCTTACGAAATTCCACTAATTTGCTTTCATTTCCATTTTTGTATTCAAATAGGTCCCTTAGGTATTTTCATCGAAGATTCTGACTGCGTGAAGGAAATCCGGGTGAAAAGGTCAGTTAAGAAAACCCCTTCGCTTAATCAATCCGTACGTCACCTGTACACAATCGAGAACGGTCGCATCGGTGATAAATTAATAATCTGTCTCTCTTTCCAAGTCGTACTGAAAACGGCCACACTGGATAGCCGTAAGTACGCAATCTGGTGTTAGGCTTCATTTTGCCAGTAAATATTACCAACCCACAGTTACAGCATCACTGTTGTTAATAAGCAAGTTCCTAACGCCAGAGGGTACACACGTTTATTGTTCCTATATTCTTCCCATAACATTTCCCGCAACCTACGCTGATCATTTACCTTCTCCATTGTCAGGAAGTAGTGTTTTCATTAGCAGGGCAGCTGACTGTTGCCAACACAAGCAGTGTTGTGTAACGTTTAGGTGGCAATAGGACTGAATTTGCTTTGTGAGGTCAGGCGTGACCATTATATTCTACTCCGTGCTAATTTTCTTACGAATCACCACGGTGGTTAAAGTAAAGTGTTAGTGCGATAGAAGCAGACGACTTACTGAGTTTCACTTGGTTTTCGAATGTCTAAGGGTGTAACGTGCTTCAGAAACGATGCTGACCAGACACTGAAGGATCTAGATGGTTAGCAGAGTAGACTGGAAAGAAATATTTTTAAAACAAATGACCTATGAATCGAAATTGTAATTGGTCTGACGTGTCGAATACCAATGCTGTCACTCTTCAGTATACAGCGTAAAATAGATTCCTTCGTTACATTCCTTTGTTATAGGAATCTGGAACTCATTGGGCAGCACAAATGCTGGAATGCAAATGCTTTATGATGGAAGATAAATTTCCTTCGCAGTAACTTCTTCCTATGTCTGTTATGTTCTATTAAAAAACAAGAACTGTTAGTAAGTAATACTGAATGACTATTTCCTGTTGTAAATAGGATGTGAAGCTTTAGTCAACACTATAGTGGAAGCATACAGTACAAGGAGAGTTAGGCAGCAGTAGCCGACCGTGACAGATGCAGCAACAGATAAGTAATCGCATTTGTTACTTACAAGTTCCTAACCGGGAGCGAATTTTATTATATTATCTGTGTGCTTTAATGGTATAGTTCCTTGAGTTTCTGCGTGTAAATTTAACATCTAATAGCCACAGTTATCGTGTTTGTGACAGAAAGTAAACCGATTTTGTGACGCATTACAAGTTCCAAATGAGGGTCAAATTGTTTAGTTTCACCTGAGTGCTTCGGTAGTTAGGTTTTAGAGTATCTGCGTATTACTAGACACAGTTCGTGCGTTTTCGTCAGATTCTACAGTAGAGTTGCGTAGCACGTGATGATAGTCCGTTTATCTGCATTGTTTAGTTTTTCACGGTCTTTAGTATGGACAGGGACTGCGATTGTTGTGTGCGGATGCACACGATTAATAAAGTCATCAGAAGATCAAAACAAACTGCAAAACGATTTAGAAGAAACACCGGAATGGTGCGAAAAGTGGCAGTTGACCTTAAATAACAAACAGTGTGAGTCATCCACATGAGTGCTAAAAGGAACGCGTTAAACTTCGGTTACACGATAAATCAGTCTAATCTAAAAGCCGTAGATTCAACTAAATACCTAGGTATTACAATTACGAACAATTTAAATTGGAAGGAACACATAGAAAATGTTGTGGGGAAGGCTAACCTAAGACTGCGTTTTATTGGCAGGACACTTAGAAAATATAACAGACCTACGAAGGAGACTGCCTACACTACGCTTGTCCGTCCTCTTTTAGAATACTGTTGCGCGGTGTGGGATCCTTACCAGATAGGACTGACTAAGTACATCGAAAAAGTTCAAAGAAAGGCAGCACGTTTTGTATTATCGCAAAATATGGGAGAGAGTGTCACAGAAATGACACAGAATTTGGGATGGACATCATTAAAAGAAAGGCGTTTTTCGTTGCGATGGAATGTTCTCACGAAATTCAATCACCAACTTTCTCCTCCGAATGCGAAAATATTTTGTTGACAGCGACTTACATAGGGAGGAACTATCACCAAGATAAAACAAGGAAAATTAGAGCTCGTACGGAAGGATATAGGTGTTCATTCTTCCCGCGCGCTATACGAGATTGGAATAATAGAGAATTGTGAAGGTGATTCACTGAATCCTCTGCCAGGTACTTAAACGTGATTTGCAGAGTATCCGTGTAGATGCAGATGTAGATGTAATAAGCGCTGCCGACCAGTGACGGACCATGTTTCTAGTCAACTTATCTCTCAACATAGTTAACTTACGGTAAATACACGAAACTGATTACATTGAATGTGAGCTGATTCAATTCCGAACACGAGATTCTGGAATGCCTGCTAAATACCAGTCTTCGATTTTCGACTTTTCATTGTACCAAATGTGTCTGGAAGACGCAAATTTGCTTACATTCAAAATGGTTCAAATTGCTCTAAGCACTATGGGACTTAACATCTGAGGTCATCAGTCCCCTAAGACTTAGAACTACTTAAACCTAACTAACCTAAGGACATCACACACGCCGGTCGAGGTGGCCGAGCGGTTCTAGGCGCTACAGTCTGGACCCGCGCGACCGCTACGGTCGCAGGTTCGAATCCTGCCTCGGGCATGGATGTGTGTGATGTCCTTAGGTTTAAATAGTTCTAAGTTCTAGGGGACTGACGACCTTAGAAGTTAAGTCCCATAGTGCTCAGAGCCCATTTGACATCACACACAGTCATGCTCGAGCAGGATTCAAACCTGCGACCGCAACAGCGCGCAGTTCCGGACTGAAGTGCCTAGAACCGCTCATTTGCTTACGTCTCGGAATAGGTAGACACATATGAAATGTCGACATCCTATAAGGAAATCAGTAGAATCCTTCTGTTCACTTTTGTCACTTTTTATATTTTGGGTTGTAATAAGTACAGTGAGAATTCCTGAAAGATGATTTGATCACACTTGCCGTAGGGATACCGTACCTGTAGGCTTCTCATAAATTCTTGTGTTGTAGTAACTGGACTAAAATATATTGTTTCAGTATCAGATTTGGAATAATTTGCTAAAATGTGCCACGTTATCCTTAGGAAATTTTTCCAATAACAATATCTATAGTCTACGGTTTGAGTTACGTCGCAAAATACTGAGAGCATGGAACTGAAATTTATCCAATTTAAAATACGTTTCTGCAGATTCTCAGTCCCGTTAAAGTTATGAAACATGAAATAAAGTCATTTCCTGAGAAATCAACAAGCGATTTAGAAATTAATGCAAGTAAAAGATAAAACCAGAAAGTTAAATAATAAATGGAAAACATAAATGGAAAACGAAAGTTTTCAAATGGTAAAAAGTTGAATGGACTAATTTTCACTGAAAATCATGGCGCTCATATATGACAATTCAAGGTTCGTTGTGAAATGCTGTGAGAAAGACGTTTATTGAATATTAAAAATTTACTGTAAATAATTGCTGAAATGTCACAGGATTGCATGTCTTCCATGATGTAACCAAAGTTCAGACTCACCAAAAGTGTGAAAAGAAAAGTTCACAGTAACCATGGAGCATTTGTGATGTATTGTGTAGCCTTTGGAATGAATGGATATTTTAAAGAACGAGAATTATTAATATGAAAGAAGGAAGAGTTACGGGTCATAGGTGACTACGAAAAAGGTGAAATCGTAGTTATTATGCCTTAAGGGGCGATCAAAAAGTATCTGTGACGTGGAGAATGAGTATGTGCAATTAATATTTTACTCTGTCTAAGAATAAATGAATATTAAAGTTGCGGCACCGGAATGTAGAAAGGAAGAAGAACTTCGTCCTTATGTGACAGATAGTTAATTTGGTACATATTATAGGTGAAATATCGATGTTTTTCAGGTTCGTTTCGATTTGAAGCAGTATAAAACCATTTTGTGGTGTCGCCGCTGAGTTGTTTATGAAAAAAGAAACTCGACAGTACATCAGACTGTAGTACCTAAACGCACTTGAGATTATCTCCTCATCGTTTTAATCCACATCATTTCACATATCGAATACAAATTGCTGAGATGCATACGAAATGCGTATACAAAATTGACAGTACTTTTGAACTAAACATATCTGAATCAGCGAGTTATTAACAGCCTGAATTTGGATAGCGCTTACAGGAGGAACGTATGTCATACATCGTCACGTGACTTCTATGTTGAGGCCAAAAATTTGTTCTGCGCATCTGAATTCTCACTTCATAGATATTGCTACCCCCCCATGAACCATGGACCTTGCCGTTGGTGGGTAGGCTTGCGTGCCTCAGCAATACAGATGGCCGTACCGTAGGTGCAACCACAACGGAGGGGTATCTGTTGAGAGGCCAGACAAACATGTGGTTCCTGAAGAGGGGGAGCAGCCTTTTCAGTAGTTGCAGGGGCAACAGTCTGGATGATTGACTGATCTGGCCTTGTAACATTAACCAAAACGGCCTTGCTGTGCTGGTACTGCGAACGGCTGAAAGCAAGGGGAAACTACAGCCGTAATTTCTCCCGAGGACATGCAGCTTTACTGTATGATTAAATGATGATGGCGTCCTCTTGGGTAAAATATTCCGGAGGTAAAATAGTCCCCCATTCGTATCTCCGGGCGGGGACTATTCAAGAGGACGTCGTTATCAGGAGAAAGAAAACTGGCATTCTACGGATCGGAGCGTGGAATGTCAGATCCCTTAATCGGGCAGGTAAGTTAGAAAATTTAAAAAGGGAAATGGATAGGTTAAAGTTAGATATAGTGGGAATTAGTGAAGTTCGGTGGCAGGAGGAACAAGACTTTTGGTCAGGTGATTACAGGGTTATAAATACAAAATCAAATAGGGGTAATGCAGGAGTAGGTTTAATAATGAATAAAAAAATAGGAGTGCGGGTTAGCTACTACAAACAGCATAGTGAACGCAATATTGTGGCCAAGATAGACACAAAGCCCACGCCTACTACAGTAGTACAAGTTTATATGCCAACTAGCTCTGCAGATGATGAAGAAATTGATGAAATGTATGACGAGATAAAAGAAATTATTCAGGTAGTGAAGGGAGACGAAAATTTAATAGTCATGGGTGACTGGAATTCGTCAGTAGGAAAAGGGAGAGAAGGAAACATAGTAGGTGAATATGGATTGGGGGGAAGAAATGAAAGAGGAAGCCGCCTTGTAGAATTTTGCACAGAGCATAACTTAATCATAGCTAACACTTGGTTTAAGAATCATGAAAGAAGGTTGTATACATGGAAGAATCCTGGAGATACTAAAAGGTATCAGATAGATTACATAATGGTAAGACAGAGATTTAGGAACCAGTTTTTAAATTGTAGGACATTTCCAGGGGCAGATGTGGATTCTGACCACAATCTATTGGTTATGAGCTGCAGATTGAAACTGAAGAAACTGCAAAAAGGCGGGAATTTAAGGAGATGGGACCTGGAAAAACTTAAAGAACCAGAGGTTGTACAGAGTTTCAGGGAGAGTATAAGGGAACAATTGACAGGAATTGGGGAAAGAAATACAGTAAAGAAGAATGGGTAGCTCTGAGGGATGAAGTAGTGAAGGCAGCAGAGGATCAAGTAGGTAAAAAGACGAGGGCTAATAGAAATCCTTGGGTAAGAGAAGAAATATTGAATTTAATTGATGAAAAGAGAAAATATAAAAATGCAGTAAATGAAGCAGGGAAAAGTGAATACAAACGTCTCAAAAATGAGATCGACAGGAAGTGCAAAATGGCTAAGCAGGGATGGCTAGAGGACAAATGTAAGGATGTAGAGGCACACCTCACTAGGGGTAAGATAGATACTGCCTACAGGAAAATTAAAGATACCTTTGGAGAAAAGAGAACCACTTGTATGAATAACAAGAGCTCAGATGGCAACCGAGTTGTAAGCAAAGAAGGGAAGGCAGAAAGGTGGAAGGAGTATATAGAGGGTTTATACAAGGGCGATGTACCTGAGGACAATATTATGGAAATGGAAGAGGATGTAGATGAAGATGAAATGGGAGATAAGGTACTGCGTGAAGAGTTTGACAGAGCACTGAAAGACCTGAGTCGAAACAAGGCCCCGGGAGTAGACAACATTCCATTAGAACTACTGATGGCCTTGGGAGAGCCAGTCATGACAAAACTCTACCATCTGGTGAGCAAGATGTATGAGACAGACGAAATAATCACAGACTTCAAGAAGAATATAATAATTCCAATCCCAAAGAAAGCAGGTGTTGACAGATGTGAAAATTACCGAACTATCAGTTTAATAAGTCACAGCTGCAAAATACTAACGCGAATTCTTTACAGACGAATGGAAAAACTGGTAGAAGCGGACCTCGGGGAAGATCAGTTTGGATTCCGTAGAAATGTTGGAACACGTGAGGCAATACTGACCCTACGACTTATCTTAGAAGAAAGATTCAGAACAGGCAAACCTACGTTTCTAGCATTTGTAGACTTAGAGAAAGCTTTTGACAACGTTAACTGGAATACTCTCTTTCAAATTCCGAAGGTGGCAGGGGTAAAATACAGGGAGCGAAAGGCTATTTACAATTTGAACAGAAAGCAGATGGCAGTTATAAGAGTCGAGGGGCATGAAAGGGAAGCAGTGGTTGGGAAAGGAGTGAGACAGGGTTGTAGCCTCTCCCCGATGTTTTTCAATCTGTATATTGAGCAAACAGTAAAGGAAACAAAAGAAAAGTTCGGAGTAGGTATTAAAATTCATGGAGAAGAAGTAAAAACTTTGAGGTTCGCCGATGACATTGTAATTCTGTCAGAGACAGCAAAGGACTTGGAAGAGCTGTTGAACGGAATGGACAGTGTCTTGAAAGGAGGGCATAAGATGAACATCAACAAAAGCAAAACGAGGATAATGGAATGTAGTCAAATTAAATCGGGTGATGCTGAGGGGATTAGATTAGGAAATGAGACACTTAAAGTAGGAAGGGAGTTTTGCTATTTAGGGAGTAAAATAACTGATGATGGTCGAAGTAGAGAGGATATAAAATGTAGACTGGCAATGGCAAGGAAATCGTTTCTGAAGAAGAGAAATTTGTTAACATCGAGTATAGATTTAAGTGTCAGGAAGTCGTTTCTGAAAGTATTTGTATGGAGTGTAGCCATGTATGGAAGTGAAACATGGACGATAACCAGTTTGGACAAGAAGAGAATAGAAGCTTTCGAAAGGTGGTGCTACAGAAGAATGCTGAAGATAAGGTGGGTAGATCACGTAACTGATGAGGAGGTATTGAATAGGATTGGGGAGAAGAGAAGTTTGTGGCACAACTTGACTAGAAGAAGGGATCGGTTGGTAGGACATGTTTTGAGGCATCAAGGGATCACAAATTTAACATTGGAGGGCAGCGTGGAGGGTAAAAATCGTAGAGGGAGACCAAGAGATCAATACACTAAGCAGATTCAGAAGGATGTAGGTTGCAGTAGGTACTGGGAGATGAAGAAGCTTGCACAGGATAGAGTAGCATGGAGAGCTGCATCAAACCAGTCTCAGGACTGAAGACCACAACAACAACAGATATTGCTAGGGCATTTTGTAGGCACGTGATGATGGCCAAAGGAGCCAGAAACAGGTTTTTCATTAAATACATAATAATTACAGAACATTTACATCCATAAACTGCAAACCACTGTGAACTGCACAACAGGTATTACCGCTTCTTACTACCCCCTTTTTGTATGGAAAGCGGTAAGAATAATTGCTTAAATCCCTCTGAAAGCGAAATGTAATTAATCTAATGATCACTCCGGCAGGGACACGTGAAAGGTGGGTTCCACCATTAAACCTGCGCATGCACACGTGGTCTCCAATCTTCCTTTTGAACGCGCCCCTCCTATGAATGTACCTAAGTGCCTGACTCTTAAGTGCGAGGTCTATGTTGCATCGCTCTTTCCCAATTATCTTTGACGGTCTGAGGGGTGACTCGCTCAGGGAGCAACTCATCAGTGATCCAAAGGTTAGCCAAATGAGAGTTGATCATATAGGTGAGGATTAGTGAGGCCGGAGTGGCCTTGATAGCTTCATGATCAGCAGTATTAAATGTCAGATTTAACCAGGTGAGGTCCTACCGCTTTTGAGACTTAGCACGAAATAATATCTATGTGCCCTTCAAATTTCTGTTCATGCACTAAGCAAACGAAAGTTTGGGAGTTGTAAGGAGCAGCAGTGTGGTATCACCGCCAGACACCACACTTGCTAGGTGGTAGCCTTTAAATCGGCCGCGATCCGTTAGTACACGACGGACCCGCGTGTCGCCACTATCAGTGATTGCGGACCGAGCGTCGCCACACGGCAGGTCTAGTCTAGAGAGACTCCCTAGCACTCGCCCCAGTTGTAAAGCCGACTTTGCTAGCGAAGGTTCACTGTCTACATACGCCATACGCTCTCATTTGCAGAGACGACAGTTTAGCATAGCGATATGAAGTGGGACACGCATGTAATGGCAGTTGTCGGGAAAGCGGATGGTCGTCTTCGGTTCATTGGTAGAATTTTGGGAATATGTGGTTCATCTGTGAAGGAGACCGCTTATAAAACACTAATACGACCTATTCTTGAGTACTGCTCGAGCGTTTGGGATGCCTATCAGGTCGGATTGAAGGAGGACATAGAAGCAATTCAGAGGCGGGCTGCTAGATTTGTTACGGAAATGCTTCAGGAACTCGGGTGGGAGTCTCTGGAGGAAAGGAGGCGTTCTTTTCGTGAATTGCTACTGAGGAAATTTAGAGAACCAGCATTTGAGGCTGACTGCAGTACAATTTTACTGCCGCGAACTGATACTTCGCGGAAAGACCACAAAGATAAGATAAGGGAGATTAGGGCTCGTACATAGGCATATAGGCAGTCATTTTTCCCTCGTTCTGTTTGGGAGTGGGAGAGAGGATGCCAGTTGTGGTGCGAGGTACCCTCCGCCACGCACCGTATGGTGGATTGCGGAATATGTATGTAGATGTAGACGTAGAAGACATCGGAAAATCGGGACAACACGCTCAGCAGTTGTCTAGCCTCGCCAGCTCCCAAATGATTAACCAGAAACTCAGATGTTTTCATCTATATGTTACTAATGGGTTGACAACGATGAAGAGAACACAATACTATCCTTTTGTTAGGGCAGAATTTGAAACAAAAGGCACGAACCCAGTAATCAAGAAATAACTAGGTACTTCCACTAAACTCAAACCCCAGAATCAGGTTCGCAGACAAATTCTTGGCAACAAAATTAACATACAAATCAATATTGTAAATTTGCCCTGGAACTCCTCAACCAGAGGTAACTTTTGGCCTTTAAACACACGACATCTCTACGACAGGTGGCACAAAGCTGGCAGTCTGCACAAATTTCTAAATTCCATGTACCCATTAAAATCAAATAGTGGCACTGATCTTCCGGAGCCCAAAAGAGCGCATATGGGATCACTGTTAAAGTGTGCACACACGCAGGGAAGCATCAGATTTCGCACTGCTGTAGCGTGGGCGTAACCCTTAAAAGAACACTGGGTGTACTTTCCCTTTGGTGACTGGTGGAATCAGTTGTTCGGACGCGGTCCCCACTTCACGGAACATGACCCCACGAAATGCCTGCTATCTCCACACCTGAAACAAACCTTGGGCCCCCCAACGCAAGGCTTGCGGCCGCCTGTTGACTCTTCTCGGATGAAACAACTACTTCACTGCCCACCTCCCGTTGCTCATCAGCAAACCTTAGGCTTTCCGTTTCGGCAACCAAAGTGTCTAATTCCGTAAATGTGGTAGATTTACTGGGAAAGATCCCTAGTAATCGATTCACGGGATTCATACCTTCTCTTATAGTCTTGACAACATCACTTTCGGCTCCATTCAACTCCAAGGCTAGCACCGCAATGCGGATCTGATCAGTCTAATTAGGTGAGGTCTCGTGATGGTGATGCACAAGCCAGAAATGCTTGCACTCCAACTCATGCCTAAGCCCGAGTGACAACTGTAACTGAATAATGCGCTGTCTCAAACAACGAAGCGATCCCTCCGCCTGCATAACCTCAGAAAAATGCTTGCTTAGTAATCCTTGGATTAATGGATAAAGAAGCTGAAATATAATGCTGTGTGAAATGCAAAATGTATCAGAATGAAATTCAAACCGAACCATCAATCATAACACAAAGTCAGCTTGTGCAACCTGCTCGATAAAAAGTTCGTTAATCCCCGATACCAAATTCAAAATTGGGGTAGGCAGCTTAGCAAAGGCATTAGCAAGGGCATTAGCAAGGGCATTAGCAAAGGCTTAGCAAAGGCTCCCCCTGTTGTGTTGGCAGAAGAGCCAACACCGTGTTACAAGAGGAGGCCGAAATGCTCGCGCTTTAGCTCACGCAGGCTGGCGTGAGGAGGGAAGAACTACTGACGTGAGGTCTGGAACATGACAAGGAATTAGAATTCAGAAAGCGGACGTAATTAGTTTGATACTTAACTTTAATCCATTAATTATGAACGTCGCTCTTGACGGTACATGATTCACAATCTTATCTGTTCAGAAGACATAGTAACTGAATATGGCGCCTTGCTAGGTCGTAGCAAATGACGTAGCTGAAGGCTATGCTAAACTGTCGTCTCGGCAAATGAGAGCGTATGTAGACAGGGAACCATCGCTAGCAAAGTCAGCTGTACAACTGGGGCGAGTGCTAGGGAGTCTCTCTAGACCTGCCGTGTGGCGGCGCTCGGCCTGCAATCATTGATAGTGGCGACACGCGGGTCCGACGTATACTACCGGACCGCGGCCGATTTAAAGGCTACCACCTAGCAAGTGTGGTGTCTGGCGGTGACACCCTCCCCCCCTCTCCACCACCTAGCCACTACTTACACTTCCTAGCTCATCTAATGCGAGAAGTCTGGAATCTACCTGTAAATCCATAAACTGACTAAGCTATCAACGGCACCACTTTAGTCAAGCTTAAGGGACACCTGCTTTAGGTTGCGAGGTCGATTTACCCAAAGTGTAGACTTTGCTTGGATCCTATACACTTGCTTGCGTGTAGGCTGACTATGTCGTAAGAACTTCACATTCTCCCGCAATCCTGCCAACCCCACCGAACCCTCACTAAGCACAGCACCTGACTCACCAATTGCAACTGTTTTGAGGTCCAAGGGTTTCCCTAAGGCCCCGCGCAAACGAGCAGCCAGCTCACGTATGGCATCTCGACGGACTGCTGGCGAATTCTCAGTTCATATAACAGCTGTTATGAAACTTCCTGGCAGATTAAAACTGTGTGTCGGACCGAGACTCGAACTCGGGGCCTGTGAGGTCGTGAGTCGTGCTTGGGTAGCTCAGTTGGACTCTGGTACGGTGGTTCAGCGTGTTCGGTCAGAGGGTTAGCTGCCCTCTGTGATAAAAAAAAAACTGAGCTAATGGATCAATGATGAACAAGAGTCATGGGACGTCCGCCCTGAACATATACAATGACCGATAATGAACAAAACGAGATAAAAATGTCGGTAGAGCACTAGCTCGAGAAAGGTAAAGGGTCCGAGTTGAGTCTCGATCCTGCACACAGTTTTAATCTGCCAGGAAGTTTTATTTCAGCGCACACTCCGCTGTAGAGTGAAAATCCCATACAGGAGACATCCCCCAGGTTGTGGCTAAGCCATGTCTCCGAAATATCCTTACTTCCAGGAATGTTAGTTCTGCAAGGTTCGCAGAAGAGCTTCTGTGAAGTATGAAAGGTAGGAGACGTGGTACTGACGGAATTAAGGCTGTGAGGAGAGGTCGTGGGTCATGCTTCGGTAACTCAGTGGCTAGAACACTTGCCCGCGAATGGCAAAGGTCCGGAGTTTAAGCCTCGGTCCGGCCCACAGTTTTAATGTGCCATGAAGTTTCATACCAGAAAAAATCTCATTCTCATACGACAGCTGGTCCTTCTTGAGATAGCCTATCCCTGGCCTAGCCTCGCCACCATACTGGCGACTGCTACCTACAAAATAGCGCGCAATGGAGACGATCGACTGAAGTAAAGAAGTAAGTGATAATGCTGCTGCAACAAGTGCTTTCCAGAGA
Organism: Schistocerca americana; assembly: GCF_021461395.2. Taxonomy (NCBI): domain Eukaryota; kingdom Metazoa; phylum Arthropoda; class Insecta; order Orthoptera; family Acrididae; genus Schistocerca; species Schistocerca americana. The sequence continues at coordinate 117,076,966 of NC_060122.1, read as the reverse complement.
AAAACCGCGCTCTGGGTTACCAATTGAAAGCTGGGAACTTAGGATTAAGTCACCCCAATGGAAAGACTGAAGCTCCACACAGTTGCTTCAGTATTCATTGTTCTTCAAATATAGTTTCCTTTATTGAATTACAGAAAGATTCCAACAGCTGTCACAATTTTAAGAGTAGTAAACAATAATTAAGCAGACTATTCATACGACCCTTCCCTGTACAACATTTGCATTAGAAAAGCATTCTAAGTGGTGCCACATTCTAAGTAGTACTCATAAACAGTTATTATGCAAACAGGCCGAAATGAGTTGTTACTGTTCCCCAGCTGAAGAAAAATATTCTAACCTGCCACAATTTTTGAAAAAGAGTAAAACAACTACTATGCAGACACCTCATATACCTACTTACTGTTCACCAGTTTAATAAAAAAATTCCAACAACTGTCACAATCTTTTAAAATAGCGAAAACAGTTATGAACCATGCAGCTGATATGACACCTTAGTTTAAGCCTCGGTCCGGCCCACAGTTTTAATGTGCCATGAAGTTTCATACCAGAGAAAATCTCATTCTCATACGACAGCTGGTCCTTCTTGAGATAAATATTCTAAATGCTGTCACAACTTTTTTTTATAAAAATAGCAAAACAGTTATTAAGCGGATAGCTCATATAACGTCTTAGTATTCACCAGTTTAAGAATATGTTCTAACAGCTATCGCAATTTATTTTGAACAGGCAATCAGTTGTTACTCCGGCAGCCGAAACACTAAGTTGCTATGTATCAGCTCAGGCGTCAATTGCGTATCAATAACACCCTTACACTGGAGTACAGACAGTTTCAACGCAATTAAAGAAAAAATCAGAAACCAAGAAACACTGTTTTATTACTTAACTTGGTTCTTTAGAGGAAATCAATTTCAAATCGCCTCTGCAATCAGAACTTGGGTGGATGTCCCATGCCCCTACTAACAGACAATGGTCTCCAGAACAGGTAGTCGTAGTCGATGCATACCAGGCTCATGACTGTACCCAGAAGCAGTTGATTGTGGCCGCAAAACGCAAGTACATCAACACACTAGCGCACACTGCTGAGGGTCACCTCAAACTTTGGCAATCAACTGCGAAGTGGCCGTTTTATCTTCACGCTAGACCACGCCGACTCACACCCTTTCCACCTCCCTTCCTTCTTTCCGCGACCGAGCACCGTGACATGACCGGAAGCACTCGTTACTATCGAGGAACGAAGCCGAACCAGAGCAGAAATCGATAAGGGACATAGCTGCCAAGTTTCAATGCGTAGAGGGTTATATAATCAGAAGTCAAATAAAAATGAGATTAAAAAAAATATTCCAGGCGAGGGTAGGACTAGTGCTCTGGGAATTCCATAGAAACTTAATTATGAATCTAGACAGTTAATCCATTCTAGGAACTGATCATTTCAACGATTTTTGCCTGTTATCGACATTTATACTAGCAAGATATCTGTCCCGGGAATTGCAAGACCTTCGAGCATGTTTTAAGATTGAATTCAGCTAACAAATCAAAAGTGGAATGTGTTTTAGTGTGATATAATTACAAATTCCAGAATGAAGTTTTGACTCTGCAGCAGAGTGTGCGCTGATTTTAAACTTACTGGAAGATTAAAACTGTGCGGTGGACCGAGACTCGAACTCGAGACGTTTGCTTTTCGCGAGCAAGTGCTCTACTAACTGAGCTACCAAAGCACGACTTATCTGTCCTCACAGCACCAATTCCGCAGTACCTTGTGTCCTACCTTCCAAACTTCACAGAAGCTCTCCTTCTGAACATGCAGAACTAGCACTCCCGGAGGAAAGGATATTGCGAAGATATGGCTTTGCCACAGCCTGGGGGATGCTTTCAGAATGAAATTTTCACTCTGCAGAGGAGTTCGCGCTGATTTTAAACTTCCTGGCAGATTGAAAGTGTGTGGCTGACCGAGACTCGAACTCGGGACCTTTGCCTTTAGTAGGTAAGTGCTCTACCAACTGAGCTCTTTCGCAGGAGAGTTTCTGTGGCACTGGAGGGATTGGAGCTGTGAGGGCAGATCGTGAGTCGTGTTTGGGTAGTTCAGTTGGTAGAGCACATGCCCGCAAAATGCAAAGGTCCCAAGTTCGAGTATCGGTCCGGCCCAGAGTTATAACCTGCGTAGAAATTTCAATTACAAATTATTATTTTTCTAATTTTTACCTTTAACTGAACTGTGAAACGTTGCAGCTTGTCTAATTCCATCATTCTAGGTCAAGGGGAAGTATGCTCCAGGTTCCGGTTAGTGACTTAACGAGTATCAGAATATGCGAAATAAATTGCAGTATCTTTTGGCTGCATTGGTTTAGAACCCGCCGTAGGCCTTTGTTTGTGATGTAGGTCTCTCTTTGATACGCCGACCCGTTGTGGACAAAAATGGTTTCCTTACAGACGGGCAGAGAGACAGACGGACTGACGGACAGTCCGATTACACTCAGTCGGTTGTGAGCTCTGCAAGATCCATGTACTAATTTATATTTACGTGACAAACCCTGATTCTAGGGCTATATTTCAATTTTGACAAATGGATCTATGCCGACATTTGTAAAAACGGCGACGGTACATTAGTCCTTACTAATGCAAAATTGTAAGTACCAGTCGTCGTTCTCATATTTCTGTAATCCAAGAGCTCTCTAATTTGTGTTAAAATCTATTCTTGACTTAAGTTTCATACTTTTCTAATGTAAGCTATGATGTTCATTGTTCTTAGGCCACCTTCTGAAGAAGACAAATTTATATTTGTCGAAACCTAAGTAAAGAATTCTTTATCCATGGCAAATGATCGGCTGTTTATAATTTTATTACGTGGAACCGTTGCTGTTGTGCAGCTGTGTTTAAAAACTATTTTCTTTTCGTAATAAAACTCATTAATACTATTTGAATAGTTTGTCAACGTTCCGAGAAAACAGGTTTCCTACGCACTCCACACTCGACGACTAGGCAGGATTCAACATAATCGACGGTCACCAGTATCTTTCTTCAGAGCTCCAGGAACATGCAGATCGCATGGAGAAAGACTGAGACTGTATGGAGCATTTGTAAGTCCTTTCCAGCGAAATTCCTTCAGCACTGTCGTCGAAGAACGTGGGCCCGTTCACAGTGCCGGTCTCTCCCGTGCGATTTCCGTATTTTTGGAGCCGTCAAGGAAGACAGTCGTCGCCGTCTATTTGCTTCGAACGAAGAGGTGCACGCCAGGGCACGATAATGGTTTCACAGGCCAACGCAAACATTTTTCCATGAAGGCATTGACTGTTTCGTCGGCATTTAAGGGGATTATTTTTGAAATAATAAACCGTTTGCCTATTGGCTTCTGTCTCGGTTTCTTCGGCCGATGTTCATCTAATGATTTTTCTGACGTTTCGCCAGCACGAGTGCCTGGCATTGTCATAGCTTCAACCTGCATTGCCGGTAGTGAACTGGAGCCGAGCTCGCGGCCGCAGACTATATGTACCTGGCGCGCCAACGTCCGAGGGCTTCTCCGCGGTCATTTCCGGTGCGGTTCTCCTCTTGCTACCTGCGACGGTCGTTCGCTGCAGTACGGGAAGGACTCAGGACATTTCATTGGGAAGCTGAAGAAACTGAAACTTGCTCCAAACGGTATCCTGGTCAGCTTTGATGTTGTTTCTTTGTTTACGAAAGTGCCACGCAGTGACGCTGTGGAGCACATCGGTTTCATTTTCCCTCAAGACATCACAAAGCTCTTCCGTGCATGTCTCACGACGAGCTATTTCACGTGGAATGGAGATTTCTACGAACAGCTGGAAGGCGTCGCCATGGGTAGTCCTCTTAGTCCAGTGGTGGCCAACTTCTTCATAGAACAACGGAAAGCACATGCACTGGACTTGGCGACCTGCAAACCTAAGTTGTGGTATAGATACGTCGATGATACTTTCGTTGTGCGGAGCTATGGTGAAGAACAGCTCGCTTACTTCCTAAGACAATTGAACAGCCTCTATACAAACATAAAATTTACCATGGAAGTAGAAAAGGACAAAAACTGCCATTTCTAGAAGTGCTGGTCACAAGGGATGGCGAAAATCTGTGATACAACGTGTATCGAAAACCGACACACACGAACCGATGCCTGCACAAACTATCAAACCACCACCCGAGCCAGAAAAGAGCACGATTAATACGCTCGTAACGCGAGCAGGACGAATATGTGAGCCGCAGCACCTCAGACACGAAATGCAACACCTGGAAAGTGTTCTGAGAAGCAATGGGTACTCCACAAATTATATTAGAAGTGTGACAGGACCAAACACTCGGCGAAATAAGGAATCAGAAAAAGAAATATCGGGTACGGCCTTTCTGCCATACATTCCCAGAGTGACGGACAGAATCGGCCGTGTATTGCGCAAACATGGCGTAAAGACGATTTTCAAACCCACAAGGAAGATCAAAGAGTGTCTTAGATCGGCAAAGGAGAAAAGGGACCCACTTGCAATGTCGGGAATATACCGTATACCATGCACATGCGGAAAAGTTTATGTCGGAATGACTGGAAGGTCAATCAACACCAGGATCAAAAAACATAACCGAAATTGCAGGCTGGGGCAGATGGAGAAATCGGCCATGGCAGAGCATGCACTGAGTGAGACCGACCACGTAATAAAATTCGCCGACACGGAAGTTCTGTCTTAGAGAAGCACTATCATACGCACGCACTTGTTCAGAGAAGCTGCAGAAATACAAAAACACGCGAACAGCTTCAAAAAGAAAGAGGAAAGCCTTAAGGTAAACGGATCGTGGCTTCCCGTACTGCAGCGAACGACCATCGCAGATAGCAAGAGAAGAACCGCACTGGAAATGACCGCGGAGAAGCCCTCGTACGTTGGCGCGCCAGGTACATATAGTCTGCGGCCGTGAGGTCGGCTCCAGTTCACCACCGGCAATGGAGGGTGAAGGTTTGACAATGCCAGCCACTCGTGCTGGCGAATCGTCAGTAAAATCATTAGATGAACGTCGGCCGAAGAAACCGAGACAGAGGCCAATAGGCAATTTGTCAACAAGTTGCCACGAAAGCCTAAACAATTTTGAATAAACAGTTTACTTACTTTCTTCCACCTGTCTCGTTTTCATTTGACTATCTCTCATACTGCACCAGCAACCTAACCTCCCACACCTTTCCAGCCGCCCGTTCCACCACCGGTTAAAAGAATCGAACTCCTACATATGAAAACATCCGTTTCACTCATCTCAATGTTTATGGTCTCATATCACCTGAACCCTGTGTCCTGCAATGTTATAATTTTGCGGGTACATGCAGCGGTACACTGATAAATCAAAACATAATGGCCACTGCCCATCGCAAGGTTGGAAGCCAGTTGGTGGCGTCGTCAGTATGTGGCGCGGTAACGAAAGTATGCAAGAGGAATAGACACGGGGGATCACCCTAGCAAAGATATCGGCTCCAAATGGGGAAATCCATTGAGATAAGCGGTTTTGACGAAGGGCATGTTATTATTACGCAGAGCCTGAGAGCGAGTATCTCAAAAACGGCGAAACTGGTCGAATGTTCACGTGCTACTGTCGTGTGCGTCTATGGAGAGAGGCAGAAGGACAGTGAAACTACCGTTAGGCGCTAAATGGTTGGACGTCCAGCACTCGTCACAGAGCGTCACGTTTGGAGGCTTGTTTGCTCTGTAAAGTGGGATAGATGATGATCTGCGGCATCTCTGCCGAAAGAGTACGATTCTGGAGCACCCAAAATGTTTCGGAGCACAATTTTCGTCATACATTGTTGAATATCTAGCTCCGCAGCAGACCACCCTAACGTTTTTACATGTTGACACAAAAACATCGTCAATTACGATTTCAATGGCCACGGGACCATCGGGATTCGACCGTCGATCAATGGAAATCTATCGGCTCTTCGGGTAACAAACACTTTTGCTACCCTAAGTCGATGGTCGTGTCCACAAACGGGGTCATCGAGGTGAACGGCGGCTCGAAACGTGCAGCGCGCCAAGGACGCTGGCTGGTAGGAGCAGTATTATGCTACGGGAGACATTCTGGTGCGCTAGCAAGGGATCTGTCGTAGGAATCGATGACACGCTGACAGTTGCGAACCACCTGCATCCCTTCCTGTTGATGTCTTTCTTGACCGCGATGTCGTCTTTCAGCAGTTTCGGAGTCAGAACACCACAGTGAACTCACGTTGATGTCTTGGCGACCAAATTCGGATGATGTAAATCCTATGAAAACGACCTGGGTCACTATCGAGCGCCATTACCGCTAACACCAACAAGCGGTTCCTTAGTTACAAGAATTACGTGCCCTGTGCGTCCACAACTAATGCCACATGCCTCCACAAAACTACCAACAAATGGTGGGATCCTTGACGCACAAAATCAGTGATGTATTTCGCTCCAGAGACGGACAAACAAGTTATTAAGCAGGAGGTCATAATGTTTTGGCTCATCAGTGTATATGTGAATACTGCCTGCAAAATGTGTTAAGAATAGCGTATGCAGTAAAGAAGTAATTAATTACAAACGTCATTCCTTTTGCTGAAGTTTTACGGCATGAACAGCGAAACTCTGCTAAGTAGTAAACTTTTTCCTTGCCCTATCTAGTAGGAGAAGTCGGAAACAAAAATTATCGGGAAGGTTTTGAATTATGTTTACTGTTGGTTGACAGTCGCTGTGTGCCGTGATTCTCAAATGATCTACGAGTATAGAGTGGATCTTTTGTGTGCCGCGAAATGCTTTGGGTTAGGATATATACAAAGTTCCTAGCTGTAATAGCTGTCTTATTGTGTTAAACTTTCAACGTAAGATTAGTTTTCTTAATGAGTAGATTAGAACAGCATTTTAAATTTTGAAATTCGATTAATGCTTACGTAAACCGCTGAGACTCAAATTTTTGTTATCCCAGGAAACCATTAGGTAGGCAATCAGCAAAGTGACCGCTTCAGCCATTTAATAATATAGAGTAGTACACTGAAGCGGCAAAGAAACTAGCACAGACATGAGTATTAAAATACAGAGATATGTAAATAGGCAGAATACGGCGCTGCGATCGGCAACGCCTATATAAGGCAACAAGTGTCTGGCTACAATGGCAGGTTATCAAGATTTAAGTGTGTTTGAACGAGGTGTTATAGACGCCGCACGCGCGTTGGGAGACAGTGTCTCCGAGGTAGCGATGAATTGGGGATATTCCCGTACGACCATTTCACTAGTGAATAAGAGGAAACCGGTAAAACAGCAAATCTACGACATCGCTGCGGCCGGAAAAAGATCCTGCAAGAACGGGACCAACGACGACTGAAGAGAATCGTTCAACGTTACAGATGTGCAATCCTTCTGCAAATTGATGCAGATTTCAATGCTGGGCCCCCAACAAGTGTCAGGGGCGTAGCATTCAACGAAACATCATCGATTTGGGCGTTCGGAGCCGAAGGCTACATGACGCAAAGCTTTACGCCTGGCCTGGGCCCTCAACACCGACATCGGGCTGCTGATGACTAGAAACATGTTGCCTGGTCGGACGAGTCTCGTTTCAAATTGTATCGAGCGGATGGACCTGTATGGGTATGGAGACAACTTCATGAATCCATGGACCCTGCATGTCAGCAGGGTACTGTTCAAGCTAGTGGAGGGTTTGTGCAGTTGGAATGAAATGGGACTGCTGATACTTCTAGATAGGTCTCTGACTGGTGACACGTATGTAAGCGTCCTATCTGATCACCTGCACCCATTCATGTCCATTGTGCGTTCCGACGGACATGGGCAGTTCTAGGAGGACAATGCGACACACCATACGTCCAGAATTGCTAGAGAGTGGCTTCAGGAACACTCTTGTGAGTTTAAACACTTCCACTGGCTACCAAACTTCCCAGACACGAACACTGCTATTAAGCTTATCTGGGATGCCTTGCAACGTGCTGTACAGAAGTCATCCCCTCGTAGTCTCAAGAATTTATGGGCAGCCCTGCAGGATTCATTGTGTCGACATCAGTCGAGTCCATGCCATGTCATGTTGCGCCACTTCTGAGTGCTCGCAGGGATCCTACACGACAACAGGCAGTTGTACCAGCTTCTATTGCTCTTCGGTGTAGATTCAACCCTTAAAGCCGGATTTTGTGTCTTTGTAAGAATGCTTTCTGACCATATTTGGAGTTGAAAGGGAACTGTTGTGTATTATTTCAACTTGAGGTAGCAGTCTTATTATATGCTGGGAGCTGTATTCTCAGAACGCCCGTTTAGTAATGCATGTGACGATTTAATCTGGCGACAACAGTCAACCTTCACGATATAAAGGTTATCGGTACACAATCTATCAAGTACGACTAGAAATAATTAACTTCAAGAAGGGTTATTTAACTGAGAAAAATAAACGTATTTTCAGTTTCAGTGGAGTCTTCCAGAGAGGAATCGTCCGTGCCATACATACGTAGCTCCTGTCTGCATAAATAGCTCCATCTGTGAGCAATAAGCATGCACACAGGGAGAATAATATCTCTGAATGCAGATTTGATAACAGACAATCCGCAGTGACGGTTGTGTGTCCTGTTGCTGTTGCCTCTGGTTTTCCTGTTCGGCGACTCACGTTGCTGCTATGAATTAGGTAGTATACACTGACGGAAAAGAAATTGCAAGAAGAAGTAGGAGTCTCTGTTGGTCCATCACTGCCAGGGGACATCAGGTGGTTAAGTAATTCTCAATGTCTATAACATTCGCCAGCAACCGTTTATTTCAAGATATTATTTATTTTATTCTGAAGGCAACCAGTTTCGGAATTTTGTTATGCCATCTTTAGGCCCCATACTCTTCTATCCAAATAAACGAACTTGTCGTATTGCGCCATAAATCGCTGGATATCGTGAATTGTATAACGATTGAATTCATGACGTCCAGTGATTTATGGCGAAAGTTAGTAGGTGCGTTTCTAATATATGAAGATTGTGTCCATTCAAATTTCGTGCCAGTCGCACGAGTGGAGCTAGCAGCGCCATTATGATGACGGAAATGAGGTTTACTTTAAATACAAACTGTAAGGATCGTGAGCGTTAGTTACCTTTGACATTCAACGTAGTGAGGTGAAGTTATTCAAAAACGCCTTTAAGGCGACAAAAGGCGCTATTATCAACTTCCCACTGAGTTTAAAGGAGCTCTTGTAATAAAGCTACGAGGAACTGGATGTTCCTCCTGCGGTATCTTGGCACGAATGTAGCCTCTGTACGTGATTGATGGCAGCGGTGGTCACGAGAATGTACGGTTGTAAGAAGGCTGAGCTCCAGACGGCCACAGGGTGTACGGCATATGGCTCTGTTACATTGTACTGCATTTTCTGCAGCAGCCTGAGCAGAACTGTTACAAACCGGTTAATTCAAGGACACTTCCAAGTCAAGGCCTGTAGCGTTCATTCCACTGAGCCCAAACCACCGCCATTTGTGACTTCGGTGGTGCCAAGGGAGAGCTCATTGGAGAGCGGGGTGGAGACCTGTTGTGTTTCGTGAAGAAAGCTGATTCTGCCTCAGTGCCAGTGATGGCTGTGTATTGGCTAGAAATTGGCCAGCCGAGGGCCTGAAACCAACTGAAATGCGTGATATACACACCTGACAAACAGCAGGAGCTATGGTGTGTTCTGTCAAGCACCTAGTGAAAATTCATTAACTTTACTAAGCTGGCTCAAAATTGATATTATAGTGTAGGTTTCCAACGCAGAGGAAGAAGGAGAATGAAAGAGAAAGTGGAGGGGAAGGGGGCTGGCGGTGATCATATTTTGCTGCTCATTTGCAACAACATGTCCTTCAGTTAGTCACCATATGGACTAGTGACCTGCCCACAGTATTGTAGCAGCAGCGCAAACTTCGAGTCCTGCCTATAGGCCACACGCCTCGCTCCACTGCAGGCGGGTTAGTGGACACTGGTGAACGTGTACTGGCGACTGTCCTTTTAATTGGCAGCCTCTGACGCGAAATATATTGCGACAGTCGTAGCTTCACCAGATGTCAGCTGATTAGTATTTGATTGATTTTTGAAGCGGGCGCTCATAAAATTTTAATATATTTCGCCATAAATCACGGCTGATTGATTCGCTGTTGCATTTGCCGCGTCGCTGGAAACGCTAATCGCACCGCTTGTACCGGGTCTGCATTAGCATTGGCGGCTGCTGCCAGTGACGTCAGCTGTGCGTAACTCGCCTGGTGGAGGATTATCAGCGACACAAATCGTGCGTCTTTAGTTGTCGTTCCATTTTCGTTATCAGTAATACGCATCAGCGTATGAAAAAAGAAAGACTTTTAATAGGTACCTATTGATAGTGACCGGGCCAAATATCTCACGAAATAAGCATCAAACGGAAAAACTACAAAGAACGAAACTCGTCTAGCTTGAAGGGGAGAACCAGATGGCGCTGTGGTTGGCCCGCTAGATGGAGCTGCCATAGGTCAAATGGATATCAACTGCGTTTTTTTAAATAGGAACCCTCATTTTTATTACATATTCGTGTAGTACGTAAAGAAATATGAATGTTTTAGTTGGACCACTTTTCTCGCTTTGTGATAGATGGCGCTATAATACTCACAAACGTTTAAGTACGTGGTATCACGTAACATTCCGCCTGTGCGGACGGTATTTACTTCGTGATACATTACCTGTGTTAAAATGGACCGTTTACCAATTGCGGAAAAGGTCGATATCGTGCTGATGTGTGGCTATTGTGATCAAAATGGCTAACGGGCGTCTGCTATGTATGCTGCTCGGTATCCTAGGCGACATCATCCAAGTGTCCGGACCGTTCGCCGGATAGTTACGTTATTTAAGGAAACAGGAAGTGTTCAGCCACATGTGAAACGTCAACCACGACCTGCAACAAATGATGATGCCCATGTAGGTGTTATAGCTGCTGTCGCGGCTAATCCGCACATCAGTAGCAGACAAATTGCGCGAGAATCGGGACTCTCAAAAACGTCGGTGTTGTGAATGCTACATCAACTTCGATTGCAGCCGTACCATATTTCTATGCAACAGGAATTGCATGGCGGCGACTTTGAACGTCGTGTTCAGTTCTGCCACTGGGCACAAGAGAAATTACTGGACGATGACAGATTTTTTGCACATGTTCTATTTAGCGATGAAGCGTCATTCACCAACAGCGGTAACATAAACCGGCATAATATGCACTATTGGGCAACGGAAAATCCACGATGTCACTACAAGATGTTGTACTGCACGACCTAATGGCGATGTACCTCCAACATGATGGATCTCCTGCGCATAGGTCGCGTGCAGTTGATATGGTATTGAATAGCATATTTTATAACAGCTGGATTGGTTGTCGAAGCACCATACCATGGCCCGCACGTTCACAGGATCTGACGTCCCCGGATTTCTTTCTGAGGGGAAAGTTGAAGGATATTTGCTATCGTGATCCACTGACAACGCCTGACAACATGCGTGAGCATATTGTCAATGCATGTGCGAACATTACGGATGGCGGACTACTCGCTGTAGAGAGGAATGTCGTTACACATATTGCCAAATGCACTGAGGATGACGGACACCATTTTGAGCATTTATTGCATTAATGTCGTATTTATAGGCAATCACGTTGTAACAGTGATGTGTACATAGTTCCACGTAGTCAGCGCATACACAACTTTCCCACCAGAGCGCGCCCTGCTAAGCACAACTGCGCAGGCGCAGCGCTCGTTCGTCTCCGCACTACGAGATGGCGCTGCCTTAGTGACGGACCAAATTCTGCTTCCGCCGATCCGCGTATTAATATGTAACGCAGCCAATGAGATTGCTGCTAATGTAGAACCTTTTCTCTTTGCGGATCACACTCGCGCAGTGATACCTAAACGCATGAAGTATTATAACTAGTGTACAGACCTCCGATTAGTCAGTCTGCATTTGTCTGCACCAGTCTGTAACAGTCTGCATTAGTCTGTACCAGTCTCTAATCAAGTTTCAGTCTGCACCTAATAAGATTATCATATTACTGTACATAGCCATGAAGATAAATGTATAGACACTTTGTCAAGTATCAAAGATATGTGAGAATAAGATTAACGTACCAAGACCAAAGGAACTTCAGACTCTCAATTGTAAATAGCATCCAGAATCAAGTTACATAATGTCTACGCTTTTTATTATTTTAATTAATGTGTGTGAAAATTAATCAAGTTCTGTTTAAAGTTTGTCACTGTCAATCTGCTACTCTAAGCGTGCAAGTGGCATTTCTATCGTCTGACCTGACGGCAGAAGATAAACACGCCAGAATAAGACCACGAGACATATTGCTGACACTCGCCTACTTCGTTAGAGTGACAAGTCAAATAATCTGATGGTGTGTGTACCGAAGGTCTTACAGTATGCACACCGCAAACAGCATGCGTTCCTAGAAATGATAAGTTCACAAAGGTACATGTATCACATTGGAACAACAGAAATAAAATGTTCAAATGTACCTACGTTCTGTATTTTAATTTAAAAAACCTATCTGCTACTAACTGTTCGTCTATAATTGTGAGCCATATGTTTGTGACTATTACAACGCCATCTGTCACAAAGCGAAGAAAGTCGCCCAACTAAATCATTTATATTTCTTTACGTACTACACGAATATGTAATAAAAAAATTGGGGATCCTATTTTAAAAAAAACGCAGTTGAAATCCGTTTGACCTACGACATCGCCACCTAGCGGGCCAACAATAGCGCCATCTGGTTTCCCCCTTCAAGCTATACAAGTTTCCTTCTACATAGTTTTTTCGTTTGACGCTTATTTCGTGAGATGTTTGGCCCGGTCACGATCAATGGACCACCCTGTATATGTGTGCGTGTGTGTATGTTTGTGTGTCTGTGCACGTGCGTGTGTATGCATGTGTCTTTTCTACATAGTGTTTCTATATTTACATGCACACCACTTTGATGTTTTCTGTCCATTCTTAAAAGAAAAAATCATGTAAAAACCATTTTGTGTCGTTTAAGTATCAGGAAAATGTCAACGTAGAGTGTAGGCTTATAATGCAAAGCGCCAGCACCCAAAGCTAGATAGGAATTTACCGGTTGCCAAAAGGTGTACGTCAAAACATCTGCACGCCCAACCCGTAGACGAATGAATACTATCGCAGACAGATATTTTCTTTGTTCTTTTTTTTCCCTCAGTTGTGCTAAACACGTAAGTGTAAATTGCACAGTAATGACGCAAATCTAAAAGCAGAACCTGAATACATTATGAGTAACGAGTAAGACGAGTTTCTTGAAGTTCTTCTGTGTACTGCATCATACACTGATGAGCCGAAACATTAAGACCACTGCCCAACGCGAAGCTGAATGCCTCCTGGCGGTGTTGCAGATACGCGAAGCAGGAGGGATAGAATGTAAGCGGAACGGATACGAAGAGGTAGTCATCATAGTGAAGACAGCGGCCGCGAATTAAAAAATCCAGTGATATAAGCGCTTTTGACAAAGGGCATTTGGTCCTGATGCTGCGGATGGAAAAAAGAATATCTGTAACGCCGAATCTGGTCGGATTTTCACCTAGTACAATCTTGAGCGCCTATGGAAAGTGACTAAAGGATGGTGAAATAACGAGTAGGGCCTATAGTACTGGACCTCCGCGTCTCGTCACAAAATGTAGGCAACGGAAAATCGCCCGCTGTTTAATCCAAAATAGTCAGAGTTCTGTGGCAGATCTGACAACAGAGTACAATGCTGTTGCAGGCACAAGTGTTTCAGAGCACACTGTTCAAAGGGCATCGTTGATCATGGAGCTGCCGGCCCGTGTGGCCGACCGGTTCTAGGCGCTTCAATCTGTAACCGCGCGACCGCTACGGTCGCAGGTTCGAATCCTGCCTCTGGCATGGATGTGTGTGGTGTCCGTAGGTTAGTTAGGTTCAAGTAGTTCTAAGTTCTAGGGGACTGATGACCTCAGATGTTAAGTCTCATAGTGCTCAGAGCCATTTGAACCATTTTGAACCATGGAGCTCTAAAGCACACGACTCCTATGTGTTCCCGTGCTGACTCAACAACACAGTCAGTTACGATTGCAGGGAGCGCAACATCACTGACCTTTCACCTCTAGCCTGGTCGAATCAACCGCATTTCTTGTTTCACCAGGTCGATGACTGGGTCGTTACTACATCTACATCTACATCTATACTCCGCGAGCCACCTTACGGTGTGTGGCGGAGGGTACTTATTGTACCACTATCTGATCCCCCCTTCCCTGTTCCATTCACGAATTGTGCGTGGGAAGAACGACTGCTTGTAAGTCTCCGTATTTGCTCTAATTTCTCGGATCTTTTCGTTGTGATCATTACGCGAGATATATGTGGGCGGTAGTAATATGTTGCCCATCTCTTCCCGGAATGTGCTCTCTCGTAATTTCGATAATAAACCTCTCCGTATTGCGTAACGCCTTTCTTGAAGTGTCCGCCACTGGAGCTTGTTCAGCATCTCCGTAACGCTCTCGCGCTGACTAAATGTCCCCATGACGAATCGCGCTGCTTTTCGCTGGATCATGTCTATCTCTTCTATTAATCCAACCTGGTAAGGGTCCCATACTGATGAGCTATACTCAAGAATCGGACGAACAAGCGTTTTGTAAGCTACTTCTTTCGTCGATGAGTCACATTTTCTTAGAATTCTTCCTATGAATCTCAACCTGGCGCCTGCTTTTCCCACTATTTGTTTTATGTGATCATTCCACTTCAGATCGCTCCGGATAGTAACTCCTAAGTATTTTACGGTCGTTACCGCTTCCAATGATTTACCACCTATGGCATAATCGTACTGGAATGGATTTCTGCCCCTATGTATGCGCATTATATTACATTTATCTACGTTTAGGGAAAGCTGCCAGCTGTCGCACCATGCATTAATCCTCTTCAGGTCCTCCTGGAGTACGTACGAGTCTTCTGATGTTGCTACTTTCTTGTAGACAACCGTGTCATCTGCAAATAGCCTCACGGAGCTACCGATGTTGTCAACTAAGTCATTTATGTATATTGTAAACAATAAAGGTCCTATCACGCTCCCCTGCGGTACTCCCGAAATTACCTCTACATCTGCAGATTTTGAACCGTTAAGAATGACATGTTGTGTTCTTTCTTCTAGGAAATCCTGAATCCAATCACAAACCTGGTCCGATATTCCGTAAGCTCGTATTTTTTTCACTAAACGTAAGTGCGGAACCGTCTCAAATGCCCTCCTGAAGTCCAGGAATACGGCATCAATCTGCTCGCCAGTGTCTACGGCACTGTGAATTTCTTGGGCAAATAGGGCGAGCTGAGTTTCACATGATATCTGTTTGCGGAATCCATGTTGGTTATGATGAAGGAGATTTGTATTATCTAAGAACGTCATAATACGAGAACACAAAACATGTTCCATTATTCTACAACAGATTGACGTAAGCGAAATAGGCCTATAATTATTCGCATCTGATTTATGACCCTTCTTGAAAATGGGAACGACCTGCGCTTTCTTCCAGTCGCTAGGTACTTTACGTTCTTCCAGCGATCTACGATAAATTGCTGATAGAAAGGGGGCAAGTTCTTTAGCATAATCACTGTAGAATCTTAAGGGTATCTCGTCTGGTCCGGATGCTTTTCCGCTACTAAGTGATAGCAGTTGTTTTTCAATTCCGATATCGTTTATTTCAATATTTTCCATTTTGGCGTCCGTGCGACGGCTGAAGTCAGGGACCGTGTTACGATTTTCCGCAGTGAAACAGTTTCGGAACACTGAATTCAGTATTTCTGCCTTTCTTCGGTCGTCCTCTGTTTCGGTGCCATCGTGGTCAACGAGTGACTGAGTAGGGGATTTAGATCCGCTTACCGATTTTACATATGACCAAAACTTTTTAGGGTTCTTGTTTAGATTGTTTGCCAATGTTTTATGTTCGAATTCGTTGAATGCTTCTCTCATTGCTCTCTTTACGCTCTTTTTCGCTTCGTTCAGCTTTTCCTCATCAGCTATGATTCGACTACTCTTAAACCTATGATGAAGCTTTCTTTGTTTCCGTAGTACCTTTCGTACATGATTGTTATACCACGGTGGATCTTTCCCCTCGCTTTGGACCTTAGTCGGTACGAACTTATCTAAGGCGTACTGGACGATGTTTCTGAATTTTTTCCATTTTTGTTCCACATCCTCTTCCTCAGAAATGAACGTTTGATGGTGGTCACTCAGATATTCTGCGATTTGTGCCCTATCACTCTTGTTAAGCAAATATATTTTCCTTCCTTTCTTGGCATTTCTTATTACACTTGTAGTCATTGATGCAACCACTGACGTATGATCACTGATACCCTCTTCTACATTCACGGAGTCGAAAAGTTCCGGTCTATTTGTTGCTATGAGGTCTAAAACGTTAGTTTCACGAGTTGGTTCTCTAACTATCTGCTCGAAGTAATTCTCGGACAAGGCAGTCAGGATAATGTCACAAGAGTCTCTGTCCCTGGCTCCAGTTCTGATTGTGTGACTATCCCATTCTATACCTGGTAGATTGAAGTCTCCCCCTATTACAATAGTATGATCACGAAACTTCTTCACGACGTTCTGCAGGTTCTCTCTGAGGCGCTCAACTACTACGGTTGCTGATGCAGGTGGTCTATAGAAGCATCCGACTATCATATCTGACCCACCTTTGATACTTAACTTAACCCAGATTATTTCACATTCGCATTCGCTAATAACTTCACTGGATATTATTGAATTCTTTACTGCTATAAATACTCCTCCACCATTGGCGTTTATCCTATCCTTGCGGTATATATTCCATTCTGTGTCTAGGATTTCGTTACTGTTCACTTCCGGTTTTAACCAACTTTCCGTTCCTAATACTATATGCGCACTATTTCCTTCAATAAGAGATACTAGCCGTCATCCAGGAAAATGGCTGCTCGAATCGTGGCCTGGGCCACTGATATAAGCTATTGAGTGCAAAATTATGCTGTGGGGTACATTGAGTTGGACTTCTGTGGGACCTGTGGTAGTATTCGAAGACACCAAGTCATCAAAGAGTTTTACTGGGGACCATCAGCATCCCTGTATGATCGAACTCTTCTCTGATGGCGATGACATCTTCCAGCATGATAACTCCCCACAACACAAGTGCAGAATCGTACTGCAGTGGTTTGAGGAGCATGAAAGTGAAGTCAGATGGATATCTTAGCCAGCAAATGCCCCTGATCTGTACGCACTGGAACACATATGGGATGCCAGCTTACAAACCACCGTCCCGTTATTTGCGGGAATTTAGTGACGTGTGGGCGTACATGTGGTACCACGTACTTGTTGAATCCTATCATGCCAAGCAGAATCGCCGCTGTAAGCTGTTTGAAAAGTGGTCCAATGCGCTATTAAACAGGTGGTCATAACGTTTTGTCTCATCGGTGTATGTCGGGATAACAACACTTCTTCCGATTTTAATTCAGCATTATATCGCTGGGCCAAGCTGTTTTAATTCTGTCATCGACTCACTTTGAAGATGTCTGTACTCATCTGTCTAAATATCGAAAGAAGAAATACTGCTGACCGGAATAGATGTCTGACAGCTAATGAAAAATTGTAGTTTCAGTGTATCAGCTTTAATCAACGCAATTTCCCCATTTTCTATAGGCCTAATGAAGCGGAGAGAGCTACGGTCGCAGGTTCGAATCCTGCCTCGGGTATGGATGTGTGTGATGTCCTTAGGTTAGTTAGGTTTAAGTAGTTCTAAGTTCTAGGGGACTGATGACCACAGAAGTAAAGTCCCATAGTGTTCAGAGCCATTTGAACCAATTTTGAAGCGGAGAGAAATAAAGTAGTTCAGGTAATGTATATATTTATAGAGGTTAAACAACTGTTACGGTCCGCAGATTACTTTACTACAGCTATATCGACACCTTGCCGGAAGTAATGACGAAAGTGCATAGAAGGATCAGAAAACAATGTTAGAATTCATCAGATTTGAGCTTCACCAGCTTCTGCCGTTTCCTACTGCTTTGATAAAGGAATATTCTCACCCGGAAGCCATTTTGAACAGCTTCGCTCTTCCAAGCCACACGTGGCCAAAAGAAACTGAAAGTTTGCTAATGGGTGTGCGGCGGTTTGTTTACTCCAGCGTGGTGTAGCGTAGCGTTTGTCACGAAACCGCTGATGGTTTAGTGGGCGGACTCGGGGAAGTTGTTAAGTCCTTTGGTCTACTGATGAGTTGCACAAACTTTATTAATTACTGTTTTTGCAACAAATCTTTCGGATGTCTACCAAAGGAACACGCTGTCGTTTCTCTTCCGGACTGAACAGTTCTGTTTCATTATTTTACCCTTCGCTTGTTACGCATCTGAATCGAATGCAAAGACATTAATCTGCTTTTGATTTTATGAAGCTATCTTACCAAATTGAAGTGGTAGCAACAGTTGGTGATTACTTTTAACTATGCATTTCTTTTGTTGGATCAACATTCATGGTACCTGCCGTATTCGAGGCATTTTGATTAACCCCTGAGCCAGATCGCTGATCGATATCGGCGATTGGCTAGTTTATATTTCCTTTTTACGCCTAGTGATCTGTGACAGAGAGGTTAGTGAGCGCAGGGGGAGAGTCTTTGGAGGAGTGTGCAGTAGACAGTCGCGCCTTGGCTGTCAATACGAAGGGTCATGCAGTGAGCTCTGCATAGGCTTGCCACGTGACAGCGTGTAGGTTGCACTGTGTGTGAGTTTAGCGGAAGTAGTGGCCAGTATGAGGAAGTAAACACGCCCAGCCTTGCTGGAGAGGAACGAGTATGCCGTACGCCGCTGCTTCTAGAGGTTTCAGTACGTGCTGTTGATACAGTGCAACTTGCTGGCTGCAACCCGTAAGAAATTATGGAATGACGCCCTCGGTGTCTTTGTGAGACGCATAGGTGGGATTCGTTAGAGGCTATCCATTCCGGTTTTGCCAAATCAGCATTGAAATCAACAGCCTGCTGCTACGGTTAGCACGGCTATTTTTAGCTTCTGCAGACTACTACGAAACTGTGTGCTACCTCCTCAAGATTCTTCCGCTATCGCCAGCCGTTTTAGTTAGTCGTCACGCAGTTTGAATTGCCTAACTGTTCTTACTGATCTGATCTGTGTCGGCTCAGTCTATATCAATAATAAAACTATATTAAGGTATTTTATGCTCTGTTTCTTTAACGACTTCACGGAGAGAGTGCTCGCTGTGCACGATTTGTCTCGAGTGTTGGTATCTCACGTGTGCCTGTTTAATTGACGGCAGGGGCCGCAAGCTTGTACTCAGTAACAAAATGTTTCCTTGGCATCTGGCCGTGCGGTTAAAGGCGCTGCAGTCTGGAACCGCAAGACCGCTACGGTCGAAGGTTCGAATCCTGCCTCGGGCATGGATGTTTGTGATGTCCTTAGGTTAGTTAGGTTTAACTAATTCTAAGTTCTAGGGGACTAATGGCCTCAGCAGTTGAGTCCCATAGTGCTCAGAGCCATTTGAACCATTTTTTCCTTGGCATCTTATTAACGTGGAGCCAGCATAATTCAGTTCAGTTTAGGTTCTCATTTATGTTATTATTGTATTTGTCAGTACCGGCTGGTAAGTGAATGTTTTAGTCTGTTGTAGTCTTGCAGACACTCCCACGATAAACTGGTGGTTTGCGAACCGGCTGTAGTGTACCGGCCAGGTCATGTATGAGCGAAATGTAAAGCACCTCGCACAAATTTGGAGTTGAGAACGATGTCTTCAGTTATTTTATTTCCGATTGTAATTATTTGTGGAAATTTTGAAGTCTGTCTATTATTGAGATTCTTTTGTTAAACTTTTTTCTTTTGTTTAAAGTGCCTTGTTAATTATTTAGTCAAATACCTTGTTGCCAAATAGCATATGTTTAATATAGCCGTTCAGGCCTGTTTCAAAAATTAACTTTTCAAGTACTAGCGAATTATTGAGATTTTAATTGCGTTTCTTTAATTAGCCTTTCAGGCATCATTGGTTGTAGTTGCTATTTCTTAAAATCAGCCCTTGAGGCGTTAGTGGTTTAGTTCTAACGAGCCAGAATTTGGGCACTTACACGTTCGCTTACCAACATTAGGATTAATAACAAAGGGACTGGCAAGGGCATCAGATCACGACTTTATTGAAATATGATGAATACGTCGTTATCAGGAGAAAGAAAACTGGCGTTCTACGGATCGGAGCGTGGAATGTCAGATCCCTTAATCGGGCAGGTAGGTTAGAAAATTTAAAAAGCGAAATGGATAGGTTAAAGTTAGATATAGTGGGAATTAGTGAAGTTCAGTGGCAGGAGGAACAAGACTTTTGGTCAGGTGAATACAGGGTTATAAATACAAAATCAAATAGGGGTAATGCAGGAGTAGGTTTAATAATGAACAAAAAATAGGAGTACGGGTAAGCTACTACAAACAGCATAATGAACGCATTATTGTGGCCAAGATAGACACGAAGCTCATGCCTACTACAGTAGTACAAGTTTATATGCCAACTAGCTCTGCAGATGATGAAGAAAGTGATGAAATGTATGATGAGATAAGAGAAATTATTCAGGTAGTGAAGGGAGACGAAAATTTAATAGTCATGGGTGACTGGAATTCGAGAGTAGGAAAAGGGAGAGAAGGAAACATAGCAGGTGAACATGGATTGGGGCTAAGAAATGAAAGAGGAAGCCGCCTGGTAGAATTTTGCACAGAGCATAACTTAATCATAGCTAACACTTGGTTTAAGAATCATGAAAGAAGGTTGTATACATGGAAGGACCCTGGAGATACTGATAGGTGTCAGATAGATTATATAATGGTAAGACAGAGATTTAGGAACCAGGTTTTAAATTGTAAGACATTTCCAAGTGCAGATGTGGACTCTGACCACAATATATTGGTTATGAACTGTAGATTAAAACTGAAGAAACTGCAAAAAGGTGGGAATTTAAGGAGATGGGACCCCGATAAACTGAAAGAACCAGAGGTTGCACAGAGTTTCAGGGAGAGGATAATGGAACAATTGACAGGAGTGGGGGAAAGAAATACAGTAGAAGAAGGATGGGTAGCTTTGTGGGATGAAATAGTGAAGGAAGCAGCGGATCAAATAGGTAAAAAGATGAGGGCTTGTAGAAAACCTTGGGTAACAGAAGAAGTACTGAATTTAATGGATGAAAGGAGAAAATATAAAACTGCAGTAAATGAAGCAGGCAAAAAGGAATACAAACGTCTCAAAAACGAGACTGACAGGAAGTGCAAGTAGAGATGGCTAGAGGACAAATGTAAGAATGTAGAGGCTTATCTCACTAGGGTTAACACAGATACTGCCTACAGGAAAATTAAAGAGACCTTTGGAGAAAAGAGAACCACTTGTATAAATATCAAGAGATCAGATGAAAACCCAGTTCTAAGCAAAGAAGGGAAAGCAGAAAGGTGGAAGGAGTATATAGAGGGTCAACACAAGGGCGATGTATTTGAGGACAATATTATGGAAATGGAAGAGGATGTAGATGAAGATGAAATGGGAGATATGATGCTGCGTGAAGAGTTTGACAGAGCGCTGAAAGACCTGAGTCGAAACAAGGACCTAGAGTAGACAACATTCCATTAGAACTACTGACAGCCTTGGGAGAGCCAGTCCTGACAAAACTCTACCATCTGGTGATCAAGATGTATGAGACAGGCGAAATACCCTCAGACTTCAAGAAGAATATAATAATTCCAATCTCAAAGAAAGCAGGTGTTGACAGATGTGAAAATTACCGAACTATCAGTTTAATAAGTCGCAGCTGCAAAATACTAACGCGAATTCTTTACAGACGAATGGAAAAACTGGTAGAAGCCGACCTCGGCGAAGATCAGTTTGGATTCCGTAGAAATGTTGGAACACGTGAAGCAATACTGACCCTACGACTTATCTTAAAAGAAAGATGAAGGAATGGCAAAACTAAGTCTCTAGCATTTGTAGACTTAGAGAAAGCTTTTGACAATGGTGGTTGGAAAACTCTCTTTCAAATTCTGAAGGTGGCAGGGGTAAAATACAGGGATCGGAAGGCTATTTACAATTTGTACAGAAAGCAGATGGCAGTTATAAGAGGCGAGGGACATAAAAGGGAAGTAGTGGTTGGAAAGGGAGTGAAACAGGGTTGTAGCCTCTCCCCGATGTTATTCAATCTGTATATTGAGCAAGCAGTAATGGAAACAAGAGAAAAGTTCGGAGTAGGTATTAAAATGCATGGATAAGAAATAAAAACTTTGAGGTTCGCTGATGACATTGTAATTCTGTCAGAGACAGCAAGGGACTTGGAAGAGCAGTTGAACGGAATGGACAGTGTCTTGAAAGGAGGGCATAAGATGAACATCAACAAAAGCAAAACGAGGATAATGGAATGTAGTCGAATTAAGTCGGGCGATGCTGAGGGAATTAGATTAGGAAATGAGACACTTAAAGTAGTAAAGGAGTTTTGCTATTTGGGGAGAAAAATAACTGATGATGGCCGAACTAGAGAGGATATAAAATGTAGACTGGCAATCGCAAGGAAAGCGTTTCTGAAGAAGATAAATTTGTTAACATCGAGTATAGATTTAAATGTCAGGAAGTCGTTTCTTAAAGTATTTGTGTGGAATGTAGCCATGTATGGAGGTGAAACGTGGACAATAAATAGTTTAGACAAGAAGAGAATAGAAGCTTTCGAAAGGTGGTGCTACAGAAGAATGCTGAAGATTAGATGGTTAGATCACATAACTAATGAGGAGGTATTGAATAGAATTAGGGAGGAGAGGAGCTTGTGGCACAACTTGACTAGATAAAGGGATCGGTAGGTAGGACATGTTCTGAGACATCGAGGGATCACCAATTTAGTATTGTAGGGCAGCGTCGAGGGTAAAAACCGTAGTGGGAGACCAAGAGTTGATTACACTAACCAGATTTAGAAGGATGTATGGTGCAGTTGGTACTGGGAGATGAAGAAGCTTGCACAGGATAGAGTAGCATGGAGAGCTGCATCAAACCAGTCTCAGGACTGAAGACCATAACAACATGAGGCCCTCTCGAGTAATATTCCCTGCATGTCTGCATGATTAAGTCACTAACTTAAAGCGAAGATGAAAAGTGTCGGAAACTGAGACTTTTGGAATATAAATTCTGCAGCTGGCTGTAGCGCACCGGGCCGCCTTGGGCGGCAGGTTGCGCTTACCGGAAACTCGGGACAATACGGCGCTTTTGGGGATAGCCCGGCATCCGGAGCCACCTGTGCTGGGCAACACGTGACGAAGACGGGAATTTCGTTTGCCTATGAGCGATATGACCTACTCGATCATTGGTTAGAATCTCAGGAACGGCGTTGGAGGCATTTCGGCGATGTTAGAGCGTTCGAAATTGGTCGAAACAGAGTATTTCTCCGCCGCGTTTTCGTACGCGTGGAAGACAGGAGAATTGTGGAAAGAGAGGACTTCACCTTCAGCTATCGAGCGGTACGGACTTGGAGACGGGGTCTTGGCCATCGTGTTCTAAGGGAGATACACGGTCTGTATCGCAGCACTGCACCAACGCGTGTTCCATACAGAGTACTGCGCTTAGAGCTCTTTGTGTGCTCAGAAGCGAGATTTTCACCAACGCATAACCACTTCCAACAACTTATATAGTATTCTTGATCTTGTAGTTATCCTTGCGAGGTGCCGAGTATTCACCAACGTAGCTGCCGGTAACTGGTGTGCGTAAATGCAAATTAGTCGATGTGACTTTCTCAGCAGTGTGTGGGTGGCCAAAAAATTTATTTTTTCTAATTTTTGTCAATTATGGGAAGTATCAAAATTAAATGCCCGTATTACAATCGAATAATCGACTTCATTGTAGCAAGCATTTAACTTGTCCCAGTGAGCTTTACATGTACCCTAGTCACTGCACAGCTTGCCCAGACGGGAAGGAAAGAAGGTTTGCGATCTTCCATGTCAGCGACGGACAAATAAGCCTATATAGTTTTCTATTTTTTGTTGGAATTAGTCTGGTTGTTAACAGTGTTGTTAAAATACCTCATAAATTGTTAAAGATCACTAGCTTGTACTATCAAGGCTAACTTAATGTTAAATAAAGTCTGTGTTACCTACCCATCAACTACGTGCAAATGAACAAAAACCTTCCCAGCCCCTCCTTTTGTTTGTCGGACTCGTGGCAGCGGCTTGGATACCCGTCCGCTTCTGTCAACCGCAGTTAACAATAAAGGAAATCAGGTTGTCTTCCTTCCGATCATAACCGATTTTTGCTATGTATGACGTCATGGACATTTATGCCGGTTGATGCTGTCACTGGTCTACTGTTGACAGGCGAAGGTTGCTCTTCCAAAACCCGCTGTGCTGTGCAGTGAAATCTCATTGTCCAGAAAGCTAACGTACGTCGCAAGGTCTACAAACTGACTTCCACCTTTCATTAATACTAAACCACATAGCGTCCAGCGATTCTACCATAGCTCTTGTGTATCACACACGTCAGAGTGGATCATTTTCTTAAACATCATCATCTCTTGATCGAGGTGGCTGAAATTTTGAAATAATGCCGAAGGTCTGAATAATAGCACCAAAATATTTTTGTTTGTATTATAACAACGTTTAATATGGTAAGAAAGGTGTAACCAGCCCGCGTTTTTACTACACGGTCCAGTCACATTAAAGTGACCACCGCCTATGTTCGACGCCAACATGCAAAAACCACTCACAGATGGCAGGTGGCAGCACCAGCAGTGGAGGGTATGTAAACAGCGTCGGGGGACAGGGAGGGGGGCTCAGAAAACAGGGCACTCGTTGTAATGCGATTTCAGAAAGGACATGGTAATTCGATTTCGGACCAAGGATGGCTGCATTTCCGAAAGGGTTACGTTTCTAAACTGTTCGTGTTGGGCCGTGGTTAAAGTACACCGTGCGTAGAAAAAAGGCACTGTCCAAAACCGGCGCCGAGGCAACTGTGGCGCACCACGGTCATAGGTAACGGAAGTGAATGACGGCTGCGGGGATGTGTACGGGAGAATAGGCGTACAACTGTTCAGCTAACACTGCTACGTCTGGTACTCGACAGTAGGCACCTGGTTCATGCACCAGTACTGATTACTGTTCATCGACGACAAATACTAGAATTTTGCACGCCAATACCACATCTGGACTTCCACTGGATGGCGATAGGAGGCCTCTTCAGATGATTTACTTTTAATGCTCCATCGGACAGATGGGCGCTGTCGTGTACGGCGTGAAACGTCTGAAAGCAAACATCCCGCAACACTTGTCGAAAGGGACCACGCCGTGAGGGGGCAGGGGTGGGTGGGGGAGCGATGTGGTTTACGGAATGTTCTCGTGGCACTCCCTGGGTAATCTCGCCATTCTGGAAGCCACAATGGATCAGCACAAGTTTCGGGGACCACCTCCATCCACACATCGTGCTCGTTTTTCCTCGGGACGATGGCATCTATGAGCAGGATAATGCAATGTGTAGCTCAGCTCGCGGTGTACGAGAGTGTTTCGAAGAGGAGCAGGCTGAGGCTACCGCCTCCCCCCCCCTCCTCTCCCTCACCACCATGATTTAGAAACCCAATCCATCGGGCTGTTCAGGGCAAGGATTGTCAACCGAGACACCCAGGGCCGCTGGCCACGTCGTGGATCCAGTTTCTTGTCGGCACCATGCAGAACATCATTCACCCTCTTCCTGCAGTTCTCGCAGCGATTCACGCCGCGAATGGTCTTTATTGAGGCTTTTGACATGTGGTCGCGTCAGTGTGACTGGAAAGCGCAGTTACCCTCCGCCAAGCAACGTACAGTGGCTTCCGATGAATATATGTAGACAGAGAAGTGAAAAATAAATGAGAAAATGCAGTACAATACTCATCTACGTGATCTCAAAGTATATAACAGTCCAACAGATTATCCGACTACAGTAAAGAAACTGGTACAGCCTTGCATATTCAAATACAGAGATATGTAAACAAGCAGAATAGGGCGCTGCGGTTAGCAACGACTGGAGCATTTGTTAGATCGGTGACTGCTGCTACAACGGCAATTTACGTGAGTTTGAACGTGGTGTTACAGTCGGCACACGTGCGATAGGACACAGCATCTCTGAGCTAGAGATGAAGTGCGGATTTTCCCATGCGACCATTTCACGAGTGTACCGTGAACATCAGGAATTCGGTAAAACATGAAATCTCCGACATGGCTGCGGCTGGAAAAAATACTGCCAGCACGGGACGAACGACGACTGAAGACAATCGTTCAACGTGCAGAAGTGTAAGCCTCCCGCAAAGTGCTACAGATTTCAGTTCTAGGCCAACAACAAGTGTCAGCTTGCGAACCATTCAACGAAACATCATTCGGAGCCTAAGGTCTACTCGTGTATCCTCGATGACTGCACAACACAAAGCTTTACGCCTCGTCTGGGCCCTTCAACACCGACGCTGGATTGTTGATGACGCCCAACATCTTGCGTGGTCGGACGAGTCTCGTTTCAAATTCTATCGAACGGATGGACATGTACGGATATGGAGACAACCTCAAGAATCCATGAACGCTGCATGTCAGCAGGGGACTGTTCAAGCTGTTGAGGGTCATGGTGCGGGGCGTGCGTAACTGCAGTGATACGGGACCCCTGATACGTCTAGATACGACTCTGGCAGGTGACAAGTACATAAGTATCTTGTCTGATCACCTGCATCCATTCATGTCCATTGTGCATTCAGACCTACTTGGGAAATTCCAGCAGGACAATGCGACATCCCACACGTCCATAATTTGCCACAGAGTGGCTCCAGGAGCATTCTTCTGAGTTTTAGCACTTCCCCTGGCCACCAAACTCCCCAGACATGACCAGTATTGAGTATATCTGGGATGAATTGCGAAGTGTTGTTCAGAAGAGATCTCCACCCCCTCGTACTTCTTACGATTTTCTGAAGAGCCAAAGAAACTAGTTGCACCTGTCTAATATCGTGTACAGCCTCCGTTAGCACGGAGAAGTGCCGCAACACGACGTGGCATGGACTCGACTAATGGACAGCCCTTGGGGTTCATGGTGTCAGTTCCCTTCAGCACTACTTGAGACATTAGTCGAGTCCATGCCACGTCGTGTTGCGGCACTTCTCCGTGCAAACGGAGGCTGTACACGATATTAGACAGGTGCAACTAGTTTCTTTGGCTCTTCAGTGTATAATGTGCATCACCAGGACATGCGTTCTGTATGTGATAAAGTTTCATGATGGTATCTCCACTGGCAAAAGATTACGAAATAGTCCCTTTCGGCTCTCTGGGAAGTCCTCATACAACCGTCGAGCGCGCATTACCGTCGGCTAGTGCACAAACAAAAGTTATATCTCATTGTTCTTCAAAGGAATACTGTGCCACCTTGCTTACTGTATGACAAAATCGCAAGTGACGTGTATGTTCTCCAAAGCGAAGCTTACGTGTGAATGCCTCTGACGTGAGGTGAAGACAGACAGCAAGACCTATTCGACACGTGTCCGTATCACGCTGGGGCAGTGGCGGGGCGAGGGACGTTTGTATTTGTGAATTGACAACCATAGCGCTGCCCGTCAACTAACGAACGGCAACAGGACAGCAATCCGACGGCCAATGGACGCGCGTGGCGCAAGTTCCCGTAGTTCAAAAATTGTGTGTTGTTGAATTAAACAAATGTAGTAATTTTTGTTTCTAATATCGTTAGCTATCAAGGGTTAAAATTTCATGACCCAATTTTTCTCCACCCTGTATATATTGAGAGGCCAACACCCAGAATATCTAGACTAATGAACAGAGGACGATAATAGGTTTGCGAACATATACCAATTATTTCCAGAACTGCCCGTTTCTGATCCAAAACTACCCTATGAGAATGGGGAGAGTTACCGCCTACTATATTACCATCCTCATAAGCGAATGAAAATAATCGAAGTAGAGTACATTTCGCGTCGGACTATCACTTACTTCAGGTACTATTCTAATAGTAAAGGAAGTGTATAGTCTTGTACCATAGGAAACAAGGGAGAGGATGTTGTTACGGATGGCTGGTATCCTCTGTCTACAACGCAAATACACACCTGGATTATACGGTTCTTTATTTACGTGAACAGATAGCTGCTAGATAACTTCAACAGAGTCCATGTGTTGTGGGTACAAGCTCTTCAATAATACTCCACGTTAGGCTCATTGCTCGTGAAGCATTAAGTCTGAACAAGATCCTGAAAAATGGGCTTTCCACGACAGTTCACTATCTACCTGACCCAACTAGAAATTTGAACTTTTCAGTCTCTCTAATCGCACTTCCATTCTGTGTAAGTAGAATTTTATTGAACTGTATGTTAGAAAATGTAAGAACTGTGTCTTACTGTGAGTTAACTTTAATTTATTTTCTTCAAGCTATGAACTTATATCTTGAAATGTGCTGTTTGAAACGGTACCGATGTTGCACACGATATCCTTTACTACCAAGCTAGTGTCACCAGCAAAAAGAAATATTTTTGAATCACCTGTAATACTAGAAGGCATATCATTTGTATAAATAAGAAACAGGAATGGCCCCAGAGCTGATCCCTGGGGCACCCCTCAATTAACTGTGCCCCACTAGGACTCAACTCATTCTCAGTGTTGCGTCGCTCATACCGACGCAGGCATGACAGTGGTCAAAGTTACAAACGTTTACTGAGCGAAGAAAGTGTATAGTCTTGTACCATAGGAAACAAGGGAGAGGATGTTATGGGTGGCTGGTATCCTTTTTCTACAACGAAAATACACACGTGTATTGAGACGGTTCTTTACGTGAACAGATGGCTACTACTTAACATTAACAGAGTCCATGTGCTGCGGTACAAGTTCTTCAGTAATAGTCCACGTTAGCCTCACTGCTGTTGAAGTGCAAGTCCCGCTATATACTATCGTAGCCTAAGCCCGTTCTGCAATGAATGAAAGACGTCAATCTAGAATAGTGAGTCCGTGCGTCAGTGACTGAGTGATTGAGCTAGTGACAGAGCTAGTAATTGAGGCCCTCCAATCAACGGCGGCGAGAGGATGCTGCGACCCGTTGCGAGACTATCGTTGGCCTGTTTCCTGACAGGCGAGCTTCATCCGGCGCCTACTATCGATATTCGCTTCATCGTCACCGACTGGTACGCTGGCAACAGCTTATGCCATTCAATCGCCCCTCCCCTCGCCCCCCCCCCTCCGAAATGCAGCACCATTGTCGTGTAGGGAAGATGTGAACAGTAACGGTGAGGGAGGCAGGACACTGGACGTACAGATGAGTCACGAGCCGTGACTGTGGAGGACGGCATGGTCCAGAGCGCACCTCGCCATCTGGCTTGTGAAGCAACAGGAACATCCTCTAGAAAACTGTTGCGAGGGCACACATCCGGGCTTGGGGCGTGTCCTGGGGCTATGACGACGACGGTGATGGCGACTTCGGGTCGACATCCATTGGGTCGGCGGGCAGGGATCGTGGGGGCGAGGGAGCATCGTCCATCTACTCTTCTGGTGATCTGGTCGCACCAGCGGGCGGCTGTGAAGGCCGCGCTGTCCCGTGATGCCCATAATCTGGGGGAAGAAAAGCAGCAGAGTCTTGGGGCCAATGACACGCACGAATTTGGTTCTGGTGGCGGCGGTGCAAACCGTGAGGACCTGCAATCAAGTACATAAAAGAGCCAATGCGTTCCAGGATCACACATTTTCCCAGCGCCACAGTTACCATAAACCCTGAAAAGAACAAGATCGTGCGGTGGAAAGCGATACTTGCAGACCATTGGTCCGTCTCATGGGTGAGAGCAACAGGAGTTGAGATAGAGTCATAGCGCCTGTACTCGTGTGTGAGTGGTGCGAAACCTGGCGTTCTGCTTCTCCGTTGGACTGCATGTGAAACGAAGCGCTTGTTAGGTGACGACTGCCATTTCTTTTGCAAAATTGTTCAAAATCATGTGAAGTGAGCTGTTGTTTGTTGTCCGACACAATTACTTCTGGCCAACTTTTTTTGCAAAATACGGAGGAAAACGCTTCTATGGTACTATGTGATGTGGTAGAAGCTATAGCCAATGCAAATGGGGGCTTGCTAAAAGAGTCTACCACTATGAGCCAGCGAATGTTCCAAAGTGGTCCTGCAAAGTCTATGTGCACTCGTTACCATAGGGATTGGAAATGGGAGCTTGCTAAAAGACTATCACTATGAGCCAACGAGTGTTCCAGAATCGTCCTGCAAAGTCTGTGTACACTGGTTACCATGGGGATTGAGTCTTAGGCCAGTATGAGAATGTCTATGGTCGATCGGATTGGTTTTCCGAGTATACGCGACACTGTGACATCATCTGTTCAATACGGGCGTCCACGCCATGCCAAGTACAGTGCCGTCGTGTTAGCTGATAAGTGCGAACTACTCCCCAATATCCTTGATGGGGCAATCGCAACACATCTTTTAGTAACACTTTGCGAATAAGCAGCACAAGCGATTGTCTACTGTCAGTTTGAACTGCAATCACAGCCTGTTGAACTGAAAGGTTATTCCGAAGTGCAAAATATCAGCGCACAGCTGAGTTCTGGATACTGTTCAGTGTACGAGGCCAATACCTGCGTATGTAAGGCAACAAAATCTTGAGATCTGCGTCTGCTTCCGTGGCCTGTGCAATTTTTCTGTAGCGCAAGGTGAAAGAGCAATCCAGAGCCCTGCGCATCGATTTGGCAACAAGATGCGGGAGATGCATCAAACTCAGAGTTTGGACCAATCGGAAGGTGAGACAGGGCGTCTGCATTGCCATGTTTTGCACGCATGTGTTCGTATCCTATCCTCGTCGCCACTGTAGAGTCTTGTACTGTAGGAAACAAACGAGAGGATGTCATGGGTGGCCGGTATCCTCTTTCTACAACACAAATGCACACGTGTTTCAATAGGGTTCTTTATTTACGTGAACAGATAGCTGCTACTTAACTTTAACTGAGTCCATGCGTTGTGGTAAAGGCTCTTCAATAGTAGTCCACGTTAGCCTCACTTCTGGTGAAGTACAAGTCCCATAGTCATAGCCTAAACCCACTCTGCAATGAATGACAGACGCCAAACTAGAATAGTCAGTGAGTTAGTGCTTCAGTGACTGAATGACAGAGCTAGTGATTGAGGCCCTTTGAACAGTGGTGGCGATCTAAATACTTGCGGTCGAGGGGGTGGTGGCGGCATGTTGCCTGCGAGTCTATCTTTGGCCTCTCTCCTGATAGTACAAGTCCCGCTCCTATCGATATACGCTTCATCTTTGCCGACCGTGTACTGGTGGTGGTGGTGGTTAGTGTTTAACGTCCCGTCGACAACGAGGTCATTAGAGACGGAGCGCAAGCTCGGGTTAGGGAAGGATTGGGAAGGAAATCGGCCGTGCCCTTTCAAAGGAACCATCCCGGCATTTGCCTGAAACGATTTAGGGAAATGACGGAAAACCTAAATCAGGATGGCTGGAGACGTGATTGAGCCGTCGTCGTCCCGACCGTGTACTGGCAACAGTTTACGCTGGGACAGAAAGAAACGTTTGCTCTGACAATAATAACAAAATCGCAATTACTGTGCCTCACAGGTATGAATATCAGCCAGTATGGTGACTCCAGAGTCTGAACAAGTAACACAATTACGATCTTCATAGGCAAATACAGTTGTATGGAAAATATTTTGGGTCTTAGTAACGTGTCCTGAATAACAACAGCAAATGTAGAAAAAAACTATATACTGGATACAGTCTGATTGCGTCAAAGGAAAAACGATGTAGGCTGATAACAATGGCGTCGGATCCTACGGCGAACTTCCAGAGAGTCCTAAGAAGATGGGATGAGTGGCACCTGTCTGGAGGCTAGGAGAGTTTCTCGAAGCCGGAAGAACTGAGTTGTGTAGCTCTGCCACCGACCTTTGTAGTGGCCGGCGGCGGAATATTCGCTGCGCTGTTTTCTGGTCAAGTGTGTGACGGGGAAAATAGGTCTTTTGAAAGTGGCGGCCTTTGCTAGCACTGACATCCCCTCGTTTGTTTCCTACGGTACAAGACTCTACAGTGGCGACGAGGATAGTATACGAACACATGCGTGCAAAACATGGCAATGCAGACGCCCTGTCTCACTTTCTCCGCCTGGTGTCCATCCATTACTTCAATAGTGCGAATACGCGGCACGGAGGCGTGTAGGGGCCATGTACGCTGTACGCGCGCCCGAGATGCCCAAAACGTTACCAGAGGCTTTTGCCAAGATCTCCGGTATAGCACACAGTAATGTGGAGAATGACCTTTCGATATCTGTTCTTAAAGTAAGAAATGAACCAGCTGTGAGCTACTCTCTGCATTCCAGAGTGGACCAATGTTTGGAGCAATATTCTGTGATCAACACAATCAAAAACCTTAGTTAATTCAAGAAAGCTGCCTAAGATTCGAAACCTTTGTTTAATCGATCCAGTACCTCAGGGAGAAAAGTCCATAAGCAGTTGCCTCACATAAAGTTATTTATGACAAGCTGCATCATCATCAATCATCTTTTACAAACTCTTCCACTACTATATTCTGTTCACACTGCTGTAACTCCTTTCGAGTTTTTTTCCTCATCTCATCCTAACCACGACGAACACCCCCATACAGTAACAACATCTCCTTCGTACTTCATTGTTGACACTACACATGGAGTCACGTGACATTCTTGACATCTGACAGTCATATCAATATCACCATATACTATTTATCAGAGAGTATATCTGTCAGTCAGTGCCAATCTTTAGCAGACGTTACTCAACATTCAGTTTCTCTGTTATGTCACGATGGTTCAAATGGCTCTGAGCACTATGGGACTTAACTTCTGAGGTCATCAGTCCCCTAGAACTTAGAAATACTTAAACCTAAATAACCTAAGGACATCACACACATCCATGCCCGAGGCAGCATTCGAACCAGCGACCGTAGCAGTCGCGCGGTTCCAGACTGTAGCGTCTAGAACCGCTCGGCCACTCCGGCCGGCTTATGTCACGATGTTTAACAGTAGTTTAATACGTATACCAAACAGAATTACACACTATTAGGATTGAGAGCAGCATATGTGGTAATTCAGTGTGAATTAAAAGTAGGAAAGTGACATTTTCAACCTGATCATCTCAGATTTCTTTAAAATTATGCGCATGCAATGAGCCACATTAAAGACGGCAAACTACCAGTTTTCAGTGGTATTTGATAACTGGAAAGAAAGTTACAGATTTTCAAAGTTTAGAAAATATGTGAAATTTACATGCATCTGCCTCAACATAAATGACTGGAATTTCGGTTCTAATACAGATATATCAAGGAAACTTGTATCATTGCACTGATGTGTAAAATGCTGAGTACCTAAGAAGTTTCATATTCAAGGTCACTGACCTTAACATTTGACCTTGACTACATCAAAACAACTTCAATTTTTCTGAAAAGCACGTAATATGTTGCTCCAAAACGTTACCATAAACGTGGTAAGTATCATGATGGCACACCAAAGATATCATGCCCAAAAATTTGTTTTGTCAACATCAGATGCAGGAGGTAGCACATAAATATGAAACTATTAAAAATACAACTTATTAGTAATGTTGTAGAAAAATATAGTTCGTATTATTGTAGTGGTATTATGAATCATTTGTAGTGTTGCTTCAATGAAAAGGTAATAAAATGTTCGTACATCTCGGTTCACAAGTCTCTAATTAAATTGTTATTGTTTACCACATCTGAAATAGGGAGAGATTATGTTCTTCCAGTTGGCGTTGATGTACTCTTTCTACGGTGTCAATCAATAAACTATTTTCCCAGCTAATTTCAGTAAAAAGCGACAAACATTCAGTTATGTTTAAAGGTAATGGTAAGGGAAAGGATTAATTCGCCCTAACGCTTCACTTCAAATTTTGCATTTGTTGTCACACTCTTTAGTGCAAACCACAGAACAAGCAAGTGTAACAATGAGATAATATTTGCACTCTTAATATTTGCTATATAACTTGAGAATTACTTAATAAACAATAGAAATCTAAGATTATTCTTTTTTAACATATTTAAGACCATAAACGATAAAGGTCAACGGTTAATAAAGTCCCATAAACTTGAGCAAGGATCACCTTCTTAGTCTTTGAATGAGGTCAGTAAGTGACATATGGCACAATCATACGTACATTAAATGTTACACCGTTAAGGACGATCACTCAGTCCCCTAGAACTTAGAACTACTTAAACCTAACTAACCTAAGGACATCACACACATCCATGCCCGAGGCAGGATTCGAACCTGCGACCGTAGAAGTCGCGCGGCTCCGGACTGAGCGCCTAGAACCGCGAGACCACCGCGGCCGGCCACGACCGTTGCACTAATTAGACGAAAAATCTTACTTTCATTGACAACATCACCTTCTGGAGGTTATTGACAGACGCAGACGGACTTCATAGCTACTCCAGTCGATTAACCGAAACCAAACGTTGTCCACAGAATTACGGCCTCTTGTGTCCTGAAGCCCCGGGTTTTTGGGCCCATCCAGACTTAGCATAGAGTGACCCAGCGTCCCGCTCCAGAACGGTCGTGCAGGGCCAAGCATTCATCACAACTGCCTCGTCCGCCCTCCGCATGGCACACCGCCACCTCCCAGGAGACGCGCTAGCAGCGTGCTCGCGGAGGCTCAGCAACGGCCTCTAGAAAAGCGCGGAAACTTCAGACAGAAATAAAGCAAGGGAAAACAGGAACCGTGGCAAACGATACTGTTCAGGCGTCACTAGATCCAGTCTTGTGAGAATGTCATGTCTTCTAACAACACAAGTATCTGGAATGGCAGGAAACATAATTGATGGAGATGTCCATGTGGATGCAAGAATCTGGTCTGTTCTTCATCTGTTTCTTCCAGAAAAATGCATGTATGTCTGTTAAAAGCATTTCTTTCTATATTTCAATCACTGATACTCATCTGCCCACAAAAGAAGCCAATATTTACATCTTGCTATGTAGCTTTGAAATATATATGGAATTCATTAAGGTTTTGCAACCGTAACTGCTCTTCATTTCAAAGTAGCACTTGCAACCTACATCCATAATTATTTGCTGGATATATTCCAGTCTCTGTTTTCCTCTAGAATTTCTACTCTCTACAGCTCCCTCTAGTATAATGGAAGTTGAAAGGTGGCTTTCATTTGTGACATTCATTTTGCAGATTATTCTGCATGTTTGAAGTAAATAAACCCATATAATCGTTAATTAGTCTTATTAGATGGATTATAAAGAGAGATACATGATGATTAAACATATGTCTGAAATAATACGGGCTTTGGTAATGATAATATTTAGTTGCATGCTGTAGGCGTAAGCAAAGTAAATTTGCCAGTGGAGGCGATGAGTGTTCGGGCACAGCCAGGGAGGCGAAGGCCGGTGAGCGCCGGAAGAGCATTGTGAAGGGGCCGGGGTCCAGGGGATGGGGCCAGTGACCGGCAAGCATCAAAAGGAACGCCGCCGGGTGCCAGATGAGAGAGAGAGAGAGAGAGAGGGGAAATGACGAGCAGACAGAGAGCGTCCTACGTACGCGCTGGCGCCGCCCGGTCAGGCGCTGTTTTAGCGGCAAATGGGCTGAGCTCTGATTGGGCAGTTCATAAGAAAGAGCGGGAAATGCTGAGTGTCAACGCCCGCTGTTTGAACAGAGAAATTTTTTGATAGGTGGAGAAATTTAATCACTCTGCGAGGGAGATGTGGGAGGCCTTTGCAGCGTCGGGATTGGCTGATTAGAGTCTGGCGGCAAGATTGTCGCAAGAGCATCGTGGAGAGCGAGGCAGGAGAGCGTCTTGTGCCGTGAAAGCGGACAGTCGCAAAGTTTGGTAGCTCTGAGATAAGGACATAGATTCTGAATACTGAGCTGTGTATGATCTAGAGTCTGCAGCTGCAGTAGGATATCAGCGTCCACGATAGGCAATGCATTGACTACTGATATAACTGCAGGTGATTCCGCCTTATAGGCTGGCAGTCACCATAGAACGTAGTCAACCAGTGCACAGAGCTATCACACTGGTATTGCACGTTAGTACAAGACACACTAGGCTGCACCTTAAAGGTTGTTGAGCCAGTCTTGAAAGCGTTGTATACCATTTAGAGGAAATATAGGGCTTGTGGTATTAATAGTTTCTGAGTAGTTTATTCTTCTCAAGATATTTGAGAGACTTAATTCAGCGACTTCGCAGCTGCAGTCGTCGCCCCAGCACTATCGACGGAGCCAGCACGCTGGTACACGGTATTGTAAAATTTGCAGCAGCGGCAGTAAAATTCAGAAATAGTTGTTGGATCGTGATCTTGCCATCCACTGAGCATCCGTGCAGTTTTGCTTACGATTCGTTATTGGTTATTTGTCTTTTTGCATGTTGATTGGTATGTTTCTTGGTGGTGGGGTCCGAAGTACGTATTATTTCAGACACAAAAGAGATTATAGGAACACAGTCAGATCGCATTTACTATTTGCTTATGCAGGGGCCTAATTAAATCTAACTTCGCATCAACTTAACATTAAGAGCTGAGAGCCAATCTTACCAGTGTAGTATATCTAAGAACAGTATAAAATTTGTTTAATTTGTTTTCATTCATAATTTGTTCAATATGATCTAATTTCTATCGTGAGATAATTTACAATAAATGGAAGTTATTTACAATATCGCTTTTGATTCAGTAGTTAGTGGTAGTTAGCTGTCACTGTCACATTAATATATTTTATTCATGTTTAATATCAGCCACTACCTCAATGTTGAAGCTCTCCAAAGTTATCCCATGATGTCTTAACAGATGTTCTATCACCACGTTCGTTCCTATCACACCATGTCCCTTCCTGTCAGCGTTTTCTAAATATTCCTTTGCTCGCTAGTTCTCCAGAGAATCTCCTCATTCCTTACCTTATCAGTCCACCTAATTTCGCTTCTCTTCTGTCCCAGTTTTCCCACAGTCAATGTTTGACTGCCATACAATCTTGTGCTTCAAATGTATGTTCTCAGAAAGTTCTTCCTTAAATTAAGGTCAATGTTTCATTCTAGTAGAGTTCTCTTGATCAGGAATTCACTTCTTATCAGCGTTAGTTTGCTTTTTATGTCCTCCTTGGTCCATCTGTTATGGATTATTTTGCTGCCTAGATAGAAGGATTCCTTAAGTTCAATTACTTCGTGATCACCAATTATGGTATTAACTTACTCGCTGTTCTCGTTTCTCCTACTACTCATTAATTTCGTCTTTCTTCGAATTACTCGCAATCTACATTCTGTTTTCATTAGATAGTTCATTCCACTTAGCAGGTCCTGTAACTTTTCTTCATTTTAGTTGAAGATAACAATGTGATTAGCAAATCTTATCATTGATATCCTTGCACTTTGAATTTTAATTCCACTTTTAAACCTTTCTTTTATTTCCATCATTGCTGATATATGGATTGAACATTAGGGGCAAAAGACTATATCACTGTCTTATGTCTCTTCTAACCCGACCACTACGTTGTTGGTTCTTCCCCTCTTGTTGTTCTCTCCTGATTCTTATACATGTTGTGTATTATCCTTCTTTTCCTTTAGCTTACCCATATTTTTCTTAGAATTTCGAACATCTTCCAGGATTTGACATTGTCGAACGCTTATTCCAGATCGAAAAATCCTCTGAACGTGATCAGATTTTTTTTTTAGTCTTGCCTCCATCATCAAACGCAATGTCAGATTTGCCTCTCTGGTGCCTTTACCTTCCCTAAAGCCAAACTGACAGTCCTCTGACACATTACGATCTTTTCCATTCTTCGGTATATTATTCTTGTCAGCAACTTAGATGGATGAGATGTTAAGCTGATAGTGCGCCAATTATCGCACTTGTCAGTTCCTGCAACATTCTTGATTGTGTGGATGATGTGTTTTAGAAAGCCAGACTCATACATTTTACACAAGAACGTGAATAGTAGTTTTGTTGTCACTTCCCGAATGGGTTTAGAAATTCTGACTTATTCGGTTTTAAGTTTTTCAAATCTCTTTTAAATTCTGATTCAAATGATTCGTCCCCTGTCTCTTCTACATCGGTTCCTGTCATCAGACAAATTCTCCCCCCTCCCCCCAAAGAGGTGTCTTCAGTGTACTTTTTCCACCATTCGCTCCCTCCTCTGCATTTAACAGTGGAATCCTCATTGTACTCTTTATATTACCATCCTTTCTTTTAATTTTGGCAACGGCCTTGCCGCAGTGGATACACCGGTTCCCGTGAGATCACCGAAGTTAAGCGCTGTCGGGTGTGGCCCGCACTTGGATGGGCGACCATCCAGCCGCCATGCGCTGTTGCCATTTTTCGGGGTGCACTCAGCCTCGTGATGCTAATTGAGGAGCTACTCGACCGAATAGTAGCGGCTCCGGTCAAAGAAAACCATCATAACGACCGGGAGAGCGGTGTGCTGACCACACGCCCCTCCTATCCGCATCCTCAACTGAGGATGACACGGCGGTCGGATGGTCCCGATGGGCCACTTGTGGCCTGAAGACGGAGTGCTTTTCTTTTATTCTTACCGAAGGTTATTTTGACTGTCCTGTATGCTTAGTCAGTGCTGACAATTATGACTTTTCCCACTTCTTCACAATATTCATGCAGCCATTTCGCCGTAGCTTCCCTGAACTTCATGTACATTCCTAAGTGACTTGTATTTCTGTATTCCTGAATTTTCCTGAACCTATCTGTTTCTTTACCTTCTTTGTTTCTTTTGTGGACTGGCAAGACAGCCAATCCACTAGGACGGGAGGCCGAAGGGCATGCGTTTAAGCTCACGCAGGATGGCGTGAGGTCTGGAACAGGGCAAGGTCTTTATAGTGGCAAAAATAGTACGTAGCTTCTGGAATACTTAACTTTAATCCATAATTGGTGAACATCTGTCTGACGGTACATGCATCACAAGATAAATAGCAATTGATAATGGCGCCTTGCTAGGTCGTAGCAAATGACGTAGCTGAAGGCTGTGCTAACTATCGTCTCGGCAAATGAGAGCGCAATTTGTCAGTGAACCATCGCTAGCAAAGTCGGCTGTACAACTGGGGCGAGTGCTAGGAAGTGTCTCTAGACCTGCCGTGTGGCGGCGCTCGGTCTGCAATCACTGATAGTGGCGACACGCGGGTCCGACGTATACTAACGGACCGCGGCCGATTTAAAGGCTACCACCTAGCAAGTGTGGTGTCTGGCGGTGACACCACAGTTTCCAACTTCTGTGATTCCCTTTTTAGAGTCATTCATTCCTCTTCAGCCAAACTGCCTACTGAGTTACTCCTAATCGTTGTATCTATAATTCCAGTGTACCTGAAGCGTATCTCTTCATTAAATGTTCAAATGTGTGTGAATTCCTAAGCGGCCAAACTGATGAGGCCATCGGTGTTTAGACTTACACACTACTTAAACTAAGCTACACTAACTTACGCTAAGAACAACACACGCATACCCACGCCAGAGGGATGACTCGAACCTACGGCGGGAGGGCCGCGCAGTCCGTGACATGGCGCCTCTCTTCATTAGTTAGTACTTTAGCATCCCACTTCTTTACGCACAGATTTTTCCTATTCTCTTGAACTTCAGCCTACTCTTCATCACTATTAAATTGTGGTATGTGTCTATATCTGCTCCTGGGAACGTCTTAAATTCCAGTATCTG